>NC_089222.1:47486691-48686691 GCF_963924675.1 Phocoena phocoena
GTCATGTTAAGACGCTTTTTTGATTTCTCTCTCCATGCCAGCACCCCAGTGTGTGTATTGCTGGTTGTACTGGAAATAATAGCATCTAAGGACGCATTGTAAGTAACTGATTAAAAAAGAAAAGAAAAGAAAACAACCTTTAGTCGATTTCTCAAAAGATACAGGCAAAATAGAATTGTTTTAAAAGATGAAATTCAACTCAGATTATGATGATGCAAACTGACACTTAGAAGACACCTCACTAAACCCTTCTCTCACCAAAGAACCCACAGTGAAAAGTTACATCAAAGTCTGCATCCAGACTTTTCCTCCCTCCCCCAACGATAGCTTAAACATTTTTATAATTAGAACACATGACAGGAAACAATATTAATGACAAGAATCATGTGGGATTCTCGAGATATAAGCATCGGGCCAAAACACTGGGTTCTTCCTCCTGGGCCGAAAGCAGGCAAACAGGAACTCAGCAGCTATCTGCTGCTCTCAAGGTCCGGCTCACGCCCAACCCATTGTTTTGTTTATGTTTTGACCGGTCTAGAATGTTTGAAAGTGCGGTGTCCTGGACTCAATGCTCTGCCAAGAGTCACAAACACAGCTAGAAGCCCAGGCTGATTGGCTGTTCCCCTGTTCCTGATTATCTAGTACTAAACGGGCAGCAAAATCCCACTTCCCAAGCAACAAAAGTGATCCTGCTGCCTTTTGTCAGAACGACCTGTGCATTCCTATCAGACTCTCCAAAAGACATAGCTACTCTGTCACCAACTTCAAACCACTAAGCCCTCCACGGTTAGAGGGCAGTTCTCTTTTGCATTTTAGTAAGACAATGATTTGTGCCCCAAGGTGAAAGATTTCTGATTTGACCTCAAGCCCAAATTTCTGCCTCACATCAAGAGGGATGTTGGAACTTTGTACAGCTTAAGAAAAGTTGCTTTAATAGGACAGCTCTTGAAAATGTTTCTGATCTGTTTATTATACAGAATCAAAAATAACACTCTTGGAATACAATTCTCAAAGGATCACTAGCATTCCTGCACTTCTTACGAAACTAATCCCTGACAGCAGTTCGTTCCACACTACCTTGTTAAAGATGTTTACATAGAAAACAGCCTTAGAATGTAAGATCGCTTCTCCCTTTGCAGCAAATGATAGACAAACTTACTACCAAGAATAACTCTGGAGCAAAAGATAGCACGCGCCTGCCCACTGTAGAAGATTCAGGTTCTCTAAACTCAGGGTTCCTCTCCTGTAACATGACCCACTGCGTGCACAGGCATTCATCTGCAAATGTCTGCTTTGCCTCTGTGGGACTTGGGTGTCAAGGGGAACTGACACAAATATGCGGATACTCATGGGGCTTGCTGTGCTGGGAGTAACGAAGTCTTTTTTCTCTAACACAGGAGTCTTCTGTCCTCTGTCATTTTAAGATTATTTTAAAAATTCTTTCTCCAAGTGAGAACCACAGTATTTGTATTGTTAGCTGTGCTGGAAATGGCAAGCTAACTTATTAGTAACTAACTTGGAAATAGTCTTACTATTTTGGTGAAAGAATTTAATTTGCTTTATATAGATGTGTGTATATACATATGCATATATATATACACACATATATATGAATACATACATTTCCGAATTTCTAAAGACAAGGAAATTCTGAGAGGCAGAAGTATAGCTCAATACATTCTTTCCTTTGAGCTTATTCTATTAAGATGATTGCTTCTGAAAGCAACAGGGACTTATATGTTTTAACATGACCAATTTAAAACTAAGGAGATTGGGGCTCTTCATGTGTCACATATAGATGTCCTCTCTCAAAACACAGCATCCAATCTTCAGATTTATTAGGCGTCTACTACATGCCCTGTGCTGTGATACCTTTAATAAGAAAAGAAATAGACATAGCTTGGACGGTCCCAAGCTTGGAAAACAAGATACACAAATCAAACAATTACAGAAAACTTTAGTATACAATAAAGGGATAAATTGAGTAGTACAGAAATTATAATAGAGGTTCAAAGATGAAAGAAACCAGTGTGGGCTTCAGGGTTTGGAAGACATTTGGTGGGCCCTGACAAAAAGAGAGCATTTCAAGGGATAAGTGGTGACAAAACACATGTGTGGGAAACAAAAGGTAAATTCAGAGCTCAAAGAAGACGAATCTACTCCTTTATTTTACAGGCTAAGAAATAGAGACCCGTGCAGGTTCAGAGATTTGGCCAAAGTCAGCAACTGACTGTTGTCCAACTCAGAACTAGAGCCCAAGCATTCTGATTCTGAGTTTGGTAGTTTAATGTCATATAATGTGCAATATTAAAAATCCAGTCGGGATTGGACATTAGCGTTTGGCAGAGCCAGAGTACAAAGTCAAATCTGATCTCCTGACGCCTGGAACAGGGCTTCTCATATTTTCATATGCACAACTGTCACCTAGAGATCAGTGTTAAAACGCAGATACTCATTCAGAAAACCTAAGGTGCTGCATTGCTGACGATCCGCAGTTGTGGTTGTTGATGCTCTCTTAGGACCACACTTGGAGCAGCAAGACACTAGAATACATTCCTTAGAGCACTGCCATCCTTCTGTAGTCTAGAGAATTAAACCATAGTTCTTAAAACTTGAGATATTAAATGCTCCTTTGGGAATCTGATGAAAGATATAGACCTTCTCCACCAGAAAGATGTGTATACACACAAAATTTTGTATAAAATATCAGGATCTGGGGAACCTCCCCCCTTCTACTCATGAAGCCCAACCATGATAGATCTGAAGAACTCAGGTAATTAATCTCCAGCTACCAAGTAATTTGGGATTGCAAAACACTTCACCTGCTTTTTCAAGTGATTCTTAAAGTTTCTGTTACTAACGATGGATCTGCTTTGCTCTTTGTAGGGAACAGCCCTTTGCAGGAAGCAGCTCTCTGCAGGAGGCCCCTTTTGTCTTGTCACTTTAGCAAAGCTATATTGTAACTAACCTTTAAACTAGGCACCCCCATGCTCTACTCACCTCCTGCCCAAGCACAATGCCTTGCCTAACCTGTTGATTCTTTCCTTAGATCAAAGAAATAGAAATGAAGACTAAGTAATTAACAGATGACTAGATCTTTTCCCCAGCTTCCCCTTCTGTAATCCCTCAAGCCAACTGTGTGAACAAGACAGCATTTAAAGAAAGATCACAAGGAGTCCACAAGTCTGCATGCAATGGGAGATGGTGATGAATCTGACCCCCTACCTCAATGATTAAATGAGTTTACTCCCCCTTTTTCCCTTTAAAAACTTTCATGGCCAAGCAGAATCTTGAGTTGGTTCTAGAACACAAGTCTGCCTTCTCCCCAGGTTGCAGGCCTCCTGAATAAAGCAACCTTTCCATTCCTACCAGCACTTGTCTCTCAAGTATTGACTTTCAAGTGGCGAGCAGTCCAACCTGAGTTCAGTAATGCCCACTTTGGCGCAGCTAAGGAGCCCGCAAGCTGCAACTAAGGAGGCCGCCTGCCACAACTAAGACCCCACACAACCTAATTAATTAATTAATTTTTTAAAAATACCCACTTTGGGCTTCTCTTTTTAGTTTCTACTTCTTTAAAATAAATGAGTTTAACTGATCTTTGATGCCGGGGTTCTACAAATCAATTCCAGAAAACAATTTCTAAGGAAAAAAGGAGGAGGTGCAATAATGCAAAGGAGATTTTCAGAAAGGAGAGCTCACAGAGCTCTAGGCAAACAGAATAATTCACTGAGCAGTGTATTGTGAAATGTTGTGAAACACAAAAAGACTGCTAAGGGCCAAACTGGTCTATTTCTCCACTCTGCCCAGAATTCACCTGGATGGTATGTTTCTTGCTCATCCCCCATCATGTAATCTCCCTCAATCTATGGATTACTTATAATAATTATGTGGGTAATTTTTTGAATCCCTCCCATTCATTACCAGGTATCATCATGCCAGATGCCCTCACCCTGTAGTCATCTTTAGTGGGCAGATATCCCAAATTTACTGATGAGGAAATAGTCCAAAAGCCATATCACCCAAAGGCACGTGGCTAATTGGAGGTGGAGATGAGATTGAGCCCAGTCCTGTCTGGCTGTGAGCTTTCCATTTTGTACTACTGCATCCTTATTTTTCACTAAGCCACACTGCTGTATGTATGCCAGGTTCTTTCTATTACGTGATCTGAAGTTCTTTCTATTACCAACTACATTTATGTTCCCCATACTCTCAATCCCAGACCAAACTCCCACTTCATCTTTAGTTTTTCCTGATCTCTTCACTTTTTTATTGCTACTTATCCCCCTAGGACATAGTATTCCTATGTCCTCTTGTTTTCCATCTTTTTCTCTTCTACTCTTTCCTTCTTAAAAAAAAAAAAAAAGAAAGAAAGAGAGATAAATGAAGGAAGGAAGGAAGGAAGGAAGGAGTAATCAGCTCCTATAAAACTGAGTTCTTTGAGCCTCATTGGGGAGCAATTAATTTTAGGAGCGTAAAGGTTGCTGATCACTTTTACACTAACACCGCTACTTTACTAGACGGACCAACAGTATAAAATCTGAGGACAAGTATCCTCAACAGGAGCAACCTCAATGAAAATATTCCCTTTGTTTACAGAAAATGCTAAGAGTTATTATAACTTGACTTAATGAAGCAATATTATAATACATAAAGTATATAACACAGCACTATAATTATATGTTCAAATCCATGGAAATTCCATAATATCATTACACTACAATCAAAATAAAGTATTTCTACCCAGAAAATTGCTTTGTCATGTGTTTCCACATTATATCCAAGTATCTTCTTTAGTTTTGAGGCTATAAAGAAAGACAGATAAAGAAGTACATTCTGCCCTGGTATTTAAAGTATTGCTGTAAGATTTGAACCTGGAGGTTAGCAAGTGACATTCATGGGCCTGTAGTACATATTAGAGGCTCAACAATTCACACTTTATTTCTAACCCAAGATATAACCCGTTTCTGATTAAATTGTAAAATGCCAGAGCTCCTGAAAATGCCTGAGTAAAAGGTGAAAGTAAAGCCATTTCCTTAAAATCAGATTACCTGATACATAAAAATGTGTCAATGTGTTCCTCCCTTCTTGAAGAGAGGAAAGGAAATAATGGGTTATGATGAAAACATTTTTAAAACATCAAGCTAGGGAATGGGATGAACTGATAAAGTATATGAGTTATTTTTAACATTCTCACTGAGTTTGGGGATTGGTAAAGAAACATTTAAAAATTACTTTTCGATAATATTTGAGAGGATAAAAGACAATTTGATCATGTCTGTCCATTACGATGGTAACTTTCAGCTCTTCCACTGTCTTGCCCCTTAGTCATAGAAAAGGCATTAAGGGAAGCTGTCATGGATTTTTGTCCTCATGTTGCTGTCAAAATAACCCTGTGTAATAACAATTAGTTAACGTGAAAAAAGTGATTTGAAAATGAAAAGTGATGCCTAAAAACTAAGTAAGTAATTCTATTAAGTACCCTTAGAGTAAGCTAGAATGAGGCCACTCTTTTATCACTTGCCAACAGATGAAAGCTATAGCAGGGTAGAAAATGGGGCCATTTCTAACTAGGAATTCTTATTATCATTTTTCAGGCTTTTACTTTATGAGTCATGTGACTTAGGAAAACTCCCTACCTTGAACTTTCTTTGATGCCCTCTTGTTTGAGGGAGTTTATTTTCAGTTGCGTTTCTTATTTTGAAGTTGGAGTCCCATTCTCTGAGACCACCACAGGGCTCTCTACATTCTGAGCAGCTGCCATTTCAAAGAGGAAAGATAAGAAAGAATAATTCTATCTATTCCATTTTTAAAAATCAAAATACATCTAACTCAGCACTGGTAGGTACATTAAAAATAATAATGCAATTCATTTAATGAATTTTCAGAATACTGATGAGACCTAGGTTCACAATACAATGGATCTTACCCTTCCACCGCACTGTGGAACGAGCTGCAGGAAAAGATCTTTTACTTCAAACTGAGGCCAGTGGCTCACAGCTGATTTCAACTGCTTTAAACCCAGTGAGGGCGCTGGCAGGAAGGGCAGCGTGTTCCAGCTGACTCAGTGGTGCACCATTTTTGTCTGGAGGACTGATTTAGATGCAGGGAAGTGGAAAAACACACCAGCAAGACACTAAATCTGGCTTCTCTTCCAAACTTAGTCCCATCAATTATGAAGGCTCCCGAAGGAAACGACCTGCTGCCTGGATTCTAAATTCCCTGGCACAGTTCCATTAATTAGCTCAGCAATTAGTGATTTTATCAGTTCAAACTCGCAGCAGTGGTCAAACAAAGGGGGAGAAACACCTTTCAACATAATAAAAAGTCAATCACTTTCATTATTGGCAATTTAGTATTCACTCTTTCCAGAGCTGTACTTCAGTCTCTGGTTTCCAAGGTTTCCAGTGATATTGTCTATATGAAAAGGCAATTCTTTGGGACCAAAAAAAAAGAGAAACTTCTTTGAGGTTGAAGACATTTATGTCTTGCCACTACTGCCCAAAATCACTGTACTTACTTTTCAAGCATTTCAGAAGGTAATTATTTTTCCATTAACATACACCACAGAACCACTCAGACACAACGAAAACATTTTCTCCTTCAAAGTTTTAAATAAGTATGAACCTTACCTTAAAGCAGTAAGCTAATATTCACATGTCTGAAACTGAGTTTTTCTTTTGACATTTCAATTTTACAGATATTTTGTCATTAGCTTCAGTGAAACATTATCACCAAACTTGCCATGTATTAGTTTCTTTCCTCAATTGTACATTCCCTCCTCACACTGAGAAGGAAATCAGTACAAATATTTCTTTTTCTTTTTTTTTTTTTGCGGTACGCGGGCCTCTCACTATTGTGGCCTCTCCCGTTGTGGAGCACAGGCTCCGGACGCGCAGGCTCAGCGGCCATGGCTCACGGGCCCAGCCGCTCCGCGGCATGTGGGATCCTCCCGGACTGGGGCACGAACCTGTGTCCTCTGCATCGGCAGGAGGACTCTCAACCACTGCGCCACCAGGGAAGCCTAGTACAAATATTTCTTGAGGAGGTCTAAGAATATCAACTCATGTTGCTGGGGTAAAAAGAGTATCACATGGATGCAGCCATTGTTTGCTTGCTGCCGACACAGTAAGTCTTGCAGACCAAGGAGCACAATCACTACTAAGCCCACTGTCCTCTACTTGACTCCAGCCTGCCTTCTTCCTTTTCCTGGCTCCTCATTTCAGCCTTCTTGCATTCTCCTCATAGGGAAATAACTGACCTGCAAGCAAACCCAAAACAAAAAAGCTGTATTTAAGCTTCGAGTCCCAGTGACTAAATCTGGGAGAAGGCAGTCATCCACTGCTTAGGACAGAAGCCAGTCCCCTTTCAGAGGTACCTGAGTTTTAAATCTAAAACTTGAAAGAAGACAAAGTCTTATATAGATACTTCACCTTTCCATATTCTCTACTTTCTCCTTTTTGAGTTATCTTCTCTTCTATTGCATTTCTTCAACAGCCATTCATAGAGTATTACACTATACATTATCGGTAAATATATTTTTCTCACCCTGACCATTTTCTTTTTACCATAAATAACCCCCCTTAAAAAAAAAGTCTACCAATATTTGCAAGATTTCTTTTGGTTTCTCTTTTCTTCTGAAATATTTTTAATAACATTTATTCAATGTCTTAGTCCAGGCTGCTGTAACAAAATATAGAGACCTAGTGATTTAAACAACAAACATTTATCTCCCACAGTTCTGGAGACTGGGAAGTCCAAGATCAAGGTGCTGACAGATTTGGTGTCTGGTCAGGGTCTACTTCCTAGTTCACAGATGCCCTACTTCTCACTGTGCCCTCATGTGGGGAAGAAGTGAGAGAGCTCTCTGGGGGTCTCTTTCTGTTCACAAGAGCTACACCTTCATGACTTAATCATCTCCCAAAGGCACCATTATAAGGGAGTAGGCGGTGGGCTTAGGACTTCAACATATGAATTTGGGGGGGAGAAGGACACAAAAATCCAGTCCATACACTCTGCCCCTGCCCCTCTCCCCAAATTCATGTCCTTCTCACATGTAAAATACATCTCAACAGTCCTAGAAGTCTTAACTCATTCCAACAACAACTCTACAGTCTAAGTTCAAATCTCATCCAGATAGCGAAATCAGACACGGGTAAAACTCAGGATACAATCCATCCTGAGGTAAATTGCTCTCCAAGCTGTGAACTTGTGAAATCAAACAAGTTACACGTTTCCAAAATAAAATGGTAGAACAGGCATGTGACAGGTCTCAAGTAAACATAAAACCTAACAGGGGGAAACTCCATTAAACTTTATGGCTCAAAAATAGCCCATTGGTCTGATAATCTGCCTTCCAAATGTACTGGGATAGCAACATCACCCCCAAAGGTACTGCCCACGCTGTGGCAACGGCCCCACCTATGCTGCAGCTCTCTGAAGTAGCCCCACTCTTGTCAGGGCTCCATTGGCTGCAGCCCACACCACAGGTCTCTACAGGGATGCCCCCAAGTGAGGCACTAGACTGGGGCACGCTAGCCCACCTGAACCACAGAGGCAGCCTCACTCACCCTTTGAAACCACTCTGCAATATCTCAGAAGATCCAGGAACTTGAAGACATAGAAATAGAATCCAACTCAACTAAAGCATAGTGATTTAAAAAAAGAACCAGCTGAATAAAAATGAAAAAGCCTCCATAACTAGTAGGGCAATATCAAGCATCTTAGAGAAAAGAAAAAAAAAAAGAGGGGGAGACAAAAAACTTCAGAAAAAATAGCAATAGAAAAATTTTCAAATTTAATGAAGATCCAAGAATCACAATGAATTCCAGTCAGCATAAACACACACACACACACACACACCAAGAAAACTGAGACACATCACAATCAGATCGCTTAAAATCAGTGAGAAAGGGAAAGTTGTATGAAACATTATACTATGTGTTATAAAGGACACTAAGAGAATAAAGGACATATTTCCTGCCCTAAGAATATTAATTTTCAATTTATGTATAAATGTGATTTGTAGGTGAGACATCCAAATTTGGGACATCTGGGATTGGGAGGGTTATGACAGGCAGAACCAAAATTCTGATGTGGGTACAGAAATTTGTAGGAACCCAGGAGCAAAGCCAAAATTGAGAAGTTTGCAAATTACACAAGGAAGAGTCCATCTGAATTAGATGGTTGAAGAGACAAACATGAAGCTTGGCAAAGGGAAGGGAAGTATCAGAACCATACTGGTAAGAAAGATTCTTCTTTTGTGGCAGATCAGGAGTATCTCAGAATAAAGAATCCTAGAAGTAGTCAACATTGAGAAAGTGAGCCGGGGAGAGTCTGAGCATTGGGCCCAGGAGGGCATCTGTCAACTGCAAGTAGAACATTCCCAACCTGGGAACAGAAGTCTTTGTGAGATATTCTAAAACGGCTCATCATTCCACATTTCAGACCTCAAGTCCTGAAGATTCCTGTTTCAAAAGGTTGCTTGTTTGTCTCCTTGCTTTATCATTTCCATTTTCTCATGATCCCAACTAGCCAATCTGATTGCAGTTTCTTTCTTTGTCCTCCAATCTATGCTGGACAGAACTACTAAATAAAATTTTCCTAAATGCTGTCTACGTCAGGTCTGCCCAAATTTCCTCAAAAACATTCAATGCTTCCCTGTTTCATTTTTTATGTTAAATGTGAACTTGGCCTGGTTGCCAAGATCTTCCAACAGACATCCTTATTAGACCTAGGCACTGTTATGTCCTTAATACTCCATCTCTGATCTATTCATGTCCATCTCGCCCTCCATTATTGTGCCTACTTGCCTACCTTTATTTATGTTCACCATGCTCTCTTTTTTTCCCTCTACCCATCCATCCTTCGAATACCACCACTCACCCTTGAAGTTCTTCCTCATGTCTTTTCCTGCTTAAGAATTACAATAGGAGTCAAAATCTTGTTTATATGATTTAGTAGTTAATTTTCAGTACCATTGTACAATGTTCAAATACATGCTTTTATATGTCTTTAATTCTTACTTACCTATTAAGTTTTTTGAGTTAAGCCTATAATTTATCTTTCTTCGACTGCTTCCAATGCTTAAGACAGTTTTAAAGCACATAAAATATAAATAATTGTCGACTGATTTAAATAAGTGGACTAAAGTAAATATATCCTTTCAGCTATTCTTCCAAAGACTATTCGCTTGATTATGAGTTTTAATTCAAAGAGCTAAGACATATATAATCCAAATTAGATAACAAAGATCCCTAACTTTTTAATATATATAAAACTTGTCTGTAGCCAATTCCTAATTGCCGTGGTTTAGAGGCTAAACTCCAAAGGTGGATTCCTTAGGTCATAAACATGAATATCTACTGCTGATACTAAACTAAGTTCGCATATTCTTTTGTCAGTAAGTAAAAGAACTACAAATCAGAATGATACGTTGGAAATATGATGAGCAATGAATTCACATTGACCTAGAGAAAAATTCTTGTCCTGCAACTTAACAGACAAGAGCTCATCAGCAGATTACTTCACCAGTAGCGTTGGTTTTTGAGAGGTTTAAATGAAATTGTGACAGAGTCTAGAGTGAGAGCTTTTCATTCTCTCCCTGAGTGTGAAGAGAGTATTTAGACACTACTCATATTCAGACAAATGATCTCAATTTTAAAACCTTGTTTACATCCCCAACCTTTTCAAAAACAAAATTCTATTAGCTAGCTTCTTCTCTGTATTTATTCATATTAATTTAAGGTCATGGAACTCAAACTAAACTTCAGGGAACTTACTACAAGCAGATTTCAAGAACTATAACTTTACTACTGTGGTCTTTTTAGTCTTTAGTTTATGTATTAAAATATCATGCTTGTTTGGAAGCAGCTGTAATACCTCCCTCACTTTCAAGGACTCTCTTCACTTTCTAGTACTTTCTTGTTTCCAAGTATGAAAACATAACACATAATTTTGTGCCTGTCACACATAGTGGATGACCAAAAAATTTTATCTTTTGGTCTTCCCACAATTTATATCATGCCAGAATTACAGGATAGGTAGAAAGTACCAAAGACATGGTATGATTTATATTGAAGAAAAAAGTGCAGAACCTATAGCTCATCATGTGGGATATTATTATTGTAGGTTATGCATTAAGGAATTAGTTCCAAACTCCTAAAACTCAAAGAGGGGAAAACTACCATAAAAGCCAACAGTTGGGTCCATTTTGACTACCTCTTCTTCAAAGAATATTAGGAATATACCTACAATACAACAATGAGATTGACAGTTTCCATTCCAATCATTATTGGAATGCAGCATTATTTAATGTAGCAGTTTAGAAGTGAGAAAAATAACATAGTCCTTAGTGCCTGGACCAAAGGAGGTATCAGAGCAGAAACTGCACGTATGGATCTTGAACTATCAGATGCAAATTTTGTAAAACATTAGGCATACTGCGAAACTAACAAACTCATTGTTGACTAGGTTTTAAGAAAGTCCTGGCCTTCCATAGATGCTGTTTTATAACATAATCCTATCACACAGAAAACTGCCACTCAAGTACTCTAGATCAGAGCAACTCAGTCATTATATCGAAAAAGAGAAAAAAGAAAAGAAAACTGAGAAGAGCCCATTCTGAAGGCAGTCAAACTAATACACTTCCCATGAGAATATAAAGAAAGCAAGGGAGTGTTTTGAGGGTACCTGTTAAATTCTTTTATTAAGTAGGCCCAAATGTGACTAAACAAAATTAGTTCGGATCAGAGTTGGGGTGAAGTTAAATAGATTCTGTGACAATTTTCTCTCCTGTCTTGAGATTTCTTGACTACGCAGCTCGCCTGAATTAATTGTTTGAGGCATACATTTTAGGAGGAAAAAAAAGAAAGAAGTAATTCCTGCTAGTGTGCAGGGGATAGCAGAGTCCAGGTCAAAACCTCCAGGGAATCAATTATTAGTTTCTAGACTTGAACACTGTGTGTGAAACATTTTCATTAAGAATGTAAATGTAGAAGTCTAAGGTGACTGTTTCCTTCATTGTTGTTTAAATTCAGTACCTTGTCTGACCCAGTCTCCACAATGAAGTTTGTGCCCTAACGTATAGCAACATTTGTGACGTCCAGAGCACGGCTCTGCCCAGTTAATGGTCACAGTTGCTTCTTCATCTTCACATGCACCAGCAGGATGCTGAAAAAAGGAAATCAAGGCCCTTGTGAAAGCAATTACTTGAACCTTGAGAGAGACATTACAAGAAAAACATGGGTAGGGTAACTGTTGCAAGAAGATTCTATGCTCTTTATGATTAATAAGGAATAGGTATTGAATTAACAGGCATTTCTTTAATATTATTTAAAGGTTGCAGGCAGTTGTATTGAAAGACATGACACTACAAGGTTGCTAATGCAATTACCAAGGGCATTTTATTTGTTTGCTTTTATGATCTATTTGTCATTAAAAACAGTAAAGATGAGGGCTTCCCTGGTGGCTCAGTGGTTGAGAGTCCGCCTGCGGTTGCAGGGGACACGGGTTCGTGCCCCGGTCCGGGAAGATCCCACATGCCACGGAGCGGCTGGGCCCGTGAGCCGTGGCCGCTGAGCCTGCGCGTCCGGAGCCTGTGCTCCGCAACGGGAGAGGCCCCAACAGCGAGGGGCCCGCATACTGGAAAAAAAAAAAAAAAATCAGTAAAGATGAAAGGCTTACATAATTATGAGTGGAAATCGTTCAGGTTAGACTATTTCAGCATTTACAGGCATATTCTCCTGTCATTCAGTAAGAAGTCATTTTTCAGAGGTCGGGTGGAATTTGATGGGAAGACAGAAATCATTGTATGCAGTGTCTGGGGCTCAGTGCTGCTCTCTCTAATGCACCTATTCCTTTGTCACATGAGACAGGAAATAAGCATTTCCCAGGAGCTTGCTACTGAGAAGCCTGAAATCTTATAAATGAAAATGTGAACAATTTGAAAGAATTATTAGAGATAACTTTAGACACAATATTAAATGTTTATTAATATTGGGTTCTAATAGATTAAGCATCTTATGGTGAAAAAGTTAGCAAATACATTTTTCCTAAATAAGGAAGATGATAATATACACAGGCAAGCAAACCATAGGGCAGATTGGTTTTCATATGCAAGGAGGGGAATTATGACCTAATCCATGTCCAAGGTGTGTGGCCTTATAATCTATAAAGTAGTTCAATTAGGGGGTCACATTCATTGTACTCTATTTCTATTTTGAGCTAAGCTTTGATGATTAAATCCATAGTGTTCAACCTTATCCTTCCCTTACTTACCTTTCCGGTTATGTCCCCAAGAGAAAGAATTGACTCATTGGCATCAAAAGGGTCGTACCAATAATCCATGCAAATTGGTGTTCCTTTCAGGCCTTGGAGTTTATATTGACAAGGAAATTCTTCTTTGGACAGCAGATCATAGAAACAAATCTCTTTTCTTGTAAAAGCCACTGCTATCTAAAGTAGCAAAGTAGAAAATCAGAAAATATTTCTGATGGATTTAGTGAAAACAATATGAAAAGCAGACATGCAAATCTTAGCACCAAATCAGACATTTTCACCTGAGGGTCCTTAATGTATTACAGAAGTATAGCATGGTGGCACAAATGTGCTTTATTCTAACCAAGTATTCTAGGCAAGATAAAAACTTTCCCATTTGAACACACTTTCTTCCCTATCGCTACTTCACAGACCCCCAACTTCTTCCACCCATGGGAGACTAGGCAACTAATCACAGGAAAGACAAAGACATAGAGGTCTACAGCATCACACAACCATACAGAAACTTTACAAACCATGTTTTATGAGGCAAGCAGAGGCTTTCACAGAAATAAATTGATAAAAATTCTGTAAGTAGCCTTTCTAAGTCAAATAAAATCCTAAAAACTATTTAAGAAAGGGTAAAGACATTTGTAAATAAAATTGACAAAACTTTAGCTAGAGTAACCCCCCCCAAAAAAGAGAGAAGATACACATTACTAAATCCAGAAATAAAAGAGTAGATATTACCATCAACCTTACAGAAGTTGAGAAAAGGATTATAAGAGAATACCATGAACAACTGTAAGCCAACAAATTAGATAACTGAAATGAAAGGTACAAATGCCTAGAAACACAAAATGACCTAAACTAACTTAAGAAGAAATAGAAAATCTCAGCAGACATATAATAAATAGAAAGATTGAATTTGTAATCAAAAAAATCTCCCACAAAGAAAATCCCAGGCCTGGGTGGCTTTTCATTAATAAGTTCTATCAAACATTTAAAGAATTAACCCCAATCTTTCTCAGACTCTTCCAAAAACTAGAAATGGAGAGAACACTTTCCAAATCATTTTATGAGGCCAGTATTTCCTAATACCAAAACCACACGAAGATATCACAAGAAAAGAAAACTGCAGACCAATATTCCTAATGAATAGAGATGTAAAAATCTTCAGCTAAATCCCATCAAAGAGAACCTAGCAACATATAAAAAAGGTTACACACCGTGACCAAGTAATATTTATACCATTGTAGGGAAACAAAATTTGCCACCTCAAAATGTGTCTATTTGGCATGAGGATTAATTTAGGTTGATTATTTTTAAGAAACAGAAGACTCAAGAAGTTTTTCTTTTTACCTGCCCCCTAGCTGCCTGAAGAATTTGGATAAAGGGCCTGTTCATAGAATAGAGCTATCACCAGAGATATCTGCAAAGACCATGGGCTAGATGCAATGGTAGAAACTCAGGGTCTAGAGTCCACTCTGAGTCCCAGCATCTCTGTATGGCCCAGCAAATATTTGTATACCAAATATTTGCTTTTCCATCCTCATGTAAATTGCCTTCATCCCCTTTGAGATCCCAAACCACCATCCCAACACCCTCTTTTATCTTTGTTAAAGATGATATTTAAGGTGAAGACTTTGGACACTTTGGTGAGTTACTCAGTTTTCCTGGGTCCCTTCCATATATACATGTTATTAGACTTTTGTTTGATTTCCCTTGTTAATCTGTCTCATTTCAGTTTAATTATTGGACCAACCTAGAAGGGTAGAGAAAAATTTCTTCCTCCCAACACCAGGAATACCAGGTTAGTTTAACACATACAAATATCAACTAATGTAATACACCACATTAATAGAATAAAGGAAAAATGTGGTATGATCATCTTAATAAAAACAGAAAAGCATTTAACAAAACCCAACGCATTTTCATGATAAGAGTATTCAACAACTTAGGAATAGAAAGAAACTTGATAAAGAGCATGTACAAAACAAAACAAAAACACAACCTATAGCTGATATCATACTTAATGGTGAAAATTTGATTGTATTCTCCCTAAGATCAGAAATAAGACGAGGCTGTTCTCTCTCACCACTTCTATTCAACACAGTGCTGGAGTTTCTAGCCAGGGAAATTAGGCAAGAAAAGTAAATAAAAGGCATCCAGATTGGAAAGGAAGAAGTTAAACTAACTCTATTCGTAGATGACACGATCTTATATACAGAAAATCTTAGGGAATCAACAACAACAAAACCAATTAGAACCAATAAGTGAGTTCAGCAAAGTTGTAGAATATAAGATTACTTTTTAAAACTATTTATATTCACCAGCAATGAACAATCTTGAAAATGAAATATCAAAGGCAGTGTAAGAGAAAGAAAAGACAAAGCACAAACTGGGATACAATATTTGTAAATTAGCCATCATATAATTGCATATAACCAGAATATATAAAGAACTCTCAAAACTCAATAATAACAAAATAAACTCAATAAAAAATGGGCAAAGGATTTGGACAGACACTTCACCGAAGAGGATAAATAGCAAATCAGCACATGGAAATATACTCAACATTATTAGTCATTAGGTGATTCAAACTATCAAACAAATAATTAACAAACTATTAAAAAAATCATAAGACACAGAAATATGTACATGAGTGGATATTTGATGATATTAAGGAATTATTGCTATTGATATTAAATGTGATATGGTATTATGGTTATGCTAAAAAGAGAGACTTTTTTCGAGATACTGAAATATTTACAGATTAGATGATTGGATGTTTTGGATTTCAATAGGGGGAGATGTAGATGAAACAAGATTGGCTGTGAATTGTAAATGGCTACGGGTGGATATTGGTTCTTAATGGGATTATCTCTGCTTGTGTGTAAACTTAAATTTTTTCATAGTAAAATTTACCATCTGCTTAATGTAAAATACTAAGAATATGGATTTTTTAAGCTGCATTATTCCCTCACAAATTGATTTTCCTTTCAGCATGTTATCTTTCTCATAGGTCTAGTTATATGAGGGTATTTGGGCTGAACGGGCCCAACCCAGCAAAATTAAGAAACTGACTAGTACACTGGTCAACATCAGATAAGCAATTCCCTGAAATTGCACTGAGCTGTGCTATGCACTGATATAGCCTCTCAGCTCTGCGTACAGACCCAAGACTCTGCTAAAAACTAGAGTCATAAGGTCTTATCAGCTAGTAATGCAGCATGGCCTCACTGGGGACAGAGCCAACAATCTGAGTCACTACCAGCCTTGCTATTTAAAGGCACAAAACAACAGTCTGTGAATTGGAGTAACTCACTTGGCTTTACTTGCATTCCCTCCAGGTGAGATGAGAGGTACAAAAGAGTGATGCAGCTCTCTGTCACTGCTAGTGTTATACTTGCTATTGATCAGGAGCCCTGTCCTATCATTTCCCCCATTTTACAAGCAATAAATTTATTTCTAAAGACTCTGTACCTTGTTTACATTTTCCAGAGAAGTCATACTTGTCAGCCACAGGTGTTTAAGCTTGTTGGCATCTGAAGTGATGGGAAGCATTTCTTGCAGCTTTAAATTCTCTCCCCAGATTCCTACTACACCTTCCTTCCTGATGATCAGATAACGACTTGAACTTTTTAAGAAAATTACTTTTTGAATGGTGTCCTTGCGTTTCACTGGGAGGCATTCAAGGTCTTTCCACTGGGGAACCACCATTGCCTTTGCTTGTTCATCTTTCTCATAAAGTGTTAACAGCATAAATGAAGTCAGCTTGTCCCAATTAATACAGCCATCTTGGGCCACATCCACTTTATCAAAGAGCTCTCCACGGGCTTCCCTGGTGGCGCAGTGGTTGAGAGTCCTCCTGCCGATGCAGGGGGCACGGGTTCGTGCCCCGATCCGGGAGGATCCCACGTGCCGCGGAGCGGCTGGGCCCGTGAGCCATGGCCGCTGAGCCTGCGCGTCCGGAGCCTGTGCTCCGCAACGGGAGAGGCCGCAACAGTGAGAGGCCTGCGTACCACAAAAAAAAAAAAAAAAAAAAAAAGAGCTCTCCATATTCTTCCTTTGTGCCCCAACCAACAATCTCTGTCATCCTCTGCACAAACTCTTCTCTGGACATACAAATGGTTTGACTTGGCTCTGAGGGCTAGAAACAGGAAAAAAAACAAGACATCAGTGAAAACGTCCTAAATACCAGAGCACTGTGCTACCCCCAAAGGTGGATCTAATCAGCGATTCTTCCAAGATGCAAAGAAAAACATCTACTTTATAATGGTGCTATACTTAAATGAATTGGGGCTGCAGAGCAAATAACTGACAGACCTACAAGCTGACATCCTCAATCACAGATGTCCTTATAACTGGCAGAGGGAGATAGGAGAGTCAGAGGTTTGATATGATGATGGATGCAGAGGTCAGAGTGATGCAGGGCTATGAACCAAGGACTGCAGATGACCTCTAGAAGCTGGACAAGGTAAGGAAAGAGATTATCCCCTAGAGGCTCCAGAAGGAAGACAATCTTGACAACACATTGATTTCAGCCCTGTAAAACCCATTTTGGAATTCTGAGCTGTAGAACTGTAAAATGATACATTTGTGAGGTTTGTGCTACTAAGTTTGTGGGAATTTGTTAGAGCATCAATAGGAAACAAATACAGTGGTTTAGAGAAAATGGGTGAATCCCTGAAGAGAGCTTAGCATAGCCAGTAAAATGATATCCCAGTGATACTTTAATCCAAGGGCAAGAAGTCACCTCTATGAACACACCATTACAAAGACAGTGAAACCTTATAAGCTGATTTTCTTTATTCGTGGTAGTTATGTTCTATAAAGCCTTTGCAAACACTAAATTAGCAGATACTGAACCATGGCTTTTGTGAGAAATACAACATTAGGTTTCTGTGAGCCTCTGGTCACAATATTTTCATCGTCAATTCAAAATTTTGTTTCATGTCTGTTTCCACTGAAAGACATTTTAATATATATTGTTAATTCATTAACAGTGAATTCATGGCCAACATTACTATAAGTCAAGACTGAGTGAAGCTTATCTAACACACGTATTTTCTCCATAAGGCACAGCACAACCTTCTTGCACTTAGAACTTTACACTACACTTGGGGAGCCATTTTAAACAGTGAAATCACCGAAAAAAGCACAAAATGCAAAACCTTGGCACCAAGTGGAGCACAAATAGGACACTTGTTTACAGTACGAGAGCTGGAATAAGAAGGTAGGGTATCACTGAGTTTGACCTCAGCACTGAACCAGCACACTGGAAGACTGCAACTTTTTGCCACTCTGTACATGTGTGTGAATGACCATGAAGGTGCCTTGAGTATTGACTTGGGGGTTACAAATAAATTTTAGCAAGTAGGCAAATTCGCAAATACAGAATCCGTGAATAATGAGAAGCATCTGTATTTCAAATAAGTATATAGCTTAATATTGATAGGCTGTTTAGTTCGGTGAGCTTCATGATGAGAGAATCTATTTTTCTACTACCTCAGAGCCAAAGAGTCAGAATTGACAGTAAGCACAGGGAGGCAGCATATTGCAGAGCAGGTCAAACAATTGTAGGTTTAATCCTGGTTCCACCAGAGACTGTGGGAACTACTGGCAAGTTACTTCACTGTTGAGGCTTAATTCTCCCATCTGTGAAGTGGATATAGCAAAATATCAGTCTCAAGAAAATGATTATGAAGGTTAAATGACATATCAGTAAATGCAGAAAAAGCATTTGACAAAATTCAACACCCATTCATGATCAAAACTCTCAGTAAACTAAGAATAGAAGGAAACTTCCTCAACTTGGTAAAGAATATCTGCCAAAAACATACAGCTAACATCATACTTAATGGTGAAACTTTTAGCATTCCTACTAAGGCTCAGGTACAAGGCAAGCAAGTCTTCCTCTCACCATTGCTTTTCAACATCATATTGGAAGCTCTATTTAATGCAATAAGACAAGAAAAGGAAGTAAAATAATAATGATTGGGAAGAAAAATAAAACTGTCTTTGTTCACAGATGACATGATCATCTATGTAGAAAATCTGAAAGAATCAACAAAAAAGCTCCTGGAACTAAGAAGCGATGAAAACAAGATTGCAGGATACAAGATTAATATACAAAAGTCAGTAGATTTCCTATACACCAGCAATGAATGAGAAGAATTTGATATTAAAACCATAGTATCATTTTACATTAGCACCCTCAAAAATGAAATACATATAAATCTAACAAAGTGTGTATGAGATCTATATGAGGAAAACTACAAAATTCCTATCAGCAAAGTCAAGAACTAAATTATTGGAGAGATATTCCATGTTCATAGAGAGGAAGATTCAGTATTGTCAAGATCTCAGTTCTTCCCAAGATAATCTATAGATTCCATGCAATTCCAATAAAAGTCTCAGCAAGTTATTTTGTGGATATTGAAAAACTGACTCCAAATTTATATGGTGAGGCCAAAGACTGAGATGAGCTAACACAATGTGAAGGGACAAGAACAAAGTTGGAAGCCTGACTCTACCCAACTTCAAGATTTATTATAAAACTGCAGTAACCCAGACAGTGTTGTTGGCATAAGAATTGGCATAAGAATATAGAACCAGATCAATGAAACAGAATAGAGAGCCCAGAAACAGACCCATATAAACACAGTCAACTGATCTTTGACAAAGGACCAAAAGCAATACAACGGAGAAAAAATAAAATCTTCAACAAATGGTGCTGGAATAACTGGACATCCACATAGCAAAAAAATGAATCTAGACACAGCCCTTATACCATTCACAAAGATTAACTCAAAATGGATCACAGACCTAAATGTAAAACACAAAACTATAAAACTCTTAGAAGATAACATAGAAACAAACCTAAATGACCTTGAGTTTGGTCATTTAGGTTTGTTTTTAGATGCAACAACAAAGGCACAATCCATGAAAGAAAGAATTCATAATCTGGATTTCATTAAAATTTAAAACCTTCTCATGAAAAACAATTTCAAGAGAATTAGTAGACAAGCCATAGACAGGGAAGTATTTTCAAAAGATACATCCGATAAATAATTCATCCAACATATACAAAGAATTCTTAAAGTTCAACAATAAGAAAACAAATAATCCAATTAAAAATGGGCCAAGGACCTTAATAGATACCTCACCAAAGAACATATACAGATGGCAAATAAGCATATGAAAGGATGTTCCATATCATATGTCATCAGGGAAATGCAAATTAAAACAACAGTGATATATTGTTAGAATGGCCATACTTGTTAGAATGGCCAAAATCTGGAACACTAACAACAGTAAATGCTGACACAGATGTAAAGTAACAGGAATTCTCATACGTTGCTGGTGGCAACATAAAATCATAGAGCCACTTTGGAAGAGAGGTCAGCAGTTTCTTACAAAATTAAACATACTCTTACCATATGTAGATCCAGCAATCACACTCCTTAGGATTTACTCAAAGGATTTGAAAACGAATATCCACACGAAAGCCTGCACACTGATCTTTATAGCAGCTTTATTCATAACTAGCAATACTTGGAAGCAACCAAGATGTACTTCATAGGTGAATGGATAAATAAACTATAGTACATCCACAGAATAGAATAGTATTCAGTGCTAAAAAGAAATGAGCTCTCAAGCCATGAAAAGACATGGAGCAAACTTAAATGCAGGTTACTAACTGAAAGAAGCCAATCTGAAAAGGGTACACGCTGTATGATTCCAACTACATGACATTCTGGAAAAGGCAAAATTACGGAGACAGTAAAAAGATCAGTGGTTGCCAGGGACTGGAGAAGTGGAGGACGATGAATAGGCAGAGCACAGAGAATTTTCAGGGCAGTGAAGCTACTCTGTATGGAACCGCATTAACGCATACATGTCGTGATACATTCGTCCAAACCCATAGAACGTACAACACCAAGAGTGAACCTTAATGCAAACTGTGGACTTTGGGTGAGTATGATGTGTCAAAGTAGATTTATGAGTTGTAACAAGTGTACTACTCTGGTGGGGATGTGGATAATGGGGGAGGGTATGCAGGTTTTAGGGTAAGGGGTATATGAGTAACCTCTGTACATTCCCCTTAATTTTGTTGTGAACCTAAAACTGCTCTAAAAATATAAAGTCTTAATAAGAACGGTTAACTGAGATACCACGTGTGTGAGAACTAAGTAATCAAGTGTTTAATAGAAGTTAGTCTAAGCTTTTAATTAAATTAACTTTCTGAGAAATCATTGGTATTTAGCCATTTGAACTACTCAGAAGTCCATCATTCTTAACTTTGTTAAATTATTTTTAGACTAAAAAGTTTAGATGATGGAAATTTTTCAGTGACCCAGATTTTGAGTACGGAAAGAAACCTGATCTTAACAACACTCCATTTGAGCCCGAACTGCAAACTGTTCCTGAAAGCTAAGTCAAGTTGATCTTGTATTTTAAACTATTATGTAATGACATCAATCAGCCTCTCAAATCTATATCATTATCCCTTTAACAAAAAGCATTTTAAAGCCAAACCTTATTTTCTTCCTATAAGTTTGTAATTTATTTTTATTTCTACTAAAAAGAACCTGTTCTGACAAATACCAAGACAACTTCTTTTTTTACATTCTAGAATATGGAATGGCAAATAGACCATAAACAAAGAAGAAAATAAATTTTCTTCCCCAAAGTAACATATACGATCAACTTTATAATTTTCTGCACATGGATAATGCCAATATGCACCGGGGGAAAATTTGAGAAATACTTCCAATTTATGAAATGTGACAGAGAAGCACAATTGTATGACATACTTGGCAATTCTATTACTAATTGTTCACTCACTAGCATTTTTGCTTTTAGTTTTAAAATAAAACCATGGTTTTACCATGAAAATCCTTCATTCTAAATAAATATGCACCAGGGAAGTCCCACATTAAACAATTTTATTCAAACAATATTTATTATTGTTGAAGACACATCCACGTCAAGTTAAATTCACAAGCATATATTTAGTCTAGCTAGGGAAATATTAAGAATTTATGAAATTGGATTTCATTGTAAAACGTAGAGCATAAAATAATTTTCAGTCCCTTCAACTGAAAATTTAATTAGTATAGCTTTAACAAAACCTTCTTCCCATAGACAATTTGTTCTAATTTGAATGTAGGCCTTCCAAATAAAAACTACCTCATAATGTTTTAAAGTATACCCTTTCACTCCTATTAGTCATGATTCTCTGTCTGGTCTTTTTGAGCAATAATTAGTACTCCTGCATCTATTAGAACTCCTTTTCTAATAAAATTGAAGAGTGAATGATCCATTAGAAAACGTATTCTCATTCAGCTCTTTCTAAGATGATGTTAACAAATTTATTTTGCTATGTCTAGGTAACTATGAGTAAGAAAATAACCAGCTATGGCCTCTCATTGTTCTTGCAAGGAAGCTAATATACTCAGAATGTCTGGCTGATTATCTCAGCAAGCACGACTTTAGACCTTTAGAAAATCTTCCTGTCTTCCTGAATCCCTTTCAAAGAATATTCTAAAAATCATCTCCTCTTGCCTAGAAAGCGTTTTCTGCAGCTACAGTCAGTTCTTGTGAGCTGTCTTTAAGAAGGAAAAAAAAAAGCATGAACTCTGTTACATACTCTTCAGCTTTTGAGCTTTGTTAAGATTTGGATTTCACTGTAACTTATATAAAAACTGAGCACTAAGGCTAAGCAGAAAATTCTGAAAATATACCCTTTCTAAGAAACTTGACAGCCCTTTTTTTCACCAAGAAGAGATCACGTACTTTCAATTAGCAATATATGAGTGTGCCAACACATTTAAAATTTATTTATTTTTGCATAAAATAATCCTTGTTTACTATAGAAAAGGCAAAATATAGATAAGCCAAAAATTAAAATCCTCCGTAACGCCAAAAGCCTACCAGACTTGTTCCTAGGCAGAAACAGAGATACCTGTGCATTATTTACCAAATGGTGTCATGATTTACATACCTTTGTGTGCTGCTTTTTCCATCATACCATGAAGCTATGCCTTGTATAATATATATTGGTCTTTAACATCATTTTAATGGCCACGGAATATTCTACGGAAAGGCATAAAATTTATAACCCCTGTTAATAAAAACTTCAATAGTTCCCAATGCGTTCCCGTTTCATATAAACCACCCTGCAACATACATCTTTGCTTGTTTGTCCAATTATTTCCTGAGGGAAATTCCCTAGAAGCAGAATTGCTGAGTCAAAGAATTTGCACAAGTTTTTGATATATTTTACGAAATCTTCCTCCAGAAGACTCAACAAATTTATATTTCCATTAACAAAGTATGAGACTGCCTATACCTCACCAAGCTGGGGTATTCTCATTCTTCTTAAGAGTCACCAACTGGTTTCTAAAAAATAGTTCCAGTACGGCTGAACACCGACATACTTGCTGGCAAAACAGATCAAACATTCCCAAAGCAGACACAAATCTTTCCAAATCTGCCGACTCTTAGAAATGTTGTTTATCTTTGTTTTTTCCTTGACTTTTTCCTATAGCAATATTTTATAATGAAATGAGGGGGAAAAATTTTTTCTTTTTTTTCCTACTCTGTAAACATGGACTTTCCCAAGACAAGAATACAAGTCCTACTTTAAAACTACAGAGAGATCACAATCCAATTTAGTCAGAAATCTGGGTATTTTCTCCTTTGTCAAAGCTGATAGTGGGTTAACATGTCACCGACCCAAGTTGCACTGCCTTTATCCATTGCTGAGTATTTACTTTCAGATTCTGAAAATTAATGTCAAATGGCAAGTTGTAAACCACTTAGAGAAGTACTTCCATCCATTGATCTATTTATTAATAAAAATATATATTGAACATGTACATCATACAAGGTATCATGAGGTAGATTTATTCATTCATTCAACAAACACTTATTAAGTGACTTCTCCAGGCCAAACACTATTCTAAGCCCTCAGCACCAGCTCTGAACAAGGTAGTTGAAGTCTATGCTCTTCGAGTACTTACGTTAGATTGGGGAGCCCAGGGATGCTGATCCCATTGAATGACACATGGCTCTAGGTTACCAAAAGTAAAAAAATCACAAGAATCACACTAATTATTGCTTTTCCTAATTTCAAACTGAATTTAGGACTTAAACATGGCAAAAACATTCCATGAACTGAAATCTTGTGTGGACCAGAAATCTTTCTTAAGTCTGAAAAAAAAAACTTTTTTTTAGTTGATTAAAATTCTGCAGTGCTTCTTTTTCTCTACATAAAAAAATAGTTTCTAATAGGATCTCAGAATCTTGTTTTCCCCAGAATCTGCTGGTTTTATCAAGTGCTTAACCAAAAATAATATTTCTTCTGTCAAATATGTAGCATGATTTTTTGGTAATGCTCCATGACAGCTGGATGAAGATATACTATCTCAGTGCATCCTTCCCCCCATCTCTATAATTAAATTTAAAATTGGCATGCTGCTTCCTCACACTTCATTCCATTGCACTTGCCTCAATTTCCCTTGGTCACAAAGTGTATTGGTTATGAATATGTATTAGAGTTTGCTGTCAAACCCTGTGAACATCTTCTGGAGCAGAAGATTAGATATGTTATTTCAAACAGATGCATCAGTTTATATCATCCCTTGCAATTTTCATTTACCAATGAACATTCATGAGAGATTGAACAACAGAAGAGACTAGTCTGCCAGCCAAGGTTCATACTGCTATCTTTTCTTGCTTCAATGGATTTTAGTTGGTTTTAATTTTCATTTACATTATGATATCAATGATTCAAGAGCTCACCAATCTAAATGGAGTTAAATTTTTGTGACTAACAACGACACAGGCCTTGAAACCCCCATACTGAATTTAAGGTTTAGAACTAAACTCTTGCAAACCAAAAATTCAACAGTTAGATTTCCTATCCAACTGGTAAATTAGAATTGAATGGCAGCTGCAAAATAGAAAGTCAATAAATCTTTCTCTTTTAAATAAAGATCATATTCCCTGAGAAGCGTAAGTGTCATAATATTTTTCTCTAAGTCTATGGAAGTCTTTAATTTTCTGCTATGGACCTAAACCATGTTTATCTCTATCATCTGTTTTGCCTAAGCTTAAAAACTTGGAGGGATCAGCCTGACCAGTGGAATGGTATAGCCAAGAGACATTTGAGCTTCACTGATCTTCATTTGGAAATATCCTTACAGTAGGATAAACATATACTGTTTTTGAAAACAATTGCTCTCTCTTCACTGGAAACCACAGACGGAGTCAAAGAGTTGCACACATCCATGAACTTCAGGCATGTTAGAGCTGGAAGAAAGTTTAGAGAGTCTACACCAAACCCTTCATTTAAAAGGAAGAAACTGAGGCCCAGAGAATTAAAAAGACTTCTCTGAGGTCACATAGCTCACTGTTGGCAGAAACAGGCTTAGAACCTAGGATTTCCAATTCCTAACCACTTTCATCATGTCACAAATATGTTGACTTCAACAAAATCTGATTCTCTCTACGATAGCACATTCATCAAAAAAACAGAAAAGTATGAGGTTGGAATGTGTATACCCAAACGGTCTCACGCAATTTTGCTAAAATCTATTTACTTAGAACCCTAAAGCTTTCTGTTGGTCTACTTAAAATTTACATATGAACTCTGAATCAATAGAGTAAGCAGGAAGTGACTAAACAGTCCGAAAGATTCCAACCCAGGTTCCAGAGGAAAATTTTTTAAACCAAATTATCAGCTCCTTCCTGCTCTTAGTATCTTCCTCAAACCAGAAATCCAACACTTCAACCAATCTCTGGCCATTATACTCATTCCTTTTCTCTGTCACACTTCCATCCCAGGTGTCTAGCGAAACACTAGCCCTGGAAAAGCATCTTCTCCATGCCTACATCCTGGCTGCTGAACAAATATCACGGAAATGGGGAGAATGGTGTCACAGTAATAAAATGCATGATCTCCAACCTCAAAAGGTCCCTCCTATGCTACTAGGAACGCTACCATGTTTCCCGGCTGAACTCTTACCCTTATTTTCACTTTCTTCAAACACCTACTTGATCATTTCCCTGTCCATTCCTAACAGAGAAGTCTGACTACTAATTCACAGCAATGAAGAAGGAAAATAGAGAGGAAGAGGAAGAGGGGTAGGGGACGTCAAGCAGTTGGGAACTTCCTCAGTTTTCTGCACGTACATAGAGATTGACCTGCATCTGTAGCCATTTCCTTCCTTCCTTCCTGTGGTAACAGAAATCCTCCCGTTTCCTTCACCCACCACCTCGGTGACTCTCTTCTCTTGCTCTCTATTGACTCCTTTTCATAAGAATTTCAACATAATCAAATTACTTGAACTGTTAAAAATCTTCCCTGACATTCCCATCTGCTTTCAGCTACTGGCCCACCTTCTCCTTTCAAACAACCATCTCAAAGGAATCACGTTCACACACTGTCTCAATTTCCTTTCCTCCAATTTACTCAACCTTTGCAGTCCACCTTCTTTCCCTTCACCTCCACTGAAATGGTTCTTACCAAGAAAATTAAAAGCCTTTAACTAAATCTTTTAGTGGATTCTTTCCAGTTCTTATAAGGTGAAAAATGTACCAAGTTAATATTTGATGACAAAATACCTTTGTTTGAGAAAATTTCTTGAGACTTCTATTTAGTTAGAAAGTGAAACCTGAGGCCCATGAAAGACCAAGATCAAGAAAGCAAAAGGTTCAAGCTGCTCTAAAGGAGAGAAGAAGAATTTGGTATTTGTTTTTGTTGTTTGTTTAAGCAGACAGGAAGAGAATAGTGTCAGAAAGGGCAGGTGGACAGGATGGGAGACAACAAGAGAGCAGACGGTGACGTGGCAATAAAGGGCCATTGAGAAAATCCCGTAGGCAACACAGCCATTGATAAAATATAGATATGAATACTTGTTAGTTTTTCATGAACCTCCCTCCATGTGGCTTCAAGCCACTAAGATACAGCCCCCCCACACACACACACATATGCACACACCCTTAATCTCCTCCTCAGCTCTTCTGCTGAAGAACTGGGCCTCCCATGCACCTACGGTCACCTAATCTATGATATAGGAGGCAAGAATATACAATGGAGAAAAGACAGTCTCTTCAATAAGTGGTGCTGGGGAAACTGGACAGCTACATGTAAAAGAATGAAATTAGAGCACTCCCTAACACCATACACAAAAATAAACTCAAAATGGATTCGAGACCTAAATGTAAGGCCAGACACTATAAAACTCTTCGAGGAAAACATAGGGAGAACACTCACAGCAAGACCTTTTTTGACCCACCTCCTAGAATAATGAAAACAAAAACAAAAATAAACAAATGGGACCTAATGAAACTTAAAAGCTTTTGCACTGCAAAGGAAACCATAAATAAGATGAAAAGACAGCCCTCAGAATGGGAGAAAATATTTGCAAATGAAGCAACTGACAAGGGACTAATCTCCAAAATATACAAACAGCTCATGCAGCTCAACATCAAAAAACAAACAACCCCATCAAAAAATGGGCAGAAGACCTAAATAGACATTTCTCCTAATAAGACAATACAGATGGCCAAGAGGCACATGAAAAGATACTCAACATCACTAATTATTAGAGAAATGCAAATCAAAACTACAATGAGGTATCACCTCACACCAGTCAGAATGGGCATCGTCAAAAAATCTACAAACAATAAATGCTGGAAAGGGTATGGAGAAAAGGGAACCCTCCTACACTGTTGGTGGGAATGTAAATTGATACAGCCACTATGGAGAACAGTATGGAAGTTCCTTAACAAACTAAAAATAGAACTACCATACGACCCAGCAATCCCACTACTGGGCATATACCCGGAGAAAACCATAATTCAAAAGGATACACGCACCCCAATGTTCAGCGCAGCACTATTTACAATAGCCAGGTCATGCAAGCAACGTAAATGTCCATCAACAGAGGAATGGATAAAGAAGATGTGGTACATATATACAACGGAATATTACTCAGCCATAAGAAGGAATGAAATAGTGCCATTTGTAGAGACGTGGATGGAACTAGAGACTGTCATACAGAGTGAAGTAAGTCAGAAAGAGAAAAACAAGTATTGTATAATATCACTTATACGTGGAGTCTAGAAAAATGGTGCAGATGACTTATTGGCAGCAAAGCAGAAATAGAGACATAGATGTAGAGAACAAACATATGGATACCAAGGTGGGGGGGAAGGCGGGGGTGGGATGAACTGGGAGATTGGGATTGACATATATACACTATTGATACTGTGTATAAAATAGATAACTAATGAGAACCTGTTGTATAGCACAGGGAACTCTATTCAGTGCTCTGTGGTGACCTAAATGGGAAGGAAATCCAAAAAGGAGGGGATATACATTTACGTATAGCTGATTCACTTTGCTGTACAGCAGAAAATAACACAACATTGTAAAGCAACTCTACTCCAATAAAAATATTTTTTTTTAAACTCATCAAACTGAAAAAAAAAAAAAGAATTTGGCCTTTATGACAGGCTGCTTTGGGGGTTTTTCCTTCCCCAGAACTTTATAGTAGTCTAGTCATACCACATCAATGGTGGGAGAAGCTCCAGTATTTTTTCTGGCAGCATTTACCAGTGTCTGTTCACTGACCAAAGTCCACAGTTGTTTAAGGTTGACTGTTATGCAGAAGCTCTGCCAGAAAGCAAGGAAGTGATAAAAGATTGATGGAAACATGTAAAAAGGATGCAGGAGCTGGCTTGAAGGGGCTCACACTGTCCAAACTTTGGCAATTTCAGTATCAGAAAGAATAATGATGGTAATAGATAGTAATGCATTGAATAGAATAAATGAATCCACGAGTCTGTAGTAACACCCAAGATACAGACAGACAGACAGACAATAGAAGGAAGAGAGAAAAGGGAGTGAGAAAGAGGAAGCCTCTTTATTACAGAGGAATGCTACATTGAGAATAAACAAGGATCAAAAGAATTTAAAAGTCACCATTTTCCAAGCCTATGTAGTCATTGTTTCAAGCAAAGATCATCAATTAATGCTTAAACTAATGGGTGAAAGGTATTGAAGAATACTATAACACAGTATCATAGTACCACGCCACAGGTACCTTTAAAAGGTAGAACTCTAGTGGACCCACTTTATCAAGCGATCCAACTTATACCATCACCAGTAATGAGACAAACTGACATGCTGTGCCTCTGGTGTCATTCAAGAGGTGGACATAACATTTCTTACTTAGTATCCTTTCCAAAAATGGTGAACCTAAATCTAACAGTGAAGAATCAATAAGAAAATCCAGATTGTGAGATGTTCTAGACATCTGACATGACCCTTCAAAAATATCTATGTCATGATAGATGTGAAAAAGTAAGAGAATGCTTCTAGACTAAAGGAAACTAAAGGAAATGTGTGATCCTGGAAAGGATCTATAATTAAAAAAAAAAAAAAACATGAAAGACATTACCAGGGCAAACAGGGATATTTTAATACACACATTTTTATTAGGTAATATATGAAGTTAAATTTCCTGGGTAAGATAATTTCATTGTTGTTATTTAGAAGAAGACCCTTGTTCCTAGGAGATATATTTTGAGTTAATTGGGGCAAACTATCATCATGCCTGAAATAACTTTTAAATGACTGAGGTAAAACCGTGTGCTATGTTCTGAATATTCGTGTCCCCCCAAAATTCACAAGTTGAAACCTTAATGCCCCATGTGTTGATATTAGGAGGTGGGACCATTGGGAAGTGATAAGTTATGAAGATGGAGCCCTTATAGATGGAATTAGTGCTCTTATAAAAGAGACCTCAGAGAGCTCCCTAGCCCCTTCCACCATGTGAAGACACAACAAGAAGTCTACAGCCTGGGAGTGGGCCCTCACCCACCCAAGCTGGTACCCTGATCTCAGACTCCCAGCCTCCAGAACTGTGAGAAATAAGTTTCTGTTGTTTATAAGCTACCCAGGAAGCAAAATATTAACAACTGCTGAATCTGGGTGGAGGGTATATATTCACTGCACTTGTCTTTCCATTTTCAAATTTCTGTAGGTTTGATATTTTTCAAAATAAAAAGTTCAAGGAGAAAAAAAACAATACTCATTTCTCTTCCTGTGTTCCCCAACTCAATGTATGTTACCGCCTTAATACACTCAATTGATCAACGAGTTCTGTGCACCATCACTCCCGCATCTCTCCACTAATCTCTGCTGTGCAGGCAGGCCATTGTACCAGCCCTCTAAGTGGCCTCTCCGCCTCCTTTTGGTCCTGCTCCCACCTCCACCCCCCCGAACCATTTCAAAAACTACAGCCTTAGTGATCATATCCAAAATGTCAATCCCATCATGTCATTCCCATGATTAAAACATGTCAGGGGCTCCGTACAGTCCCCCAATATCTGCCTCTTTATTTGTGTGTGTGTGTGTGTGTGTGTGTGTGTGTGTGTGTGTGTATCTCTTCTTCTTTATCCATTCATCTATTGATGTAGGTTGCTTCCACATATTGACTATTATAAATAATGCTGAAATGAACCTAAGGGTGCATACATTTTTTTCAATTTTATTTTATTTATTTTTTATACAACAGGTTCTTACTAGCTATCTATTTTATACATATTAGTGTATATATGTCAATCCCAATCTCCCAATTCATCCCACCACCACCACCACCACCCACTTCCCCCCTTGGTGTCCATACATTTGTTCTCTACATCTGTGTCTCTATTTCTGCCTTGCAAACCTGTTCATCTGTACCATTTTTCTAGATCCCACATACATGCGTTAATATACGATATTTGTTTTTCTCTTTCTGACTTACTTCACTCTGTATGACAGTCTCTAGGTCCACCCACGTCTCTACAAATGACCCAATTTCGTTCCTTTTTATGGCTGAGTAATACTCCATTGTATATATGTACCACATCTTCTTTATCTGCCCGTCTCTTTAACACAGCTCTCTAAGGCCCTCTAGATGGTTCTGGCTTGATGCTCCAGCCTTATCTTTCCTTCCTTTCCCCTTTGCAGATGAGTTTTCTGACTTCTTCAAAAAGCATCATACTGCTTCTGCTCAAGCAAACTTTGTACTTCCCGTCCTCTTTCTAGAAAACTACTCTCCCAAGCCCCATTTACCTGCCTGAGTGATGCTCTTCTGTCAGATGGCAGCCTGGATGTTACTTCCTCCAGGAAGCCTCCCCGGAGTCCCCTCCCCAATGTGAGCTATGTGCTCCCCCAGCATTGCTCTCTCCTCAGAGCACTGAGTGATTACACAATAACTCCAAGTTTATTTGTCAATATAGCTCTCCGTGAGGGAAGGTCTGGGTCTAGGCAGTTTTCAACTTCCAAAGGGTAAACATTCAATAAATATCTGTTGTAAGAATCAGTAAATGAATGAATGTATTGTTAATATTCTCATCTATATTGTAGAAGTGGTGCTCATCTGTTTTACCAATAATAGCCAGGTTGGGGAGGGGGTCAGAGTAGTGAACAATGGTCAAGTTATAGAATCATACTGTGTAAAATAATGTTGGAAGATGAGAAATAAATTTGAGTAAAGTTTAGCGTTGTTCACTAAGAGAAAAGAGACAAAAATGGAAATCAGACCACTTTGGGTGATGTTCTGGTTTTGCCAACAACTCAAATGGACAAATCCCTTCATTTGGATTTTTGTTTCCTCACCTGAGAAATAAAGGCAACAATGCCTCTCTATAGTCTCTCTCTTAATGCTAAAGTTCAATGAAAGGAAGGGGATGGAGAAAACTACTTCATAGAGAGACAAAGTATGTATAAAAGGTGCTGCTTTTAAATTCAGCATCATTAGACCATACGTTTAGAAAATAGTAGCACCGAGTCTTTAGGCTATTAAGATATACTGACACTTTAATAACATTTACCTTTGCATTGAATTATGGTATAGATAAGGAGTCCACAAAGCCATTTGCCATACCTTACCCTGCTACAAGCACAGTTCTATTTTCCCATAATTGAGACCTTGACACACAAGGTCTCAATTATGGAAAATACACACATTTTTCATTTTAGAATATGATTATGCACTGTTCTGCAATTTTCTTTTTTTCACTGGACAGTAAATCTTGGCAATCTTATGTCTTCCTTATTCTTTTTAATAGCGGAGTAGTAGAAGTATACCATAATTCATTTATCCATTAATTTATTGATGAATATTTGGGGTGTTTTAAATACTCCATTTTATTGACAATATTACAATGAATATTTTTATACAAATTTTATTTCTGTACCTGTCATAATTTATTTAGGATAGCTTGTAGAATTGGAATTGCTGGTTCAAAAAGTATGCATTTGATACATTTTACATTTGATATATTCCAGAAAATTGCCTACCAAAAAAGCCTTCACAATTTACAATCTTAGTAATAGTGTTCATTTCCCTGATTCTTTGCCAACAGTAAACATTATTGATCATTTTAATCTTTGCCAAGTTGATGAATGAAGAAGGATGTCTTCTTTTTTGATTAAAGTTTCAAATCCAGCTCCTAGTGAGTTGGAGTATCTTTTCACATGATTAGCAGCTATTTATGTGGCACTCTCCCTTGAATGCACAAAATAAAATATGGAATATATATTATATGTAAAATACACTGTATGTAAAATAAAGCTACATGTAATATGTGTACATGCATATATGGGTAGAAATGAATGAAAAATACACTAGAAGTATGCAATGTTAAGAGTAGTTACCCAGGGTACTGTAGTTGCTAAGGGTAAGTCATGGTAAGAGGAGACTTTCATGTGTAACTTTGATTTTGTACAATGAAAATAATGTATTCCTTCTTTATCTTTTAATAATAAAAGAACTGTTAAATAAATAGGAATCATAAAAATTGTATATGACTGCACCCCTTTTTTCTGTTTGTTTGTTTCTCCTTCCTCAACTTCCAGGAAATAACCCTGCTTCTTTATTTATGGTATGGACTCCAGTTGTTTCTCTACCCTCTTGAAGGATTCCCCTAAGATCCTGTCTTAGACACTCTGCTCTTTCCTCAAGATAATCTCATTTGCACCCAGGGTCGCCACGCTCTGGGGTCTCACACCGATTTCTCCCTGCCTGCCTGATCCTTCTACATGGCTCTGCTTGTACTTAATCAGAGCATCTGCAATTAGAGAAAGAAAAGAACACACAGGAGCTATGAAGAGAGAAAACAGGAACAGGATAAGGTGCTAACCCAGCCTGGGTAGTGAGAGAAGACTTTCTGGGATGGTGGTATTTAAACATGAAGTATGAGTAGGAGTTGCCTGGAGACTGGGGGGAGGGAAGCGGGAATATTCCAACGTGAGGCACCAGCATTTGATAGGTCCTAAAACAGGAATACTGTTAAAGCATTCAAGTAACTAAAATACCACCAGCATGAACAATTTGGGTAATGTGCCAGTGTCAGATAACTTTGTGACTGACTTGTTGGAACCATAAATCCAGACTGAATACCAGTGGCGACGGGAGGGGGCCTTGAAGGAGGAGGTAAGGATTCCCTTGAAAGAAATAGATGTTCCCATTCTTTACAGCCCTAGGAAAGTGGAGAGATAGGTCTTAGACTAAAGTAAAGGAAAATATTTTCTGGTATCTCTGGGGCCAATAATCAGTTTGGTCTCCAGGCTCTAAGGAATGAGCAGTCTGGTATATTTCCAGGGGGATTAAGGCGCTGAAAGTAGCCCCTTGGCCATATAAATGTGGCCAGAAGTGAGGAAGGGGAACAAGTTAGAAGGATACCAAGAGAAAGGTCTGACACAGCCTTATCCAATAGGACTTTCTGTGATGAAGAAAATCTTCTGTTATCTGCACTATCGGATGTGATGCCTACAAGCTACATGAGCCTCCGGAATACTTTAGATGTGGCTGGTGCTTGTGAGTAACTGAATTTTTTATTTTATTAAATTCTAACTTTATTTCATTTTAACTTAAATAGCCACATGTGGCCCATGGCCACCATATTGGACAGATCTGGAGGAAGACCAGTGTGACAACCTGGCCTTGGGGGTGTTGAGAGAATTAGGGAGGGAGAAAATGGGAGGCGATGGAGTAGAGGAAAACCGTGTCCCTGGAAGTCCTCAGCAGAGAATGCTGGCGCCCAGAGAATCAATACCTCACAAAATGCTTATCCATAACATGGTGGTAAGACGTGAGGAGGGAAGAAAAGACCCAAGGGATTCGTGTCTGAGCAAGCATGAGGCAGAGCTTCAGGCAAAGGTCAGAAATCAACAAGAGACAATTCAGAGGATTCCTATTTCTAGGAACAAAGTTGGTAGGGTCTCATCTCATCATTGGGTGTGCTATACTTGTCAACACAGGACAAACGTGAAATCAAAATGGCACAAATTATAGTTCTCCAGTTGTCTTTCTTCGTGTTCCTTCTTTAATTTTCAGGAAATTACAAAGGTAGGCTGTGCCCTAGGTCTAAAGGTCTGGCTAAGTTGATATACTACAAATGAATAGCAATAGGGATCTTTGCTTTCTTTCTTTCTCCTTTATGACCAGTTTCTTGGTTGCCTTCTCTGCTTCAGTCCTGGCAAAGCTTAAGGTTAAAATATCTGTCCCCCAAAAGCACTCTTCACCACCCTCTCTGACCAAGATTAATTTTTATAAGCACCTGTTATGAAAGCACACAGAGAAATTAGAAAAGGCATGAAGCCGTTAGAACTTGTCACAAAATTTACCACAAAGGCAGCAGTGTTCAGGAAGACTGATTTTTCGTATGTGTTGACAAAGAACTTCACTTGCTTGTGCTTTGGTGATGGCATCGTTTGTTAACCTCACCCATGAACTCTAGCAACTCGGACAAAACCACCAAAGAATTCCTCTGTCGTTTCCAGTTGTGCCAGCTGCAGGGCTGTTGGATTTGTCTTCACGCTATTACCTTAGTGCTGAGGAGGGGTGCCTGCAGGGTTCACTGATTTTCTACTGCCATCCAAAATAGGTTTTTTGGATTCCACTAAGGGAGTTGGGGCGAGAAATGCTCTGCCCTGCTGCCTTTGTTCAGCAGGTGATGGATTGACTGAGCTTGCTGAATGTACTTTGCACTATGGAATAAAGTTATAGATTAAGCTTTACCTGTTTACTTTCTCTCAAGCCTCCATTGAATGCCTTTAGAAAGGAAAAAATAATAATAAAAAAGCAATGAGTTATTCCTATCTTTCCCTTTTATTCTTCCACCCTTCTCTGCATTGATTTTATTGTAGGAAGTGTTGATTATTTGCTGATTGTACATTAATTCCAAGTTACCAAGGCACAGTGCCTGTGTGCTACTAACTTGACATGCTCTTTTTGTTAATGAAGTCCTTATCCTATTGGATTCCTATTCCTTAGAGCAAATCTCAAAGGGAGATTGCCTGGTGGCCAGTGGTAGCCATGCCATACAATGGGCTGGGAAGTTGGCAATCTACCACAGAACCCTGGCTCTGCCCCATGGGACAACTCAATTAAATATCTTTGAGCTTTATTCTCCTTATGTGTAAATGGGAAATAAAAATATCTGCCCTGCCTACATTTCAGGCTGGTGAGAGGATCAAATAACACGATACCTACAGAAGTATTTTATAAAATCTTATTGAACTTCAAAGATATTAAATTTTTATTCATCATTTTTACCTCCACTGATTTCTAGAAAGAGTTTTAATTCAGTTACAATAGAAGGTACATAGGCAGTTGGACCATTAAAGCAAAGATAAAACAGCAAGGATCATATAATGAAAACAGAAGATAATTGTTCCAGAAAAATCTATGTTAAGAATAGTTGTATCAGTTGAACACTGAATTTAGCTTTGAACTTCCTGGCAGCTAAGGTGAAACACAAAACACCATTAGGCACACGACTTTCCTTAATCTATGAAATAAGTACGCTGGTTTATTAGGAGAGATGGAAATTTTCCTACCATTCACTCTAAGGATTGTGGGTGAGACTGTTTTCCGGGCACACGCCTGCCTACACTTTCCAGATGGCCTTGCAATTGGGACGGGAACCTGGCCCACAAAACCTTTCCCCATGTGCTCCTTCATGCTCTTTCCCCATGACTAGCTTGACATATGGCCATTGTGGAAGGAGGAAGATGGAAGGAGCCTGGGGACCAGAATCCCTACTTGGAGCTGCCTGCCTATTAGAAATATCTGCTCTCTATATGAGCAAGAAATAAGTCTTTATCATGAATGTGCTATTATATATTTTACACAGTTTGCACACCCTATAAAAATAAAGATTTTCTAATTTTGGAACTTTATTGGATTCCATAATATACAGTTTTTAACTATCAGTCTTACCTTAAAAATATATTTTTTAAATGGTCTTCATGGGCTGTATCATATTTTGACAGAGGCAAGCAAAATCTAACAGTTCTGAGGAAAGGGAATGAAACAAAGATGGGTGATTTTATTTATGTGTTTGGAATGGTGATGTCTGGGGTAGAAAAGAAAGAAGCAAGAGGTAAGAATAGTTCTGGAACATGAGCCGTAGCCAGGAAGGCCTGTCCATTTGGGTAACTTAATAGTGAAGATACAGTGAGCAATGAGAAGGCGGGTCCCTAATGAACTGGGAGAATCCTGACAGTTCGGAAAGAAGGATAAATAATGGAAAGGTGGGAATCTGATTGTCTGTATATTTTTTTTCAAACTCATAGTCTTTTAATAGATTAGCCCCACCTCACTTTAAAAATACAGACCAACACTGTCACCACCAAGCGGGTTCCTCATTTCTCCTTCTCATTCCTGGGAGAGGTAAGGATGGAAGGGGTGGGGCAGGAGGTCTTGGGTTTTTTTTGGGGGGTTAATATGATTTATTTAATTGTAAATGTATGTAATTAAATTTTTTGTAACAGTTACTGTCTGTATTCCCTTAGAGTCTAGCCTGCCCAGCAGGGCATCAGAACTCTCATCTTTGTCCTGTTGGTACAAGGAAGCGTTGTTCATAGGCCCTACTGCAGACAGGAATCTTGGGAATTTTATAAAGACAATCAAGCATGAAGATATCACACATTCTGTGGATTTAATCATTTATTATACCTTAAGCACAATTTTCAGACCTGCAAAAGTGCCTTCTGAATTTCTCTGGTCTTTTTAGATTGTCAGCACAAGTGTGTTGTGTTTAGATTCCATTCAGCTCCCCAAGACAAGTTTGTTCAGAGAACCTTCCCCTAACATCTCTGGGGACTTCCTGTTAGGATTTTTATTCTTCCTTTCTCACACTGAACTGTCCTGGCCCTTCCTACTTTAAGCAGAAATAGTTCACCTTTTACATGCGGTTTAGGAGATTTCATTTCAAGCTATTTAACCTAAAGATTTAGTAGGACTTCAGCAAACGGCAGCATGAAGTAGACAGGGTAGGGCCAGGCCATGGCTCTGGGCCAGAAAGAATGTACCAGGAGGTGATACAGACACAGTTGCTGACAGAGGCAGGTCAGGACCCAGTCCAGTGAGTCCAGCAGTATAGGCAAACTAGATACAGGCCAAATAGGCAACAAGGCTTCCAAGATCAAAGAGCAGACTGTCCTGACATGAAGTGGTCAACAATGGAGAAATAAAGAAAAGAAGTATTCAGGAACCTACATAGCCACAGTCTTGGAAGAAAGTCAGTATACATCAAGTCTCAATGCGGCTTTTCCAAAATTCCATTTCCCTTGGACCATAATTTCTATTTTTCAGAATTCCTATAAAATTAGCAAATCACAGCCATCCTTCCTCACACAGTAACTGACTTCTGAAGTATCTAAGAAAATGTAAAATATGTTTGGCATTAAAACAATATGAATATCCAGAAACCACATCATTTCTCTAAGCATTACAAGTGCTACAGGAAAGTTTAAGTAACAAGCATTTTACAATTCTATGAATAATACAAGTTTCATTCCCTGCGAGCTGATATATGACTTTTTGGGCACCATCACTTGAAAGAAAAAGAAATCCACAAGTTACTTTTCTAGTACTTCTATCCAGATAACTCCTTTGTTCTAAAGAAGGGGTTCAAGACATCACCTAAAATCTTTCACATGCTAATAGAATATGAAGACATGGAAAGATGATGCTTTTGTACTCTTCTGTGTGAATTTGTGTCTTTGCAAACATTGCTTCCGTTTCCTACCCCAATTAAAAGGAATGTAAAAGCATAGTTGTGAGTGTTATTCAAAGCTTAATTTTTTTTTAGGAAATGCATGAGTTAAAATTAAGAGAATGTTAAAGACCATATTGTTCAACCTCTACTCACTGAACATATAATACCTATGTTAATTGAGCACTTTTTCTGTGTCAAGCACTCTTTCGAGTGCTTTCCGGATAATACCCCATTTAATCCTCACAACAACCCTATTATTTGCACGTTAGAAACAAAGGAAACTGAGGCTCAGAGAGATTAAGCAATTTGCACAAAGTCTCATTGTCGGTGGCAAAACTGGGACTCAAATCCAAGAAGTCTGACCCCTGACTCTTATACACTAAGTGATTCTGACTCATATACCATCATGCAATAAACATAAGCATTACTCACTTCATTGCTAAATGTTACTACTAAGATTTATATGATATGTAATATCTCATTTGGAAACATATGTGAAACATTGACTACAGGAAGACTCAGCTTCCCATTTTTCAATAAAGCATTGCTACTGCTATTTAAAGACATGGACTTTACCTACTGTCTGAAAACTCTTCAGCCCCAAATAAGCAATCTGGGTACAAAAAACAAAATAGGAGATGAAAGGATCCAGTGCCAGAATCGTGGCATTCCAAGAGCATGTCTTTAGTGACTGGACTACAAATCACTGACTTTGGGGTTCTGTGTTGCAGGACAGCCCCTGAGGGCAATTTTTCTTTTCACAACAGTCTACACCTGTGGCCTGTGGGCCCAACGCTCATGGCAGATGGAAGAGAGTCCACAGAAATCATCTAGTATATGATTCTTCTCTAGGTGTCCATGCTGTGTGTGGAAACGGTGTTGTCTCAAGGGCCTACCTTTTATTCCCGGTTGTACATTTGCCATTGGATCGTTCCATTCTGTCTGTTGAATCTGGTAAACATCGATGGACTTCATTTTTTCTTGAAGTATGCCTGCAAAGCTCAATTTTTTAAAAAAATTACATTTTTAAAAAAGATTGTAATTAGATTGTCTAGATTCATGCAAGCCCTGAATAGCAATTTCTTTCTCCCTTTTGGTCCATCAGTGGTACCTGCTGTTCCAACTGGTTAATTTCAAAATAAGTGATCCAGCCTTTGAAACATTTAAAGTTAAAAAAATATATATCTTGAGATCCAACTTTCCTATTTCACTGGGTTCACTCCAGACTAATTGGTAATTTGAAAAGAACACCCACCCCTAACCTTTTATAGCAGTTTCACTTTCTAACACATTGACTTTATACAGTTGACCCTCCTAATAGACCCTAGAGTTCAACTTTGTGTTCTTAACACCAGAAAAAAACTGCCACATTTCTGTTCATTCCAGAGTCAAAGCTGTCATAGTCTGCTCTTACGTTTTTCTGAATGTCCTCAAGCTGTCAAAATGTTTGCTATGTCTATCAAAACATGCCAGATTCATCTGGGGCATTGGACGTGAGCATCACTAAAACCTTTCAGACAAATGGGTTTGGATGAACTGCAAATACCTGAAGATTAAAATGAGAAAAGTGTAGGGCAGAGCATGTCTTTGCTACTAAATATGATAGATTCTATTAAAAAGAAATGATTGATACTATTGGGACATTCTCAACACAGGTCAAATTTAACTTGTTATACAAAACAGGGTATAGTAGAGTATTTCAGTTGTTAGCAACTCTTTTTTTTTTGGATAGGTAAAGATTAAAATTTGTGCCAACTATAGGCCAATATAAAGGTGAGATTTCATCATGCTTTATTAAGTTCAAGGTGGTATTCCCAAACATTGTATGTCTGTTTCGAATTAATATGACATTCTCAAGCACCCCAGAGGACATTCTGAAGCCCTGAGATCATATTTTAGCAACTGTAATGCAGCAGGAAGGATGGAGGGTCATGTCTACCTAAATTCCACAGCACGGAAGAGCACTTCTTCCTATCAGTATGAGAAGCTAAGAATCATTTTGATATATGCTGTTCATTAGGCATAAATGCAGAATTCAAAATTAAGATAGAGAGAAGGAACTTATTCATTTACAGTTAAAATTCCTATGGTAATTAAAATTTTTTTAATTTTTTTTTCATTGGCATTGCTCCAATATTTGCAAAAAGAGTGGCAGACTGGTCCCTCCCATGGGATCTGGGACAATGAAGTGCCACAATCTGCTTTGAAAAGGAGCTGCGTCGCTGGGGTGACGCAGGGGAGAATGTTTGCACACCGGGAAGTGGCTATTTGCATTTCCAGAGGGATACTTCCATGTTACCTGCAAGGACAGTTATTATTGGGAGCCACCCTAGAGATCTGGCTTCCCCCTGTCACCGTCGTAACTTTCTGTTTTCCAAAAATATGTTGATCTCTAAGAAAAAAATTTGTCCAAGAATTCATTTTCCTTCCTGGATGGTAATGATATTCAACAGCAGCAATTTCAGACTAAATAATATTATTTGTCCCGAAGAATTGAGGGGTAAAGTTACTCTGGTGTTAAATCCAGGTCTGACCAATTCTTTTCAGTTCCCTGTTTTAACCATTAAATATATTAAAAAAAAAAAAAAAAAACTTTTAAGAGAGAAATCTCTTTCTGTTTCATCCTGGTCTCCTTCATAAGCAACTCAAAGTCTCCAGGAAATAAGATTAACGCTTACCTCAAAGGCTCTTTGTATTTGGACAAAGTCGCCCAGGCTGAGTTGGTTTTCAAGCAGGGCTATGCAGGCATGTTCCTCTGCAGTTTCACCTTGTGAAATTCTTTCTGGGTTCTCTGGCCCGGGTTGGGATCCTTCGTTCAACTCAAGGGTAGCATTCTGGCAACTCATAATGGCTTTACCTCTTTTTAACAGCCGTCAACTCTCTAAGTATTTTTCTTTTTCTTTTTCTTTTCCTTCAACAGGTGCCTTTGAAAAGAAACAACTTAGCAATCGAATTCCAGAATCAAAGTACATTTCAAGGTACTCAATTAGGAGGCAAAAAGTTCAAGCCCCGAGGTAGGGAATGAAAGCTCCCAACCCCCACACTTCCTTAATTCCACAGTTTATTTTCAAAACCCACTGTTGAATTGTTTTAAAACATCCCCTCCTTATACTCTGTTTAACCTGGCTTGATTTTAAAAAGTGTAAAAGCTTCCCCTGTGTTTATAGCAACTGACACAGAATGCAACATCTAATACTCATTTTAAATGCATTAGAAAAGCAATTTCTCAAAATCTCTTTGGCTAACCTTGCTTCTATTCACGTTGTGGTTTTAAAGTCCATTTTCCTGTGTGGAGGCGTGAGGTAACACAGCTGCAAGGTTTCCGCCCCAGTGAAGCCCTTGCCTCTGAAGGCCACCTTCCCAGCAATGTGGCCTCCTTTGTTTCATCCCTCCCTGCTGCCTTTGTGTGCTTCCTGGCAAGCAACATAAAGCCCTTCACCTCCCCAACTAATGAATGACCTGAAGGTTAGAATATACAATGTAAACATTGAGGCTTTTTTAAAGGGCAATTCAGCCACTCATTTTTTATTAAATTTCAGCCCTGCATTATTTAATGACAACTTTTATAAATACATTTTCTATGAAGCCTGTTACGTATTATGAAACAAGATGATTAGCCAAAGAAAAGAGCAATGAATTTAGGAATGTTACATTTTCCATATAAAAAAATGTTTCATTCTTATTTAATAAGAATCCATTCCTATATTCTCTTTGTCTTAGTTTCTATGTATATAAAATGGGGATGGTTTAGCATAGGCTTCCAATTCATTGAAAGTACGTGGGGGGGTGGGGAACACAGCATAACGTAATATGATAAACCTTATGATAAAACTACTTACAGTACCATCACTGGTTCAGCTAATATTAATGAAAAGGAAGGAAAAAGGAGAAAGTTAATATTTTGTTTTAGTATTTACCATATGCCGGGCACTAACTACACTAAGCACTTTGTAATTCCTTATCTTGTTAAAGCTTCACAATAACCCTGCAAGGCAGACAAGATCACTCTTCCCACTTTACAGATGAAGAAGCAACATAAAGGCCAAAGGCCATGCAGTCAGTAAGGTGTGGAAAATGACAGAGTGGCTCTGCCTCCGGAGCCTGCCCTTTAGATGGAGGCCATCTCTGCACTTTATTTTCATCTCTGTAAAACTGAAAAGTTGTCACTAGATATTCTCTAAGTTCTTTTTCCTACAATTTCATTCAATGAGCTAGTGTTCACAGGCACGTGGTGGTACAAAGCACACTCCCTACAACACAGAGATGCAAGTATCCCAAAGCTTTCCTGGACCAGTTTTGGAAAAAAAAAATGAAATATCATTCATGCAGCCATTAATTCATCAATTTCTCTGTCCATCATTCATTCCAAAATCCATTTACGAAGGACCTGGTGCCTACCGGTGAGGGGTTTACAGTCTTATAGGAGCTGTTACCTGTCTAGTTCATCTTTCACGCCAATCCCAACCTCTTGCTGTCTATAGTGCTGTGTTGAGAAGAATCGTGAAGTTATACGTAGGCTCAGAGGAAAAGAGTGGCATTATAAATTACAGATGTGTATCATGGGGACAGAAGGGCTGAGGGAAGCATATTTACCACACATTTGCCTTTCCTGGTTTAGCCCTTCATGTAAATTAGAAAAACAACTTTAAGCCCTAATATGATAAATTTCCCTAAATCATCTCACATAGGGATAAAATTTGTCTTCTTACCATCCTAATTAGTAAATTAATAATAGTTTAGTTCAGCCACATCAGTCCTATAAATGTCTATAAAATGTTTTATGGTGATATGTTGAGGAGTTGGGCTTAAATAACAGACACTAAAGAGGGAAGGAAGAGGAAACAGAAAAAGTATTCTGTGAAGCTGCACAGGGAGAGGTAGGCATCCCACTGGATGACGATGCAAAATTCTCTAATTATTCTAAGACAGTCAAACTGCCTGGACTACTTAGTTTTCATAAAGATGCAGCTCTAAATGTTTTCATTAGTCAAAACAGGAGAGTATAATGAACAGCTAACAAATTACTGTGGAAGTTAATTAACTGACACAGTTTTCTTTCGGTAAAATCGTGGCATTAGAAATCATTCTTGATCATAAAATCTTCGATGGCTTTCACCTTCTTTGTAACTGTGTGGTTAATTTTCAGGTTAAATTTCCACTGCTGTGAAAAGTCCACAACTAGCCTCTTGCCGATACTGAAATTTTCCTTCTTGCCTGCCATGAATCAATTATGAGTTTGTGAAAATCTGCCACATGCCCAGTGCCATCCTAGGCTCTGTGGGGAACGGTGCACTGATGAAGACAGTCTGTGCTCTCAAAAAGTGGAAGGTTCAGGACTTCCCTCGTGGCACAGTGGTTAAGAATCAGCCTGCCAATGCAGGGAACACGGGTTCAAGCCCTGGTCCAGGAAGATCCCACATGCTGCGGAGCAACTAAACCCGTGCGCCACAACTACTGAAGCCACGTGCCACAACTACTGAAGCCCACACGCCTAGAGCCCGTGCTCCACAACAAGAGAAGCCACCACAATGAGAAGCCTGTGTGCCACAACAAAGAGTAGCCCCCTCTCGAGGCAACTAGAGAAAGCCCGCACACAGCAATGAAGACCCAACACAGCCAAAAATAAATGACTAAATAAATAAGTAAATAAAATTTTTTTTTTAAGTGTAAGGTTCAGTCTGGAGAGAAAGCTGACTGACTGACGGACACTTGCTCTCTTCTCCGGTAGGGACCAGCCAACAGCTTCTAGCATAGCGGAGCACTCAGCACCCAAGAGGACAATGCAAGCAGATACATCCACTAGCTTTTGCTTTTCTTGGAACCTTGGGACTGAATCATTCTCCCCCACTGAACAGACACTTCCATACGTGTCCTTGTCACAACTTCCAGTCCACCCCCAAATCCCTGCGCTCTTCCTCCCCCGAAATTCATCCGCACCAACACAAATGCAGGCCCTGTCTTTCCTCTTAATTTCCCTTCCCTTTTGTTCGTCCTGTCACCCCGGTCCTGTTCTTACTAACATTCTTCATCTTTGCCTAGAATTCTCCCACCACCTCCTTCCTATAAGAAAAAGCCGCTTCCCCTTATAAACCCCATTTCCCACCAAACCATTTCAAGCTGAAGCTCCTCCTTGGCCCAGGCTCCGTCCCTCAGGGTCAGTGGACAGGTGTCCTCTCACGGTCTCTTCGCTTCTTGAACCCACACCTTCCCAACGTGGTCCCAGTGGCCAAACACCCCTACAGCCCTCCCCCTTCAGCCCCCAGCTCACTTTAAACATCACCTGCTCCCAGAGCCTGAAAGCACCAGCCCAGCCTTTGGCACCTTTATTTTTTATTTTTTAATAGATCTTTATTGGAGTATAACTGCTTCACAATACCGTGTTAGTTTCTGTTGCACAACAAAGCGAATCACCCATATGTATACATATACCCGCATACCGTACCTCCCTCTTGAGCCTCCCTCCCACCCTCCCTGTCCCACCTTTCTGGGTGGTCACAAAGCACGGAGCTGATCTCCCTCTGCTATGCAGCTGCTTCCCACCAGCCAATTATTTTACATTCCGTCGTGTACCTTTTAAGCCCTCAATAAATACTAGTTTCTTTCCTTCCTTGTTCCGGATCCTCCTGGTTCAAATTAATTCCTCCTTCCACTCTGCAACCACAGCATCATGTTTACACTTTCACTACAGCAGTTTTTCTTTCTGCCTTGCAATATAATTAGTTGCCTTTGTATCTATCTCTCTCCCACAACATTAACTCCCTGAGAACAAGGATGGTACCTCACTAACGCCCATTACCCAACGCAGAACTTTGTATAAACTACACAGTGGTATGGTCATGTGTACTCATTTGTAAAATAGGATGGGCTGAAAGCGAAATTCTCCTATAGTTTTGAGTTTTCAGTGCCGGGTCCTGGGAATGGGTGGCACTGAGTCCGAAATGGAGGCAGAATTCCACAAAAAAAAATTAATGAGGGAAACAAAGTTTGAGGTTGTATCTTCAAGGCTCTTAGAATAAACTGTTCAAGCACTTTTGAAACAAAGCATTTGTTTTTTTTAATTTTTATTTATTTTTTGGCTGTGTTGGATCTTCATTGCTGCATGCAGGCTTTCTCTAGTTGCGGCGAGCGGGGGCTACTCTTCGTTGCGGTGCGCGGGCTTCTCATTGCAGTGGGTTCTCTTGTGGAGCACAGGCTCTAGGGATGCAGGCTTCAGTAGTGGCCCATGGGCTCAGTAGTTGTGGCTCATGGGCTCTAAAGCACAGACTCAGTAGTTGTGGCGTACGGGCTTAGCTGCTCCGCGGCATGTGGGATCTTCCCGGACCAGGGCTCGAACTCATGTCCCCTGTATCAGCAGGCAGATTCTCAACCACTGCGCCACCAGGGAAGCCCAAGCATTTATTTTTATACACAAAATTTCTACGTAAGATGCTCCCGTGTTGAGGCCCTACTCTGTCCCAGGCATTGCTTTAGACACCAGAAAAGCAAAAATGAATTAGACACAGCTCTGTGCTCACTGTTGCTCAGAGACATATAACAGTAAACACTGGTTTTAAGTTAATTTTACCTTTGGACAAAGCAGGTCCCCTGTTAACTCTTAGGCAACAAAATATTTCCTTTTTTTGATCTGCTGAACAATGTCTAAAGTAAGAAAACTATATTTTTATAACAGCATTTCTCAGGCTGTTCAAGTATTTAAACACTGAGAATTCATGAAATAATGATATCCTGAAATAACTAAATGTATCATTTTGCAATAAATTGCAAATTGTTATATGTCAAGTTCTAGTCTAAGCAAGCAGTTGTAGACAAATTTTAAAATATATGGAAGTGGGGCTTCCCTGGTGGCGCAGTGGTTGAGAGTCCGCCTGCCGATGCAGAGGACACAGGTTCATGCCCCGGTCTGGGAAGATCCCACATGCCGCGGAGCGGCTGGGCCCGTGAGCCATGGCCGCTGAGCCTGCGGGTCCGGAGCCTGTGCTCCGCAACGGGAGAGGCCACAACAGTGAGAGGCCCGCGTACCGCAATAAATAAATAAATAAATAAAATATATGGAAGTGGAAGGTAAAATTAGGAAAATCCCAATTTTTGACTTAAGCATTCCTACTCATTTGAAAAAAGCAACTGCGATTTTTATATTATCAGTAGATACTTAGGATCCACTGAACTGAATATTGAGAATAAGTGCTTAAAAATATTCTCAAATTCAATCTTTTTTACGCAAATTCTGATAGGCCTTCCCAACAGTTAATCACTTTTTGAGCCCTCTTTGCTTTAACATAAAAATCCTTGTCTTTGAAATCCAGTGTCCACGTTCAAAGTCCCACATGGGCTTGTTGTTGGTCAGCAGGATTTCCACGAGGGAGCCACTTTCTGGGCAATTACTCTGAACTACCAAATTCCTTTATGTTTCCGATCTAAGAGGACACTGAATTTTATTCCATTTGGAGATTGAGAACAGTTTGTCAAAGTCACCTTGATATTGAACACTTGCATCCATGTATAGAACCACTAAAAAGTAGTCACAAAATCATTGCATGAAAGGAGTCACTGAAAATCCAGTAAACATTTATTGATTTCTTCCTTGAAGAAAGAAGGAAAGCAGGTAGGTGGGAAATTAACAATTATTGAGTCCCTAGTATCTGCTAAACACTGTGTTAGGCACTTTCACAAATGTAATTTTATTAAGCCTCATGATATCGCTGCAAGACACCTGATATCTTCCCAATTTTGTTTTACTGATGAGGGTACCAAACAAGATTAAGTATCTTGCCCAACTTCACACAAACTTGCAAATTACATAATATAATAATATCATAGTATGGTCTCTGCTAAGACTTGACACATTTTTTCATTTAATTCTCTTTGAAACTCTATGATGTGGGCACCATTATGGTCACCATTTTACAGATGAAGAAACTGAGGCTTAGATGGATCACCCAGCAAAGCTGTAATTCAAAACTCAAATCCTTCTATGTACTCCACGGTGTAGAACCCTGTAAAGAGTAATCTGCTAGACGCCATAGTAAATTCTAATCCAGTTTGGGAGCTGAGATGTGTGAAAAGTGGGGAAACGAGAAAGCATATATTTGGTAATAAAGTCAAACGAACTTAAGAATTTGGACTCAGCATACCGGGCTTAAGTCTTAATTCTCTCACTTTCAATCCTTTATTTCTTGGGCAAGCTGAATCATTTCTCAAAACGAAGACAGTAATATTGTTTATTTCAGAATAGTTTTAAGGTTAAAATGAGATAATATGATGAAAGCTGTATGTAAATTGTAAAACTTTATGCACATGAATTAGCATTAATGTTAGTACACAGTCAGAGAAAGGGAAATTCCCTGCAAACTCAGAAAGATTGGGTAGGAGTTCACAGAGAGATTGGAATATTGTAATTGTAAAACAGAATGAAGCAAAATCATCCATGTCATGACATTTTCTATTGAAGCTGAGATTCTATAACCATCTTCATTGCTCCTAGGAAGTTCTTACATCTAAATCCATCCCAGAGAGATCAAAGCCATATCAATATATTCAAGGTTAGTTATTAAAAACAATGCTTATTGTGTGTGTGTGTGTGTGTTATACTTAACACTTTGAAAAAACATTTTCTGCCTTAGAATTAGTTAGAGATAATGGCAGCTACAGAAGTCTCCTCTAATGGATCTGGTCTGCTTGGCACTGAACCTACTTTTTTTTTTTTTTTTTTTTTTGTGGTACGCAGACCTCTCACTGTTGTGGCCTCTCCCGTTGCGGAGCACGGGCTCCAGACGCGCAAGCTCAGCGGCCATGGCTCACGGGCCCAGCCGCTCCGCGGCATGTGGGATCCTCCCGGACCGGGGCACGAACCCATGTCCCCTGCATCGGCAGGCAGACTCTCAACCACTGCACCACGAGGGAAGCCCTGAACCTACTTTTAATAACAACAGAAATAGCTCTTCAGCATCACCAAAACAGTGTTACCACTATCCGTCATAACATGAGCGTCTTACTCTTCAAGTGCCCAAATCCCCAGAATCAGATGTTTTGTTTATAAAACTCTGTTTTAGAAGGAAAGTACTCTCTAGATGGCTTAGCCTCAAGGGAGGATACATGCATGTAAACATATACATATGCATATGCATATAGGAGAAGAAAGACAGAGGGGGAGGAGCCACGTAAGAGTGTAAGATTGGGAGCTTCTAGACAAGTTGTCTCAAAGCAAGGGAGGGTCATAGGCAGCCACAGCACTGGTCACTACCTGGGGTGGCAGAGGTGTAATTGAGAGAGAAAAATATCTCCAGAAGAGATAAAATGTAAGGGAACAAGAGCTCTAAGGTCAGAGTCAGGAGACCTGGATCTTAATGTAGTCCTACCATGTCCATGTAACACTGGACATTTACCTTTAGGCTTCAGTTTCCTCGGTCGTAAGTGGAGATAATAATTCCTACAAACCCACTTCAAAGACTCGCTTTAAGGCTCCAAGAAGATCATGTATGTGAAAACATTTGCCAACCAGAAAGAGCTATGTAAATATTTATTTGTTGGTTGATACATTCACTCATTTTATAATACTTTTATGTCACTTAACATGTGTAGGGCATCATCGTCATGATAGCAATGCTTATCAGTCATGGGTCTTAACAGTAAAGGGCCTAAAGTCTAAAAAATGAATCATGTAGGTAAAATAAATGTTATAGATGAAGTACTACGTGGATTTGGTTAAGAAAGAGATTGCTTAAATATATTTGAGGGGGCATTGTGAATGGAGCAAAGATGGCTTTGGAAGAGGTGGCACTGGAGTTGCTGTTATGGCTTGCTTTATGTATCCCTGAAATTCGTATGTTGAAGTCCTAAGCCCTGATACCTCAGCATGTGACTTTATACATTACAGGGTCATTGCAGAGCCAATTAGTTAAATTAAGATGAGGTCATATTGGAGTAAGGTTGGCCGCTAAGCCAGTATGACTGGTATTCTTATAAAAAGAGGAAATTTGTACATAAACACACACACACACACACACACACACACACACACACACACACACACACACAGTACCACGTGAAGATTAGAGTTACTCTGCTACCAGCCAAGGAAATACTAGAAGCTAGAAGTGAGGGCTGGAACAGATCTTTCCTTAGTGCTTGCAGAGGGAGCATGCCTGCTGTCACCTTGATTTCAGACTTCCAGCCTCCAGAACTGTGAGATAATAAATTTCTGTTGTTTAATGAAGCCACTCGGTCTGTGGTACTGTGTTATGGCAGCCCTTGGAAATTACTACGATTGTTTATATAGTAATACAAGAAAAACTGTTTATGTATAGAAATGTATGTTATTAATATATTTATTATTTTTATTATTAAGCTGATAAAAATGTAAATATAATCATTGTAATACAATAATATGCTATTATTATATAATTATATTGATATAATATACTATTATAATATTATGTAATAATAAGCACCTAGCACAGTGCTTGGTACATAGTAGGCACAAAATATTGATAAATACTTATTGAGTTAATTTTTTTATATTTATTTATTCATTTATTTGGCTGTGCTAGGTCTTAGTTGCGGCATGCGGGATCTAGTTCCGTGACCCGGGATCAAACCTGGGCCCCCTGCATTGGGAGCATGGAGTCTTAACCACTGGACCACCAGGGAAGTCCCCGAATGAATGTTTTAATAAATAAAAAGGAGATCGCAGAAAGAGGAATGGATTGGCAACAAACATATATTTTTTATCTGTTTCATACTTTCTTTTCCCCCCCTGGACCAATCCTTTACTTATCACACACAAGAAAAATCAGAAAAATCCACACTCCTATGAAAAATGCTGCCATTTCACCTTTGTTTACTCTAAGAAATTCTGTCTAGGAAAGCAAAGAAATAGAAAAAGTCAAAACTTGTAAAAATCAAAGTTCTGAGACAAACTTTAAAAGATTTTAAAAGATTTTAAAGATTGAAAGCTATGATCCCCAGAGAGAACACTGCCACAACAATATTTCTCACAGAACATAATGCTCCCAGACACGGGGCTCTGATGAAAGCCCTGAAGACCACAGGCCTCTATTTTTCTGCAGCAGAAACAGCAACGGTCAAATTAATATCAGAAATACACTCCTAAATCAATTGTTGTACGTGTACCCATAGAGAAGGCATCTTGGAAAATGCAGATGGAATGTTTGCAATCATTGCTTAGACCAAATGCTGTCAGAGAAAATGGATCTTAAATTTACTCAACACATTTTGGTTTTATAATTTTCACAATTAATTCTTGACAATGTCTGAAAAAACATGAGGCCCCTAAAGGCAAGCTTTAAAAATGCACTCTGGAATGGGACAGCGAGCTAGGCATGTTCAGAGCAGATGGCAGGAGGTTTGATTACTCTGTTCATGTGTGTGTGTGTAGGGGGCCAGTTAGCTCAGGAAAAAGCTTATCTACCTGTTGGGAAAATACAGCAGTGGTAACGGTCAGGAACACAAATTTACCAAGTGGGATGCTAAATTTAGGGAAGTGAGTCAGATTTTCAACTAAGGAGAAAAATGATACAAATCTATGATCATAACCAGCTGCACGACCTTGAGAAAGTTACTCAACTTCTCTGGTTTCAGAATCTTCATCTGTAAAATTAAAAGATTAAATCATGTGATCTTTAAGTTCTCTTCCAGTACCTAATTTTAAGAAAGAGGGGAGGGGAAAGCATAAGAGCCCTGTGAGCTCTGCAGGAAAAGAAAATATTCCATGTACTAGGTAATATTATTGCATTTGTACCCACAGTACCCAGGACATGTCTTTTGACGTCATAAATACTTTTTTGATGATACATTAAATTATCATATGGACCAACTAACGGACCTGTCAGTCAAGCATTTGCCCACCTGCCACACTCTGAGCCCAGCACTACCTGCTTCTCTCATTGGATTAGCAGTGGAGATTTCAGCAGTTGATTATGGCAAATGGATTCTGTCAAAAGAATACAGTTCAAATGGATTTGTTTATTCACACATTTATTTCCCCAGACACTGATTGGTAGTGTGGGCCACGCATAGTGTTATGCACTGGTGCTATAAAGTGACAAAGAAAGACTGGCTCCTACTCTCATGAAGCTTACAATCTAGTAGGGTAAGAGGTGGATTCAAGGAAGAACATACAGGGGCTCCTAATCCAGAGTTGGAAAGATGGTGAAAGGAAGATGCATTGAAAACAAAGTCATAGTTATGATAACTCCCAAATGATGAGTAGGTATTAGCCATATAAAGAATAGGATGAAGGGGGTTTAAATAGAAGAAACAATATGTGCAAAGGTCTGGAGGTGACTGAGTTCATGGTGGATTCCTGGGGATAAAAATAATTTAGTTTGGATGGCTCATACAGCATAGGGAAGGAGGGCTGGGGGAAGGGGTGGGAGTCTGGCTGGAGAAGTGAGCTGGGCTAGATCATGACAGCTGTGCTGGGGAGCCAGGTGGTCATGCTGAGGGCAGTGAAGCTATGGAAAATTTAAGCAGAGGATGTAACATGATGAGATGTGCATTCATGGAAGATCACTGATGCCCAGTGGTTCTCATCTAGGTAATTTTTAAGTGATCTAGGCAGCTTTAAAAAAATTCAATGCCCAGTTCCACTTCAGAACAATTATTTAAAATCTCTGGAGGTGGGGAGCTTCCCTGGTGGCACAGTGGTTAAGAATCCACCTGCCAATACAGGGGACGTGGGTTCGAGCTCTGGTCTGGGAAGATCCCACATGCCATAGGGCAACTAAGCCCATGCACCACAACTACTGAGCCTGTGCTCTAGAGCCCGCAAGCCACAACTACTGAAGCCGGCGCGCCTAGAGCCCATGCTCCGCAACAAAAGAAGCCACTGTAATGAGAAGCCCTCACACTACAGCGAAGACACAACCCAGCCAAAAATAAATTTATTAAAAAAATTAAATCTCTGGAGGTGGAATCCAGGCACCAGTAATTTTTCGAGTTCCTCAGATGATTCCATTGTACAACTAAAATTTAGAACTACTGGGTCAAAAAGAGGCAGGGGCTTCCCTGGTGGCGCTCTGGTTGAGAGTCCGCCTGACGATGCAGGGGACACGGGTTCGTGCCCCGGTCCGGGAAGATCCCACATGCCGCGGAGCGGCTGGGCCCGTGAGCCATGGCCGCTGAGCCTGTGCATCCGGAGCCTGTTGCTCCGCAACGGGAGAAGCCACAACAGTGAGAGGCCCGCATACCACAAAAAAAAAAAAAAGAGTCAGGATCAACTAGGAGACAATTGAAGTAATAAAGCTGACAGCTGATGATGGTTTTTATTTATCCCAGAAACGTATCAGAAATACAAGAGAGAGTATTTGATAAGTGTGGAGGAGAGAAAAATCCAGAATAAGCCTCAGCACAATTCTGAAACCTCTTATTGTATGGTTTAGATTTCAGAAATCATTTTAATAGTTGAAATATTTTTAAAAATAATTAAATAAGATGGGGGAAAAAATGAAAATTGAACACAAATAGAAACAAGTGTACCCAGCCAAATGCATAACATAAACACAAGGAAAGAAAAAACAAAACCAGTCCAGAGAATGCTTGAGCATAGGACCTTGATTATATAACCTCAATTTAAGGACAAAAAGAACTACAAAGAATCTTGAACTCTAATAGTTTTCTTGATTGCAGTGACATTTTGAAACTATTCTGAAACATTTTGTGTGTATTACAGGGTTGCACAAATAAATGAACATTGATTTTGTTAGGAATCAGGGTTTTCACTGTAGCAGAAGGGAGATACAAATACGGAATGGGAAGAGGCGAGAAGAACTCTATGCTGTTGCATTGGAATTAGAAGATATCAGTATAAACTAATTTCTCTCTCTCTCTCTCTCACACACACACACACACACACACACACACACACACACACTTATTTCCTAGCTCTGACTGCTGAGAGAACTCCAATGCGATAAGCACATTTAGCCCAGGTCTTCATTTCTAAATATGATTCTCCTTGGAGAACTAAATGATTCCAGAACCAGGGCAGGAGTAGTACACGATAAACCTTGGATATCTTGTTTGCTAGAAAGTAAAAAAAAAAAAAAAAAAAGCTTTAAAAATGATAGACACATCAAAAAGAAATCAGTGAAGGCAAAAAGGGACTCACACTGGCTAAACTGGAGTCAATTGAGCAACAAAATGAATAATGACAGGAATGGGTAACACAAAGAACTTTTAAGAAGGGTCCATGATTCTATACTGATACAAATAAATAAATATATATATATATATTTGTATCTGTATACAAATATGCTTTCCACTTTCTTCCTCTCTCTCTCTCTCTCTCTCTCTCTCTCTCTCTATATATATATATATATATATATATATATATATACATAGAGAGAGAGAGAGAGAGAGAGAGAGAGAGAGAGAGAGAGAGGAAGAAAGTGGAAAGAAGGAAACAAGGAAGGAAGGAAGGGAGGGAGGAAGGGAGGAAGGAAAGGGTGGAAGGAAGGAAGTGGACAGGTAGGGAATAAAAAGAGGTAAAATGATAGGGTTAGAAAATCACTATTTCACAACCAACTTTAGTAATAATTGATTCAGGAAAAGATCATCAATTGATTAAAGTTTCTTAAAAAATAAAATATTTACACAATTTCAAAGTATCTTCCCCACAGATTACTTATATTACAGAAGCAAAAGGGGTACCTTGCAGTGGAGTAAGTTATTGGAGTTAACATCGCCAATAATGGGACAGACTGACATCATGTGCATCTGGATGTGATGTGCTGAGAAGGACCCAGCATCACTTCCACAGTATCCCTGCCAAACCCCAAACTGAATCTATTCATGAGTAAACAGACACATCCAAATAGATAGAATTCCATAAGACATCCAACCATCCTCTTCCCAAAATGTCAATGTCATGAAATGATAAAGAATCATTGAAACTGAAAACACAAGGCAACTACATGCAACTCATAATCCCAGATTGGCTTCTTGAATTGGGGTTGAGTGAAGGGAGGGAAGAGCATTGGGAGGAAAGGCAACATTTAAATATGGACTGTATATTAGAAAATAGTATTGAATCAATATGAAATTTTCCAAATTTGATAATTGCCCCGTGGTTATATAAGAGAATGTATTTGTTCTTAGAGATAAATGGCAATGTATTTAGGATAAGGGTCATGATGCCTGTAATGTCTGCAACTGGCTCAACAATAATGATCATATATAACAACTCTAAATACACACATCGATGTATATTATTGTACTCTTCTTACAGCTCTGTAGCTTTAAATTTTTTTCAAGATAAAAGTACAAACTTCAGGATTTGAGCTTCAGAAGGGGAAGCACCCACTGTCACCCAGCTGAGTGTGTGAGGACATCCTCACTTACGGAAGCCAGTGGCTTTGGGGTCACTTTGGCTTTTACAGCTGGGAGTCACCCAGTACCCCTCCTCCCACCCAGGTGCCCAAGACCGTGTCTATTCTCCAGCACAGCCTGCATCTCATAGTACTGAAGACACTATGAGAATACCGTGTTAGGAAAATAAATACAAGTACCTAAATATCAATACTCCACAAAGAGAGCTACCCAAACACTACCATTAGGCAATGCAGGTCAGGCTATTTGGGTCATAAAAACCAAACTCACTTACATAGTCAAGTAATGGGGGTTTGTTATATAGTGTGATTAAAAAGAGGAAGAGAGGGATACACTGGGCACTCCTGGAGAAGTAACGAATTACAGGCGTACCTTGTTTTATTGTGCTTCACAAATACAGCATGTTTTACAAAATGAAGGTTTGTGGACACCACAGTTAGCTGGTTCCCAGAAACCTAAGTCCAGCAAGTCTAAAACTGTGCTTATTGCTTTTAACCTTGTGTATTCTCCAGTATTTTCTAACAAGACAAATGTTATCATCTTCCTAATTGTTTGTAACTATTAGGAATGTACTAGCTTGCAAGTAGCAACAGGAATTGTTTTTTTTTTTTTGTTTTAATGTAGCTAGAAATCTAGAAAAAGGCAGTTGGTTAAGTGACTCCAGTATGAACTTCCTGAGGATGAAGGGAAGAGGGAACACGCTTCCTATTTTATCATGTAAAAACAAAGGCCTTTCCAGAGCCCCAAACAGTCTTCCCCTTATGGTTTCATTTGCCAGAATCGTGTCATTTGTCATGTGGTCATTTCTGCCTATGAGGCAGTCTGGGAAATGCAGGCTATCTTGCCTGGTGTTGGGTACAATGTTCTGTATGAAAACAGGGTTTTGTTACCAAGGAAGAGACAGGGAAGGGATGCTGGGTAGGAAACCCGAACTGCTTGCAAGATGGCTAGAAAAAAATTAATGGCTGTTTCAGTAGGTTTTCAAGTGAATCGCCCTTGCCATATTAACTCCAGGACTTATAAGGAGTTTATGTATACTGGACCTAAGAAAAATGAGAGTCTGACTAAGGACTGCCACAATTCAAGCACCTGTACTTCCCTGTTGCAAATGACTTTGGAGAAATGAATAACCAGTACTATGAGAGGCAGGCTGTGCTGGAGAATGGACGCGGTCTTGGGCACCTGGTTGGGAGGAGGGATGCTGGGTGATTTCTAGCTGTAAAAGCCAAAGTGGCAACCCTGTGTCGAGCAATTTTTCCAATAGCATTTGCTCACTTTGTGTCTTTGTGTAATTTTTGAAACTTTTTCATTATTAATTTGTTATGGTCACCTGTGATCAGTGATTTTGACGTTACTGTTGCAAAAAGATTACAACTCACTAAAGGCTCAGATGACAGCATTTTTTAGCAAAAAAGTATTTTTTAATTAAGGCATGTACTTTTTTTTTAGACATAATGCTATCACACACTTACTAGACTACAGTATAGTGTAGACATAACTTGTATATGCAACGGGAAACCAAAAAATTTTTGTGACTTGCTTTATTGTGGCGATCTGGAACTGAACCCTCAACACCTCCGAGGTATGCCTTCACAGTAGTGCCGAGTCTGATGCAGTACTGGAAGGTTATTCTGGAACAAAACCAAGTCTGGGAATTGGATTATCTTATCTCAATAGCAGTCAATTGAATTTTCACCTAAATGTAACTCGAGCAACTCTTCTGCTGCTTGTTTCTGTGTTTCTACACCCTACTTTTTCACTACCAACGGACAACTTATCCTCTGATCAATTTTCTCCACCTCATCCTTACTGGTGGTCTCTGTTTCCTCCTAATGTTGGCCCATATGTCTTCTGCTTCATGGCTTCATTGTATTATTTTAGTTTCCTCTCCCACTGCCAAGTAATTTTCAGAATTACCTAGTTTAGAATTTAGAGCGAGGGTCTGAAGTGGCCCAGCTCATCACGGTGGAGCAGAGCTGTACTTCAGACTGGCTATCTCAAAGGCCAACCCCAGTGATTTTTGCCATTGGATAAGCTTTCCACCCCTGTTCCAATCAGTGTTGATAGGGAGGGTCACGTAAAAATAGCCAAGATCCCTTTCCTTCAGCAATGACCATGGCTGGGGCAGTTTCCTTCAAGAGAGGAGTCTGGAGGACACCAAGTAACTCATGTAGGGCTTGTGAGTACTATCAGAAAAAAAGGGAAACATAGGAAATATGTTAGTGCTTTTTGTGTCCAGGAGTCCCACTGGGTCCTGCTTGGTTTCAGTAGGGGCTTGGATCCAGGCATTTTACATGCACTTATCCTCCCAACAAAACAGACTGCTAACCCTGACTCTGTTCTACAGACAGGGAACAGGTTCAGAGAGTGTGTATGTGTATTCTTCTTTGTGTGCTTTTGTCTGCATAGCTTTGTTTTTACCATTTGTCCTAGGGTTCTGTCTGTCCGTTTTATTTTTTGTTTGTTTGTTTGTTTTTTAGTATAGTTTTTAGCGCTTCTTATCACTGGTGGATTTCTTTTTTTGGTTTGGTTGCTCTCTTCTTTCTTTTTCTTATTACTTTTTAATTTTTAATAATATTTAAAATTTTTTTTATTTTAATAACTTTACTTATTTTCTTTCTGTTCCTTTCTTTTCTTTCTTTCATTCTTTTTTTTTTCTCCCTTTTCTTCTGAGGCCGTGTGGCTGACAGGATCTTGGTGCTCCAGCTAGGTGTCAGGCCTGAGCCTCTGAGGTGGGAGAGCCAAGTTCAGGACATTGGTCCATCAGAGACCTCCTGGCTCCACATAATATCAAATGGCTAAACCTCTTCCAGAAATCTCCATCTGAACACTAAGACCCAGCTCCACTCAATGACCAGCAAGCTACAGTGCTGGACACCCTATGCCAAACAACTAGCAAGACAGGAACACAACACCACCCATTAACAGAGAGGCTGCCTAAAATCATAATAAGGTCACAGACACCCCAAAACAAACCACCAGACGTGGACCTGCCCACCAGAAAGACAAGATCCAGCCTCATTCAGCAGAACACAGGCACCAGTCCCCTCCACCAGCAACCCTATACAACCCACTGAACCAACCTTAGCCACTGGGGGCGGACACCAAAAACAATGGGAACTGCGAACCTGCAGCCTGCGAAAAGGAGACCCCAAACACAGTAAGTTAAGGAAAATGAAAAGACAGATAAATACGCAGCAGATGAAGGAGCAAGGTAAAAACCCACCAGGCCAAGCAAACTAAGAGGAAATAGGCAGTCTACCTGAAGAAGGATTCAGAGTAATGATGGTAAACATGATCCAAAATCTTGGAAAGAGAATGGAGAAAATACAAGAAACATTCAACAAGGACATAGAAGAACTAAAGAGCAAACAAACAAAGATGAACAACACAATAAATGAAATTAAAAATTCTCTAGAAGGAATCAATAGCAGAAGAACCGATAAGTGACCTGGAAGATAAAATAGTGGAAATAACTACCACAGAGCAGAATAAAGGAAAAAGAATGAAAAGAATTGAAGACAGTCTTAGAGACCTCTGGGACAACATTAAATGCACCAACATTTGAATTATAGGGGTCCCAGAAGAGGAAGAGAAAAAAAAAGTGGCTGCGAAAACATTTGAAGAGATTATAGTTGAAAACTTCCCCAATATGGGAAAGGAAATAGTCAATCAAGTCCAGGAAGCACAGAAAGTCCCATACAGGATAAATCCAAGGAGAAACATGCCAAAACACATATTAATTAAACTATCAAAAATTAATTACAAAGAAAAAATATTAAAAGCAGCAAGGGAAAAGCAACAATTAACATACAAGGGAATCCCCATAAGGTTAACAGCTGATCTTTCAGCAGAAACTCTGCAAGCCAGAAGGGACATATTTAAAGTGATGAAAGGGAAAAACCTACAACCAAGATTATTCTACCCAGCAAGGATCTCATTCAGAATTGATGGAGAAATTAAAACCTTTACAGACAAGCAAAAGCTAAGAGAATTCAGCACCACCAAACCAGCTTTACAACAAATGCCAAAGGAACTTCTCTAGGCAGGAAACACAACAGAAGGAAAAGACCTACAAAAACAAACCCAAAACAATTAAGAAAATGGTAATAGGAACATACATATCTATAACTACCTTAAATGTAAATGGATTAAATGCTCCAACCAAAAGACACAGACTGGCTGAATGGATACAAAAACAAGACCTGTATATATATGCTGTCTACAAGAGTCCCACTTCAGATCTAGGGACACATACAGACTGACAGTCAGGGGATGGAAAAAGATATTCTATGCAAATGGAAATCAAAAGAAAGCTGGAGTAGCAGTTCTTATATCAGATAAAATAGACTTTAAAATAAAGACTATTACAAGAGACAAAGAAGGACACTACATAATGATCAAGGGATCAATCCAAGAAGAAGATATAACAATTGTAAATACTTATGCACCCAACATAGGAGCACCTCAATACATAAGGCAAATGCTAACAGCCATAAGGGAAAATTGACAGTGACACAATAATAGTAGCGGACTTTAACACCCCACTTTCACCAATGGACAGATCATCCAAAATGAAAATAAATAAGGAAACGCAAGCTCTAAATGATACATTAAACGAGAGATTTAATTGATATTTATAGGACATTCCATCCAAAAACAACAGAATACACTTTCTTCTCAAGTGCACATGGAACGTTCTCCAGGATAGATGGTATCTTGGGTCACAAATAAAGCCTTGGTAAACTTAAGAAAATTGAAATTGTATAAAGTATCTTTTCTGACCACAACGCTATGAGACTAGATACTAATTACAGGAAAAAATCTGTAAAAAATACACACACATGGAGGCTAAACAATACACTACCAAATAACCAAGAGATCACTGAAGAAATCAAAGAGGAAATCAAAAATATATCTAGAAACAAATGACAAAGAAAATATGATGACCCAAAACCTATGGGATGCAGCAAAAGCAGTTCTAAGAGGGAAGTTTATAGCAATAAAATCCTACCTCAAGAAACAAGAAACATCTCAAATAAACAACCTAAATTGACACTTAAAGCAATTAGAGACAGAAGAACAAAAAATCCCCAAAGTTAGCAGAAGGAAAGAAATCATAAGTATCAGATCAGAAATAAATGAAAAAGAAATGAAGGAAATGATAGGAAAGATCAATAAAACTAAAAGGTGGTTCTTTGAGAAGATAAACAAAATTGATAAACCACTGGCCAAACTCATCAAGAAAAAGAGGGAGAAGACTCAGATCAATAGAATTAGAAATGAAAAAGAAGAAGTAACAACTGACACTGCAGAAATACAAAGGATCATGAGAGATTACTACAAGCAAGTATATGCCAATAAAATGGACAACCTGGAAGAAATGGACAAATTCTTAGAAAAGCACAGCCTTGCAAGACTGAACCAGGAAGAAATAGAAAATATAAACAGACTAATCACAAGCACTGAAATTGAAACTGTGATTAAACATCTTCCAAAAAACAAAAGCCCAGGACCAGATGGCTTCACAGGCGAATTCTATAAAACATTTAGAGAAGAGCTAACACCTATCCTTCTCAAACTCTTCCAAAATATAGCAGAGGGAGGAACACTCCCAAAGTCATTCTATGAGGCCACCATCACCCTGATACCAAAACCAGACAAAGATGTCACAAAGAAAGAAAACTACAGGCCAATATCATTGATGAAAATAGATGCAAAAATCCTCAACAAAATACCAGCACACAGTATCCAACAGCACATTGAAAGGATCATACACCATATTCAAGTGGGGTTTATCCCAGGAACGCAAGAATTCTTCAATATACGCAAATCAATCAATGTGATACACTACATTAACAAACTGAAGGATAAAACCATATGATCATCTCAGTAGATGCAAAAAAAGCTTTCAACAAAATTCAACACGCATTTATGATAAAAACCCTCCAGGAAGCAGGCATAGAGGGAACTTACCTCAACATAATAAAGGCCATATATGACACACCCACAGCCAACATGGTTCTCAATGGTGAAAAACTGAAACCATTTCCACTAAGGTCAGGAACAAGACAAGGTTGCCCACTCTCACCACTACTATTCAACATAGTTTTGGAAGTTTCAGCCACATCAATACAAGAAGAAAAAGAAATAAAAGGAATCCAAATCAGAAAAGAAGAAGTTAAAACTGTCATTGTTTGCAGATGACATGACATTATACATAGAGAATCCTAAAGATGCCACCAGAAAACTACTAGAGCTAATCAATGAATTTGGTAAAGCAGCAGGATACAAAATTAATGCACAAAAATCTCTTGTGTTCCTATACACTAATGATGAAAAATCTGAAAGAGAAATTACGGAAACACTCCCATTTACCACTGCAACAAAAAAAATAAAATATCTAGGAATAAACCTACCTAAGGAGACAAAAGACCTGTATGCAGAAAACTATAAGACACTGATGAAAGAAATTAAAGATGATACAAATAGATAGAGAGATATACGATGTTCTTGGAGGGGAAGAATCAACATTGTGAAAATGACTCTACTACCCAAAGCAATCTACAGATTCAATGCAATCCCTATCAAATTACCAATGGCATTTTTCACAGAACTAGAATAAAAAATTGCACAATTTGGGCTTCCCTGGTAGCGCAGTGGTTGGGAGTCTGCCTGCCAATGCAGGGGACACGGGTTCGTGCCCTGGTCCGGGAAGATCCCACATGCCACAGAGCAGCTGGGCCCATGAGCCATAGCCACTGAGCCTGCGCATCTGGAGCCTGTGCCCCGCAACGGGAGAGGCCACAACAGTGAGAGGCCTGCATACCTCAAAAAAAAAAAAAAATTGTACAATTTGTTTGGAAACAAAAAAGACCCCGAATAGCCAAAGCAATGTTGAGAAATAAAAATGGAGCTGGAGCAACCAGGCTCCCTGACCTCAGACTGTACTACAAAGCTACAGTAATCAAGACAGTATGGTACTGGCACAAAAACAAATATAGATCAATGGAACAGGATAGAAAGCCCAGAGATAAACCCACGCACATATGGTCACCTTATGTTTGATAAAGGAGGCAAGAATATACAATGGAGAAAAGACAGCCTCTTCAATAAGTGGTGCTGGGAAAACTGGACAGCTACATGTAAAAGAATGAAATTAGAACACTCCCTAACACCATACACAAAAATAAACTCAATTAAAGACCTAGCTGTAAGACCAGACACTATAAAACTCTTAGAGGAAAACATAGGCAGAATACGCTATGACATAAATCACAGCAAGATCCTTTTTGACCCACCTCCTAGAGAAATGGAAAAACAAAAATAAACAAATGGGACCTAATGAAACTTAAAAGCTTTTGCACAGCAAAGGAAACCATAAACAAGATGAAAAGACAATCCTCAGAATGGAAGAAAATATTTGCAAATGAAGCAACTGACAAAGGATTAATCTACAAAATTTACAGCAAATGCAGCTCAATATCAAAAAAAAAGAAACAACCCAATCCAAAAATGGGCAGAAGACCTAAATAAACATTTCTCCAAAGAAGATATACAGATTGCCAACAAACACATGAAAGGATGCTCAATGTCACAAATCATTAGAGAAATGCAAATCAAAACTACAATGAGGTATCACCTCACACCGGTCAGAATGGTCATCATCAAAAAATCTACAAACGAGAAATGCTGGAGAGGATGTGGAGAAAAGGGAACACTTTTGCACTGTTGGTGGGAATGTAAATTGATACAGCCACTATGGAGAACAGTTTGGAGGTTCCTTAAAAAACTAAAAATAGAACTACCATATGACCCAGCAATCCCACTACTGGGCATATACCCTGAGAAAACCATAATTCAAAAAGTTTCATGTACCACAATGTTCATTGCAGCTCTATTTACAATAGCCAGGATATGGAAGCAAATTAAGTGTCCATCGACAGATGAATGGATAAAGAAGATGTGGCACATACATACAATGGAATATTACTCAGCCATAAAAGGAAACGAAATTGAGTTATTTTTAGTGATGTGGATGGACCTAGAGACTGTCATACAGAGTGAAATAAGTCAGAAGGAGAAAAACAAATACCATATGCTAATACATATATATGGAATCAAAAAAAAAAAAAGTTCTGAAGAGCCTAGGGGCAGAACAGGAATAAAGATGCAGATGTAGAGAATGGACTTGAGGACATGGGGAGGGGGAAGGGTAAGCTGGGACGAAGCGAGAGATGTCATGAACATATATACACTACCAAACGTAAAATAGATAGCACGTGGGAAGCAGCCGCATAGCACAGGGAGATCAGCTCTGTGCTTTGTGACCACCTAGAGGGGTGGGATAGGGAGGGTGGGAGGGAGACACAAGAGGGAGGAGATATGGGGATATATGTATATGCATAGCTGATTCACTTTGTTATAAAGCAGAAACTAACACACCATTGTAAAGCAATTATATTCCAATAAAGATGTTTAAAAAAAAATGAAATGTTAGTGAGTATAATGGTATTCAGAGAATAACTTTATAACTATACTTGCAAAGCCAGACTCTGTAGGATAATTATAGATGAAATGAGATATTAAATATGCTGTTATGAATAGCTGATTTGATTTAGAGGGATGAGTGCTATTTCTTGGCAGTGGTATCAAATGACTGGGTTTATTTTCTCAAAGTCCTTAGTAACACATGCTTGAAAAAGCTTAGCCCTAAAAAAAAAAAAAAAAAGCTTAGCCCTTTTGCTTGGAATGTAAATGTCAAACTGTCAAAATCATAAAAATCTCTCAATTTCTGGAAAAAGCTTAATAGAAAAGAGAAATGCATAAACATTATAAAAGAGGTCAAATATAAATGCCAACCAAGAAAATAGGTGAAATAGATCAGTATTCAGCTATAATTGATGCTCCCCCAATCTTAATTTCATTTGGAATTCAATCTATGTAATTTCTTCTTTTTCCAATTCCATTTAGAATAATATTCTGTTGATAATTTGTAGCTTTTCATGCAGTGTGCCCAGGTGATGAGATCTTTTCTGAAGCACTCTTTGCTCTCTTATTTAGCATCTTTACAAAACAAGAACATATATCTTTATTATTTCATACTGAGTGAAACATTTCAGCACATTTATAAGGCAATGTTACTTAGAATCATCTTCCAGGCCATTTTCCTTCTTCCTCTAATATCTTGTAGCTGAAAGCCACGGTATGCAAATTCATTTTTACATTCTTGTGTGATTTTTTCATGGGGTCCCTCCCTCCTTTCTTTAGTATTAATTTTAGCAAGTGAGACCATCTATCTTAGGTCTTCCTTAACATAGCTGCAGTTCAATGGTTTTACTTAGCATTCTCTTCCCTGATTTTCTTTTCTGTTGCTAATCTCAGACTTCCAGCCTCCAAATCTGTGAGAAAATGAAATTTTGTTGTTTAAGCCATGCAGTTTATGGTATTTCATGACAGCCAGATTAGACTAATACAAGTGGGCTTATCCTCATTAATAACACTAGGCTTTACTCAAAATGCGTGCTTTTACATTTACCACAGTTGATTTGCATAGTTCACTGGATGGCTGGAAACAGTCTTTGGACTTTCTAGACATATTATTTCTTAATTTGAAGCCCAGGAGTATCCTATCTTAGCCAACATGAGTATGCCAATTTAGAACCTTCTCAGAATAGAAAATTGTCTCCCAGGTTAACCTGACAGTTAACAGCAAGAGCACCAAGACCAGGGAAAAGAGAAATGGAGCTTACTTCCTACCAGTGCTCCCTGTGGAAGAAGGGGACTGGAAGGATTGAGGGAGCCCACAGCTTTCCCCTGAATCTGTCCTCCCAAAACACAGGGTCTTCATTTACCTCTAAAGCTCAGTCTTTTCGGTACGTGGGCCTCTCACTGCTGTGGCCTCTCCAGTTGCGGAGCACAGGCTCCGGACGCTCAGGCTCAGCGGCCATGGTTCACAGGCCTAGCCGCTCCGCGGCATGTGTGATCTTCCTGGACCGGGACACGAACCCGTGTCCCCTGCATCGGCAGGCAGACTCTCAACCACTGCGCCACCAGGGAAGCCCTAAAGCTCAGTCTTTTAATTCATAGGTTTCAGGAAGTTTGAATTTCACAAACCAGCAAAATTATTTGAAATATTGGAAAAGGAAGTTCCAGGTTTGGAGAACAATGGTGGCTGTCTGATTCTTAATATCCCACACATTCTCCTATTTGAAACGAGAAATTCAGTAAGACTAAATGAAACCTTAGCTGACTTATGCCTTCAGTATTACTAGGAGACAGCAAACACTGCGACCTTCAAATCACCTGTGAGTCGAGAAGAAAAATCCAAGAGTTCTTACTTCTCTCCTGCTGCTGGCAAGCCTGTGAGCAGGGAGAGCAAGTAAGGGGAAGTTTAAGAGAGCCTCTGAAAAGGAGCAGAAAGGAAAAGAGGACTTAGAAAAAGCAAAGGTAAAATCATCTCTAGAAAGAGAAAGTGCAACATTAAAGGCCAGTATTCTGAAAAGAGGTGGGTACTTGATAGAAAGTTTGCAGCACGAGTTGCAGGGAAGAGGCAGGACTGGATGTGACAGCTTTTTTTTTTTTTTTTTTTTGCGGTACGCAGGCCTCTCACTGCTGTGGCCTCTCCTGTTGCTGAGCACAGGCTCCGGATGCGCAGGCTCAGCGGCCATGGCTCACGGGCCCAGCCACTCTGCGGCATGTGGGATCTTCCCGGACCGGGGCACGAACCCGTGTCCCCTGCATCGGCAGGCGGACTCTCAACCACTGCGCCACCAGGGAAGCCCTGGATGTGACAGCTTTGATGAAGCACCGCATCCAGAGAAGAATGAGGCAGAGAAGGAAAGAAGAAAATAAGAGGGGGAAATTAAGTATCTGGTGGTAATAGAAAAGAAACAAGGCACACTGGGCTTCCTCTTTCCCCAACAGCAACACAATTCATTTTCGCTGCTGAAAATCCCCCTACCTTGAAAAAATAATGAAAAAAAAAGCTGCTAAAAGAAAACTGAGTCAGTATACCCCAACTAAATAAAATATCCTCAAATAAGCATGTGATATATGAGGTCAGTTTAGTGTTTGTTTTTTTGCGGTACGCGGGACGCACAGGCTCAGCGGCCATGGTTCACGGGCCCAGCCTCTCCGTGGCATGTGGGATCTTCCCGGACCGGGGCACGAACCCGTGTCCCCTGCATTGGCAGGCGGACTCTCAACCACTGCGCCACCAGGGAAGCCCCAGCATGTGATATATGAAAAAGTATACTAAATCAGAAATACAAGTACTAAGGACTCAAATGCATGAAAATAGGGAGATATGAGAGTTGGTTGAATGTGGGAAAGAAATAGAAAAAAATTACACCAGAAATAAAGGTTAACATAATTCAAAAAGAGTCATCTATCACAAGGTTCATTGCAGCTCTATTTACAATAGCCAGGACATGGAAGCAACCTAGGTGTCCATCGACAGATGAATGGATAAAGAAGATGTGTCACATATATACAATGGAATATTACTCAGCCATAAAAAGAAATGAAATTGAGTTATTTGTAGTGAGGTGGATGGACCTAGAGTCTGTCATACAGAGTGAAGTAAGTCAAAAAGAGAAAAATAAATACTGTAGACTAACACATATATATGGGATATAAGAAAAAATGCTTCTGAAGAACCTAGGGGCAGGACAGGAATAAAGATGCAGACATAGAGAATGGACTTGAGGACACAGGGAGGGCGAAGGGTAAGCTGGGACGAAGTGAGAGAGTGGCATGGACTTATAAATACTACCAAATGTAAAATAGATAGCTAGTGGGAGGCAGCCGCATAGCACAGGGAGATCAGCTCGGTGCTTTGTGACCACCTAGAGGGGTGGGATAGGGAGTGGGGGAGGGACACGCAAGAGGGAGGAGATATGGGAACATGTATATGTATAACTGATTCACTTTGTTATAAAGCAGAAACTAACACACCATTGTAAAGCAATTGTACTCCAATTAAAAAAAAAAAGAAATAAAGGTTAAATTACAAAGTGCCTGAGAGAGTAGATTTGGATAAAAATTTAACAGGATCTTGAAGAAAAGCAGGAAAATAATTAAATAAATAAGTAAAAAAAGGTCACAAAGAAAGTGGAAGACAAAGCACTGAGCTGACCTCCCTGTGCTATGCGGCTGCTTCCCACTAGCTGTCTATTTTACATTTGGTAGTGTGTATATGTCCATGCCATTCTCTCACTTTGTCCCAGCTTACCCTTCCCCCTCCCCGTGTCCTCAAGTCCATTCTCTACGTTTGTGTCTTTATTCCTGCCCTGCCCCTAGGTTCATCAGAACCATTTTTTCTTTTTCTTTCTTTTTTTTAGATTCCATATATATGTGTTAGCATACTGTATTTGTTTTTCTCTTTCTAACTTACTTTACTCTGTATGACAGACTCTAGGTCCATCCACCTCACTACAAATAATTTCATTTCTTTTTATGGTTGAGTAATATTCCATTGTATATATGTGCCACAACTTCTTTATCCATTCATCTGTCGATGGACACCTAGGTTGCTTCCATGTCCTGGCTATTGTAAATAGTGCTGCAATGAACATTGTGGTACATGAATTTTTTGAATTATTATTTTCTCAGGGTATATGCCCAGTAGTGGGATTTCTGGGTGAGGGGTGGGATAGGGAGGGTGGGAGGGAGATGCAAGAGGGAGGGGATATTGGGATATATGTATACATATAGCTGATTCACTTTGTTATACAGTAGAAACTAACACAACACTGTAAAGCAATTATACTCCAATAAATATGTTGGAGTATAAAAAAGAAAAAAAGACAGTGGATGACAGGTAAGGAGAGTTCAACATGTTAACTGATGTCCCAGAAAGACAAAACAATGGAATAGAATTCATATTTAAAACTGTAATCCAGGAACACTTTACAGAAATAAAGGAAGACCTCAATCTACACACAGAAAGGGCATATTAGTTATCAAGAAAATTGACCTGGATGTTAACTGATGTCCCAGAAAGACAAAACAATGGAATAGAATTCATATTTAAAACTGTAATCCAGGAACACTTTACAGAAATAAAGGAAGACCTCAATCTACACACAGAAAGGGCATATTAGTTATCAAGAAAATTGACCTGGAATGACCAACTCTGATACATATCTTAATAAAACTACTAGACTCTGAAAATAAGGAAAAAATCCTAGGGTTTCCAGGCAAAAAAGACAAAATAATGTAAAGGCAAGAGAATGAGATCAACACCAGACATCTCAGAAACAACATACAAAGCAAGGTAATAGCGAAGCTACAATTTTCAAGAAATTTAAGGAAAGAATATGTGAACTAAGGATATTTTATGCAACCAAGATATTCTTTAAGTATCAAGACTATAGGAAAATAATGTTGAACTTGCAAGAACTCAGAGAATACTATATAAATATATAGCATAAAAGCTACTAGAGGATGAGCTTCATCCAACCAGCAGACAACTGAGAAAACTTAGGCAAAGGGACAACTTGTGAGCATTCATATATTTAATTGTAGCATTCATTTAGACTGAAACGATGGTGGAAACAAAGGTAGAAGAAAACCATGTAGGTATTCTGTGTTCTGATAAAGTAGAAAAATGTAATTAGAAATAAGAGAAGGGAGAGAACAAGGGAAATGCAGAAAAAGAACACTGACTCTCATTTAGGTAATAGGTGGGCATTAAAGGATATGATTTAAAAATTGACATACCAGACAATGAAAATTTAAGTAAGAAAACAAGGGGTTAAAAATTCTGTAATATATTAATACAAAGCCACCACTAGGATAAAAATATAAACCTTCCTAAATACAAAAGGAATTTTTTAAAAAAGCAAAGATGGTACAACCAAGTAGAAAAGAATACACAGTAATTATAACATAATACATGCAGAAATTATAACAGAATTAGCCCAAACATAATAGTGATATCAATAAATGAATGGGTTTAACTCAAGGTCAAAAGACAAATTTCAAAAAGCACTAAGCAAGAGGGAGAAAAAGGACACTTTATAATGTTAAAATTCACATTTAGGATGTAACAGGTATGAATATCTACACAACAAATAACACAGCAACCACCTATGTAAAACAAATACTACAAGAGATGCAGGGAGAAGCAAAGAAACACACTGCTAATAGATACTTTAACACACACTACGAGACAGGTCAAGTAAGCCAAATAAAAAATATGTAAGAACTAAACAACAGGAAGTAATTTGGGGGGGATATATATTGAATACTACATACTAATAATAGAGAAAATACAATCTTCTCAAGTATACATGAAACGTTCGCAGGGATATACAAAGTAAATACAAAGCAGATATACTATCTGCTTATAGTATCAGCAGATACTATAAAGTTATTGCAAACAGTACTTGCTGATCACAATGCAATAATACTAGAAGTTAAAAATGCAACCAAAAATGATCCTCTACTTGGAAATTAAAGATATTCTAATAAACTTAACTCTTGGGCAAAACGGGATGTATAAACAAAAATTACAGAATTTCTAAAAAATAATGATAATAAATACAACTATGGGATACATTCTAAGCAGTGATCAGAGAAAATTACATTGCACTAAATAACGTATATCTATAAAAAAACAGATTAATTACATCCCCAACTGAAAGAACTAAAAGAAGAACAATAAAGTGAAACAAAAGCCCAAGGAAGAAAATAATAAATTTAAGAGCAGAAATTAAAATTAAAGAAGTAGAGAAGGAAAAACTGTACACAAAATTAATGAATAAAATCCTGTAAAAACAGGAACAACATAGACAAAGGATTATCCAATTTAATAAAAAAAGGAAGGGGGAGAGAGTACAAATATACAGAATAAGAAATAATAACAAAGAAATAGCTATTGAGACAGAGAAAAATGTTTAAAAAACATAAAAGAGGGCTTCCCTGGTGGCGCAGTGTTTGAGAGTCCGCCTGCTGATGCAGGGGACATGGGTTCGTGCCCCGGTCCGGAAAGATCCCACATGCCGTGGAGCGGCTGGGCCCGTGAGCCATGGCCGCTGAGCCTGCGCGTCCGGAGCCTGTGCTCCGCAACGGGAGAGGCCACAACAGTGAGAGGCCGCGTAAAAAAAAAACCAAAAAAACCCAAAAAAAACCCATAAAAGATTATTTTACTCACTTCAATAGAAATACACATCTGAAAACCTAGAGGAAATGGATACTTTCTTAGAAAAACGTAATTTAACAAACTGACTCCTGTAGAAAGCTTAAAAAATTTTGCACAGGAGAAATAGTTATCATTCACTCCACAAAGAAGCATCAAGCCCAGATGGTTTCATGGAGGAATTGATAAATTTGTCTACATAAAAATGTTTGAATTTTGCATGATAAAAAATAACCAAATTCAAAATCACAAAAATGGTCCTTAAACATGAATGATGTTTAACTCCACTCATAGTAGGAGAAATGCAAATTGAAGGTACAATGAGATACCATTTCTCACCCATCTTCTGGCAAAATTTCAAAAGCTTAACAATATTAAGTGAAGCCTTGGGGAAACAAATAGTCTCATACATTCCTGGCAGAGTGTGAATTGCCTCAACCTTTATGGAAAGGAATTTATCAATATCTAATAAAACTGCATATGCATATGTTGTTTGACTAGTAGCAACCCCACTTCTAGGAATCTACTCTGAAGGTATACTTCAAACAAACCAGAAATGTATGTAGGAACATTCATTGTAGCATTACTTGTAATTTGCAAAATGCTGAAAACTATCTGAATGCCCAAGCATGGTAGATTGATCAGATAAATAAATTATGGTACCTACACACCATGGAACAATAGGCTGCTACAAAAAAAGGAGAGAGAGGTCGCTACGGACTTACATGGAGGGATTTCTGGAGACATTAAACACAGCAAGTATGTGAAACAGCTAATAAACACATGAAAAGATGCTCAACTTCATTGTCACTAGGGAAATGCAAATTTCCCTATGAGATACCTACCATTTGGTATCTACGAGAATGCCTATAACAAAAAATAGTCAATAACAAATGATGGTGAAGATGGGAACCCTCCTAAATTCTGCTGGGAACGTAAAATGGTATAGCTACGTGGAAAACAGTATGATACTTTCTTAAAAGTTTAAATAGAAATTTATCACACAACCCAACATTTCCACTCTTAGGTATCTACCCAAAAGAAATGAAAACCCATGTCCAAAAAAGACTTGCAGGTAAATGTTCATACCAGCATTATGCATCATAGCCAAGAAGGAAGCAACTCAGATGTCCATCAACTATTTAATGCATAGATAAATAAAATATAGGAGATTCATATAATGGAATACTATTCGGTAATAAGAATACTGGTAGAAATGCTGATCTATGCAATGACTTGGATGGACCTCAAAAACGTTACACTAAGTGAAAGAAGCCAGGCTAAAAAGACAACATTGTATGATTTTATTTATATGAAACATCCAGAAAAGAAAAATCCATAGAGACAAAGTGGCTAGTGGTTGCCTGGAACTGGGGAGGAGACAGGGCAGCATGGGAACAAGGGTTAACCAGTAACCAGGCATGAGGGATTTTATCCGAATGATCGAAGGATTCCAAAACTGGGCTGTGGTCAGGTTGCATGACTCTTAAAATGGGTAAATTCTGTGGCAGTAAATCATACCTCAATAGTTTTTTCAATTTGTTTTCTAAGGCATATATATAAACCATGCATCAATAAAGTTGTATTTTAAAAACGCATGTATAGAAACAGACTCACAGACTTAGAGAATGAACTTATAGTGTCCAGGGGGAAAGGGTAGGGGGAAGGGATAGGGAGTTTGGGATTGACATGTACACATTGCTAGATTTAAAATGGATAACCATGGTGGGAATGTAAATTGGTACAGCCACTATGGAGAACAGTATGGAGGTTCCTTAAAAAACTAAAAATAGAACTACCATACGACCCAGCAATCCCACTACTGGGCATATACCCTGAGAAAACTATAATTCAAAAAGAGTCATGCACCACATTTATTGCAGCTCTATTTACAATAGCCAGGACATGGAAGCAACCTGAGTGTCCATCGACAGATGAATGGATAAAGAAGATGTGATACATATATACAATGGAATATTACTCAGCCATAAAAAGAAATGAAATGGAGTTATTTGTAGTGAGGTGGATGGACCTAGAGTCTGTCATACAGAGTGAAGTTGTCAGAAAGAGGAAAACAAATACCATATGCTAACACATATATATGGAATCTAAAAAAAATAAAAAAGAATAAAAAGGTCATGAAGAACCTAGGGGCAAGATGGGAATAAAGACACAGACCTACTAGAGAATGGACTTGAGGATATGGGGAGGGGGAAGGGTAAGCTGGGACAGAGTGAGAGGGGCATGGACATATATACACTACCAAATGTAAAATAGGTAGCTAGTGGGAAGCAACCACATAGCACAGGGAGATCAGCTCGGGGCTTTGTGACCACCTAGAGGGGTGGGATAGGGAGGGTGAGAGGGAGACGCAAGAGGGAGGGGATATGGGGATATATGTATATGTATAGCTGATTCACTTTGCTACAAAGCAGAAACTAACACACCACTGTAAAGCTATTATACTCCAATAAAGATGTTAAAAAAAATAAAATAAAATGGATAACTAACAAGGACCTACTGTATAGCACAGGGAACTCTGTTCAATGTTATATAACAACCTAATTGGGAAAAGAACTTGAAAAAGAATATACATGTATATGTGTAACTGAATCACTTTGCTGTACACCTGAAACTAACGCAACACTATTAAACACCTATACTCCAATTTAAAATAGAAAGTTTAAAAAAAAAAAAAGGCGTGTATATAGAGGGACCAACCCTCCCAGTTTGTCCGACTCTCCCAGTTTTAGCACTAAAAATTCTGTGTCCCAAGAAACTTCACAGTCCTAGGCAAACTGAGAGGGTTGGTTTCCCTACATGAATGCTACCTTTTGTGTAAGAATGAAGGGGGGGGGGATGAGAAAACACATTTATCATTACTTTCCTTCACCAAAAGAAACACAGAAGATAAACACCAAAAAACAGTGGAGTTGGTTACTTAGTTGGCAGGGTGGGGAATGGGGCAGAAGCGGTAAGAGTGTCACTTCTCTAGTATACTTTTTGGTATAGTTCTGATGTTTAGAAGCATGTTGATGTTCTGTGTATTTTTAAATGAATAGAATTAAATTTACAAGGATGGGAAGTGTGTGGGGATGGGCGGGGGGAAGGAACCTTAAACCTGGAAGAAAACTGAAACAAATGAACCCAATTTATTTCAAATAAATAACAATCACAGTGAAGGACAAAAACGAATTAATCCAAGTAATTCATGAACACAAAATGTAATTACACATTCTTAGTCTTGGGCAGGGTACAGACAGGGAAAGAACTGCACACAGTCCTGTAGTCTTTTAAGTATGTTTTTAATAGAAATAGGGCAAAAGAAATTCTAAGACTGTTTCAGATGTACTGTAGGACTGAACAAGTGAATGAAGTGATTTTTCAGGGAGCCAGGATTCTGAGGAAGAAGGGACACAGAAACACGGAATGGGGAAAGCAAGAAAGAACCCTATGAGGATGGACTGCAACTGGAGGTACTAGTGTGAACTCATGATTTCTGAAGTCAAACATCATGTGCCTATGACATGTAAAATGTATGTGTACATGCATATCCGTGTGTATATGTCTGTATATGCACATTTTCTAGTTCTGTGTGAATAGGCCTAGAAGCAAGATGACACCCAGTAGCAATGACACGTAGTAGCAATGAGCCTACACAGCAGCCAGCAGATCTATGTATCTGTTATCATTCCCCAGAGTTCCTTGGAGAAACTGCTGATTCCAGATCCTGGGACATATTTAAGATAATGTCCTTTAAAAAAAAAAAGGTAGTGGAAGCCACAAGGACACAGAAACAAGATTGAAATGGAAGGTACTCCTAACTGGTCAAATCTCAGACCATTTTAAGTACCAAAGTAAGTAATGAATTATAAGCCATTGAAAAAAATAGAAAAACAGGAGTCCAAAACAACAGTAACTATAAAAATTCATGTGGACAGATATGGACTAATGAATGGAAGGATGGGAGAGAAAGGAGGGTTCAGGCTTACAGAGAACACTGTGTCAACTGGTACATAAGAAGAAATGCTGGAGTTGGAAAATCACCATTTTGTAACTGTCAAAGTAAAGACTGAATAAGCAAGAATCATCAATGGATGCTAAATATTGGGGGGAAAATGTTGATGTTAAGCATGGACTTAAAAAGAGCCTTCCGGGCTTCCCTGGTGGCGCAGTGGTTGAGAGTCTGCCTGCCAATGCAGGAGACACGGGTTCAAGCCCTGGTCTGGGAAGATCCCACATGCCACGGAGCAGCTGGGCCCGTGAGCTACAAATACTGAGCTCTGCGCGTCTGGAGCCTGTGCTCTGCAACAGGAGAGGCCGCGACAGTGAGAGGCCCGCGCACCGCGATGAAGAGTGGCCCCCGCTTGCCACAACTAGAGAAAGCCCTCGCACAGAAACGAAGACCCAACACAGTCAAAAATAAATAAATGAATAAAATGCAAATGTCCCTGGAAGGATAACACAAAAAAAAAAAAAAAAAGAGCCTTCCACAGATTGCTTATCAGGTGTAAGGTAAAAAACAGTCACTAGGGCTTCCCTGGTGGCACAGTGGTTGAGAGTCCGCCTGCCGATGCAAGGGACACGGGTTCGTGCCCTGGTCCGGGAAGATCCCACATGCCGTGGAGCGGCTGGGCCCGTGAGCCATGGCCGCTGAGCCTGCGCGTCCGGAGCCTGTGCTCCGCAACTGGAGAGGCCACAACAGTGAGAGGCCCGTGTACGGCGTACGGAGGAAAAAAAAAAAAAAAAAAGTCACTATACATTGGAGAAACTGAACGACACCTTGACCAGCTGACCAAAATTAACAGTGAGGAGAAGATGAGACACCGTGTAGTTATTCTGACCAAGAATGCATAGCCTGAATCTAATCGTGAGGAAACCCAAAATGAGGAACATTCTATTATTAAAGGGAGGATAGGGGAGGAGACAGAAGACTGTATTTTTCAAAAACAGCTCAACACCATAAAAGACAAAGGCAGCCATGGAAATGATCCAGGGTAAAGGAGATTAAGGGAAGGTAAGCAAATCAACAAATGATAAAATAAAAATGGTAAAATCTTAACAATAGGTCAATCTGAATAAAAGATGTGTTGATGTTCTTTGCACTATTCTTACTCTTGCCAATATCTGGTAAATTTGAAATCCCTTGAAATTATTTCCATATAAAAAGTTAGAAAAACAATTAGGAAGGCCTGACATTGGGTTACTAACCTCATGTTTTGCCAAACAAGGTTATTACAATGCAATCATGAAAAAACCCCATACTACCACCATCTACAATTATATCACTTTGTTTTAAAAAAGTGTGAGGAGAGGGCATATTAAACATCCCAAGCACAGCAATGATCTTAAATAAAAGAACGGTCCTTTAAAATGAATAAATTTAGATTTATGAAAAAGACATCACATTATCCTAATCTTTCTCATTTCCCCGTGGACCAGGGACAGCTATGTCAGCTTGGTGTTAGGGAATTAGTATTCTAAGTGGTGCATTTTCGACAACGGATGAAGTACAGTTCAGTGGAAAGAGCATGGAGTCTGGAGACAAATGTTGAATTCAAATCCTGGCTCCAGCAATTACCAGCTTTGTAACCTAAGCTCTCTTAGCCAGTTTCCTCAACTGTAAGGCAGATGGCTAAATCACAGAGTGTTAAGAGAATTAAATTAATGTATCTAGAATAATGCTTGACACAGAGGTGCTCAACAAATGTCTCCTCTCTTCCTTTGCCTGGTAGCCACCTTTCTGTTCTCTGGAGTTGTATATGACTGGGGCCACACTGGTCCTTTCCTCCTTGACCCCAAAACACAAACCCACTAGGATCATGTAAGAAACGGAATTATCCTGAGAATAAACCTCCTTTTTGGAGGTAAATTTCATGAAAATAGAAGCTAGATATATTGCATAGTAGAATAAAAAGACACAAGACTTATAAAAACAGATGAGTTGGGGCATGGCTGGTAACTGATGAGGTCTCTTAAGGAGGTAAAGACAAGAGGAAGAAAGACAGTACTTGTTTATCTTAGAAAGGTCTGCTGCTCCAAAAAAACAGTATATTTTTTTCTTCATATATTCACAAGTCTATTTTGCAAATACCCATCCTTCTACTTCCAAGAGTGAAAAATAGCTTATGCCAAAACCAAACAGTATTAAAATCGCTAATTCTTTGTGTTTTACTAGCTATGTATCTCTGAAGAAAAAAAAATCAATTCAGTAAAATGTCCATAAATTATGAGATTTCATCCAATTGTCTATTGTTTTTTTTGCTTCCCTCCACATATTTCCTGTTTACATCTAACAGGACGATTTCCTTTTATGTTGCTAATGAGAGTAATTCTTTAAAAGTCTGTTTTTTAAAATGGGAGAAAGAATTTAAAAAAATAACTAAATTGCATCATAGCAAAAAAATTTATATTGCCAACAGAAATTTAGTTTAACATTTAAAATCTTTATAGAAGATAAATTCTGATTTTTTCCTTTATTTTATCATAATTGAAAAATGAAATCACTTAACCTGAATACTTGATACTTGATTTCCTTAAAACTTCTCTATGGTAAAACAAAACTGTCCATATTTCAAGAGTGTATATAATATTATTAACACTCATGACAATTTCAAACCAACTAGCATTGGTATAGTTTTAACTTACTATTAGTTGTGGCTATTTATGGAAAAAAAGTGCGGAGCTTATTAGGGCCCAGCAAACCAGAAATACTTAATTTTACATTGTAGAGTTCAAAAGTGGCAGTACAGTGTGAAGACACTATGAACTGCCATCTCCTTCTCATACGTCTCTTAAAACAAAGGCTGGAAAAACACTCAGTACCTCAAATATAATAACTAACAAAAATATTTCCATTAACTACTTTTTGCCCAGAGTGATTAAGGACATAAAAGATAGGAATTCTTGTTGCTTTATTATCTGATAAACTGCTAATAAGCTCCCGTTAGAAGTTCTTTACACATTACACCAAGTCGTCTTGGTCTTCTGATCATATATATATATTCACATATATATATGCATTTTTTTCAAGTAAAGAAATGTTTAACAGATGTAAACTATTTATTGAATATTTGCCACCAAATATTGTTAAATACATTATCTTGCAGCATATCGCTTTCAAGTTAAAATGTCAGAAACAAACACCAATATTTACAATTCTTTTAAGGAATGTTATATAATGACACATTAAGGCGTAAATTCTTTTGGCTTATAATTCTTAAAAGAATGATAATAGCAAAAGTGATGCAAAATCTTCAGTGTGAGATTATGATTAAGCTACATTTTACAAAAATATGGTGTAAGATGGCAATAATCCCATTCAACATCCTGGATTATTAGATCCCTTCAGGAGGGACTGATAATTTATACAGTCAAACTTTTAAATTTACAGATAAAGGCAGTCCAATACTGCCACTGAGGAGTACATCTCTTAACATATACAACTTTCAGGCCACAGTTTTGAAGGTCTGAAGTATCAAGTTGGTTTGATGAATTAGTCGGTTGGCACTTATGAACACATTTATTGCCCTGTTTCAAAAAAAAAAAAAACAATTAATTTTATCCCCCAAAAAATCATCCTTTAAAAATATTTTATACTTAAAATGCTCTACTAGCAGTAGCAATAAAATCAATTTAGGAAAAAAAAGGCAAGACAGTACTGAGTATCACAAATTTTATCCCAGCTTGGAACTGAAGGGTCCTGCATCATTTGAAACTATCTAGGAATTACTGCCCCCTAGTGGTTCTGGCTGGCAATAAGGTGTTGGTGGGCTGCTAATAATGGGTGGCACCTCAACAACCAGAGTTCACTTATAGGTCAAAAAAATAACTGGCCAAAGAAGAGGATTCAAACATAGTCTCCAGCTGCAGTTTCACAGAAGTTACCAAAATAACATCTGCTAAAACATTATACTCAGTCTCAAAATCTATATATCAATGGGCATGATAAATACTTAAGAAAAAGCTCATTACTTTGAATCTGATTCATCCCAATCTCTCTTACCTTCCTTCAAAAAAAAAAAAAACTGAGAATTTTACTTTTAGAATATACTTTTAAAAGAAAATAATCATATGGTTTCAATATTTATGAGTCCACAATATATAAAAATATGTTCTTAAAAAATTACTTCATGCTGCACCATATTTCCTATCAGTCTATTTTCATATGGCCTGGAGCACAGAGGTGACACCCTAGTCCCCTTGAGTGGCCTTATCAGTTTCTCAGTAGCAAAGCTAAGCTTGTACAGTTGTCCCTTGGTATCCAAGAGGGACTGGTTCCAGGACCCCCCTCAGGTACCAACATCTGTGGATGCTCAATACCCTTACATAAAATGGTGTAGTATTTGCACATAACCTATGCACATCTTCCAGTACACTTTAAATCATCTCTAGATTCTAACCTGTAATACCTAATACAATGTAAATGTAATGTAAATAGCTGTAAATACAATATAAATGCTATGGAACTTTCTGGAATTTTTTTCCCCAAATATTTTCAATCCATAATTGGTTGAATCCAGGGATGTGGAACCTGCAGATACTAAGGGCTGACTGTATCTTCATCCTAAACATTCCTCAAAAAAGGGGGACTAGGAAGAATTAGATGAATCAATGCAAATTCATCCTCCTACTAAAAATGGCTCAAAGATCAGGCTCTATTAATAATTTTCAATTTTGAGGAAACAGGGACAAAAATTGTGGCACATTATTCATATGCAAATAATGGTAATTTAAACAAGCTGCTGAATGGAGAAAAAGTAGTAGAGAGCTTGAATAATCCATATGCCTGTTTAAACTGTTAAAAATAACTATGGCACCAAGGCACCAGGAGTTTTAAAAACTGAACCCAAGTGATTCTAACATACAAACAGGAATGAGAGTAATTTCAGATTAATGAAAATTATGTTCCAAATGAATTTATACCTTTCAGTGTGCTTATTCCAGGATAGTTCTCAATTAATCAGTATCATAAATAATTTTCTTAATGCAAATTATTCTTTTAATGTGTTTTTTGGTTATTTGGGCTTAGCAGGGGAGACCAAGGAAAAATAGATGTAAGTTTATTTTCAGAACACACCTGCTAGCTTATTAAACTAAGTCAACAAGGTACATTTCCCCTAGACAACCTGAATAGTAGTATGAAACAACACAAAACCATTAATAATATTTAGCTCAATATCTTTAAGTTAGAATAAAATGTAAATATTTCAACCTGTTTGAACTATTTAAAATAATTATGAAAATCAATATACCATTCTAATGTATTTTTATTATTTTTTAATATTACTACAGTAATATTGTAATAGCTTGACATGGATATTGGGATCTTAAAATGTCAATGGTGGGATAGGATGTTAGAAGTCCCTGCCAATTAGAGCTGAAATAATCACCACTTATTCTTCTGCTTCAAGCACTGTAGGAAATTGGTTTTGTCCACAAAACTCTACTTGAGGTACAAAGAATTCTCTGTAAGGTATGAGGCTGCAGAAGACATAGCCTCTGCATCAGTTTATACATTATATGTACATGTGTATTATACATAAATCACATAAGATTACTTGGCTTTCTAGAATGTTCTACAGCCAAGTGTATGTAAATTTTAAAATAATGTCATATTTACCTTTTTAGTATACTTCCTGTCTTATAGAAAGCCCTCCCTATTCCAGGACAGTGGATCACAACCGTTTACAGTTTACGTGAAGCACTTTTACAAAAACACACCTGAACCCTGACCCCATTCCAAGCGAATGGAGTCAGAATCTCTGAAGGTAGGGCCAAGGCACTGGGATTTTAAAACACTGAACCCAAGTGACTGTAATGTGCAAACAGGATTGAGAACCACTGTTTTAACAATAGTGCAGCAGTTCTTAACAGACGTGCAGGATCCATGACATCTGGAAATTTCTCAGAAATGTAAATTCTTGGGCCCACCCTAGACCTACAGAATCAGAAACTCTGGGTGGAACCCAAAAGCAATCTGTCTTTAACAAGCCCTCCTCCAGGTGATTCTGAGGCTATTAAAGTTTGAGAATCACTGCTTCAGGGGTTGGTAAAATAGGCCAGTAAGTCAAATCTCACTCACTGTATGGTCTGCGAGCTAGGAATACTTTACATTTGAAAGAGTAAAAATTTTTTTAAAAATCAAAATATTATGATGTGACAGCTGAATTATATAATTCAGTGTCTATAAGTAAGGTTTTGTTAGAACACAGCCACAAAAATACCACTTGTTTCCACACTGTCTACAGCTGCTTCTGCACCACAAAAGCAGAGGTGAAGTGCTGCAGCTGCAACAAGCCCACCAAGTCAAAATATCTGCCATCTGGCCCTTTTCAGAAAAAGTCTGCAACTCCTGCTCCAGACTAGAGTCATGGCTGGATTATCAACCATTCCCTTTCTATTTTTAACAGTCTATCTTAGTAAGTTGGTGTAAATATTAATAATATAGTAAAAGGGTTTAATTTATATGATTTTAGTATCATATAAAACCACATAATTTTCTAATTCTTAAAAGAAAAGGATGATAAATGACAATACTTACTTGCCATCTTTAAAATAGGTTTTCAGAGTATCACTGAAACTTTTGGAGTACTTTACAAATTCTTTCTTTTGGTGTTCAAGTGCCTGCAGACATCAAAAATAATTTTAAAAAATACTAAATAAGAAAAGAGAAGTAACACAAAAGCCAAAGTCAAAGACAGGAGATTACACAGAATACGAACGTACCTTATATTACAGATAAGCATTTTTAGGTAAATATATGTAACAGCATATTTAAATGCAAGGACAAACCCAGTCATTAATGATACAAAACAATTTCCAATAATTCAACAGTCTTATTATTTAATTCAGTAAAATGACTAAGTGTAAAGCAATATCTAGGGTGGCAGCTTGCAAGGCTTCTACTAAACTTACCCTGCGGTTCTGGTATTGATATTTCTTGAAGACACTGTTCACTGTATCAAGAAGTTCTTTTATTGCACTAGCTATATCCCTGTTGGGTGAGGAAAAAACAATCTTCTTAAAATCAGTTTCATTTGAAAGAAGTCTACATTTTTTTAAAGAATCACTGCACTGTTAACTACCATATGAACACTGCATCAAGCACAAATACTTGACTGGCTAGTTGAATGGGGGTTTTAGCCTGTACCCTCCTGTGATCCCAGCTACTCTTGCACTGCTGACAAAACACTGCACAACTAACATCAGCTTTCCCAAATCAGTAACATTTCATTCAGCATTACGCACTCAAATTTATAAGAAAATACCTCTGCCTCTCACCTTTTCCAGTTACAATTCTTCCTTTTTCTGGCTCATGTAGGTGAATTCAAGCAACCATATCATCCACTTTTGCTATTTCATGAATAATTATATGAAAATTTGCTATTACATGTAACTCATTTCTGTACTTAAAACACCAAATTACAGACCTGATGTAGTTTTGAAACATAGTTTCAAACATAGTTCTGATGTTTAAAATATTTCCTCCTCAGATGTAGCTCTTCTCTCTTAAGACACATCTATTCTCTTCCAAACTTTTGCTGACACTATTTCCTTCAGAAAATATATTTAAATTTCTGGGAGACAATATCAGAATATTCTTCTACCTTAACCTTTTCAGCAATCATTCTTTGAGTATATATGTATCAGCACTTTTCTCCCCTTTCTAAAGAGAGAAGAAATCAATAATTCTCATCTGACTTGACTATTCTTCCTATCCATGTACCATTTTCTAAAAAGTCTTCTTATCTTTTGTATCTATGCCCTTTTCAATTTCCATGTTCTAACTTCATAGTAATATTTTGGCAAACTGAACTTACTATAATTCTGCATTCTCAAATAGCCTCTCAGTCTCTAAGGCAAACCTTCTCTTTTTCACATCCATTCTTAGCTGTTAATTGCTACAAAAACTTTTACTGTTCAAATGCAATGCAAGTGTGAAGATATGAATTAGTAAAACATCAACCTAGACCACCCCAAACATAACCTTTTATTACCTACTTTTTAGTCACAAATCTCAGATTTCAGTTATTTCACACCTAAAACATTTCAGCTATACTATTTAAAGAAAACCAAAAGGCTCCGTGTCCAGATTTTTGTGTGTACGTGTGTGTTTCACAGCTTATTTCTAGTAAATAAGCATATGGAAATTCTAAAAATTACAAATATACAGAATTTTGGTATAAAAAAGTATTTTAGCCTATTCTGAAGTAGCAATGATATTTTTATTAAATATTTCAATAATTATTTCCTTATTACCTCTTGTATTTCAAATATTGGCATCAGGCTGAAACATTAAAACATTAGATATTCAAACAGGATAATGAATTTACATAATTACATCTGTCCACTCTTTTTTGTTTTTTGGCCTCTAGTAGTAACAATTTTAAGTTACATTAACTATTCCTTTCATTTACGTTTTTGAGAAAGTTGAATCCTTCTGTATTGCTGTGATGGGCGTAAGCCCCCTACTGCTTAATAAAATGGTGTCATATGACCATCCCATTATGTGAGAAAAATTAGTTTCAACAAATAAAAAATGTCAAATCTCTGAATATGGAAGATTCTTCAAACCCACAATAAGCTTATTCAAAAGGGATACAACAAAGAAAATTATAGTGATCAGACAGCTGTTTATACACAACCATACCTTGTTGTGTACTTTAATGAATATTGGGAGTCTGTATGTACTTGAAAAGGGAAAAAAATCTCCCCAGGTGATTCTGCTGATGAACCAGGTTTGGAAACCACTGCTTGGAAACCCAGAACCTAGAGCTAATCCTTGATCCACTATTTGCCACGGAGCTTTATAAAGACCAAGGCTGTTTATCCCTAGGCCTGGCCTTTTCTAAAACAATCTGCAGCAATTTATGTCAAATATTATGTCATCTGTATGTACATGGAACAGCATTTTCATTTATGGCACTAAGGTTTGCACCAGGGAAGCTAAATTATTTTAGTAACTACCCGAGGGTTTGTTTCCTATAAGAGAAAATACCGGCACACACACACAAAATACTTCAGACAATTAAACAAAATAAAGAACTGGGGAAAACCTGAGGGTAAAATAATTATAATGCAATTACATGCAGTTTGGAGTTAACGGATTCTGTGATACAGGACAAATAGTATGTGTAAGTAGAAAGGAATTTTAGTAACTTGCAGGTTGCTAAAGGGGTTAAGGGGGCAACTCTGGGGAGCATACACACTGAAAGAGAGGACCACAGGCATCAGAAGAAATATAATACATCTTATTAAAAAAATTGCATGGAATAGTAGAGCTTCTAACTGTATCCACCAAATTTGTATAATTATGTTTATACAAACACTCTAAAGGAAGGAAATTCCTACACTGTATGTTTAGTTTGGTCTAGACTGGACACCTCTGGAAAAGCTATTTTGAGGCCAGCATCAAAACCAAACGCTGGTAAATTTTCACCTCTGAATATGCAAATGTAGATTATAAAGAGTAAACAGGGGCTTCCCTGGTGGCACAGTGGTTGAGAGTCCGCCTGCCAATGCAGGGGACATGGGTTCGTGACCCGGTCTAGGAAGATCCCACATGCCACGGAGCGGCTAGACCCGTGAGCCATGGCCGCTGAGCCTGTGCGTCCGGAGCCTGTGCTCCACAACGGGAGAGGCCACAACAGTGAGAGGCCCGCATACCGCTAAAAAAAAAAAAAAAAAAAAAAAAAAAAAAAAAAAGAGTAAACAGGTAAATGCATAGCTTTCTGAACTATTAAATCACCAGTTTCCACTAGTCATCCATTAATTGGAATGTATCCTAAGAATGAATTTTATAAAATATTTGCATAAGCTCAAATGTAGTCAAACACATTCATTAATCAAAAGTACTTTTAAAATAATTTGTTTGCTGGATCATTTTTCCTAATCAACTTCATACAGATAGGGGAAAAAAATCTTATTTCACAATGCTTTAGGTTCTGTGAGTGTATGCTAGGTTCTGTGCTAGGTACCATGTATATCATTTCAATTCTCACAACTATCACCCTCATCTTCACAGGCAGAAACTAGAATCACAGAAGCTAAGCAAATTATCCAAGGTCACACAGCAAAACGCTGGAATGGGGAGTCAAACCTAAGTCTGCTGATATATACAAAAATATATGGATATTTGTTAGCTGACAGGAATCTTTTCTCCTATAACATTTTGTACAGTACTTGGTATAGTAGGTATTTGATCCATGCTTATTGAAAAATATTGTTAAAATATTTTGAAAGAAGGGGATATCCACCTTAAATATGAGAAAGTAAAATATTTTAAAGAAAAATAATAACTGTACAATATGTTGTGCTTGAAGGATAAACCATTTTATATTTTGGTGCAATTTTATCCACTAATTTGTCAAACAATTAACACTGGTAACAATATATATCAAAAGTTATCAATATGTATCAGTGATACAAATAATTATACCTTAGCCATCCATGCTAATACACACATGGTTGAATTTCAGTCTCAGAAACAATACATATTATCAACAAACTTTCCATGGCAAATTATCCCTCCAAAAAGGGTACGAAATAAATTTTAATTGCCAATAATCTTAATTCAGTTGGCTGAGTACACTCCAGAAAACAGAAATGAAATATTACTATTGCCCCATAAATGAGAGACAAGACCCCAATTCAGCCCTTGTCAATGACTAAGGACAAGACTCTTAGGCTCTTGACCTCAACTCGCTTTTGATCAAAATGTGGCTATTAATAAATCGGTTTTCAAACGGTATCTCTTTAGAGCCACACTGGGTTTAGCAGAGACGTCTCCAGGACTTCCTAAGATGGAAAGAGAGTATCAAAATAGCAAGATGAGGGCTCCGGACCGACCATCTCTATCCGAGCTTCAACTACAACAACACCGTTCTGCCTCTTTCCTACTGACACCCTAGATAGGATGTCCTTTACCACACCTCTTCCAAACAGCAGAAACATTCTTTTCTTCAATCACCAGATTAGATCAACATTATGAATCTATGATTGGGAAGCAGCAGAGAAGTCCCTGGAGTCAGTCTGCTTACGTTCAAACCAAGTTATAGAAATATAGCATATGATCACCAAAATAAATTAAACCTTAAATTATTTGAAAATTTTAGAACTAAGTGTTTAAACAGCTGTGTTTGAGAGCACTGATAATTTATCCTTTTATGGGCCAAACGTGTTCACTTTATACCAAACTGAAAATAAAAAGCTGTATTAAAAACTGTTAAAGAACGCTGGGGCTTTCCAATAAAGGTAAAATATTTACCTTAGGGTTTATCCCCTGTGACATGGATTTTGGCTAGTCAATGAAGTCTTTTGTACTTTCTGATCTTCAATTAGAGGACCAAAAAGAAGAGGGTCACTCCTTGATAGCTGGGTTGGTACCTATCACCGTTATTTTCTAAAATGGGTCATATTCCTCCCTCTAACCCACTCAAAATAGGTGGCCAAATAGCTAAAATAGAATTCTGCAATGTGAATTACAAGGAATACTCTTCCCCTGAGAAGTATGCTAATATTTATTCCAAGGCAGCCTCTTTCAGTTTTTTAAAGATACAATGTATGATGCAGCTTCTTCCAGAAAAAGATCTGTGCTAAGTTCTTCCTTTCTAGCCATTTCTACTTGTGGTTTCACCCAAAGGTTGCATTGATAGTGCCACTACAGTTATTCCCAGCTTTCTCTGTATTCTACCCATTGAGGCTGAAGAAAATTATCTGACTCTTTAGTTTGAAAATATTTATCTAGAAATTCTGCTTGGAGCTTCCCCCTCATTCCTCCGCCCTCTCACCCCCGAGGAGAGTGCCCCTGGCTCGAGAATGACCCTTTTTGCTGCTGCCCATCAACCAGCCTCCTGGCCTCACACACAGTTCTGTCTTTTTTAACCTACATCCCAAAGGCAAGGATTTTTGGAGGTTCACCATTTGGTCAACATTAGAAAGTGCTATTTATCACTAAGGGTACATACATTATTATGCTAATGACTTGTACCATTTCTGAAATAAAAAACAATATTGGTATCCTTTGTTATCAATCTCTATAATTTATCCAACTCCTCTCTTCACTTTAATCTGACATGTACATTTTTCCATTTCTCACAAAGTTCAAACTGCATTCCAGTTTTATGCACATTTCACTGTTTTTAAACATTCTAAAAAAATGTTACTGTACTCAGAAGCCAAAGGCACAGTTTAGAAGTTAATAATAAAAATGCAGCAATTAAAATTTTCAATTTTTAAATTTCAATTTAATATTAATATCATACCAAAGTAAAACATAAACTTTTGAGTGGTTCCTTTGAAGTACTTAAAAAAAATAAGAACCAAACAAAAAGTTGCTTACTTGATTGTCTGCAGAAACCTCACTCTGTCATTGATCTCATCTGGGATCTTACTGAGAATTTGTTTAAGTGCTCGTGCCTTTTCGTTTAGGTCCTGGAATTCTGGCTCCGGTCGTTCAATCATATACTCTGATAAAATACATAATAAAAAAAAATCATGCAACTTGCTGCCAAATTCAAGTCTAAGAATTTCCAATGTGTTGGTCAAGGAGGTGGGGGGGGAGGGGGGAGATAAAGGCCAGATAATTAGGGAAGACAAGGTTGCAAACCAGAAGTCATTACCGTTCAACTTAGTTCTGTAATTATATTAGGGCTCCCTCCAAATAAAATATCAGAAAATGAAAGACTGAACATTTTCAATTTGGGGTAAATGGAAACCCATGAAACCTTAAAAATTAAAAAGATTAATAAATAAATAAATAAAAATTAAAAGGGAGGCCTAATCAAGTTTTTCAGGCCTCTCAAGCTAAATTTCACAAGGAAACCTTAAAGTAAGTAACATTTGTAACAAATACAATGGCAATGGGGAATATGAGTTTAATAAAAACCTCTATACTGAACGTACTACCAGATTCATTATAGACTTGGAAACATTACAACTCTACCAACTCTTCAATATAACTCAGCCTAACAGGCTACAGATGCTCAAGTCTAGAATAATGATGAGGACTTTCTCATAATTTATGGAATCAGTTAAAAACATCTACATCTACTTTTGTTCTCCCTTAATAAACATGGGAAATTATACCTCTATGTTTTTCTAAATTAGTGGGAACTGAATTTAATTCAGTTAAACTAAATTTAACTGAAACCCATTTCTAATTATTTAAAAAAGCAAAAAAGCGAAAAGAGGCCAAAAGGATGATTATTACATTGTTCTCTCGAATCTGTGTTTGAAAAAAAAATACGCAATACTAAAGTTTAAAAAGAAGAAACTCATTACTTTCAAACTGGTATTTGCATAAAGTCAACACAAAATAAAATAACCATTCCAAACAGCTTGTCTCTTGGTGAAACCAGAACTCATCAAACATATTAATCAGTAGGGGAAAAAATTAAAGCATGCAGCATAAACAAATGCTTTACTTCAAGTAATTAAATCTGACAAATAAAAATAAGAACTACATTTCTATTTTATACGGGTTTTTTTTTTCTCCCACTTTCAAAACAATAGCAATAACAATAAGAGGGAAGGGAGGAGAAGGGGAGGAAGTCCCTTTTATCAAATAAGAAAGATTTGGAGGAAAAGCTTTTCAACAACTGTAAGGAACTAAACAAGACTCTTTCTGATTACCTTCTACATCATCAGCTGCCATTCGAAGAAGAGACTCTGTGAAGTTGACTTCTACACTTTTTTTCTCTAAAATTTTCATAATGATGTCTTGTGTGAGTCCTGGATTTTCTTTTTCAGCCTATAAGAAAGAGAAAGCTAGTTTTGAAATATAGAAACTAAATCAGCATTTCAAAGCCAAAACCTAATTGTTTAGAACCTGTTGGGACTTCCTTAAACTGATCAACTTATAAATAAGAGCAGAAATCTTTGCAAAGCAGGTGTCGTGATGGCACTCACTTATGTTTGGGTACAGCTTGTGCATCCGTAACTTCTTATTACAGACACAGTCCCATTTTCCATTTCAACATAAAGTATTTAACATTTCCTACTTCTCATTTACACTCTCTTGCAATTAAACTAATAACAAACGTAGAAATAAAGATTATATATATACTGGTAGTTCTTCAATTACTTTTTTCAATAGATTAAAGACACTGAAGATTTTTAGCTTTTTTAGCTATTTCGACTTGAGGATCAAGCAGTAACTCATCTCACAATTTTTTTTTGCAGATTCTTTACATTTAAATTAACAGAATGTCAGGAAAAACAAACCAAAACAAAAAAATAACCCGTCTTTTGGAGGTTTTGTTTTGTTTTTTTTGCAGTACGCGGGTCTCTCACTGTTGTGGCCTCTCCCGTTGCGAAGCACAGGCTCCAGACGCGCAGGCTCAGCGGCCATGGCTCACAGGCCCAGCTGCTCTGCGGCATGTGGGATCTTCCCGGACCGGGGCACGAATCCGCGTCCCCTGCGTCGGCAGGCGGACTCTCAACCAATGTGCCACCAGGGAAGCCCCTTTTGGAGGTTTTACTGAAGCTATGTGATCCCTTAACTACATTCCCACACAACGATTTTCATTTCCTATTTTTGCAGCAAGAGTATTTCCTTCACTAGCTTTCAGAACATCATTAATCCTTTTACTACCTCCTGAGCTTGTTTCACTAATGAGTTTGCATTGATTCGATGTTACTTACACTCTCTACGGTACTAGAATCTTCTAGTCATTTCAAGATTGAGTGTAAAGAGTTCTTAGTTTACCAAAGTTAATTTTTGAGATTTTGGTTTTCCCTTGTAATTCTGTCCCATTTTATTTTAAAAAATTTTATAATCACATTCTGTTTCTTTTAGGATGCCCGCCAATTTTAATCATTATGCTGATGATTTCCTATCTTTTTTGCCCTGATATTAAATAGCAAACAGAAACACAACTTATGATCTATCAGATAGCAATCTATTTGCTTCTTGATGTGTCAGTTATGTTAACTTCTGCCTCCTCAATCTGGTATCACTGCAGATTCAGCTTTATTTGGTTCCTATTGTTCTTCACATTATAACACCTTTTGCTTCTCATTAATTTCAAGTACCAAAAACCGAAAGGTTATGGAATGAAAGGAGAAAAAATATACACATTTATCTCAATCCCGGGACCATTTTAACTGCTGTCAAATGCTATACAGGAAAATCATTTTGATAGTTGATTAATAATAATAAAATATGTCCTACTGAATTCCGTTTCTTTTATAACCTGTTTTGATTTTTCCTCTCATGAATATATTTAAGGAAGAATCTACTTTAATAAATAAGATTTGCCATTAAAAGCAAAGCTGTACAAGTGTGGCTTAAGACGGTATCAACATCATTAATCTGGTAAACTGCCACAAAATAACATATAGTATACTAATTAAATAAGCCACTATTTGATAACAGTGGTTTATCTTCTCTAAGTAGCATTAAATCTACCTACATAATGAGTTATCTTGGAAAGCAGGGGAGCATTCTCTCTGTGCTTCCAGAGAATGCCAAAAGAAAAATAATGCCTCTCTGATTAAGTTATAATAAGCTACTGAAAGAATTAAATGCTGAAAGCCTGAGAACAAAGTTTTCAATACCAAGTTCGTTTGCAGTCCCCAAATGCCAAAGCTGGAGCATTACAGAGTTCTTACAGAGGTCCCTAACTTTCTTGTTCACAGTGTTCTTAGTACCAAAAGAAATACCTAACAGTGCTGCGTATTAAGTAAAGTACAAACAGCTTAATGAATACTTACATCCTAACAACTTAGTAACCTTTAAAATTACGTGAATTGAAAGAAAAATATTTTATTTTATTCTTAAATAACCACAATCCCTAATGAGACGTGTGCACCTGTTGGGCACTGCACAATTTCTCAAATGTTGGAATTAGACCCTTCCACCCTCATTTCCTGTTGTACATTGATTTTCTTGTGATACATGCATTCTATCAATAGCAGTGGCCAAAAGTCCAGTTTCACAAAGATACGACATCATTGAAAGGAACATAGCCCAATCAAATATGCTGAAGCTGCAAACTATTTCAAGAGAGTCCATTCACACGGTGTCAACCTAATGTTGAGTATCACTGTGTTCCTTCAAATTTTTAAAATATCCCACGACGCCACTCTGAGTTTGCTGCATGGTCCTGGAGTGCCTCGGCACATACTTTGGGAACAGTAGTCTAGCATCTTAGCTATTTTTTAAAAATCTTAATAGCCTTAAATTTAATCAGTGACTCTAGTTGACAAAACAAATATATCTACCCTTAAATCAGAGACTCTATCTATACCTTCAAGATATCCCTCAGAATACAACCTTAAACTCTGCAGTCCAACTTTTCTGAAAAATCCAAGAGTGAGAGAAAACTATCCCAAAGGCAGTTAACATCCACTCTTGTGGAGCAATGATTCTCAACACTATCAGAACCTCCCAGAGGGAAGAGGAATCAACAGCAGGATAGATATCATAAAAGACAATATTAACTAGTATTGTTTTATCTTTGGAAAAATTATTTTAATCCTTTTTCTCCAGATAACAAAACTAGATATTAAAGCTTGATAAATATTACTGTTGTTGTGGACCAAGAACTGGAAACAGGAATATATATATATGGATATAAATATGGATATATGGCTGGGCAAGAAACATGAAACAAGTTTTTTTTACCCTTTTTCAAATAAGTTATAGTGTAAAAATTACAAAAATCTTTAACTTTTTAATGCACGTCCTCCTTTAAAGTCATTTGAAATTCGAACAAATTAAATATAGTAATTAAGAATAAATCAATGCAAAACTAATATATTTTCCTCCAAATAACTTCCACTATCCCCAATTAAGAATCAGTGCCGTGGATAAAATTACCCATGTATTAAGCCAGATCTATAATAATCACATACTTTAAACACAGTTTGCTTTTTAACTGTACTTTAGAATTAAAACATCAGCTTATGTATAAGGATATTATAAGAAAGAGCTTAATGAAATTCATTATTTTATCTCTTTTATGAATGTCATTGAGTATATACCATATACTACTTCAGAGAGGGTCTTCTTTATGAGGACACATAGGAGAAATTTCTCTCTGTTCCTGATACCAGAAAAGCTAAAAAACTGACTTTTGCCTTATCGATACTACAGCGTGCAACAGATCCCTTTTCTTTCTTTTCTTTGGCCACAAAGATGCTTAAAATAGTCCCCATCCTGCCTCCCTAATGACCAAATATACCCTTCCAAACCACACTGATACTTAATGGAAAGAAGAAAAAAAACACTAAGGATGGTGCTGCTTCACTGATTCTCTTCATTAACCCAATGATTTGGCAGGATATATTTTAATGAAATTAGTATGTATGTGTACACAGGCACTGCATTTTAGAGTATTAAACAAATCAAAATAGCTCTAATCCAACACACACAATGTAATTTCTTCTAGTGAAATACGCAGATGTCTAATGACGTTATTTGCGCTATCAGTTAAGAGTGGTATCAATAAACTAATCTTTGCCATAAAAAGAAATCAAGCTGGATGGATTTATAGTTTCAACTCCAATGAGACTCAACTGTAAACTTCTTCTAGATTTAAACATTAAAATACCTTCCCTGAAATATAACTTGTTTTAGCTATTGATGGGAGCAAACACACAAAAAGTAAATAAAAATTAAGACTTTGGGTGTCTTGATATGTATTTAGGATGGGATGGATTAATTTTTATATGAAAGACTGTACCCAATATGTAGAGTAGGGTTGCCCAATAAATATAATGCAAGAAACAATGAGGAGCCTATGTAATTTTAAATTTTCTAGTAGCCACATTAAAAAGTAAAAAGAAAAAACATGTGAAGTCATTTTAAGAGTACATCCAAAATATTACCATTTCAACATGTAATCAACATAATACACTTATTACTGAGTTGTATACATTCTTTATTTTGGTATTCACCTTCAAAATCTGGTGTGTATTTTATACCTGGAGTACAACTCAATTTGAACTCGCTGTATTTTAAGTGCTCAACAGCAACACATAGCTTGTGATTATCAATTGAACATCTCAGGTCTAGAGACAATGAAAAAATTCATTCGAGTGACTCAGCTGTATATTCTCAAAATATCCTTAATCTGACATACACAGAGGTCTTATTTCCCCCCTCAAAAATACTGTTTTATACTTACGTTCTATAGGTAAACAATATGAAGAAAATCTTTGAGTTATAACTTTATAAAAGTTTTAATAAGTCAAATAAAACAGAATTTAAAAATATACTCTAAAGCTAAACAGAGAACACTCTGAAGAAGTCAGTTTCAAAAGCACGAAGTGACAAAAGCTGAATGCTAAGGAAACAGCGCCTGTTCCAGCTCACTCTTTAGAAGTGTTTTAAGCTTTAAAGAGTACACTAAAACAAGCACAAGATGACTGAAAAGATTTTCACTAGAAAACCAAACAAAACAGGTTTTCACTAAAAAAATAAAGAAATAAACTGGCAATTATCACATGGTATTTAGATTTATATATAACATACTTTTTAATCATCATAATAAATTATCTGCATCTCACCTTAATGAAAGCCGCTCTCAGTGTCTGAGCTGCAGACAGATTTACTCGTTCTAGCTGCAATAAAAATTTTAAATCATTATTAACATCGATTTTCTTGGAAAAAGCACATTTCTGATATTTCATTCTGTAGTAATCACATTGATATGTGCATCGATTAACAAAAATACTTGCTAATGATTCTAAATCACCATAATTCTTCAAACAGACAGGCAATCTAAAATTTTCATTAAAATCATGAAAAATTAAGGCATGTATATCAGTCTCTTAATTTATTCCTTTTAAAAAAATACTGTACCTTAAAGATAGATTTATTTTAAGGTAAGCACAGTATACAAAATAACATTAAGTCCCTATAGAAAGAATAAACATATTCACTTAAATTTCTGAAAACAGGGAGGGTTCAAGATTAACTCTCAGTGCTCTGTTGCAAATACATGGCAAATTATGTGTGTACTGACTATAAAATGACCAAAACGAAGAAAATATCTATTACTTAAGATTCTTTGTATTTACTACCTTACTCTTTTAAAATTGCTTTTCAATCCCCTCAGTCAGGCATTAAACTGAGATTAATCTTTTTTATTAATTAGCAAATAGCACTGATAAAAGGTTTGACAGTTAAATTGAAGACTGTGGATCATCTGGATTTCAGAGATGCTTTTATCTGTCCTCTATTTTTTTTTTTAACCAGGATTAAAAAATGGTTACCTAAAATCATGAGTCAAAAGTTCAAATGCTTTTAATTCTTATGTCGAATGTGTAAGGTTTACAATTCTGAAAGATAAAATGTCCTTATTAGACACTATATAAGTTGCTTTTCAGTGAGCTGAAGGCATGCAATTTCATTAAAAAACTCCATTTTTTGAAGAGTTAACTGCCAGGCTTAAAATAACTAGCTTCAGTTAAAATCAGATTTCCTTAGTCCCTAAGAATTAGGCCAGTTAACTCAATCAAACTCAACATAAATATTTTTTATTTGGGACAATATTAAATGTTCAAAAACAATGTAACCTTTGTAGATTTTTATGCAAGTAGAATATTTCTACAAAAATCTTATGATTATATATCACATCATACAATAAATATTCCTTTCAATTCCTTAAGGCAATGAAAATGTTTCCCTTTATAAATGACATACACACACACACCCCTAATGAATCTCCAACAGTTTAAATCAATTTATTTTCTAAACAAGACAGAAATGCCAAGAACCTTATCTCCTTACGAGTTATCATCTTAAGCAAAAGGTAAAAACAACAAAATCTGCCAAATAATTTATCTCCAAAAATAAACAATGGGCCATTTAATTTAGTATTTAACTTGGCTTCTACAAATCCTGTAAAATCTAACATTGCCCTTGTGGGTCAAAGGAAAGACACAAGGGGACCCAGGTAGGCAAAAATAGCAAATAAGCAACTACATAAGGTAAGTATATTAATTGATGAAGGTATATTTCCCAAAATTAAAATTTTCTTCTTCGACCAAATTCATTTAATCACAATAAATCCCAATGAATAGTAAAATAACAATACAGCTCTTCTGATCTCAAGTTCATGTTGTGCAAGGGAGGCAGGGGCCGACAGCAGGATGAGTGTTTCCTCCCAGATAGGAACCCATTTCCTTGTTCGGGTTACGCCACCCTCTGACCTCTTCTGACAAGTCAAAGGTCTGAGTCAGATGTGTGCCTTCAAGTACTGCCATTATTAACTCATTCTGTACTGCCCTGACTGGTATGTGAAATGGTCAAGGGAAGTAAAAGAGGCCCCAAAAGTCGGTGAAGAACTATAAAATTGGTCAAGACAGACATCTACATCTCTAGATTTCTAGATTAAGTTTACATATATATATATATATATATATATATATATACCTTAGGAAAGACAGAAAGGTCAGACTTAACGTACTGAATCAAATCTGTGAGCTGTGAAGCACCTGACCAGAACTCTGCTAGGAGTCATTTGGGGATACATTACTTACCCACAACATCTTGCAATAAACCCACTGGGCTTTTTTACTCATATGATAGCAACACTGCCCAGGAAGTACCAGGCACAGAGGCACATACATACATTAAAAAAATATTCTGAATGAAACTTAATCTTTCATCCATAAATTTATCTAAATTGTTCTTGAATCTATTTATAATTTCAGCCTGTAATACTCAGGTAGCAAGATATGTTTATACATGCCCTATTAAAAAGTGCTTCTATTTTAGGCCTCTTACATGTGATAGATGATTTCATAATAAAATCATGTTCATCTTACCTGTACCTTTCATGACAGTATCAGGTTCTGGTAATACACTAATAAAAGCTACCATTTACTAAGCACATATTATGGACTATTATATAGAGTATTTTTATAGAGAGTATCTCTAATCCTCATAATAAATCTGTAGCTAGTTATCAGCATCTCCATTTTACAGAGGAAGAAACTCAGTTTGCATAAATTTACCCAACATAAAACAGGTAATAAGTACAGAGACAGGATTCACACCAGATCTGTCTGGTTCCAAAACCCATACACAAGCCACTCATGCTATCCTGCCTCCCCGTACTCACCCTTTCTGGACTGGAGTCTAACCTATTACTGAATCTCTCCAGCTACTTAAGAACGAACAAAGTCTTGAGTTTCTACCATGTGAGAGAAGTCAGTGTGAGAGATACAAAGAAATAGACTATAGTCCTGGAACCCCAGAAGATTAATTTAAGTAGGTAGCTACATGGAAACTGATGGGATCACTGTCAGCTAAAGTACAAAGGAAAGTACGAAGATGAGATCTGAACTGGTCCTTGAAGAATGTGGTCCCTTAAAATCATCTTTAGTGTTTCTTCAGGGTAACACAAGGGGGCGTAATGATATTATGTCAGTTTGGAACAAATAATACCCACTTTGTTTCCAATACTTTTACTAATGGGTCCAGTATTTTTCCAACTTTTGGGATAATGGTCTTTGACTAGGGTGTGTTTAAAGAGCCAATGCAATCATTTTTCAGTGGTACCTGATAGGGCATACACCATGTTTTAAGTCCAAAGAAGGAGGGGGCATATGATAATGGATACTGGGACATGGAGAGGCACTCCTGGGTCTCTGCCATGTAGAACTTCTACGTCACAAGCAAAAAGAGTTTTTTTTTAAAAAAAAAAGAGAGAATCAGGGTGAGAGAAAAGGGCGCATAACATTTCCCCTCACCTAAAGAGAGGGAAGTGCGACTGGAGGGAAATGACAGGCTGGGTGAGCCCAACATTAAGGTCTCACCCCAACCTCACATTCTGCCTACTCTCAGTTGTGTGAACTCCTCCTGCAACTGACTTCATAGATTTTGAGAGCACTTAACTATTAACTAATTGCAAACTTGTCAAATTTAACTTTCTGGGTCATTTATAAAAATATTTTAAAAGCTTGTAACTAATTTTGATTCCACAAAGAGCTCATTTATTATATTGCTCCCTCCAGAAATATCAGTTCATTCCTATACTTTATTTTCTAGTATCAAGCTGGTTTTTTAAACCCGTAACTATAAAAAATATATCCACTTAACCCTTTGGTTGCTCAAGTTTTAAACAGTCTTGCATAAAATCTTTCAGAAGTTTTTTTGTTTTTTAGGTCAAAATAATTAATTAGTTGGTTCCAAGTTGTCTATAAATCTCGCTTCCTCAAAATTAGGTATATTTTCCACATGCTGATATCCCTTACCCTTCTTCCCACCCTCCCCCCCACCCCCACGAAGATTATTGATCATATTCTTTAAAAAGAGTTAAACTGAGCCAAGAATAAAAACTCCACATAACACCTCTTGTGATTCAAATGATAATGAGGTGAGTTAGGTCAAAAAAAGGAAAAAAAAGAAAAACAGAAGTAGATGGAATCAAGAGGCCACCCGTTAAATTTTATGAGTCCACAGAGAAGGCAAAATGCAATCATCTGTTTTGTACAGATTGATATTAAGTCCAGTAACTGGTTCTAAAAGTTCCTGGCATTGCCAAGTTGTCTGGCAAAAAGGTAACCAGAGCCATCTAACTAGTCTAAAAATATTCCACTAAAACACTGCCTACAAATATGCAAAACTCTAGGGTATGATTGCAATTTTGTCAGAAAATTATGTGGAAGACTCAATAATAATAGCTAATACTTACTACTAATAGTACATGCCTGGTATTATTCTAGGCATTACAAAACATCAACTCATTTTATTTCCCAGAGTTGTGAGTATTAAGTAAAATATTGTTTATCCTCATTTTGCAGATTAGGAAACTAACACAAGATTATATAGCATAGTAAGTGGCAGAGGAGTAAATCAAATGCAATGCAAAATATTAACTATGATGGCTTCACGATGGTGGGACTGCAGGTGAAACCCATGCCTTCATTGTGGAGAAGTGTATATTTACTATGCTCAAAATTTGAGATTTGATTTTTTCAATAGGAAAAATTATATTTATAATTATATTTCACCTTAGAACGTTCCTTTAAAGTCATAGGAAAAGAAGATACATGATATGTCTTTTCCTGGAATGAAGAACTGAACCATATATCTTTCCTCCTCCATATACAAAGAATCAACAAAAGATAATACAGTACATAAAAATCTGATCTAAGACTTGGCATGAGGTTTCTATAAACTCATTATTCCATCATGCAACCAGGACACCTATTTCACAGTACATTTACAACACATGCAGTATACTTGGACTCTGAACTCTGCAGCAGCTGATTAAACGAGCAGCTTACTCCTCAGTTGTGCTGGCATAGCTTCATTAAGTTTAGCAAGCATCTAGGTCCCAGAATGCCATAAATAACTTTCCCCTATGAGCTGCAGTAACAGTACTAAAATTTCCCCAGGTGTAAGGATGTCCTACTACCTAAAAATCTGTTCTGCAAAATGACTTCTGGGCTACCATTGTTACTATTATGAATGTAATGTTAAGGTGAGAATGCAAGCTTTTTAACTCTCACAGTACACTGTGGATAAAACTGAATCAATTTAGCTTCAGAGTAAAACTTTACCCCTACTGTGGTGCTATTTTCTGTAAAATTAATTTGACATCCATTTTATCTTTAAATCTGCAAAGCAGAGAAAAACAGAGCCAAACTAAACTCTAATTTTCCCATGACTATTTATAGAAAAATCCATGTTTGAACTATAGTTAAATATTGTTTAACTGATTAGGTATCTTATTTAAGATGGGACATTAATACACTAGAATGTCAGAGAACAATGCTAGTATTTAAAAAAGAAAAAAGCTTGATACCATGACGTTAGATCAGTAAATTCAATGTGAGAATTAGATCCTGACAATTTAACATAGTATCTCTCAGTCGGCCTCATCCAGACATTTCATTTTCAAATTTCACTTCTAACAATTAGTTCTTGAAGCAACTATAAATCATTTGGCAACATGTTCTAATTCTGGGCCCATTAACCCATGTATGTTTTCAGATCTCAGATTTCTGGAAGAGATTTACTAGTCCCTTCATAGCCATTTCTTCTTCTTTCAAATTAATTTTTTGTACACATGAATCAATTATAAGAGGTATACCAGTATTAATCCCAACAGTTCATTTTACCAGAATCCCACATCTTTTATAACAGTTTTCCAAAGTCAAGATTCAAATAAAATCATTTTACCATATGTAGGAAAAGGTCACTCAAATTGTTAGGAAAAAAGCTTTTCTCATTCCTCCCTCATTAACCAGAGGATCAAATTGAAGTTCTGCAATGTAAATTGCCCTCCCTTCAAATAAATACTCAAAATACCAGATAAATATAGAAAATGCCCCCAAACAACTTGATCCAATAGCCTACAGAGTTAGCTATATAGACATGAAAAGAGGGAGCACCTCTGGGTGGAACTGTCATGATGGTTCTTGAAGAACATGAGAAGTTCAAACACTAAATGTCAAGATAGGTTACTCACCTACCGTTCAGTGACCCTCTCCTTACCTCATACCTGGTACAAGAATAATTAAATAGTTAATAATGTATTTGCTTAAACATCTGTGTTCCCTACAACTCTTGGGAAGAAGTATGCCGACTTTTTCTTCTCCGTATCTCCAGACCCTTGCTAAGTACTTGACAAATTAACAGTTGGCATTACATTCACTGAACAGCACTGAAGCACTTGCTTCCAACAATAACTGTAGTCTTGCAATGAATGGGTACAGTGTTAGAACAAAATGGCAGAATTACTGGAGCGTTGGCTACAGCTGCCAGAGATGGATATAACCAGCCCTAAAAGAGTGCCTCCAATGCTACCACGGTAGCAGGATAATAGGGACAGGTTTTCAAAAGATGCCTCCTCTTTGCTTCCTCTTTAGTAAACTTCTCAATTTCCTAACCACCCACCTAGGTGTGGTCATAAATCTAAACTCTTGCCAATGAGATGTAAATGGAAGTCTTATGTAGGGCTTTCAAAAAGGTTACTTTAAGGAAGCTGAATCAGCTGGATATAACTCCCCACCCCCTGCTCCACTTTTTACCCCTTCTAGACAACAACTTAAGACAAAATAGCAGCGGCCATCCTACATACTGAAGTGACCTTGATAATGGAAGGCAAGCACTAGGATGATGAAACAGAAGATAGGAACCTGAGTTTCTGATGATACTGACTCATAATACTACTACTCCTGGACCACTTACCTCCAGAATTTTTTATGTAAAGAAATAAACTTTAAAGCAAAATAATTTCACATATCAGGATATCAGTTCACCATTAAAAGGAGGGGAGTAATTATCTCTAAGGAACTTCCAGTTCTAAAATTCTCTACATACCTTAGCATATAAACTTAAAAGAAAAACCTAAAATGTATTGGTATTATTAAGTCCTGGAAAATTCCTAAAATAAAAAAGCAACTATATATTCTCTAGATACGAAGAATGGTATCTTCCATTTATCAGTAAAATTATGTTTGTTGCTACTGACTATAACTCATTAGGATATTTTTGTGCCTGCTCTTCTGGCTGCCTAAAATGTGCTAATCCCCAACTCTTCAACACTCTAACCCTTATTTATCTCTTTCAGATGTTAGCATATATGTCTCTTTTACCAGTGAGGCCTGTCCTGGCCCCTAAAGTAGGTCCTACCTGCTATTTTATTTAACACACTTTAAAAAAAAAAAACTTCCTAGCACTTACCACAATTTTTCATTTATATAATTACTTGTATTCTTTTGTTCAATGTCTCTCTCTCTCCCACTATAGTGAAACCTCCAGAGGAGGTACAAAAAGTCAGGGTTTTTCCCTCGATGTTTTATGTCCATGCCTGGCACAATGCCTAACACACAGATGGAGTCCATTTATGTAAGTACTTATTATATGAAGGAACAAACGAATGAATAAATGAAGCAAGCATTAAGGAACTGCAGAGATCATATGAAGCAATGTTTACTCACTTACCTCATTAAACACAGGATACATGACGGCATAGAGGGGCATAGAAACCATGGAAGTGGTCTCAGCTTCATTCTTCATCTCTTCCATTGTCATCCTCATTCAAAAGCCAACTACAGTAGAAAAAGCAGTGCTAAAATGCAGAGGAATCTTCATTCACTGCAGCCTTTCTTCTCTTTTTTGTGATAAAAGAACAGGGCACAAAACATATGCTGACCTGGTTAAAGGGGACGAAAGAACAGAGATTTACTAGGCTAGAATTAATAATAAAAAATTAAGGTGTTTAACATTTTCATTAAAATTCTTTTGCTAATTGTTCCTTGATTTTTGTCACCCAAAAAATAACCAAAACATAGCAAGCATCAAAGATTTAAACCAAAATTTTAAATTCTACCAAATGTGATCAATTTGGGAAAAAAATTGACCTAATTTATTAATTAAATAATTCACTTAATATTATTTAATTTTGCCAGTGGCATTTTTTGAATCTTTGTCCAAATCTGACACAGAGTCTAAGAAGAAAAGCCCAGACACTGGTAGTTTGGAAATAAAATATCGAGAATTCAACAATATAAGAGAGAAATTTTGCTTTGAGGAGTTGAAGAAATGTGTTGCTTTTTAAGAGAAAGCAACTGTATTTAATTCCTTTGCTAGGCTGAAATATGAGCCTAATTATAAAGTGAAAGAGTAACAGTAGTAACATACCTGTATATTAAATGGTATACATGTTAAACAAAAAGCCATTCATTTTGAATAATTTCTACCATTTATAAAGCATTTTCAGATTATAAAACATATTTCACATGCATTTAGTCCTAATAACTTACCTTAGAATAACTGTCATTCTAATTTTACAGATGAAAATGTAGACTCTGAGATGATAAATAACTTGCCAAAGATCACACATGCAGAGGCCTGTGACTTGATCCCTGTGCTCTGAATCCAGATCTGACACTCCCAAATCAGAAAATAAAGTATGAAGTGAAAACCCAGAACCTCATCTACCCAGGAAGATGCCCAGAAGTTATTCATTCACTGAATAAATAGATGTTTAGCACTTACTACATGTAAGATACAATGGGGGATGAAAAAGGTATGGTCTTAATCATTAAAACATTATCTGAGCCAGACTGTGGAAGATCTAAGCAGTTTGAAAGCTACAAAGGCCAGTACTCATAGCTTTAAAAACTTCCAATAACCTGTCCCGTTTGAGAACTGCTTACTATTCTTCCATATATCCCTACCAGTGAAGGGGGAACTCAACACTTACAAAAACAGTTTAGCCTTATTTCTGGTAGTTCTAAACATGGAAAGTCTTTCCTGTTTCTGAGCTTAAATCTGCTCCCTGACTTCACAGAACCAAATAAATAATAAATAAAAGGAAGAGAAGGCCAATTCCTAAATTTTATTCTATAGGACAAGAGAAAATCATTACCTAATGAGACAACTGGTACTTAAGTAGACTGCTTTGGTCATAGCATTAAGGAAAGAATGGAGGAACAGAAGTTGAAGGCAAGGAAAACTTAAGAAATCTAGTGCATCTAGATCAACAGGACCTGAATAATAAGCAAGAGCAAGCAGATAAGTATCAATTCTGGCCCTGCTGTTCCTATTTGATTACTTAATAAGTCATTTGGTAATCTGCTTTTCCACTTAAAAATTAACTGTGAATACCTTTTCATAATAAACTTGGAATAAAGAAGAGGGGCTGAAGTGCTGTCAAAATGAAAATGATGGATACTGGATGTACAGTATAAGTAGTAAATAAAAAGCATCAGTATCTATGAAAAAAGAAAGTGAAAAATAGCAGTACAGGGCCAACAACAGAACTTGAAGAGCTATTTCATTTTCTTTTTTTACCACATCAGTACAATACCACAGTATTGTACCACATCAGAAAATTTTCACTTAAAATATTTATGATTTAAGTCAACTGTCTCTCCCTCTGTATATATACATTTATTTTTATACATATAAAAATATATATTTATTTCTTGCTTCTTAAACTAACTTTACAGGACTATCAGCTACTATTTGTCATCAAAAAGATAATATTATAGCAACATTATGGGCTACATAGGTGGCTGGCCCACTCCACACTTAACCACCTTTTTAAATATTGTTCCTATGGGAAAATGTTCCAAAGAACCAATTTACATCTGGCCTTTTCAGAACACACGTTCACAAGCTGGGGCCAAACACAGTTTCATTGGTGTTTACATGAGATTAAAAATCAACAATTGCAATAAGGCTTTTTAAATATTAAATTGTTCTGCCAATTTTAATTCAACTTCAAGTTAAAATATGTTGTCATTCCTTCTACATGCTTCTTCATTTGAAATGGTTTAATGGACAACCTGCCAATTACTCCAAGCCACTCCAATGCCAAACTCAGTCTTAGGAGTTTCTGCCCTGCACTACCCAACCAACCCACAGGAGTCTGTTCATTTAAAGAACTATACTTGGGTGTATCTTAAGGCTCAGAATCAGCATTTCCTGAAACAGCCTCACTTTACTCCATCTGGGCACAACAGAGCCAAAGCTATTTACTCACACATAAAATGAGTGAACAAAGAGAAGTTCTTAGTATTGATGTATGCAGTTCTTGGGGAGAAACAGAAGCTTCCTAAGTAAAGTAAATTCTACACTTAAAAAATATTTGTAGGCGGGTCTATTTGTCTTGTTTTTCTCTATAGTGAAATCTAGTACTTAGCCCCCTTACATGGTCCTATATTCTTATAATCCCTTTAATTTCCCTCCCTAAAGAGGAGAAGTTTTATTTATTTTTGTTGGCTCTCCAAACTGTCCATAATATTTAGCTAAAAGAAGTTTGTTTATTCTAGCAGTAAACAGAACCCATGAGTTCATGTTACAGTTTACAAGTGTAGTTCTTTTTTCCTATAGCCATTACAGTCAGCATAGCAGGTACATGGTAGACACTTTATAAACGTTTGTTGAACGAATAAATCAGTGAGTTAAGAGATGGGCAATTTATAAGTTGAATCAGTCTTGCTAATACTTTTCAAATATCAAGGCTAGCAAAACAAAAACAGACCCAGAAATCTAAATAATTTTATTAACAAAGTCTGGACCCAGTTACATTTACCAGTTTTTACTTCTTTTGGCTATCACAAGCTCTTCCTACTATAGTAAGCTAAGAGAATATAAGCATTAGATAACTGCAAATAAAACCAGAATTCCAACAGAAATTTACATGAAAACCAAATAAAACCAAAGAAAATAAAATAGAGATTATAAATTCTAATGTCTCAATTTTATTAAGGCTACCAGGACGTGATCTTAGGGACATAACTGGTGTATAATTTAATAGTTCACAAAATTCTCAAAGTGCAAGCATCTCCAACATTGGTTAACCTTGCTTTACACATAAGAAATACCCTAAAAATCACCCAACTTTTAGCAGAAAGCAAAACTTTTCCTATGAGAAAAAGTGGAAGAGTGGTGCAGTTTCCAAATGTTGGATGACCTAAGGCATCACAATCACTTCAGGGCCTATTAAAAACACAAATCCCCAAGACTACTCAATCAGAATCTCCAAGAAAGGGTCAAGGAAGCTGTATTTTAACAGCCCGCCTAGATGATTCTGGAAATCACTGGTATGGAAAGAACAGTGGCTAGAGTCAGAAAAAAGAGTTGCTAAGGCCAGTCTTGAGACACAGGTAAAATTAAGTTTGACTCAGTACCTGAGACAGGGTTTTTTGGTCCTGACTTTGTAGAAGTTTCACTTAATCACTGACATTGTTTCCTCATCAGAAACAGAAAGGGGTAAAAATTATATCATCTTAAAGGCCATGGTACACTAAAATTCAGTGATAATAAAATTTTATTACTGGTATCTCCTAAAGGTTCCAAAGTAATCTCGTGGGAAATTTTTAAAAAAGAAAAAGATCTCATCAGATCTTAAAAAAAATCACGAATTCCAATAAGGAGATCCTCTTCAATAGTTGGTTGATTCAGGGTTTCAAATAACTGACAACCCCTTGCTTTCTCTTAAGCATCCGGCATCACGAATCACACCCAGAAACTGAATTTATTCCAAAGTGGGTATAGATCAGTCTGGCCAATTCACATAGCTGGAAAGGTGGGCATCTGACATCACAACCTACCTTTTAGGGCCTTCTTACGCCAAAATATTGTAGTCACTTCCAAACAAGAGACAAAAGGTTTAGAGGAGGAAGCTAGGAAAAAGGCAGGCAGAGGAACAGGGTAAGTAAGAGATCCTACTTAGACCAAAATGAGCTTGAACCTTCAGGATACACCTACATCTCTCTCCTTCCTCTGCAAATTATATTTTCTATAATTCAAGGTCCTCCATTCTAACAGTTTTCTTCTTGAATAAGGTAACGTGGAACTCAACCTCCCTGAACATACACTGCTGTCAGCTTAGTATTGATAGAATTTTGCATTTAGGGACCTCTAGGAACAATCTCTTCTTAATGGTAGGTGTAATATATTACATTTTGCCACTCTATCTGTTTACATGTATCAATTTTTTCTAGGCTTCTCCAAAATAATAAATGCACAATTTGTGCAGAGATATGTGAAAGGAGTGCAAGAACGATCTGAAAACATGGGCTCAAATCCTGTCATTATAAACCATCTTGTCTCTGAGCAAGTCACTTGACCTATCTATGCTTTAGTTTTTTAAGATGGACCAAAACTGAGCTGTATACTTGAAAGTGATATAATTAGACTGAAAGATGAAGTAATTTCTAAATCAAACGATAAAGCCTCTATATTAAATCACTTTAATTTACTAAGTTACTGAGCACTGTATTTTTGCACTTTTAAGTAACTATTTAAAGAAAGTATACATTCTGCAAAGAATTATCACTTCACTGGAAGATCTGATCTCAGTCAGATTTGTAAAGGCACCTCCTCTGTTATACCACAATTTCCAGGAATCGGATACCACCGTTTTTTTTTTTTTTTTTTTTTAAAAAAAAAACAAGATATAATCTCTAATACCTCTGTACACATGACTGACCAAACAAGCATTTACTGAGTTATTAAGAAATAATAGAGGTTCTAACTAAAACAACATCTGAAACTTAAGATGTTTTTGAAAATAGTTAACACTGGCAAATTAGCACACAATGACCCACGAAGGAAAAATGCCTAAATGTAAAATTTAGCAATTTAACTCCATTTACTTTATCATTCTTTGTTAAACTCCATATAGCTTTCACAGACAAGTGTTCCTTAACTATTAAGCAGATCTGGTTCTAAACATATACTTATAAATCAGTCGTTTAAAACTTACTGTTTATTTTTCTATAGAGGGTTAAGTGAGGGTTAAGGTTCTAAGAAAGACTTCAAAGTTCACAATGTCACCTAAAGGAAAACAGTAATGGGGCTGTTTGAATTATACAGTGCCCACCCCCACCAATCCAGTTTCACTTACTTGAGGTCAACTGCGGTCCAAAAATATTAAATGGAAATTTCCAGAAATAAACAATTCATAAGTTTTAAATTGCTCGCCATTCTGAGCAGCATGACATAATCTCACACCCTCCAGCCTGAGACCCCCAGCCATAGATATCGTCTGCTCCCAACATGCAACCATTGACATCATCATGCTTGATGATCCTCCTTCTGACGTATCATCAGAAGGTCAATAGTAGCCTAACACTACATCACAATGCCTACATCATTCACTTTGCTTCATCTTATCACTCAGGCATTTTATCACCTTGCATCATCACAAGGGTAAGTACAGTACGATAAGATATTTTGAGAGAGACCATATTCACATAACTTTACTACAGTGCGTTGTTATAATTGCGCTATTTTATTACTAGTTATTGTTAATCTCTTGCTGGGACTTCCCTGGTGGCCCAGTGGTTAGGACTTCACCTTCCAATGCAGGGGGTGCAGGTTCGATCCCTGGTCGAGGAGTTAAGATCCCACATGCCTCATAGCCAAAAAACCAAAAACATAAAATAGAAGCAATATTGTAACAAATTCAATAAAGACTTTAAAAATGGTCCACAACAAAAAAAATCTTAAAAAAAAATCTCTTGCTAATTTATAAATTACACTTTACCACACATATGTATGTATAGGAAAAAACAGTATATAGAGGGGATGGTACTATCTGAGGTTTCTGGCATCCACTAGGGGTCTTGGAACCTATAGCCAGAAAAAGGGAGGGCCTACTATACTTAGTCAACATTAACAGCACTGTCATTAGTGAGGTAAGTGACAAGCATAGTGATTGTAGAACCAGACTCGATTGGAATCAATGCTGGATCTACTACTTACTAGTTCTGTGACCTGGGGCAAGTTATCTAACTTCTCTGTGCTACAGTTTTCTCATCTATGAAATGAGAATAACAAGGGTATCTGTCTCTCAAGGTTGTAAAGATTAAACAAGTTATTACAGATAAAGTGTTTAGAACAGTACATGGAACACAGTAATTATTTAATATTAGCTATTATGATTAAGTACATTTTAATCTAGTATGACAAGATCTCTTTCTAGAGGTCAGGTCCTCTGTACAATCAACCATCTAGCCAGGGGAGTCAAGGGCTCTTGAAAACCAGATAAATGGGGGAAGATAAGTGATTGTAAACCTTAGAACAGCAGAACTGTTTTGTTTTTCAAATAAATTCTTTTATCAAATCCTAAATGTGAGATAAAACACACTCAACTGTACATTTATTCAATACATGTATTAAGTAATAACTATGGTTTACCAGCCCTTCCTCTCACAGGAGCCCTTAAACACCTCTCTCCACAATTTGAGAATCACTGCTCTAGGGACAATCACTACACAAGCATTATGAACAAAGCATCGTAAGAACAAAGGTGAGTGGTCCGAAGAGTAAGGATAAGGACTGGCACAAGATATCCGGACCCAGATTTTTTCCATAATTCAGATAGTTCCAGATCTCAATTTCTCACCAGTAAATTTATCTGTACTGTTGTCACATGCTCATGCATTTAAGAAACCTAAACGTTAAGACCCTAAAATTGGGGCTTCCCTGGTGGCACAGTGGTTGAGAGTCCGCCTGCCGATGCAGGGAACACGGGTTCGTGCCCCGGTCCGGGAAGATCCCACATGCCGCGGAGCGGCTGGGCGCCGTGAGCCATGGCCGCTGAGCCTGCGCGTCCGGAGCCTGTGCTCCGCAACGGGAGAGGCCACAACAGTGAGAGGCCCGCGTACCGCAAAAAAAAAAAGACCCTAAAATTTTAAAGCGATACCAACCATTAGTATACATTACTATATATTATCTAGTCCAATCTCCAAATTTCACAATTTAGAAATAAAAGTCCCCAGAAATTCACATTAAGAAACTAGTCACAGATATCTTAAACAAATATGCAATTGAGCTACTATAAGCTATTGTACAGGACATCTTAGTCTGCCAAACCGATCTACTTTTAGGCTCACCTGCCCTGCTCTTTGTGTCCGCCACTGGTCCCGCAGCTGAGAGCCAAGACCCCCAGACTCCACGCAGAGTGTCTGGAGATGGAAGCCAGTGGGAATGTGGCTCTGGTTCAAGGTCGCCCTAGGGTACTCAGCAACACAAGTTTGTGGATTTTCCATTTGCTGCTGCTGAGACCTCTGACTCACTCACTTTAAAAGTTACCTGCATCATGTCAGTGTAAGAACTTCCATATTTGGGGGAGTAGCTTCTTAATACAGAAACCATAAAATGGACAAGAAGTAATTAGGTTTTTCTACAGATGGACAGTACAGAGCAGTAGGTAAGTGCTTAGATTTGAAACAAAGGTCTAAGTTTGAATTTTGCTCAGGTGGGTGATATCATTTGTTATTTAATCTCTTTCTAAACTCAATGGGAAATTACTGGAAATAACGATTGAGGTACTCACCTCACAGGATTAAGAGTACAAAATGCATGTACTCATTACACTGTCTGACACACAAGAAACATTCAATTCATATTATTAGTTATTAATGTTTTATCCAATATTCTATGAATCTGACATGGCATCAGGACTGGAACTAGGGTGAGGCAAACCAGATGCCTAGAGCACAAAATTAAGGTCTCACCTGCCTGACAGAGAGTGAGTACCTTCTTAAATTTTGTACCCTAGACCGTCCCTGCCTACCCTAGTCCTGTCCCTGCATAGCACACACAAGGATAGCCTAATACTGATATAACAATGTCATAAAGGCCACTTACATAGCATTTTTTTTTTTTTTTTTTTTTTTTTTTTTTGCGGTACGCGGGCCTCTCACTGTTGTGGCCTCTCCCGTTGCGGAACACAGGCTCCGGACGCGTAGGCTCCGCGGCATGTGGGATCTTCCCGGACCGGGGCACGAACCCATGTCCCCTGCATCGGCAGGCGGACTCTCAACCACTGCACCACCAGGGAAGCCCCACATAGCATATTTTTAAAACCTTTTCTCCCCCACTTGCCCAAATGGAGGCATATATAAATTACTTGGGCCACCCAAAAAAGTTACATATATAATCTGAAGCAAATTACATAGTTTAGGAATCCTTAAAAGAATGTGATCATCAAATGCAAGCCTGTGTTAAAATTACTTTTTATTCTCTTAATGTACATAGAGCAATTTAATAAAGAAAGCCGTGGCCCAGAAGTAGGCTCAGTAGCAGAGTGAAATCAAGATGTGATCAAAGTATTTTCTCAAGATAATCCATAAAGGGGGATAATCTATATGGGAAAACCAAAAGATAATAGAATCAAAAGGCTTGCTACCTCTGAATTAGCTGATGGGAAATGGGAACAACAAAAATAGCAACAACTGGCTTCTAAGATATTTCTGCACAACAGGTTCAGGGAAAAGGATACAGGTCTCTTTGGTTGTGACAATCCTCAATTTTTTTCCTATTCGAATGCCTAAATTTTTGTTAAGTTCTGGTCTGAACAAAATTTAAATGAAAACATTTGTTGGAAGGCAGGAAACAAATCTGTTCCCTTGAATGTGTTCACTTATACCCATAAAGTTCTTAATCTAGTGGTTCATGAATTAAATAATGCCTAACTGAACAGTCATTTAGCATTTAATTGAGGTACATCTTTTCATTTTCCTTTTTATTAGTATTTGTGATGTTTTAATTTCTCAAATATAATGCTAAAGCTTTCCTTTAAAACCCCTTAGAAATTCAATTAAACTCAAGCTCTCATACTGTCCCTATGTTCTCTATGCTTGGAAGTACAATGTAAGGAGACTGTACCACATGGGTCAGGCTTACCTGCTCTGTAACACTTACAATCTTATATACCTACTATCTTACTTAATGACTCCTTACTGCTTAAGGTTCTCTACACAGCTGCTTAAGGTTCTCTACACAGTATGCAATGTATATTTTCTTTACCTCACCTTATCAAATTTCTTTGCACCACAACACTGCCACAAAGCACTTAAACGTTGATAAAATTATTAGCCTCAGATGATAAATGGACTCTGACTCATTTGTTTAACAGCAGATGCTAATAAGGACAAGATTCTATCATGATGATGAACTTTAACCTCACCTTTAGCTCCCAACTGATCTCAAATAAAAATTCTATTAGTCACAAGAAGAAATAAGGGAGACAGAATGGTATCTGCTTAAACCATACGTACAATTCCACCTGACCTTCACTTGCAAAACTGTAATTCATTTTTCAAGGAAGCACACCAAAATTAAGGTAGGACCTCAGAAATCTCTCGTTTTGAAAATACTGCCAAAATGCCAATTTGATTACCGACGAAGGCATCCACAAGTATCTACTTCTGAATAAAAGACCATATTCAATATGCTTTGTAATTCAATTAGAAAGCCTTGCAACAACGTGAACTGGTATAGGGAGCAGTTGAAGTGTGGAGGCCATGTCTGATTCATTTACCATTCCCAAATGCCTTTGGTTGCAGCAACCTAATGAAGTCTAAGAAGGCAGCAGACGTGTAACATCTTAGGATTTTGTCCTTCCTGAACTCCAAACTCCACTGGAGTTCCAGTTTATCCTGAAGACAGGATGGTTGAATAAAGCAGGAAGGCATGTTTCAGTGCCAGGGACCAGAAGGTAACTCAGAGAAACTATCATTTTCCCCTCTCCTATCAGCTCTGACCCAAAATTATCAAATGAATTGATGAATGTTCAAGTACTTAATATATCAGAATGGCTAAATGTCCATATGACGGTCTTTCCATCCCCTATTATCCACCAAATTATAAACACTGTAGAGAAGTTTTATTCCGTTCTCCATTTTCTAGTACCTAGCTCAGTACTCTATGTAGTCAGTCTACATCAGCAGCAGTGTTAGAGATGTGATGATGAAAAGCCAGATATAGTCCATGCCCTCGAGGGTATGCAGTCTTGCAGGGAAGAGAGACAATACAGAAATACATGTTAAGCTGCCACTTCACGTAACTCCAGGGAGCATACCTGTGTCATACTATATATACACTTTTCTATGCAAATTCAATGAACATGCTGAACAATTTTTTTTGAAGAAAACAACAAAAAAGAGAACTATTGAAATAGGTAGGTGATCATAATTCCATTCCACGCATATAAGCCCCAGAATGAAAGAGATAAAGACATGGATCTGCTGCCCCCGCCCCCGCCAATCAGACTGAGAGCCATAGTTGTCCCTCACAATGAGCAGCTCACCACACTGTGATTCCACATAATCACACTGTTATTATGTATTATAATGTACATATTTCTTTTCCAACATGATCTCTGAATAACAAGTTAAATACCTGATCCAGCACTCAAAGGAAAAGTAATTCTATTGCAATGCTAGAGGAAAAATGTGTTGACGCTCTGTTAGTTTCCAATGTGGTAACTTCCTAAGTGTTTTTTTTAGAGTAAGCTTGAAGGTAAGTAATTTTTGCCTGCCACACCGACCTTAGCATCTAAGATACAACTTTTCTGTAACTGCAACTCTAACTGCCCTCCAATGGCGCTCAATCACTAACATCATTTTACTGCCATGATTAAAAATATGGTGTCTTAACTTGGCCAGCATGGATTCAAATCCTAATTCCAAGCAATAAGTGGTTGTGTGACCTCAGGGAAGTTACTTAGCCTCCCTGTACTTTAGTTTTCTCGTTTACCTTGGGGATAACAGTGCCTCTACATCATAGGGTTGGTACAAAGAAGATTTAAGGCAATTTTATACATAATATATATTCAATAAATATTTGATAAATGAATGAACCAAAGTATCATTATTATGCAATCTAACTTACTTCTGGTAAATTTATTTCCAAAGGACTGGCCTAAGTAAACAGTAGTGACTACCACTTAATAAGCTCTACTGCTATTACCCAATAATTCATAAGCTTGCTGATAAAAAAATCCTCTTTTCTTTCTTTCTCTTTTTTTTAATAGCAACACCTGATTCTAGGCAACTGCATTGTGAGACTGAATATTTATTTCACTTTTTGGGTGGTTAAAAAAAAAAAGATTATACATACCAAAAATGTAAGGGTGACCTTGAAAAATAAAACTGTAATATTATATTACATCCAAGATGCAATTAATTGTATAGCTAAAATGAGAAAACGGAATTCTTCATCTTCACACAGACGAAAATGGACCACCAAACTACACTGTTTACCTTTCTGCCAATAAATTATTTCTAACTGCTACAATAAAGATGCTTTCACTTTTTACATTGTGTGTGTGTGTGTGTGTGCGCGCGCGCGCGCGCGCAGATTGCTAAAACATAAATCTCTAAGACTGCAACTTTCTATAACATTTCAAATGCAATAATACACACCATCGATGACGCTATTTAACATCTAAATCACTTCTGCAGTTTATATTATGGAAAAAAATTGTTTATCATGAAATTAGCTTAAAATTCTTGGCATACATTACCAATCATATCAACCTTAATAACCCAACAAGATATAAGAAGCAGTACTTCAGTTTTATCTTTCACATATTAGTATGCTAGGTCAATATGAATTTTTTATCCAAGATTCAAACAACATAGCGACTTACTTTTTAAAAATTAAATTTAGGACTTATCAAAGACTTACATTTAAAAATAAAAACCGGGAGCATTACCAAGTTTTAAAGCCAAATATCAGCAATCACTTTTCGACAATATCTTGTGGAAGAGTAAATTGATAAATTCATGAAGGCAGGCAAAGCTACAGCAACACAGAGCTGTTGGATTTATTCTATGCCATTATTACAGTACTGTGAAAGATCAGAGAATTTGTTTTCAGAACCAAAACCTGACACAATTTTTTCCTGAATTTAGTCTGCATGTTTTGAAAATAATATTTTTACTCTCATAAGAATCTAGGTTAAAGCAAATAAGATATTACAATAAGACTCACTGAAATATGAAAACTTTCAAGAAGCACAAACTATAAGCTCCTTTTAAATAAGTACTACTCAATTTTACAGTCACCTTGCCTAAGGCAGGTGATACTAAAGGTAAAAACTCAAAGGAAGATACTGTGGTTAAAAAATGAAACAAAACAACAAAGAAAAAAGGAAAATGCATGAATTTTGTTGAGGACAGAATGAGATATCATTAGGGAAGAACAGAATCCACTGAAAGTTAGTTTCTTCCACATCTGTATTTTCTTATAATGAATGTTGCTTGCAAAAGCAGGATAGTGACAAGGTGTCCAAAATGCTGTTATACAGAAATTTTGCTGTAATGGAAAATGATTCCTTTGCCATGTCCACATAGAAAACTACCCTGATTTTACAGACCTCTAAGGAAGAACAAACATCTTTCTACAATTTATATTAGACTTCTGAAAATAACTCCTTTTTATTCAAAGGTAGGGAACATGTCTCCTTTATTAATTTCTGTATTTCTGCCCCTAGTAGAGTGCTGGAGGCACTGTGCATGAATGCACTTACATTTGTTCATAAATTCAGCAAATAATTACTGAGTAGTTAACTTTGTGTCAGACACTACTGTATAAGTAGTGAGGTAAGGCACATGACAAATGAGGGCCCTGCTCAGGTAGCTTACAATCTAGTGAGCAAGACAGACATTTACCAAATAAACACAGAAATAATTAAGTTCCTCTTGTGATGATGCTACAAAGAATTACAGAGTATGGTGAAGATATAGTGGGAACTTACTCTAGTTTGGGGAAGGAGGAGTCAATGGTCAGAGAAGGTTCCCCTGAGAAATAACATTTAAACTGAGACTTGAAAATTAACTAGGAGTGGGCCAGACTTGGGAAGGGGAGGGGAAGCAGCCCAGGCAGGAGGATGTAACACGTACAAAGGTCAGGAAAGAGTTTTTGTAGGTAGTAATTGAAAAGCACGGTAAATGAGAAAGGCTGGGGTTAAGGATGGAGAGCTAGATAGGAGACAAGAGAAACTGTGAGCATTAAACAGAGTAAAAGGGTAACAGTATTTGAATATTTAAATCATTTTAAGTCTTTTTCTCATGTAAAATAAATAATCTAAGGGAACTGAGTCTTTATTCCACAATATTAAATATCTATAGTCAGAAGACCTGGATTATGCCTCGGTCCCACCAGTTACTAGCTCCGTGATCTTGCACTTAACCAATCTGAACTTCTTTATTCTCTTTGTAAACAGGTACTCAATTATTTTACCTACTGGGAAACACAATGATAACACAACAGTCCTGTTTTTACAGATCTTACATCCTTAAAGAAAAAAAGATCGTGTATATGGGACACAACCTAAGCCCTATAAGAGATGAGGTCCAAAAGTTCACACAAGGCTCCTGCAAAACCCAAAATGACAATAAACGCGGACATTGGTGAACTGCAAACTACTATAAAAATACAAGCGTACACATCATTCTGTGAGCCCTAAGTTATTCAGTGTGCAGAGCTCCAAAATGACCACAGTACTCCAGCATGTGACTGAAAAGATGATAAATACAATAGAAACACTATCCCGCCATTCCGTTACTCACCATTCGCCATTGGTGAAATATCAATACTATAATGAAGCTCAGAGATGAAGAGTAGTTGGTGTAGAATCGAACCAAGGACAAAAACTAACACTCACTAGACAAATGCATTATATTAATTTTACTAATTTCCGAATTTTCCTGACTTTTGGTTCAAAAGTCATTCCACAACCTCCTAACTGCATGTCAAAAATAAGAACTCATTTCTCACTTCCTCCAACAAAAAGCAAATGCCTACATGGCCGTATAGAAAATACTTTCACATTCTTGCTTTACCATAACTGACTCATATTCAGTTTATGGTCTATTTAAACTACCGCACCCTTCTAACACAGCACTGAGCCAGTTACCTCCACACAATTTTCCATTTGTTCAGTCAGTCTTCCTTCCTTGTCTACTGCATTACTTACTTATGGTACTAATTATTTTTTATTTTACTTCATTCTATAGTACCATACCTCTCTTTCATTTTAAAAGTCATATTAATTTCCAGACCATCTGAGTTTCAATCAAAGACGAATGTAAGAGTATTTCTGATCCTATAAAGTGTTTTTGCATTCAAAAGTTAAACACATTGTGGATAATTTTAATAATTTCAGAGTACATTCAAAATACTGCATATTTAAATGGTCAACTTATACAACAGTAAACCATGACTGATTACCTACTATCAGTAGATACCTGATTTTTAGCTATAAACTTACCAGGAAGAGATCTTAATGTCAATGAACATACTCCTAAAATTCTATTAAAGAACTGTCTAATAATAATATATGTGAACTGTAATTATAATTGGTCACAACAATGGGTAAGACTGGAACAAGCACACTTTCTGCTCAATATAAAACACAAATGTCCATTTTTCCATTCTTTAATATAAAATAAGGATGAGTTAAAACTCATAGATGATTTTAAGAAAAATAAAATATACAAGAGCCTGATGTTATTAATTACACACACACACAACACACACACGAGCCAAGAAAATGAGGGGAAGTAAATAAAAATCAACAAAAATGTGATGCTACCTCCAAGAAATGCAACGTATCTTCTTTTCTAGTAATGAGCACAACTAGAAATAAACTTTCTTGCTGCTGCATTATTTGAAAAAGTGTAAAATAAGTTTCGTGAAAGAATCCTAATCCCATTGTTCTCAGCTGAGAGTAAAAAAACAGAGTAAAGACTAAGGTAGGAAGGGAAAGGAATATCTTTCACCAGTAAGGATGAGCTGTATTGTTACCCGACTTTCTCCTGTCCCATCAACTACCCTTTAAAATGGTAGCACAGTCCATCATTTAATATACCTCTAATAAAAGGAAAAAATAGGTAAGTTAAAACTGATTCTTCTTATTTTTCCAACAGGTTAGAGTGCATGCTTTTCTTTTGCTGAGGAACTTCTCTCCAGCTCAAAAAAACTCTTCACCTCACAGATGGCTTCTTAGAAATACCTAAAATTCATTACTTTGCAACTTCCTCCACCCTCTTCAAAAAAAAAACAAACTCCCTACTCCTTTCTGGTGCGGCAGCTACGATGCAGAAGCTGGATTACAACTAGATTAGATTCAGACGATCTGCCCCTACGTGTGTGACCTTGGGCACGTCATTTATCCCCTCAGTTTCCTCATTAGCATCCAACTGTGAATGCTCTTTGAAAACAGTAAACAGTAAAACAGTAAATACATCTTAGGAATTACATCTTTATAGCGTTAAGCTTTTCTACTTAGGGTAAAATTACCTCCTTAGAGGGACCACGTCATGAAACTGGTACTGAATCCGTAGGTCTCTGTCAACATTTGACTCTTTCTTCTACAGTTATCCTCTTCCCTCAAAGGGCATAACCCGAGTCACCTCAAAAGCAGACTCCAAGCGCCCCTTCCTTCCTCCACTCCTTCCCTCTCCTATTTCTAAAGCAGGGGGAAAACAGCAGCCTCATCTCCCCGCCCCAAGCCACACCTTCAGAGGACCCCACCCCAGGCACATCCGCCCTCTCCCTCCTCCGGGGGCACCAGAGGCCAACCTCGCCCTTCCCCTCCCGCCCCCACCTAGCGGAGACTTCCTGGAGGCGTTCAGGCCCGAGCAGGGCAGGCGGCATTTACAAACCCGTTTTACGCCACTCGCGTAGGGTAACCTCGCTTACGCCCATAGGGCCCCGTTCCCAGCCCCGTCCGCTCCGCCTGCCAGAACCAAGCCCGAGTGCCTCAGCCACGACCCCCGTGTGACCCCAGAGCTCTTCTGCTCCGCGCGGGACTACGGTGACTGGGACAGAACAGCCACACCTTACCGGCAACTGAGGCAGTGACTTCACTTGCCACCTTTGGAGCCCTCTTCAACTCCCAGATCAATTCACTCCGGCGACGCCGGAAGGACCCGAGAGGAACCAGGCGTTGTCCGGAATCCTGCCCTGCCGGAGTCGCGCAGGGGCCTATGGGGACTCGTAGTCCCACTCGCCGGTGTTGTCGGCAATTCCTGCACAGGCAAGACTACAATTCCCGTCAAGCCATGCGGTGGAGCCTTAGGCGATGGGTGGGGACACTTTTAGCCAATAGTAGGAGAGTTCCCTGTCTGTGCGGGAGGAGGTGAGAAAAAGAGAGAGGGTGCACGGAAAGAAGAGGAAGGGAGGGGTCAGCTCTCACCTGCGCCAATCAGGATGCAGGGTCGGCCCAGCAGGCGACTCACCCATTGTGGGGGCGGGCTAGCGGAGCCGAGGAAGGAAGCGGAGCGGGGGGAGAACTCCAAGTGGGGAACGTGGGGCGGTCGAGCTGCGCGGGCGGAGAGGAAACCGCGGGAATAATAGGCAGGGTGGAGGGAGGGCGCGGTGTGAGGATTTACCCTGGCTGGAGGAGCAGTTTCCCCGAAAGCGGCCAAGCACCAGGCACACCGAGCGGCGAGACCTGCGGCTCAGGCAGGGATAGGTTGAGCCTGGGCTCCTCGCGGAGGTGCCCGGACGGGGCGGGAGGCTGCTGTAGGTGTCAGGCCACTGAGTGAAGGGAGAGGGGTCCCCGGGGAAGGGAAGCGGCAGAGCAGCTGCAGAAGTGCGGGGAGCGCGAAGGTACCAGGGCAGCAGCTTCCCGCCACCTTCAGCCAGGGCAACAGCCGGAACAGCAGGGGGAGGAGCAACAGCTGCCGAATTCGCCAACTAGAGGGCGGGGAGGCGGAGCTTAGGTCCCTGTAGCAGCAGAAGGCGCAGCCTGGACTGTAGTTTCCCGGGAGAGAGGAGAGCAGGAACAGGAGAGGAGAGCAGGAACAGGAGAGGAGCGCAGTCCTCGGAGCCTCTGCTCCAGCATCCCGCCAGGGTCTGCAGGTGTGTGGGAGGTAAGCGTGGGTGCCTCTATGGGCGTCTCTTCTGCCCGGGAGAAAGCGTCTTCCAATAGGAATTTTATCAAGGCACAGCCAAAAAGAGTCTCTGACTCGGGTTAGGGAACTGGTTTAAACGCTTTTAGGTGAAAGATGTATGTTTTTGGAGTTTGCGGGGGGATAAAAAGCAAAAGGTGGCTTGACTCAGGGTATAAAGGGCGTGGTTAGTGTTTTTGGTTTGAGTTGTACCATTAAAACTATTCTGGGAAATTTTAATATTGAGGAAACTGCTAATTGAGGACAAGGTGGATGATATTTGGATAGGTGCGTAGCTGGTAAAAAACAAAAATTTTGTCACTGATAGAGAATTACTTCAGAACTGTTTCACTAGGAAAATAACTTAGCATTCTTCTTTAATCTATCCTTCACGTTGTTTTATCAGATTGCCCTGCTACCGACCTGTTTTCCAGGGTGGTTATACTGCAGGTTCCTAGAATTGAAAGAGATGTCTATTAAAGAAGGAAATACAGTCAGGAATAATCACGATGACTGAACCTATCAGAAGTATAACTTTTGCCAGCAATAATGTAAAAATGTTTTTTAATGGAGACACTTCGCTTTCCTTCCAGTGGCTTTAAACTATCGGAACAAAGACTAGGACTCAGCCTACAGTGGGAACGTATGGTGTACTTCACAGCTGCTCCTTATTCTCAAATTTGTGTCTAGTAATATTTGTACATTTTAAAAAACAAAAGTACAAGAAAAGCTGTGCAAGGATCTTTTCTGTTTAGACAGTGTATGCTAAGTGATTTCCCTTAGTATGTGTTATGATGGGCTCAGGCTTAACACATGTAATAGTGTCATAAAATAATAGTTTATTCTTAGTATTAAACCACGTGTGATTTCTTTGAGTGTAATTAAACACCAATAGGTGAAAATATGTTTTAATACTAAGATGAAAGTCACATCTACCTTTGTGTAACTATGACAAAATTACAGCCTTTTTTTAAGAAAAAAACTGTAAAAAGCTCTTTGCCTAGTTCATTTTCTTTTTCTTTTTGTCACAGAGGTTCTCCAGATTACATGGCTTTTAATCATAGTAGCATATTGCAGCACATTTTGCTCTGAAATGCTTTCCTTGTGACAGTTGTATACTTTAATCTGGGTTTTTTTTTTTTTTTTTTGAACTAGGGTCAATAAAATGGAGTAATTACCTTCTATTCTTGTTTGTTTTGTTTTGTTTTCATGGTTTGCTGATTTACTCATGATTTGGGGATTTTATTTCTGTGATACAAAATTCCTTTTTGAAAAGAAATGGCTGGAAAGGATTCTCTTCATAGCTTCAAGTTCAATCCTACTGAGTGCTACTACTGATAAGCCTAAGTGACTTATCAATGTATATACTCCAACACTCCCTCCCATACTCTCACCCACCAGAGGAATATATAGGGGGACAGATCTTAGAAAAACAGCTGCTTTTCGATTGTCCTCAAGTAGATCAGGTAAGTATTAGAAACAGCAAAGAGCTTAGAAGAAAGAAAAAGCAACAGTAGCCACTAAATTTAGCAGCCATGGTAAGGATGGGATTTTATATCTTTGCTACATCACAGGAGAGTCTGTTAATCCACATAGCTGATATGACCCTGTGAAAATGATTTTAGGGGGAAAAATGGGTACTAGGGTATAGTTAGTTAGGCTTGGAAAAGATTGTGTTTGCCCTTGTTATTTCTGATTAAATAGATCATCCTGAATCAGAGTCTCAGATTCTCTCTCAGACTCTGCTACTGATTCATTCTGTGAAATTGAATATTTGCTGTCACTGGGTCGTTTCCCCCATGTAATAATTAATAATAATACTGGCAATGAAGTTCTTTCAGGACCTTTATCAGAAGATCTTTTTGAAAGGGTTTGATTGGGAATCAGTTAATAATCAAGTAAGTGAGATAGAAAATAAATGCCAAAACAGTCGAAATTCAGATGTACTTTGAGTCCCAACTATTTATAGGTCTTCTGCTTTGAAGTATCAAAAAGGATAGAATCTCATTAGGAATGAATGAGTCTGTGGTATTAAAGTACTGGATTTTTCACCTGTTTCCAAGATATGGATCATTTTTATTGTGTCAGTGAAAGAGATTGGCTTCCTATAACATTTGAGAGTAAGAAAACCATGTTTTTTTTTAAAAGGAAGAAAATCATTGGCAGTGTATGGCACTTAAGTATTTGTTACCTTGAACTCTTGACACATTTTAAATTGGTGTTCACATTAAATCGCAGATAATCTGAAGACTTCTTGTACATTACTGGTGTTGAAAATGTTCATCATATGACAGTTTACAATTTTATGTGAAGTACTACCTAGGTTAAAAGCATATTATTCTGTGCTTGATTTTTACTCTTTGCGTATGGCTATCAGAGTATGCATGTGATGAGAAAGAAGAAAACCAATGGAGTGCAGAATGTCTCTCAAGTGGAAGATGCTCATGAAATTAGTGTTCTTTAGCTGAAAGACTTGGTTAATTTCAAATTACAATATACTTTGGATTTTTTTTTTAATTTATAATTCTAACTCTAAGCCTATTGAGTAAAAATAATTGAGTGGCATGGGTTTCTCTTTCTAACAGGAGGATTCACTGATGCATGCAGTACAAAAGAGCAAGACGTAAAGGTTCAAGATCAAATGGTTTTTGGGGGGCGGCAGTGGGGGAGAGGTGGCGTGCAAGGGGGCATAGAAATGAAGAAACCTGTTTGAGACACATACCCTTAGCAAGAGAGAAAGAGATTTGACCTTTTTTTTTTGTTGAATGCCTGTAAGTGATTTCATGACCTGTTTTCCCAGTTATTAATTTCTAGAGGCTTATACCCATAGTGGGAGACAGTACTTTCCTACATTGTCATTTTAACTGGAGTCAGACTGACATTAATTCATTAGGTTTTGAATAATTATGGGTTGCTGAAGCAAAGTGAAAAGGATCCTGCATGTATACATTCACTTCTAAGTGAAACTTAATATTATTTGGATATAATATTAAAAGTAAAAACTGAGGTTTTTCCCCCTTAATAGCAAAGGTACTTGAACCAGACACTAAAGATGAGCAGGACCCTCCCCTCCCAGCCCCTGCTGCCTTTTAAAGTCATCTCCTAAGGTTAAACAGGCTTTGGGGAGCACGATTGTTATACAAAGGTAAAGATTTGTTTCTGTCTTATTTTCAATCTTATGTCTAATGTTTTCAGAATTTAGTCCTTAAAGTCTGGATCAGTGTGTTTTAAGTTAACATTTATTAGTTCCTAGACACTATGCTTCTTTCCTATCTCCTATTTGTTCTCAGCACCTTATATAATGCTCAGCAGAAAGAACCTGCCCTATAACCTTACTGAATTAGAAGTGGGGACCAATACTTCTTTAATGTATGCATTGATACATCTTGCACTTTGACAAACGAGAGTCAGTTGCCCTCACAGAATAAGTACTATACATTAGGCCTTCTGAGAATGACCTTGTGCTGGTTAACCTTTGCAAAAGTGTTACTTGAGCCCAATTTGATTCAGACTATGTGGACTGCAAAGACTTACCTACAACTTCATGTGCCAACATTTCTAAATTCTTCCAGAGATAGGCAGTTATAGGTAAGGAAAAGGGTTCTCCCACCAGTGATACTCAAGGTCTGCATTCTACAGCCAAGGAAGCCTGTGGCTCACCACTGTTTACTTCCAGTAAGATACCTTTGTAGAAGCTCATCTAGGAAAAGCATACTTTATTCTATAAAAATTGAATTCGCTCTTCCATTTTTCTAATTGTTCTTTAAAAAAAAAAAAGAGCCAGACTCATTGTATTTAAGCACATGTGGAATTTGGCATTTATTCCAGAAACAAATTAATCTGATTAATGTTAGAATTAAGAATTCAAATGTGATTTTTCTTTTATTATTATAAGACCTGGAGAATTCTAGTTAATTGTAAATAGTTCTTTAGTAGTCAATGTAATAATAGCAGATATTTAACTATCATTTGTTTGCTTTTTAATATGCCTTTACTAGCATGCGATAGATACACTTTGGCTTAGAACTGATGTTTGATTAATCTTCCTTCTTCGTGGTTCGTTGGCGTTACTCTAAATGCTTAGCATAGTGCCTTGTATAGAGTTAGGTGAGTTCCTGTCTTCTTCACCAGATGCTTAGTATCTTCAGAATTAAGAGTTTCATTTATCTTGGTATTTACTTTGAGAGCCTTACACATAATAGTTTAACAGTAACAGTTATAGTTGACAACCTGTAAAGAAGCATCATTTTACATTTTTCACAAGTACACCTAGAAAACTGAATTTTTTTAAACATGTCTTTTAGCACTAAATTCAGCCCTCTGCCCACAACAGTTGCTTATATTGAGCTAAATATAAATATCACTGTATTTTGTTGGATTTCTGAATGGAGTAAACATTGCTATTAACTACAACCTTGCATGTGTGTATACTTTAAATGTACATTTATTAATTCAATGCCATTTGAAATTTGTTTGGTCTCTCCTTGTCTCTAGAACTTTGCTGACTTAAAGATGTACTTTTAAGTAACATTCCGTACTATGTGTATATACACACACTTTATGACTTTTTTTCTTGACACATAGAGACTTAGAGAAAAGTATATAAACGTAACATGAGGCTTTATCTTAACTAAAACTTAACTGCTCTTGAATGTTCTGTTTTCAGTGAAATGGTTACAATGGGAGACCTTATTCAGGCTTATTAAATCTAAATTATTCAGGTATTTGTCATCTTTGAGCCAGCATGGGGAAGAGATGAGTTGAGATTTGGCATTGGCAGTACTCAGTGCTGACCTTCCGTACAGCATAGCAGATGAAGTGTGCATGGGACCTCCAGCTCTAGCCAGTGCTTCAAGGCCCCCTTCTGGTTCAGCCTAGGAAAGGAGCCTTCTGAGCACACAGCTCATAATTTTAGTGTGAGAAGAAAGACAGATGGAATTTACTTTGATTTAATAACCTCATTTGCCTAAGTGTATTGTTTTTCCCAGATATACCAGAGTTCCCAGTAACAGTAACTCAAGTGTCAGAAAGTGATTTCTATTGTACAATCTAGCAATTCAGTGAGTACCTGTCAACCTGTAGTCTATTTTCCCCTTAGTGTCTTAGCTTCTTTTGAATGGACCCGAAAGAGCTCACCAAGATACTTTTGATATTTTGCCAATATTGGATTGCTTCTGCCATTTTCTTGATAACCTAAATTTTGTTCTGAGCCTAAGTTTTATTTGAGGTCTTTTAATCCTATGTAACTTGAAGAGTTAATTTTATTGTTTTTTCATCTTTTAGTAGTATGCTATAAATACTGTATTATGATGTATAATTTTTGCCACTCACTTGAATTAAATCAATTATCAGAGCATTTAATTGTTGTGTACTTCACAAAGCAATTTAAAATCATTGAAGTAATTAATGTTTTTTAGATACATTCAGCCTTCCAGTTAAGAAACCTTCACATAGTATCCTAAATCTCTTGTTCTATGTCTAAGGCAGGTTAAATTGGATTTATACCATACGTCATTTGACGTATAATAACTGGATGAAATTTATACAATTCCAGTATTCTGATAACTATATAACAATGGTATAATTTTTGTCCTTGCTAAGTCGGGGAACTTTAAAAAATTATATTGTGAGGTATTGAGCACAAGGTATGTTAAGCCAGAAAAGTAACTTTTTCTGTATTTCAGAGTTTTTGATCTGTTCTTTTAAAAATAAAATGTCAATAACAAAATTATGAAGACCTAATAATGACTATTCATTTTTTAATATAACAGATTTTGTTAATAATTATTCATATGAAATTAAACATTTTGAAAGAGAAAGAAATCCTGTGGTCCAAGGTTATCTTAAAAGCCAATTTTTACTCACATTATGTGGCCCAAAAGTAACTGACAATTTAAAAAGTAGTTTTCAAGTATGTATCAATTAGAAATGCTTTCAGCTGCAAGTTTTATGTACAATGACATAAAATAATAGGGATTTATTTTTTCCAGGACAAGAAATCTAGAGGAAAGCGGTTGTGTTCTTTTTGTTTAGAGGCTTAATGTTGTCAGGGTGTTGTCCTCACAACCTTGTGCCTGATGCAAGATGGATGCTTCTGCAGATCGAGACATCATATTCTAGTTCAGGGCAGGAAGAATGAGGAAAGGCTTGTGCCTACTGAGTCTTTCTCTTTTAATCAGGAAGTAAAAGCTTTCCCAGTGACCTCTAGCAAATGTCGACTGTGGACTTACTGGCTCATGGCATGTAGCTGTGCCTATTTTTAAGGGATGTTGAGATATCAGGGACTTTGGGCCTTGGTGGTGGATGAAACAGGGGAACAGTGGTTCGAGTGTGATTTTGGGGTAACCAGTCCATAGTTTCAGCCATAGTCTGATAATTAAAACCATGCTAACTTTAAAATGTATTCCTTCTCGTTCCGACTGATGTTTATGTTTCCTGTTTGTTCATTTGTTTGTTTGTTTTCTCTGGGTTAGAAAACTCTAACCTTCTTACACCAAGTTTTCACTTCTGTGACTACCAAATTTCAAGTCTCTGGGCAAAGGTATTTCTCAGAGACTGACGGCATCTCTAGTTAAAAGACCCTGTAGCCCATACCACATATAATACTTGTCCTGTACTTTTCATTACAGATGTATTCAGTAACACTTGAAAGGACAATTCTGTTTTAAATCTGCTTTGAGCCTCAAGGTATCAAAGTATCTTCTTATAGACTGAATTAAAAATATGGGTATAATGTAAATGAAAGAACAATTGAATATTAAAAAAATCTTAAAACAAATGCTATCTGCCCAAAAAAGCCACAAAGCCATTGTTTCATAGAAAGGAACTCATTCTAAAAAATTTTAATCCTGGAAAACGGTGTTATTACCCATTTCTAAAATGTGAAAAATATTATCAACATCTATACCTTGATTATTACCTAAATTATTACTCATTCTTAGAATAATACATCACGGACTTATAGTTTTGATAAATTAGGATTCCTTGAGATAGGAAAGTCTGAGAAGAAAATTGAAACTGAGAAAATGGAAACAAATATTTTTTCTACTTTAAAAAAAAACTCATAATCAAAGATGTTGACCATAGAACCTTGGCTATACAGCAGTTGTCTGCATTTCCATATCAACATCTTTATTGTCCAGTTTTTACATTTCTATTATGTGAACTTAGATGAATGGCTTTATAGAGGCAAAACTCTCCAGATATACTCAAGTAAATTTCTAAACTACTATAATCTGTAGCATGGGGTTGGGTGTTATAGAGAGATACAACAAAATATTGCGATATGTAAAATCACTTAACTCCTTGGCATAAGCTTTTGTCAATATAGTTAACAAAAGAAGGCGTCACAAGACATATATATATATATATATAAACAAGGATATATGATTTAGGATGATGGTATTACAACAGTTACTATGGTAGATGTCCAGAAGCAGAAGCAGCAGAAGAAATTGATCTATGTAATCAGGGAAGGCTTTGAGAAGTAGGCCAGTGTGGTGTGCTGGTAAGAGCAGGGGACCACACAACCAATGGCCTATGGCACACTACCTTTTTTTGTAAATCAGATTTCTTGGAACACAGCTATGCGCATTCATTTACATATTGTTAAGACTGCTTTCTTGCTACAACAGCAGAGTTGAGTCACTGTGGCAAAGCCCATGTGGCCCACAAACTTAAAGTATTTCCTATCTGGCCCTTTAAAAAAAAAGTTTGTCAACCACTGGTTAAGAACGTGGTTTCTGTTGTCATGCAAAACTGGGTTCAAATTTGGCTTTGTAATCTGTAACTTCACTCCAGGGATGTTTATACTGATACACGGAGATTTCACATACAGTGCATTGTAATACCTGGTGTGTATTATATGCTTATTAAATGTTATTTTATTAAATGTTAGATTTTATTTTATTATGATTTATTATTTTAAGTGAACCATAACTTTTAATTCAAATGGGGATTAGAATCTCTAAATTTAAGTACTCCCTACCCCTACAATAAAAGTTCAAGAAACTGGGAAGGGTATCATCTTATTGTAAGAAATTTTCAAGAGTTGCACAAAATATTGTATAGAGACAATGCTATTGATGTAAGAGCCAAACAACATAAATGTACTGAATAGTAAAGCCCAGAATTTAAAATACAATTAATAAAGACTGAATAGCATATTAAATATTGTAGGAAGCCATGATAGTCAATTAAAAGCGAAATTAAGATACTTTATTAAAACTTAGAGCAAAATGATATTTAAAAGTGAATATAATAAAGAGGAGACATCACTACTAGCCTTACAAAAATAAAAGATAGTATTAGGGAATACTATGAAAAATTATATGGCAATAAATTAGTTGACCTAGGTGAAATGGACAAATTAGTACAAAAACACAAACTATCAAAACAAGAAGAAATAGAAACTCTGAATATAGACTCAAAAATCCTTATATCAAATCTGGCAACAAATAAAAATTATATACCATGATCAAGTGGGATCTATTCCAGGAATGCAAGGTTGGTTAAACATGAAAATCAGTCAGAAAATCTATTGATATACCATATCAATAGAACAAAAGACACATGATCATCTCAATAGATACAGAAAATCATTTGGTAAAATCCAACAGATTTTCAGCGTGAAAACATGAAACTCAACAAACTAGGAATAGAAGGGAACCTCCTCAACTTATAAAGGACATCTGCAAAAAACCTACAGCTAACATCTTTCCTAATGGTGAAAGACTGAATATTTCTCCTTAAGATCAGGACATAAGCCTAATAGAATTGGAGAAAAATAGGTCTACGCAAGAACATGTACAAAAATGTTCATAGCAGTGTTATTCATAATAGCCCCAAAATGGAAACAGCCCAGTGTCCATCAATAAATGAATGTATAAACAAAATGTTGTATAGCCATGCAATAGAATATTATTTAACCATAGAAAGGAATGAAGTACTGATAGATGCTACAACGTGGATGACTCTTGAAAATATTATGTTAAACAAGAAAGTCAGACACAACAGGCCACATTTCATTTTATATAAAATATCCAGAGTAGCCAAATCCATAAAGACAAAGAGTAGATTAGTGTTAAGGGACAGCGGGAATGGGGAGTGACTGCTAACGGTTATGGGGTTTCTTTCTGGGGTGAAATGTTCTAGAACTAGATAGTGGTGGTGAGTGCACAGCTTTCAAAAACCACTAAATCGTACACTTTAAAAGCGAACCTGTAAAAAGTGTAAGTGAATGTAATATGAAATTTTAAAAAACATAAAGAAGAGTTATAGAAGATTGAATTGTAAGGAACCCAGATAAACCCAGAACTAGCAGATAAAAGGAAATACTCTCATTTTATATCTTTTGTCCTCAGAACACCAGGAAAAATTAATGGAGACCGTAGTCTAGCCACACTTTGGTAAAGTTGTTTTGTTTTTTCATTTTAAAATGAAGGGGAAAAAGAACCTAAAGAACTCCAAACAGATAAAAAATAAAGGGAGTGAAAATATCAGCTTGTGATCAGACTTCTCTTCTGTGGCATTTAATGACATAAGGAATAATGGAATAATGTCTATGGAATTGCAGTGGAATAAGTTTACGATTCAAACTTGCTTTTCCAGCTGAGCTAGCATTCAATATGCATAAGAACAAAAGAATGATCTTCTCAGCCATACAAGGGCAGACATACACACACCACCACCACTGCCAACGACAACAACAAAAAATGCATACTTTGCTGCCCAAATAATCAAAATCAAGAATTCAAGTTTGAATTCAAGGAACTATAAAATGATGAAACAAATGGCATTTAAATAAGTTATTCCTATTTTGTTTTTAAACAATTCAGATGTTAAAAATAATTCTTATAAGGTTTCTTATGGTAGAAAAAATGATAATATTCTGGGTCCAATACCCCAGGTCACTTCAAAAACACAGAGAGAGATGTATAAGAAAGAATATCACATGACTTATTTTACATATTGTGGAGTCAGTAAATGTTTTATTCTTCACATTCATAGAAAAATTATATTTAAGAAAAAAGGAAAAATGCGATCAATGCAAAAAGAGAAGAATAAGAAGCATGACAAAATGCTAAACAAACGTATTGCAATTATCAGTAGTTTTAGTCTCTTACTGAAAGGTAGAATCTGCCATGCTGGGTGGAAAACAAAAACTATTAAGTGTTTTAGAGACAAAGCTAAGCAAAATAATATCAGTTAAAGTAGAAGGATGGCAGTGCAATAATAGACAAAAATAAATTTTAAAGTGTAGGTGGCATATTTGTAAGATGACAGAATTCAAAGTAAAAAGCTTTAGTCTGGTCAAAAAGGATAATTTATATTGGTAAAGATGTAATCCACACTGAAGCTTTAATAGCCGTGAATCTGTTTGTACTGGTCATATAGAATTAAAATACATAAAACAATCTGAAAAAGAAAACATGGCCTTTGGTGTCAGATTTGGATTCAAGGGAAACATGCAAATAAACGTGATGTTAAGAATAAGGAAAGGACAAAAGTGGACTTGGGAAGAAGCAGAATTGATGACAGTGGCCCAGGGGTGATAGCAACAATGATGTAGATTCAAGATTTGGGATACGGAATCCACAGTTCTTGTCCCTTTATTAGCTCTAGCCCAAGGATTACAAAACAAGTCAGAAGTCAGCCCACAGGTATGTGTTGTGCGCGCATGCGCGTGTGCGTGTGCGTGTGTGTGTTTAAATGCCAGTTCTCCACAGTCACCGCCATTCTCTATTGTCTTATATTGAGCTTGTTGGGGCCATTTGCCTTGCCCCTGCCTGCCCCCCACCCCAGCCTCTGTAGGCATTTCAGTGTGTGAACCCTGGGATGAGGTAAGGGAGATGGCTAAGGAAAAATGGCTAAGAAAGTTGTGAGTCTGAGTAATAAGAGGAGAATGAATAATTGTAGTAGTTCAAAAAGTAACAATTGGACTTCCCTGGTGGCGCAGTGGTTGAGAGTCTGCCTGCCGATGCAGGGGACACGGGTTCGTGCCCCGTCTGGGAAGATCCCACATGCTGCGGAGCGGCTGGGCCCGTGAGCCATGGCCGCTGAGCCTGCGCTCCGCAGCCGGAGAGGCCACAACAGTGAGAGGCCCGCGTACCGCAAAAAAAAAAAAAAAAGTAACAATTGTGTACACTTAAAAATGTTAAGATGGATTTTTTTTTACCACAATAAAAAATAAGTTTAGAAACCTAAAAAATGTAGTAACAATTATAAATCAGCTGAAGCATTTAAATCTGTTTGTCTTAAGAGGATTGTGTTCACTCACCTGCATTCAGCTTGCTTCATTTTGTAATAAGTAATGGCTTATTGAGACATTGATACATCACTATGTAAAAATTGTCCCCTTGCTTTTAGATTAAGGAAGTCAACTTTAATTAAAATACTGTCTCATTTCCTCTTTTCAGTCTTAAAATTTTTGTAGTTGCTCTAGTTTACTTTCATATCACCTTCCTTTTTCTGTCACCCTAATTGGAAAATTTTAGTTTTGGGTTTGACACCTGCTTCTTAACTGCCACAAAACATATTAATTATGCTTGTTACTGTTATAGAAACATAATGTTCAGCTAGCTAACTAGCATAAATAATCCATCACTAAGAATCATTAACTATAGTAATTGTTGTCTTTAAACAAGTAAAGACAGTCTTCTGATTATGTGGCTGACAACTTAAAACCATAAACCCAGTTTCACCTAAAATATAATAGTGTGCCAGCTGATATTTCAAGAAATGTTTTCTTCTTTCTCCCTTTTCGAATAAGTTGTAAGTGGAAACCTTTAACAGAAAGATCTCATTTTTCTAGTGGATCCAGAATCCCAACGAAAACATACCTTAGAACCCAGCTTTCTAATCCAGCCAAATTTCTTACTGTAAAACTCACTTTATGCATTCATTAGCCCCTTCAGCCCTTATTCATAGCCTGTTTACTTTTAATAAACTGTTTAATTTGTATGTTTAGCAATGGTTCAATAATATAAACTCTCTCAGTATAAATGGGAGGGGGAAAAAGAACAATGGAACTAAAAAAGCTTAGTTATCTGAAAAGTACATGTCTTGAAACCTCAGTGAAGTCCTGTGACACATGAGCCCTAGGACAATGGGAGATGCTCAGTGGGTGTTAGTTGGATGAGTGAAGAATAGTAAGTTCAGAGTGACAAAGAGGATAAATAGTTATGTTTCCAGTTTTCTGAGAAAAAAGTAGTATGTTTTCTTTAAGTTTCATGAAAATGGTAATAGAAATTTTGGTGCATAAGTAGTAAATTCACATCATTGGCAAAACACCCAGCCAGGACAACTTATTGTCAGAGAAATTAAGAAAACCAAAGTTTTGCTTTTTATATGTATTGTTACATATATGTATTTATCTGAATATCTAAAATAATGGTTGTTAATGTTGTGATATTTACTTTGGACATGTGCATGTGACGGCTATTTACTTTAGACATGTGCATATGACGGCTTTCTCTTTTCCTGGTTGGGTTTAGAAAGCTCTCCGAGAAGTATTATTTCATCAGCCCAGTTAGGTGTGGGAAAATAAGAACAGGATGACTGCACACAGAAATTAATGAAATAGAAAAGGCCACATTGAGCAATGGGTTTGCAATCATGTGTTCCTGATACTTGTTTGCATACCGTGTAGAGACTGTTATTAGTGTGTGAAGATAAGGTGAAAGCTTTGAGGAGGCGGTGGGTGTTGTGCAGAGGGAGATCCAGAGTACTTTACTGCTTTTTGAGACTAGACTTTTACCTCGACCTGTGCACTGTGCTAGTACGTTTATATACATACACTATCCCCCTTAATTTCTATAATAATCCTATGAGACAAGTACCGTTTTAGTCCCCATTTCACAGATGAGGAAAATGAGGCACAAAAAGTTGTGTAGGTTATCTCAGGTATCACCACATAGGACCAAGTTTGCATTTTTTTTTAGCCTAAGCGTGGCTTATATTCATTACTGAAGTGACCAAAATCTTCTGTGTATTTCTATAGACTTCTCCATAGTTACTGCATACCGTTTGTGTCATGCACCTTGCATTCTGCAACTATAAAGTCTCCAGCATTCTTAAAAAAAAATGAGAACATTTACAATTATAGGTCTTACCATTTTAAAAATAACAAAAGCAATATTTTAAAATTCTAACTTCAGACAAAACTGGAGGATGTCCAGTGATCATACCAAAAAATCCACTGCGAGGTTACTTTAAATCAGATATCTCAAACTTCCAGCTGGACAGACTGAAATCCTCCCACCTCACCTCATCCCTACTGAGTTGTTTTTGCAGAGTTTATGTTTTAGAAAAAACTTCTATTTCTTTATTTGCCACAGATGCCACTCCTCTCTATTACACTGGCCCAATTCACATATCTGACATCTAAGTGTGTAATCCTGGCTTTAAATCATGAGTCCTTGGTAAATTGAAAATATATTGAATTATTAACATTTTTTGGAATATGTCTGGTAAAATGAGAGAGACCTGTGATTATACAGAGTAACTCAAGCTATATGAGAATAGTTTTTCAAAGCATAGTCCCTACAAACTAAGGTTAGATTATAGAGCTGTCAACCATGTCTATTAGTTTCCTATTAATGTTTTTTTCCCTGTAGAAAGAAGCAGGAAGTCAGATTTTTCTTAAACCAGACAGAAAATTTGAGATGTGTCAAATTGCAAGTGCTTACCCTGATGGACGTGTAGATTTCCCAGGGAGTAGTAGTATTGGGGTTGTCAGTAGTCAGAATACAATGATAAATTGTCAGTGGCATTTTCAGGCTGTCAGCTTGATTGACAGGGTAAAATTATTTGGTTAAGTGCTATGCAACATTACCATGTATGATTTGTTGTAATAACTTTTATAATATCTAAGGTAATACAGAAGCTTCTAATGTTAGCAAAAGATTACTCTTCATGTGTGAAAGGGCAACATTTTAGAACTGTATACTGTCCTGTGATACAAATGGATTTTCTTCCAAATTATGTTTGTATAAGATTGAACTTTATAAAAATGCCAAAATTTGACTCTTTTTGACCTACAAAAAACAAAAAGACAGTTCACATGGTTTAACATAGTACATCAGCTATTCCAACCTAGATATAATTGTTCCAAACTGGGAAAGTGTTTTTCAACAGAAACTAAAAGATGGTTTTGTTTCTAGGCTAATAATAAACACTCATTTTGTCCTTGCTTCCTGCTAGGCCCTGTGCTCACATGGATGATCATTTTCTTGCTCCATCCTCCTAAGTCTTACAAATATTGGAATTTTCCAGAGCTTGGCCATAGGCAGGCTATTCACCACACTCTCCAGGAAATCTCATCCGTCCTGATAGTCTTAAATGTGCTGACAACTCCCAAATGTCTCTCTATCCCAGACCTCTACTCTGAACTCTAACCTCATTCATCTAACTGTACTTCCTTGCCTCTTCAAGTGAATATCTCATAGGCATCTCAGATTTACCTATCCAAAACAAAATTTCTGATCTCCCTCTCTCACTCCTCTCTGTTCTTAGTTCAACCTCTGCATCTTGGTGAAGGGCACCTCCACCCACCTTTTTGGTCCAGGAGAAACCAAGGAATGGTCCTTCCTTTCCATTACCTATGTCCTATTCAGTCTCTCTTATGTAAGAATAGAGACTCTGTCTACTTCTTTTCTATCTCCATTGTAGACACCTTAATCCAGCCACTAACTCCCTTCACCTAGATTGTTGCAATAACCACCCAATTTGTCCTTAGGCTTCTACTTCTGGACTCCCTTGAAATCCATTCTGTAAATATCAGCTTCTTAAATTGTTCTGCATTTAGGAGAGAATGCAACATCCTTGCTGCCTACAAGACCCTGTATGTCCTGGCCTCTACCTACGTAAGCCAGCCTCTTCTCTCCCTTTTGTTCAATGATTTCTGTCGGTTCCTCACGGTCACAAAGCTCTTTCCTGACCTCAGGGCTTTGTGCTGTTCCCTCCACCTAGAATACTGCTTTCCTCTTTAACTCTTACTGATCCTGCAATGCTCAGCTTAAATGACACTTGCTCAGAAAGGCCTTTCCCGGTCCTCTCTCTAAAGTAGGCCGCCATGATTCTATCATATAGCACATTGTAATTTTTTCTTCATTGCACTTAGCGCAGTTTGCAATTAGACATTTATATGTATGTTTATTTGGTTAATATAAACGCCATAAGGCAGGCACCTTGTGTACTATGTCCAGGGCCCAGTACATAGTAGCTGCTGTCTGCTTAAAGTGAAAAACAATCTATCTTCGATGTTGGTGCTTGAAGAAAGCCAGATTGTTCAGAAGAGGAGGCAGTGATGAGGGGCCTCTGGAAGTGTGTTGTATAATATGTGAAACATGGACTGGTCTCAAATCTCATCTTCATTTGGGGTGAGTTAACACAACTTTTCTGAGCCCCTAGGTTGTAAGCTTTTGAAAACGTATACTTTGTCTATTTTGTTCACTGCTGTATCCCAACAGTGATAAGAAAAGTCCCTGGTGTATAACAGATGCTTAATAAATATTTGTTGAGTAGATAAACTTCTGTTTCTTCTTTTGCAGAGTTCCTTTCTAGTGACACTCTGAGAGCGTTAATAAAAAAAACATAGGAAGTACCTAGTACATAGCAGGTGCTCAATAAATGCCGGAAACCCTAATGCCTTTTCCAAATAGTAATTTTGATTTTTTTGCACAAGTGATTCTCAAAAGCCCTGGGCCCCCATGAATATTGAGAATGGGGAGACAGTGAGGCAGGTGCATTAGAATAATTTCTGTAGTGTTTTTCAAACTCCTTGCACTTGCACCTCACCTCCACTGCTTGCTAAAGAGTGGCTATTTTTAAGTATATTATATTCCTCAGGTGTGTTGAGGCAAAGGTTGAGAAACACATGTCTAAATCTTGCCTAGAACCAATGTCACTGACATAATAACTGGTAAATGAAGCCTTCATATCAGAGGACTGTCAATTTTAGGCAAAAATATTTTTTGAAAAAGAAAAGAAACCATGCAATGATTGTTTAGTGTTGCTACAAAATGCACATTGAGCGGTAATTTTTAAATAATCAAGTTAGTGAATTACAATATCAAATGACTTCAGTGCTGGAAAGAATCTTAAAGATCAAAGACCAACTCTCCCATTTTACTGATGAAGCCCAAAGCTTTCTCTAAGACCGCCTGAAACATTCCAGCTTTTTGAAAGGACCTCAGTTCCACTGAACTGCAAGGTCACTGAAGACAGTGTTTAATTGTTGCTTATATCCGTGGTGTTTGCACAATGCTAGGAACATATTAAACATTCAGAGTATGAGTCTGTGTGATGAATTAATAAGGGATTTTATGAACAAACATGATCACCTGTCTGTTGCACAGGGATTTGTGTTACACAAATCATATTCAAGGTTGATCTTATCTGTTTTCAAAAAGTTCCCTCTCATTACAGCAGCCTAAACTGGTGGTATCTTAATCTCTCCCCACACGCTGCCCTTTCGCACTTGCGAGCACAGGGACACACACACCCATGAGTTAAAGTTATTGAACTTGTAAATATGGCTTCTGGCTGGCCTCTGTATATCCAGATGATCCAGAGATAGAAATATTTCTTAACACCCTTCTTACCAATTGCCAGGTGGTCAAATCTCCAGCCAGAGTATAGATGTTAGGGGTATCCGGTACCCTGAGCTTCTGTATCCTTATAGGTCTTTTGTCTTTCATTCTTGGAGCTGCCAGGATCTAGATTCAGTACCCTTTGTCCTTTGTACCCCAGACATTTTTTCCTTCTCCAGCTATACATTTTAATTTTTTCTCCCATGCCACATCTCAAAAACAGGCATTTCTTGGGATGAATTGATTTTTAGCAAGGCATTGATCTATGTGAGTTGAACCATCTAAAAAGGCCATAGTAAATCTGGAACAATTTGAGAAATAAAATAAATCATGATAGCAATGGACTGTAATGCATGTAAAATAAATACCCATGAGTCCATACTCATACAAATAAGTAACTTGAATACATTACTAAAAACGAGAGAAGGGATAGCTCTTCCTTACAATAGAAGTCCAATTGATGAATGTAGAAAGAATGACAGAAGTAAAAAAATCACCATTTGGCAAACACCATGTTCATTGTTGCAGATAAGAATAACACATGGATGTTAAAATTAGTGGCCAAAAGTATAATGAGAAATAGGATATTTGCATTGTCTTAATGTATCCACCTATGAGATACTTTTCTAAACATTGGAGGATACTAAGGGGACATGACAACAAAATGCAAGGTGAGAACCTGGATAGAATCCAGGACCAGGAAAAGGACATAAATAGGATAATTGGAAACATTTGAGTAAGGTCTATAGATCAGTTAGTAGTATTATATCAATGTTAATTTCCTGGTTTTGATTATTATGTATCAGTTATAAGTAAGATATTAACATTTGGGGAAACTAAAGAGTATATGGGAATACTTTGTACTTTTGTCAACTTCTTTCTAAGTCCAAAATTATTTCAAGACTAAAATTTAACAATTTAAACTTAAAAATAAATAAATTTAAAAGTTCTAACATTTTCTAACATTTGAATGGCCCTTTATTTAAAAAAAAATGCTAAGAAATAGGGAAGTTTTTATGATCCTCCCTTGACACAGGAAATAAATGCCCATCATTTCTGTGATTTGCCCAAGGCTACCCGTTATAAAGTCATGTGTCCTGTTAGGTCCTCACCACAGCAGCTTCATTCTCATAGCTACTTTACAAAGAAGGAGAAGGCATTATGATTCCCATTTTATAGACTTGGAAACAGAGTTCCAGCAAGAGTAAAAGATTTACTGCTAGGGAGTGGTGGAATGAGAGCTAAAGTTCAAGTCTTCTCATACTTAATCCAATTTTCCTTTCATTCATATTCCATACATATAGTTATCTCTCTCTTTTATTCAACAAATATCTATTTAGAATTTTCTAGTCAAAGCACTGCACTGAGCACTGTGCATACAAAAATGAAAATTACTTTTTGGAGGCCGCCTTCAATGAGGTGAGTTTTGAAAGAGAAATAGAAGTTAGCCAGGTAAAAAAAGCCAAGGACATCATTCTGAGCAGGGAGGGTGGTAACTTGGCCTCTAAAGATGGCAGCAAGAGTACCACAGAACTGGCCTTGAGGCCCAGCATCCTTACAGTTCCTTTTATTCACTCCTCTGTAAGCATTTAGTGCCCATCTACCAGTGAAAGGCCACTTACAGACTGCGGTTTAAAAGTAAACTTTATTTTCTTCACATTAGCTTTGCTTTGGAAATTGTTGTAGAATTTACTTGCATTCTGCTTCAGTGGAAAGCTTAAGTTAGTCTTGTTGCCCGTATATCTCTGTGGTCCAGCTGGCTGGCCTCTGTGCGGTGCCATCAGTCGGACCTTACAAAGTTATAATGGTACTGGAGGAGGGTGGCTGGATAACTGATGTCAAGAGAAGATGTGCCTGCTTGGCACCAGGGCAGCAGAAAGCAACTGACCAGAGAACAAGTGTGGCCTCCAGTCCTCTCACACTATGTTCCTGGGTTGAACATACTATCTCAGCTTAAATTCTCCAGCTGGCAACAGGAGATTCTTCAGTTCTGGTAGCTTGGCTCCATATTGTGTGTGTGTGTGCATGCTTTTGACTACTTTACAACCCTTAACTTGCTAACCCCCCCTTTTTTTTAAATTACAGTAATTTTCAAATTTTTGTTTATTTACTTTTTGTTGTCGTTGTTTTGGCTGCATAGCATGCGAGATCTTAGTTCCCCAACCAGGGATCAAACCCATGCCTCCTGCCGTGGAAGCATGGAGTCTTAACCACTGGACCGCCGGGGAAGTCCCAACCTGCTAAACCCTTTAAGTGAAATATCTCTCTTCAATGTATCTAATCTGGCCACACATCACGCAGTTCAAATTATCTGAGTTTGCCTTTCCTTCACTAGTTTCACACATGTGCTCAGATTAGTCCAGATTAGTCCATGAGGGGGATGAATTCCACATTGTGGGAACTTAAGGCATTAAACTCTTAGATTCATTCATCGCAATTCTGCAAATAACTGTAGCCAAGTTCAGGGAGAGTAAAACCCGATGATTATTCCCTGCATGGTGGATTATCTTGGATATTTAGCTTTGGAGTGCCGTTGTTTTGGTGGCATATGTAATATATGCATCTGTATTTGAGCAAGATGTAATACTAGTACAGTAGCTACTATCGATGCACAATTAGGGCAGATGAACTCTTTGCTTGTACAAGAACCCTCTTCAACCTGACCTGGAGGGGGAGAAGACAATATGCCTTTTATATGGTTTATTCAGTTGTGATCTTTTGTTCTGAGCCTGTCTTCAAACAGCGGAATGATAAACTTTTGGGATCACAGGTGTTGTTAGGTTTATCCATTGCGAGGCTAGCCACTGAGTTGCAAGAGCTTTGAGACTTTAAGAATCGAGATAACAAGCTGAAAATTCACTAATGCCGATTTCAGTTTGTTAAACCATTCATTAGCCCCAGGTTGAAAATTTTATGGGCCTCTACTTTATGGCTGAGGAATATGCCCAGATTCTCTGTTAATAAAACTAAATTCCCCATTGTATCAGTTTCCAATTGTATTGGCATAAAAACTTCAAGCCATGTCAGCCTTACGGATTTGACTGATATGGTAGGGTGGAGGAACGATGAGTAATACCTTTACTATCTGACTTATGTATGTCTTTAAATGGTATGCTATCTTTCAACCAAAATTACTTGTTTTTCATTAACTCTCCAACACTTGTATATTCTACTGATGTCCTAATTTCATGACATTAGAGTGATTTCTGTTGCATAAATGATAGCTTGCCTTGCTTATAAAATGTGCTTCGACACACTCAATGTCTTCTTCAAACCTATACTGCATTGATTACATCTGGCAGCCCTGTATGGTGAAACTTAGTTATGACCCTTCCAATTAAATGATGGTTGGAAACCCACCTCTGCGGTACAGCTCAGTGATCTACTAAATTTCTCAGTGACATTCAGAACATGAAATAATTTTGAGAGAATATATTTGCAATACAAATGGGAGAAGACGAGAAGGTTTTCAGTGTGTATTAATTTATATTTCAAGTCATTACTTGTACAGTTTACTTCCCAACCTAATTCTAACCAAAGATGAGTAACACTGCATTGGCAAAAGTATGTGCATAAGATATTTTCGTATGCTTAAGCAGAAATATCAAGTACGGTGCTTATGTATGAGTAGATTTGCAGTGAAAGATGTTCTTAAGGCAGGTTTTCTGCACCTGCTCCCAGCCTTGTTCTCAGCTAATGAACCTGCATCTTATTTCGTGGAGAAAAGGGAACCCATCAAAAGACTTGCCCAACCTCCCACTACCACAGTGGCTCTGTACCTACCACCTAATAGCTCTGTACCCATATACTTTAACTTTTCTCCTGTTTCTGTAGGTGAATTGTCTGTGCTTCTAAGGCCACCCCCTCCCTATGCACAGGTCCTCAGCCTTCTCACCTCACAATCCCGCTCCTGCAACACCCTTCTCTCCTGAATCATCAATTCCCCCTTCTCCCCTGGAGCATTACTACCAGAAAACAAGCATCCTGTTTTTTCTCCTATCTTAAACAAACAAGCAAACAAAGAAAACTCCCTCTTTTTTTTTTTGGCTGTGTTGGGTCTTCGTTGCTGCACAGGCTTTCTCTAGTTGCAGAGAGCAGGGGCTACCCTACCGTGTGGTGCATGGGCTTCTCATTGCGGTGGCTTCTCTTGTTGTGGAGTAGGGACTGTAGGGCGCACGGGCTTCAGTAGTTGTGGCATGTAGGCTCAGTAGTTGTGGCTCATGGGCTCCAGAACGCAGGCTCAGTAGTTGTGACGCACGGTCTTATTTGCTCCGCGGCATGTGGGATCTTCCCCGATCAGGGGCTCGAACCCGTGTCCCCTGCATTGGTAGGCGGATTCTTAACAGCTGCACCACCAGGGGAGCCCAAAGAAAACTCCCTCTTGACGCACCCCTTCTCCACCCAGCTGCTGCCCGATTTCTCTGTTCTTCCAAAGGGTTGTCTTTGCTCAGTTTCTGAGTCCCCTCTTCCCGTTCTTCGATAACTCACTATGATCACGTTTCACCCCCTCTCCTCTTCACCCTCTCCATTCTATCTGTGTTGGCTTCTTGCTGATCTTTGGACTAAACAGGCACACTCAGTCCTCAGGCATTTGCTTTTGCTGATCCCTGGCCTCCAACCCCAGGTATCAGTGGTTTGCTTCTTCCTTGAAGACTTTGTTCAAAAAAATCACTTGTTCAGTAAAGACTTTCTAATCATTTTATTTAAAATTGTGATAGTCCTTCACACCCCCTCACTCTCTTATCCCCTTATGTTGAGTTTTTTCTTTTTTCTTTCCAGGATATTAACACATTCTAAAACACTATAAAACTTTTTATTTTCTAAATAAACTCCATTACAGGGGTTTTTGAGGATTTGAGTGTTTAACCGGCAAAGCTAATGTAGGTCCCCTCTACGACCACATTGAATGTCCCGTGACAAGGAAGGGGCCTGGGTTTGGAGCGAGTGGCTATCACTGAGTGATCTGAGTTGTCACTCAGATCTCTATCATCTGAGTGGTGTTGGGCTGTCTACCCTCTTCAAGTCGCAGTTTGCTCACCTGTAAGTGGGCACAATATACTCAAATCATTCACTCAGCAAATGTTGAGGACAGTCTTAGACCAAGCAATGGGCTAAGTCCAGCCAGTCCTGAGTGAGACAGATGTAATTCATGGAGCTTGCAGTCTAGGGAGGCGATAGATATTAAACAATAGTCCTAGAAACAAATGTAAACAGTGTTCCTCTCACGCCACCAGTGCCTAGTTTTAACCTCAGTTTTACTGACAGGTATATCCTAGTTGATATCCTACTAACTTGGTTTTCACACTTGATTGTGTCCTGAAATATCTCTTAAAACTACAGGCAACAGAGGCCCGTGTCTAGAGTTTCTGATTCAAGAGGTTGGTGATGTGGCCTCCAACCTGCATTTTCACCTCATCCTAGGAAATTCTGATGCAGACCATACACTGAGAAGTGCTGATTTAAAGAAATAGCTTTATCATCTTTCTTTTTAATAATAGGTAACAATAAAAACATTTTAAAGTCATGTCATTTTGAATAAATCATGCTCTCCCAGAAGCCATTTATTCCAGGACTTTTGCCTCACGTTAATGATATTAATTATCCTTAGAGGCTACACACACACTATCTAATCATACTAGAGTCTCAATCTTAAACTAACTCACCCACCTGAGGGCACCTTTTTTTGCCTAGTAGCTTTATTGCAAAAAACACACAGAGTTTTAAAATGTCATCCATTTACATGGCTAAAAAGTATAGAATAGCAAAGAGCCACGACCAAAAAGAATGTTGACCTCAGAGAGCCTTCCTGCCACAGACACTAAGGAAAGCTATCAACAGATGGTGCTGACTGCTGCCATGATTAAGCCTTGCAGATTCAAACGTGAACATAATTTCACTCCGTTGACATAATTATGCTAAGGCAAGTAATTTTGATCTATGACACGTGGCCATGTTCTACAATAAGGGCATAAACCCACGAAAGTATTCCTTTGTAAATAATCATGAGGTAAGTTAGATATTACTCAATTCAGATTGATTGAAGCCTGGAAAATCTGACTTGCGGGTTAAAAACAAAAGCACACCAATGATGATTTATTATTTGTCTTTTTTTTTTTTTTGGCTTCTTCTCGTGACTTGTAGGATCTCAGTTCCCCCACCAGGGATTGAACCTGGGCCACAGCAGTGAATGCCCAGAATCCTAACCACTAGGCCACCAAGGAACTCCCTATTATTTGTCTTTAAACCTACAGTAATATCATAGTTAGCTGTGTCCAAGGAAGAATTTGTTTTCCTGTGTGTCTAGAAAAAGACAATTGAAATGTACCCTAGTAAATATCCCAGTATTTTGTTTCAGATGCCTTATGGTAGTTTACCTAACTGTATGTTATTTGTATCCCTCCAGAATCTACCAAACAGAATAAGTTAATATTTTTGAGATGGTTCAAGGTCATCATCATGAATATCTAACACTGGGTACTACATTAATACCCTGATCTTCATAAGAAATGTGCCTGTAGTAAGTGGTCCTAAGACTTTAAGGCCTTATTGTTATATCTGCATAGTTTAGGCCTTAATATTACTTTTATCAATCTGATAAGTAAGTTTGACCATATTTTTATGTGTTTAAGAGCTGTTTAACATTCTTTTGGTAACCTGTCTATTCATATCCTTTGCCTATTTTTCTATAGGATTTTTGTTGGGTTTATTGATTTATAGAGGTCTTGTACAGAACAGAGAACTTATCCCTTAGTCCAGCGGTGCCCAACCTTTTTGGCACCAGGGACCGATTTCGTGGAAGACAATTTTTCCACGGACATTGTGGGGGATGGTTCAGGTAGTAATGTGAGCGATGGGGAGGGCAGATGAAGCTTCGCTCGCTTGCCGCCACTCAACTCCTGCTGTGCGGCCTGTTTCCTAACAGGCAGTGGACTGGGGCTGGGGGACGGGGAGGGACAGGGGGACGGGGGGGTGGGGGACGGGGGGGGGACGGGGGGCGGGGGACGGGGGTCTGTAATTTAAGATTTTTCAGTTTGTCACTTACCTTTTGACTTTTCTCATATGGCTTTTGCTGTGCAGATTTTTATCTTTATTTAGTAAAATTTATTAATCTTTTCTTTAATGGCTCCTGGATCTTTGTCACACTTAGGCCTTCTCCATTTCAACACTGTGTGTCTAATACATGTGTGTCTAATATATATATTTTTATATATGTATACAAATAATAGTACAATATAAATATATGCAACCTATACATATATAATGTATACATATGTATATATATATGTATATGTTTGTATGCATGAACCATATATATGCATATATATATATATTTACTTATGAATGTATGTTTTAAAATTCCCATGATTTCTCACTGGAATTTTCAAGTTTCAGTTTTCACTTTTAAAGTTTGGTCCATCTGGAACTTATCTTGATTCAAAATAATAAATTAGAATATTCATCTTCTTTATTTTTTAATACCTGGATATTCTGTTCTCCTAACACGAGTTATCACTTACTGAATAATATCTCTTACCCCACTGATTTGACATGCTAAGTTCTATCATATACCAAATTATATTTCTCACCATCCCTATTCTAATTATTATAGCTTTTTAATACATTTTAGTATCTCATCACTGTTCTTTTTTCCTCAGAGTTTTTCTTGCCGTTTCTGCTTTCTAATTTTTTCTACATAAACTTTATTTTTTAAGAATTTATTTTATTTTTGGCTGCGTTGGGTCTTCGTTGCTGCGTGCGGGCTTTCTCTAGTTGTCTAAATCTTTTTTTTTTTTTTTTTTTTTTTGCGGTACGTGGGCCTCTCACTGTTGTGGCCTCTCCCATTGCGGAGCACAGGCTCCGGACGCGCAGGCTCAGCGGCCATGGCTCACAGGCCCAGCCGCTCCGCGGCATGTGGGATCTTCCCGGACCGGGGCATGAACCCGTGTTCCTTGCATCGGCAGGTGGACTCTCAACCACTGCGCCACCAGGGAAGCCACAGTTGTCTAAATCTTTTTAAAGCCATCTGCCTCCCTGCCTCCCACTGCCCTTTATTTCTACATTTTATTTGTTGAAACTGAATCAGTTGTCCTATGGAGTTTCCCGCCATCAGGATCTTGTCAATTACACCCCCCACGGTGTTGTTTAACATGTTCATCTGTCCTTATTTTAGGAAGAATACCCCGTAGGAGATTAAGTATTCTATTCTTTTCTCATCTATTTCTCAGCGACGTTTCAGTTTTTCTTTAGTGTATACCTTCCTTGTTTCTTTATGAGCATATTTCTAGGATTTTTAATGATATAACCTCTAAGAAGAGCAGTTTGGCAACATTGATCAAAATTACGAGTACATGTGTCTTGTGACCTAGCAACTTAACTTCTAGGAATTTATCCTGCAGAGATAATTGCACACCTGTGAAATGATGTATTTCTGAAATTACTCATTGCCTCATTATTTGTAATAGCAAAAGATTGCAATAATCTAAATTCCCATTGGTAGGAGACTAATTAAGTAAATTATAACATGCCCATGCAGTGAAATGCTTTGAAGTTGGTAAAAGAAAAAATTAGGAAGTTCTTTATGTAATGATGGGAAATATTTTCCAAGATATGTTGCTAAATGAAAAAATGAAGTTGCAAACCAGCGTGTGTATATTATGTTCCGTAAGAAAATGGGAAATACATATACTGAATATACATAAGATATTTCTGGAAGATAACAATGGTTGGTTCCACCAGGAGAAATTGGCTGACTAAGGGACCAGACAGTGTGGGAAAGAGAATCTCCACTCTATGCCTCTTCATACCTTTTGAGTTTGTACTCTGTGAATGTTTTACCTATTTAATTTTTTTGGCTTAAAAAATTTAAGTATTGTAATGTATTATATAATAGGTTAAGGTCCCAATTAACAAACGTTATGTTTAAAGCCTGTTGTAGCATTATTTGGCACACAGAATTCAAGCAGAGTCAGTCTTGTAGAGGGAATTCCTGCCCAACACGGACAGCATGGCACAGTAAAATTAGCAAGGAATTTGAAGCCTTCAGGCAAAAGTTCAGATCCCTTTTCTATTCCTTAGTAAACTTATGAACATGGTAAAAATATCTTAAACTTACTAGGTTTCAGTTTCTTAATCTGCAAAACGGGGTTACCTTCACCTACCTTCCAGCTTGTTATGAGGATTAGCAATAATTTGTATTACGTCCAGATGGCTGATCCATTATGTTATTATTCCAGCTCTAGAATTCCATGAATTAATTGGTCCCTGGGGAGAAAATTGAGGTCAAGGATATACTTTATGGGAATAATTTTCCTTTTCATTTTGAAACTTAAATATTCCTATCAGAGTCTTGAAGTTTATTAGCTTGAACCTAGTCTTCAAGCTCCCAACCAGTCATATGTAGACTCTCAAGCAATCCTAGAAGTGAGAAATCAGGCAACATATCCCATTCTATTTGGTGGCCTCCCATGCACTTGTCTCAAGTTGAGCTTTGCCTCTCATTGTTTTTCTCACTGGGACTGTAAAACTGTATGTTTAAAATTATAGTTCTAAAGCTCTGTTGCAGTGTAAAACCTACGAGGCTCAGGATGTCCATCATTCAGTCATTCTTTGCAAGGCCAATGATGTGAATTTTTAAAAAAAACTAAGTCGAGAGAGCGATTTCATTTTATTCCAATTTACTTATAGACTAAGTCTCATCTGCAAGATAGACTCTGACACATATCTTGGAGTCATAAAAATATACTCTGAAATTTCTCTGACACAGCTAGCTTTAACTTTCGACAATGCTTAAGACATGTAAGAGGCAGCCCACAAGTTAACAACGCGAAAAGCCAGTATCCTTGCCTGTGTTTCACCAGCCTCTTCTGGATCCTTCAGTAGTTAACTCAGAGGAAGAGAGCTGCGCCCTAACAGGTCAGGGCAGTAAGCGCTGGTGCTCACGATATAAGACCCGTGAGAAATCCTTCCCATCCTACCTGTCCAGTAATGGGAAAAGCCTTAAGGTGCTATGCAAGGAGCTTGATGGGGACCATTTCCTATCAGTGAGGACTATTAAACTTGGAAGACATTCAGAAGAAACAAATTAAGCCTATATCTCTACAGAGCTCTGAAAAGAAGAGAGGTTGATTGCCATTTGGAGTAGTTTAACTCTGCCTTGTGGAGAAGTACACTGGCTCCTTTTACTTTTATTTATTTTTTTGTCTATACAACATTTACATTGGCTGATTTCCTTGATTCATCTTTCTACACACTTCCTAAAGCTGCTACTATAGTGTAAATATTTTTCTGAAAATCACAGGGAAGTGTACCAGAATACTTTCATAGAGCCCTTTATATCTACATACTTACGTTCTACTTGTTTGCCCACACTCAGCGATAAAAACTACAAGTTGCTTTTTCAGTCATTCACAGTGATGAACAGGAAGAGGAAACCAAAGTACTGTTAGAAATCCCCTATTACAGTGTGGCAGGTTTATAAATAGAGTTAACAGGTGGATATTTTCAAGCAGCATTAATACAATGTTAGTCAATATCAGGAAAATTTTGTACTTTAAGTTTATAAGAGTTTAAAAAACAAAGTAGTGAAATTATTTTTTGACATGTTCTTTCTTGCTTTCACTTTTCCCACAGTCTGTAGTCCAGCAAGAGACCATTTAAAAAGGAATGTATGTAACTTAATTTCCACAGGGTACAGAAAGTATGAGCCATGAGGATTTTGTATTTTTTCTTTTAAAGAAAGAGACACTTAATTTAGGTTGGTGTTTTGTATCAGTTGGAGAGTTCCTTCTGTCAGTTTCTAGTGTTTCTAGCACAAGGTGAAGAGAAAAGAATTCCAAGGCAAAATCATAATTTTTTTTCCAGATTTCTTAAATAGGATGCGTTTTAAAAATATGAGATATTGTGACCTCTCAAAACAGTGAAGCAACTGTATGAAATCTTAAGTAACAAAGCAGCCTATGAATGTTCTAATCTTCAGCCTGGCACACAATAGATGCTCAGTAAGGAGTAGGTTGAAGCATATGAAGTTGCTGATATCTGACCACTTTGACTTACAAAAATGGCAATTTCACAGGATTCGATATAATACTAATATCCTTCATTATTCACCTTGGTGTCAGAATCCCATGAGCCTAAACTGTCTTACTAAAAGAGCAAGCAGATCTTGGTAATGTTATAGTTATTAGCCAAGATAAGGAAGTGTATTTGTGTAGCCTTAACAGACACTGAGGCAAAGTGAACCTATGCATTTCGCCTCAGGAGAGTTTAGATGTCCCCAAACCCTCACACACAATCTTATAAAACAAGGCAAGAGGGTAAAGCTAAAGGAGCAAAATAACAACAGCCATGAGGGCAGCACTATAGTGGGGAGAGACAGAGAATCTGAAAAGGAAAGAAAGAAGGAGAAAGAAAGAGAGAGAGGGAGGGAGGGAGGCAGGGAGGAAGGAAGGGAGGGAGGGAGGGAAGAAGGAGAAACAGAAACACTGTAATTATAACCCAAATATAATTTAATAAAAATGCAAATATAAATACCTAGTATCTGGGATACTTTGGTGTGTCTGGCCAGGAGCCTAACCACTACTGTCCTCTATTAGGATATCATCACATTACGGTAGTGTATTTACACTTCTGACTGTAATTATCAAGACAAGTTTAAAACTGGCTTTGAGTGCTCTCAAAGTCTTTCTGTGAGAATTTTTTCTTTAGGTTGGTGCACCAAATAACTTCTCTGGATTTTTTACCTCATTTCTCAGCCTTTCAGGGTGTACTCAAGTGTTAGTGAATGACTGCAAGATGAGTCAGGCTATACCACTCCCTCCACTGGCAAAATAATTGAGAAGCAACCTTACATCTGGGTATTTTTAGATATTTAGGGACACATCCAACTTTTAAAAACTTTATTACACAAGCAACATTTTAATATTGAAAAATTAGAAAATCGAATATTTTTGAAGCTCTGAATAAAAAGCTGAATATCTCTTTGAACAATGTAGACCTAACACATGAAGGAAAATACCCCAAAGGTGTCTCTTGTGTCACCCTGTTCTCCTCTACATCCCTAGTAACTAGTTGTCAAGGATAAATATTAATTGTATGAGTGAATAAAATTCTGTATTCATATTTGAAGTTTTGGGCTTTTTTTTAAACATCCATAGTAGCTCATTAAATATCCTTTGTGTACAAGAAGATGTTCCGTATAAATGACTTCCCTTCCTCATGTATAAAATGAGGGGCTGGACAAGGTGTTTCCAGCAGAAACGTACAATCTTGTAAACAGCTAAACCTTCAGGCCAGGGAAGAAAGCAAGCAGAGGGATTTCTTAAAACATTAATGGGTAAGCTAAGACCATTAATGTATGGCTTAGTTCCAAAATGGCCTTGGGCCATGCATGACCTTGATAGATGATGACTTTTTAACCTGCCTCTCTGAAACTGTTCACTGAATTTTGCCTAAGGGCTTGTGTGTCACTTGTTTAGCTTTCCCAACAGCACATTCCAAAGGAAGTCTCTCACTGGCCAGTAGGAAGTCTCCCCAAGTTGTACCAAGCAGAGTCATTCATTACCATTTAATGGAGAGCCCAAATCATAGTTCCAGGAGGGCTAAGGACCTGCCAGCTCACTGGTTCTTGCTGGCATTGACTTTGTTTTCCTCAGTAGTCACCAGCAGTAACCAAATGCCTTTGGAATTCCAAAAGGAGCCTCCTTATCAGTTGAGATCTCTCAAAGAAAGTATGTTTTTAAAAAGAGACGCGTTTTGTGAGGCCCATGCTACTAATTTTCTGTTTTTGATTCAAACACTTGTACTACGGTCAGGAATCAATGTTACTGAAGACTAAATCTGTTTAGCCTACTTCTAGCTCTGTACTTTCAAATATGGTAACCGCTAGCCAGATGTGGCTGTTTAAATTAATTAAAATTCAATAAAAGTAAAATTCTTGTTCCTCAGTTGCATTAGTCACATTACAAAACCCAATAGTTACTAGTGTCAAATGACTACCTTATGGACAAGGACACATACGTACTATTTTTATCATCGCAGAGAGTTCTGTTGGACCACACTTCTCTAACTTTCCGAAGGATACAGAGTAATCAAGTATTTTGGATTTTAATTTTAGAATTTCTTATGGCCTAAGGTAGGAAAACTTTTGGCCAGAGATTTATTTATCCAGCATTTATTTATTGAGTCAAAACAATTTCCCAAGAGGCTATTTTTGTTGTGAAATATTCTTGAAGGTTTATAGCCCCTATCTCCTACGAGATAGATGATGTGGCCCAGGGAGGTTATTGGGAAAACTCAAAAACTCCTTGGAAGCCTTCAGTACTTCCAAAGAAAGGCAAGCTTCTCAGTTACTGTTCATCTTCATTCCAATTAGCCTGAGGACTATATATTAATTATATTAATATATACCAAAGCACTTTATAAATTCTGGGAAGTCTTGGCACCATAGCTTCCTTTGATTATTTCTCCACATTTCTAGGACTAGTTAGTCCCTAAATGAGCAGCCCGCCATAGACTCTTCCAGCCCTAATCTACCTCTTGGATGCATGCAAAATACTCAAGAACTTTAAACATATAGCAGAGTCAGCTCAGCACTGGCTGCTATATGATCAGTAATTCCAAGCCACAGAATTCTACCAAATCACTTTGGGATACCACTGGTACAATACTAATTCAACCACTAATTAAGGAATATTCAGTGATTAAGAAAAGGCTAATATTGCAGTTCTTTCCTATTCTGATTATTGAGGTATCCCATGAAAATAAACTTTTTTTTTTTTGCGGTACGTGGGCCTCTCACCGTTGTGGCCTCTCCCGTTGCGGAGCACAGGCTCGGGACGGGCAGGCTCAGCGACCATGGCTCACGGGCCCAGCCGCTCCGCGGCATGTGGGATCTTCCCGGACCGGGGCATGAACCCGTGTCCCCGGCATCGGCAGGCAGACTGTCAACCACTGCGCCACCAGGGAAGCCCTAAACCTTTTTTAAAAGAAAATTTTCTAACTTTGATTTAAAAAATTAAAGGAAAATTATTTTTTAAAAGGTTATAGTCTTGATTTTAATCCAAATATAAAATGAACAGATGTCAAAGATTTTATTTAGCTCATTAATTAGTGAGAGATCCAGTAAGATGTTACAAACGATTCACGAGAGACTCCAGAAAGCAGATGAATACGTAAGTCTGTCAGGAATACTGAAATATGTTTGCTTAATAGGTACAAAACTGGTCAATATCCACAGGACAATAATCAGTTGCATCCCACCATCCATGTACACTGTGCATTTTTGTAGCCATTTGCATCACTATCAATTCTCTGCAATTTAGAGAATTGTAAAATTGTCCAAAGACTATGAAGGGCCCAAACCTGTAGTCAGATAACTTGGAAGGGTATTTCTAGGTAATGTACAGTTTTTCCTTGAAGACGCCCAGTAATCATCTTGGTCCATTTCCGAGCCTTTTATAATTGTTTTAGGGTAGAAATCTTTATAGGTTACTCTCTCCCTAGTTCTGCTTCTTTGACTTACCTGGACATTTTCTCCTTGTTTGAGAGATACTCGATGAGCTTTCTTTTTTGCTTGATTCAATAGAACAGGAAAAAGAACCTAAAGATGTACCTTATTGAAAACTCTTAAGTTGAGAGACTATTGAAAAGGGTCACAGTGGGCTGAATAGCTGAAGGGAGAAGCAAAAGAAAGAAAAAGACGAGCAGATTAATTCATTTACATCAGAATTTCATAGATGTTGCAATTACAGAATTAAACCTCTTTGTTTCTCTTATTTCCTTGTTTCTGACCTCTTGGCTTTAAGACACATCTCAATTTCATAACACCTTTTTTAGGACAAAGAACATTTTAAAAGGAAAAAATGTACACTTCTTTTTAAAAATAGCACAATGGAATATATTTATTCATACCATAGCGTATTATTCCCTTAATAATCAGAGTTTAAATCTAAGTCTTCTTATCGTTCTTCTGAATTACACTGGGCCATCATTTATCATGCATATGACATTATACTTTTCATAATGTATTTTCTGATCAAAACTCTTTAGTGCTGTTGTGATTGAAAATGTACTCTTAAGGCATTTCAAAGAATAGTGATGTGTTCTCTACACTTCCACTTGATTCTTTGATTAATCCACCCCCATGTACTTATACAGCTAATTTTGAAAGTTAACAGCAAGCTTTTTTGTTGTTGTTGTTTTTGTTTTTTTTTCGGTACGTGGGCCTCTCACTGTTGTGGCCTCTCCAGTTGCGGAGCACAGGCTCCGGACGCGCAGGCTCAGCGGCCATGGCTCACGGGCTTAGCCGCTCCGCAGCATGTGGGATCTTCCCGAACCGGGGCACGAACCCGTGTCCCCAGCATCGGCAGGCGGACTCTCAACCACTGCGCCACCAGGGAAGTCCAACAGCAAGCTTTTGACAGCTTAGCACCTGAACAATAGTTGTTTACAAAGCATGCATAGGTAATTCACCTTTTCTTGCTTTGAAAACACTATGATTTATCCTGAGAAATCTGGCAAGTTCTTCTGCCTTTAATTGTACTGCTTGGGATCCAACAGACAGTTCTTTGTATATATCCCAAGGACAAAAGATTTATCTGCTAGTGCAAGTTAACTCTTGCACATGTCTTCTGTTCTTGGGTGCTTTAGAAAAAAATTTGCTTTTTGTTTTACAAGAAAAATCAGTTGGTTCATTTCTCTAGTGATGCATGCTTGCATCACTTACAGTAGGTTACATTCTCCTTTCTGTTCTCGTCCCTGTATGTGGTCCTCTTTCCTTTAAGTACTGCCATCATAGTATGGTCCTGATAATTCTAGATCCAAGTTGAAGCAAAAAACTTAATTATGGGAGCCGGCATCAGTGGAAATAAGTCAGCTGAGAGAATAAGGATAGACAAATAGCCTAAAGTTCACACTTTTCCAGGCTATGACACTTACACAGGCAATGGGAACAGTCACACAATTTGCCTCTCTGTCTGAGGGCCAGCTGGACATTGATTATAAGACTTACTCCAATTTCAGAAAAGGTAAAATTGGGGGTGGGGATGAACACCGTGCATGTTACAGTTGAGGAAATTTGCTAAATTATAGGTTGCTTAAATACATATTGTTTCACAAGGTAATGATTTCTTTTTCTTGTATGTGACAAGTTCTTTGAAAAAATTCCCAGCTTCATTGCTGCTGATCTAGGTTAACACTTTCTCTTAATAAATCAGGAAACACAGACCTGGAAACTTCAACTTGTTTCAAATTTCATCAAGTGAGCTACTGCTAGCCAAAATTAGAGTAGTGATTTCCAAACACTCAGTGCCTACCCATGAGGGAAAAAACAAACAAACAAACAAACAAACAAAACCTTCATGAATTCAAATATATCCACTTTAAATGACTGTCTTATTTTCATGTTGAAACGTTCACTCTTTTATGTGGTTGATGTGTTCAATCTTTCATGTGATTGATGTGTGAGTCATTATTCTTGTTAATTTTTTTGGCCCCCATCCCAATATATTTACTTGGTAAAATAAAAATTTAGCAACCCTATATCGGGTTCCCTCAGTTAAAACATTACTAGTCCTTTACATGCAAAAATCTGAGAATTAATAGGCCAGAGGGCTTTAAGACAGTGTTCTTTGCATTAGGCATTTCTCCTTAGTTATTTCCCATGCCTGTTGCTTGCTGAAGAAAGGACCTTCTTCAGCTTTTCATCTCACCTTCTAAAGAGCACCTCCCTTGTTTTCTCAACTCAAAATTATGAAACCGTTTTTTTAAAATTTCAAATAATTGGGTTATCTGAAAAGAAATGTTTCATATATGAATAATCAGCCTCTCCATAAATAAGACTAATTACTAAGGAAGTTAAAAAAAACTATATTTTTTTATTGTTCTAGCTTTAGTTCTGTGATTCCTCATACCTCGATTACCAGAAGATTTAGTTCTCCGACCTGTTTCAACGAAGTGTTTTCTGAAGCAGGATACTCACATACACGTGCCCATAACCTACCTTACTACCGGCAATGGGAGAAGAATTGCAAGAATGAATGTGGTTTATTCACAGCTCAGCTGCCTTTGCCTTTTCTAGCACAACAGCACAGTCTCCTACTAGTCTGGTACTGCAGCCACTTGCTTTTATGTAAAGGCATTTTATTCAGTAACTTGAAAGTAATGAATCTACAAAGTAATGCTCCATGTGAGAGTAACGTATTTTAGAATGCGTTGATTATTATGATTAATGGTGGGGCCCTGGCATTTTGTAGATGAATGTTAATACAGTAACATTTGGGTATCACCTTTTGCAGTTTTTCAAGGTGGTATACTTGTTTGTTAATGCATCCCATGTCCAGCCATTGCATTATGCCGACATTGGTGACAGTGCCACTTTGTCAGGCTGGAAAGACAGTCTCATACTCAATAAGGAAACACTTTATCAAGGGAATAAAAAATGGAAATGAGCTACTACCTGTGGGCTCAAATTAAATTAGCCTGGAGAATTTAGAAGCAGCAGCCCCTCCTAATGCAGCTGTGTGGGCCTTTATATCTCATGCTGTATTCATTCAACAAATATTTATTGGGCACCTACTATGTGTAATGCATTACGTATCCAAAGATATAAAAGATGAATGCAGGGGCTTCCCTGGTGGCACAGTGGTTAAGAATCCGCCTGCCAATGCAGGGGACACGGGTTTGAGCCCTGGTCCGGGAAGATCCCACATGCAGTGGAGCAACTAGGCCCGTGCACCACAACTACTGAGCCCGTGCTCTAGAGCCCATGAGCCACAACTACTGAGCCCACGTGCCACAACTACTGAGCCCGCACTCCTATAGCCCCTGCTCCGAAACAAGAGAAGCCACCGCAATGAGAAGCCTGTGCACCACAACGAAGAATAGCCCCCGCTCGCCACAACTAGAGAAAGCCCGTGCACAGCAACAAAGACCCAATGCAGCCAAAAATAAATAAATTAATTTTTTTAAAAAAAGATGGATGCACTTCCATTTGTGCCTTCAAAAAGCTTAGGAGACGAGATGACACATGTACGGAATTATCTGTAATAGAAGGCAACAGTAGTACATGCTATTGGAGAGGTAGAGATAAAATATGCCAAGATTTCAAAAAAGGGGGAAATAGTTGTTTTAACTGAAGACCTAGGAGGGTATTCATAAAAGAAAAGGAAGTGGAGCAGAACCTTGAGGAGTGGTTAGAATTTGAACATATGGAACCAGGTTGAAGCAGTTCCAGCAAGAAAACTCCACAGGCCGGCAACAGGAGAGAGAAATTCTGGGATATGTATTGCATAGGGGATTCTGGCTAGAACTGCAGCATCCAGGAAGGAGAGTAGTGGGTAGAAAGAAATGCTGGAACACAGTGCAGTGGGTTATGTTCAAGATTTGGGGCTTTAGTCTCCAGGCATAAGGGCAAGCCTAAGGTTTTGTAAATATAAGAATATCTGTTCATAAGAGCACATCAAGACAGTTCATCTGGAGGATATGCAAATGTTGGATTTCAGAGAACGGCTGAGAGTCATTGATGGAGTCCTTGGGAATGCATCAAGAGGAAGAACTGCCACCATGACCATGGCAATGGCCACGGACGATGGCTAGGAGAAGTGTCAGGGATGCGGTATGGAATAAGGGTTGACGTTCATTGAACATAAGGGGAAAAGAGATGGGGAAGAGTCAAACACTTTGATGTTTTAAGGAAATAAAAAAGAGTGGGTGTGATTGATAAGGCAAAGATTCTTATTTGAGCCACCTTGAATTTAAAGTGCTGGCAAGAGTAAAAGACTAAATATCGCAAGAACAGTTTGCAATGCACGTCGGAAATGAAGATAAAAATAAAGCCGGAGCTAGAATTTTACTTATTTGGGAACAGTATGAATAGGGATAATAGTTGAAGCACCTTTTTGTTTTGACAGAAGTTCACAGGAGCAGCAGTAAGAAGAGCATTACAGAGGAGAGGGCCAGGCATAGGTCCGTGGAGGATGCCTGTGCTTAGAAGGGGAAAAGGAAGTCTTCCCCTCTCCTCTGAAAAAAACAAAACGAAAAAACACTCATGGACTTCCCTGGTGGCGCAATGGTTAAGAATCCGCCTGCCAGTGCAGGGGACACGGGTTCGAGCCCTGGTCCGGGAAGATCCCACCTGCCACGGAGCAGCTAAGCCCGTGCACCACAACTACTGAGCCTGTGCTCTAGAGGCCGTGAGCCACAAATACTGAACCTGCATGCCACAACTACTGAAGCCCGCACGCCTAGAGCCCGTGCTCCACAACGAGAAAAGCCACTGCAATGAGAAGCCCGCGCACCGCAACAAAGAGTAGCCCCCGCTCACCGCAACTAGAGAAAGCCTACGTGCAGCAACGAAGACCCAACGCAGCCAAAATTAAATAAATAAATAAATATTAAAAAAAAAACCCACACACACTCATAAGGAGGAGTCTGGGGTGGCAGAGGTGAAGGGGGCCAGGGCCAGGGGTGGAGTAGGTGGGATCAAAAAGGCTGCATCAGACTGGCAGAGGTCATTTTGCTTGCACATGGTAAATCTTGCCTTTGAAAGAAGGAAAGATCACTTAACCATAGATCAAATGTGCGCTTCCAGAGCAGAGTTCTTTAAATCTTTATTAAGGAGTTTCCCAATATGACTCAGTGTCCTGCTGCTTGCTACCCTGGGAAGAGTCCTGTCTCACAAACATACGGGTGTTCTTTCCAGGAATCCTCTAGAAGCTTGAAGAGACGTGAGTGGTTTTAACATCTCTTTCCCCCAGTAAGGCAATGTTGCAGAACTGTGGGTCCATCAAACACTTCTTCTTTCTGCATTGAACCATCTGCTGTAGACCAGGTGTTCCTAACCCGAGGCCAGCAAAATCCTGGCCAGTGAATGTAATGTTCTGTTCCACATGTGTGCATTTCTTGAGGAGATGATTTACCCTTCACCTGATTCTTAAAAGCATCTCTTTTCTTAAAAAGATAAGAGCCACTGTAACGGATCATGCCCTGCTGCACAATGATGTAAGTGCCCTAAAGACAAGAGCCTGTCCTTATACATTTTGGTATCTTCATGATACCTCTATCAGTTTTGGCTGAGTGAATGGGAAATGGTGCTACATTCCATGGGCCAACAGGAATCATAAAATACTCATTTTGACTCTATAGTCTCTTGCTTGAATGAGCAAATATACAAACCTAGAAAACGTATTTTTTTTTTTTTCTTTTTTTGCGGTACTTGGGCCTCTCGCTGCTGTGGCCTCTCCCGTTGCGGAGCACAGGCTCCAGACGCGCAGGCTCAGCAGCCATGGCTCACGGGCCCAGTCACTCCGCGGCATGTGGGATTTTCCCGGACTGGGGCACGAACCCGTGTCCCTTGCATCGGCAGGCGGACTCTCAACCACTGCGCCACCAGGGAAGCCCGAAAACGTATTTTTTAATGATAATGTCCTTTATGAGTATAACCTGTAGCTTAAAATGAGTGCTTCAGACACACACACTATCTCCTTTATTTCTTTAATAATTGTGCAGTGTACGGACTGGTATCTTCATTTCATGAGTGGTGCCAAGACTGAAAGAATGCACATGACTTGTCACAGGTCATACATCATATGCCAGCTATTATTATTATCTCATGGTACATACATAAATAAAAATGCCTACAAACACAATAGGCTTGGCCTTACTTTCTGAGACACTTATTGGTTGGCAATAGGTTTTTGTTTTATATGAATGAAACCTTTTTATTAGCTTAAAGTGTAACCCTCATGTTAAATGCAGTGTTTTTGCAATAGTTGTGTTATTGAATGACAGATACTGCTATCATACAGTGAGTTTAATTTCTTGGTCTTGTACTAGATAACGTTAAATGAAAGCAATGGGTCTTTGCTTGGTAGAGTGAAGATGGCACGTCAGATAGCAGTATAGCGTCATGATGAAGAGCAGGGGCTTTTGAACCAGACTTGGATTTCAGAGTTCCCCTAAACACTATTACATCTTAAGTATTAAATACCGGATATGTTTTAAGTTCTCTTTCAACTTAGAAGAGCACGTGCTATATTTCTTCCATCTGAAACTAGAGAGAGAGAGAAAACTCATATCTTCCACTTCACTTTCCCTGGAGAGGACAGAGGAAGAGAGAATGTCACAGCAGCCTCCCATCAATGGCCTAAGCCAGCGGACCAGCAGGACAGCTGTGCTCTGGCATCTGGCTTCTGTCCCGATGCTGCCTGCACTGCAGACTCTGTTCTGCAGCAACATACTTCATCTCCCGCCAGGAGCTATTCTCAGCCTCCTCACAGCGTGGATTGTGAGAGTTCATATTTACATATAGGCTGAGCTTTACCTTCCTAAACAAGCAAGAATTATTTAAACCTTAATACAAAAGTGGGGTCAGGATACAGGGGGACTTGGAACTTCTCAGACAAAAAACTGATACCTGAAACTGAACCCGAAAATGTGAAGGACTTGCAAGGTGATCAGGCAAAGTTTTCTGAAATTGGAATCAGAAATATTACAGGGCTGATTGGGACATTCTGACTCAAAAACCTGTAGGAAACACACTGCTCTTAGGTTAAACATGTGTGCACTCTGTTAACTGAGTAGTGGAGACTGTTAATGCTTCATACTAACAAAATACAATTTTCCAAATGTGTTTGCTCAATATCATTTTACCTGGGTTGTTTTTGAATTTTTGAATTTTATTTTATTTTTATACAGCAGGTTCTTATTAGTTTTCCATTTTATACATATTAGTGTATACATGTCAATCCCAATCTCCCAATTCATCCCACCGCCACCACCCCCACCCCAGCCACTTTCCCCCCTTGATGTCCATACGTTTGTTCTCTACATCTGTGTCTCTAGTTCTGCCTTGCAAACCGGTTCATCTGTACTATTTTCTAGGCTCCACATATATGTGTTAATATACGATATTTGTTTTTCTCTTTCTGACTTGCTTCACTCTGTATGACAGTCTTTAGATCCATCCAGGTCTCAACAAATGACTCAGTTTCGTTCCTTTTTATGGCTGAGTAATATTCCATCGTATATATGTACCACATCTTCTTTATCCATTCGTCTGCCGATGGACACTTAGGTTGCTTCCACGACCTGGCTATTGTAAATAGTGTCGCAATGAACACTGTGGTTCATGTATCTTCTTGAATTATGGTTTTCTCTGGGTATATGCCCAGTAGTGGGATTGCTGGGTCATATGGTAATTCTATTTTTAGTTTTTTAAGGAACCTCTGTACTGTTCTCCATAGTGGCTGTATCAATTTACATTCCCACCAACAGTGCAAGAGGGTTCTCTTTTCTCCACACCCTCTCCAGCATTTGTTGTTTGTAGATTTTCTGATGATGCCCATTTACCTGTTGTTTTAATGATGGTTTTTTTTTTAAAAGATCAAGAACAAGGAAGCTGCTTCACTGTTTGAATCGGCAGTTTACCTTTCAGATGCCTAGAGTGACAAAGCGTGAGAATGTGAGGAAAGAGGGAATCCTGTCCCCAATGTGTGCCAGTCAGACCGTTTGTGGGGAGACAGAGCGTGTGGAATGCTGGTGTGCCAAAAGGCAGGAATATTATTCTGAGATATCTGGGCACTGACACTGCTTTCTCTTCCCGAGAGAACACGGTTCAAGTACAAGATGAGCTTGATATTTAGAAACAGTCGTTTAAATAAAATCACTGGAGTATTGGTGCAAGCTGAAATGGTCATGTAAGTCTAAGAATGAAAGGACATTGTTGTAAGAGGGAGACGTCTCCCTGCACAGAGATGGTCACTGAGGGCAGCAGCCTGATAGGGAACAAATAAATAAGGAAAACCACACAAGGATGTGCCGAATCTGCTTTTTCTCTGAGTTACCACTTCCTGTGGGTTCTGCAGCCTGGGCTGAATAAACTGGGGCTCCTGGCAAATGTGTGTTTGATCTCTCCCCACTAGTTGGTAACCCAGTTGCATGGTACATTAATTTCATAAATTGTAGTAAATGGGTAAAGGGGCATTTTCAAATGCCTAACTTCACTAATTCCTCTTAAACCCTGTGAATACCTTTTGGTTTTCATCTTAATTGTCCTGTACCTGTGTAGTTTAGTGTACACTAGAGTGAATTGTTTCAAAGTCATGACTGAAATATGCATGATGAAGCTATGCAAATTGATAAATTAGCCTCACCAAACATTGTTGAATATATATCTATATATACTCAGCCCCATGAGGGTGAGACCAGGGCTATCTTGTTCTTGGGAGTATCCTCAGGACTTAGCAGTGTTATTCGCTCATTTGACTATTAATTGACTTAATAGGATCTTCCAACAAATCCTTTAATGGGCTTTTTTGTTTATAGAGACACTAACATTCCATATGTTTAAAAACTTTTGGTTTACTTACAACTTTGCCATGAAATTATTTTTTTTACCTTTCACTCCCTTTCTCTGAGGTAATTAATAATTAATATGTAAAATATTGTTCTCCAGGCTTGAAACTATTCCAACATGGCTTTCCTTGGACTCTTCTCTTTGCTGGTTCTGCAAAGTTTGGCATTAGGGACCACTTTCACTGATGAAACCATTGCTGAGTTGTCAGTGAATATGTATAACCATCTTCGAGCCACTGGAGAAGATGAAAATATTCTCTTCTCTCCACTGAGCGTCACCCTTGCAATGGGAATGATGGAACTTGGGGCCCAAGGGTCTACCCTGAAAGAAATCCGTCATTCAATGGGATATGATAGCCTGAAAAATGGTAAGTGTGCTTAGATTTAATTTCTCAAGATGGTTTGACATTAACATTCAACTCGGTTATGTTGCCTTATGCCTGAGGCAGCAGTATTTACAAAGAGTAAGAAAGAGGTCTCACTGAGGTGATATGGATAAGAGAACCATTAGGAAACCCAAGAAAGTTCTTAGTTCCTAGCTGTATCCCTGGCTGAGTTAATCCAAGGAAATTATATCTTTTATTATTATTGTTTAAACAAACCTCACTATGATAAACAAAAACAAACATGGTTCTTGCTCTGTTGGAGTTTCCAGTTTAGAGGGAGAGGCATATATTAATCAATTATCACATAAATAAATGAGAAATTATAACTGTGATGAGCACTATAAAAAAACCATTATGCTCTAAGAATATCAGAAATTTTTACTTAAAATCAACAGTACCTTCATTATTTAAATGGCATCCAAGAATTTTTTTAAATAAATTTATTTATTTTATTTATTTACTTTTGCCTGCATTGGGTCTTTGTTGCTGCACTCAGGCTTTCTCTAGTTGCGGTGAGCGGGGGCTACTCTTTGTTGTGGTGCACGGGCTTCTCATTGTGGTGGCTTCTCTTGTTGCGGAGCACAGGCTCTAGGCGTGTGGGCTTCAGTAGCTGTGGCACATGGGCTCAGGAGTTGTGGCTCGCGGGCTCTAGAGCGCAGGCTCAGTAGTTGTGGCGCACGGGCTTAGTTGCTCCGCAGCATGTGGGATCTTCCTGGACCAGGGCTTGAACCTGTGTCCCCTGCATTGGTAGGAGGATTCTTAACCACTGCATCACCCGGGAAGTCCCAAGAGTTTTTTTTTGAATGTTGTATTATCATGAAAAATTTTTGTACTGGAGAAAATTTCTAACCAAAATATATTTTGTAATTACTTTTCAATGATGTATAATTTCTATTTTAATGTTTCTAATATACATGTGAATTAACTCATTAAAAAGTTGAGAACTAAAACAATTTCAATTGGATTTTCTAGTTGTAAGGTTAAAAAAAGTCTACTTAAAGTAAAATTTAAAGGAATATTTTTTTTTTTTTTTTTTTTTTTTTTTTTTTTTTTGCGGTACGCGGGCCTCTCACTGCTGTGGCCTCTCCCATTGCAGAGCACAGGCTCCGGACGCACAGGCTCAGCGGCCATGGCTCACGGGCCCAGCCGCTCCGCGGCATGTGGGATCTTCCCGGACCGGGGCACGAACCCGCGTCCCCTGCATCGGCAGGCGGACTCTCAACCACTGCGCCACCAGGGAAGCCCTGAAGGAATATTTTGATTTTTAAACTAGAAAATTAAACTTGATAACAGAAACCGATTATTTCTGATCATCATAAAATAAGACTCATTTAATTAAAGTAACCTAAGTCCTTTGAAAGAAAACAATCCAAGTATCTCTACTTTATAGATTTTACCAAGAAAGTCAATTAAAATGAAAATAATATCAGTTGATAATACTAAACTGCAAAAAGTTAATTTGAACATCTAGAAACAGCACAAATATTGGAACCTCCGGAGTTACCATGTCAGTGTGGAGAATAAGCCAGTGCTTTTCCTTTGGGCCTCTGTTCTATTAATCCCCCTTACTGTGTTTTCGTGCTCCTCCACTCTCCAGGATCTTTCACTGTGTTTGTTCCACTAATAAACTTATCTTTTGTCATTTTGCAGGTGAAGAATTTTCTTTCTTGAAGCATCTTTCTCACATGGTGACTGCTGAAGAGAGTCAGTATGTGATGAAAATTGCCAATGCCCTCTTTGTGCAAAATGGATTTCATATCAATGATGAGTTTTTGCAAATGATAAAAAAGTACTTTAACGCAGAAGTCAATCATGTGGACTTCGGTCAAAATGTAGCTGTGGCCAACCATATCAATAAGTGGGTGGAGAATAATACAAATAGTAAGTCATTTGGTTCCTTTCTTTCTCTAATAGCTTAGTTTTAACTCCCTTTTACTTCTGAAATTATTTGTCCCCTTGTTCCTTTTACATTTTGAATGTTAGATTGCATTTAGTTGAGTATCTACTAATTATTTTGTATAGATTACAGCCTATTTTATTTTATTTATTATTATTATTTTTTTTTGCGGTACGCGGGCCTCTCACTGCTGCGGCCTCCCCCATCGCAGAGCACAGGCTCCGGACGCTCAGGCCCAGTGGCCATGGCCCACAGGCCAACCCGCTCCGCGGCATGCGGGATCCTCCCGGACGGGGGCAGGAAGCCACGTCCCCTGCACCCGCAGGTGGACTCCCAACCACTGCGCCACCAGGGAAGCCCTGATTACAGCCTATTTTAGAAGCATTGTTTATGAATAAATATTTGAGAAAAAGTTAATTCTTTTGGCATGTATAGAATATTGGTACTGATAAATTAATATGAAATCTGTGCTCTCCAGTTGGTGAGTTTCATCTGAATGGTAATCTTAACTACTGTATGGAATTTTGCTTGGGCTGACCATTTAATAAGTTAGATACTAGTTAGAATCACAGTTGCTGGCTCTCTTAACAATATGATTAAAATAGAGTAAGAGAGTTTAAAAATATTTGTTGGCTTTTAAACCACAGAACTTGATTGCTAATCAAAAAATTTGTACAGGATTCCTTTAAATAAAAGAGCAGCCCATTTTAAGCCCAAACAAATGGAGAGGAATTAGAAAAGGATGCATTTGTTTCAAATTTTAATTCTAAATCATATTTTCAAAATGTATTTAAGGGAGCTTCCCTGGTGACGCAGTAGTTGAGAGTCCACCTGCCGATGCAGGGGACACGGGTTCGTGCCCCGGTCCGGGAAGATCCCACATGCCGCGGAGCGGCTGGGCCCATGAGCCATAGCCGCTGAGCCTGCGCGTCTGGAGCCTGTGCTCCGCAATGGGAGAGGCCGCAACAGTGAGAGTCCTGCGTACTGTCAAAAAAAAAAAAAAATGTATTTAAGCTCTCCAAATGTTTCATATTTTACCATTTTATTTTCCGATTTTACCAACAAAATAATTGAAATTAGAATAAAAAAATGAGACCAAATTGAAAGTAGATTACTATGGCTGTTCCTTAAATTAATTAATTCATGTTGTCAAAACTCCGAAAATAATGTTAATCTAATACATTTTATGCTGGAACAACAACAAAAGACCATCATCCCATACCCTTTGTCCTATATTCCCCAAAATGCTGAGGCACCTTCTTAAGTACCTAAAGAAGTGCTGTGACTAATAAAATGAGAGAATACAGAGTGAATGTTGGTCCTGTCTTTTCTAAGAATAAGAATAATAATTCAGCTGCATTAGATTGGATTACTGAAAGCTGTTTATTTCCAAACTCTTCTTAAACAATTTCAGCCATTAATAAAGTCCCAATGTCTTTCAAAATGGATTTAGAAAGGAACATTATAAGTGATAAAAATTAAGGTATCATTAGTTAAGTTGGCTTTTACTCATCTGTTTTCACCTAATCAAAAGCAGTTGTTATATCTGATGGATATCCAATGTACATGGGGGAAAAGTTTGAATTGGGTGACATTTTAATCATGTACATTGTTCAAGAATAAACTTAGAAATATCTGTTGAATGCTTAATCTGTGTTAAGATTGCAACTAGAAAGTAGTAAAGCCTGAGATTCTGTTGTATGTGGTTCTGTAGTTTGTGCAAATGTCAAGATGCTACCAGTTAGTGTTATTTTAGGTGGTGTATAAGGGTATTTTAGATGCCCTTAGTCTGTAAGTATATTTGTGTGTGTGTGTGTGTGTGTGTGTGTGTGTGTGTGTGTGTAACATTTTTTCCTTTGAAAGTTAGATACTTTTAATTTTTATTGTAAATTTTATAATGATATAAAGTTCATCTCAAGCACTCTCTTAGATGGTAGTTTGATAATCTTTTGGTTTCCTTTCACCTTCAAATTTAATATGAATTTTCATCCATTCATTTTTTCCTGAATAGGTCTGTTGAAAGATTTGGTATCCCCAAGGGATTTTGACTCCGTCACTCATCTGGCCCTCATCAATGCTGTTTATTTCAAAGGGAATTGGAAGTCACAATTTAGACCTGAAAATACCAGAACTTTTTCCTTCACTAAAGATGATGAAAGTGAAGTCCAAATTCCAATGATGTATCAACAAGGAGAATTTTATTACGGTAAGACAGTTTGGCTTTTATTTCTCTCTTCTTGCAGTATATCAACAAATTTCTAAGAAAAAAACATGAAATATTCATTACTCAGATTTCTCAACAATCTGGTTTGGGCTACAATTCAATTTTCTTGGCCCCATTTTCACAGGCCTCTAATTAGATCCTGAGTGAATATTCTATGTTTTGATAGTTTTCCAATATGTTTCTTAATTTATAAAGTTGATTACACCTACAGAGTGGCTTTATTCATGTGAAAATATCTGACCTGTGTCAGAATGTTCTGAGTCACTCCAGAAAATCACTTGCTTTGGGGTGGTTTTCAGCGAGCCATATGTTCCACCCAGCTCTTGATTTGGACACCTCATCACTTTTTTTGTTTTTTTTTGTTTTTTTTTGCGGTACGCGGGCCTCTCACTGTTGTGGCTTCTCCCGTTGCGGAGCACAGGCTCCGGACGCGCAGGCTCAGCGGCCATGGCTTACGGGCCGAGCCGCTCCGCAGCATGTGGGATCTTCCCAGACCGGGGCACGAACCCGTTTCCCCGGCATCGGCAGGCGGACTCTCAACCACTGCGCCACCAGGGAAGCCCCACTTTTTGAATTATAAGCATTCCTTTAAAATTTTGCTTTCAGACTTGTGTTTGGTCAGGCATAATTATTCATTCATAGTTTCACTTACTGAGAGTCTATAATTTGTGATACAAGTCAGCATCCTTGGCATTGTTTTCAGGGATACTTCATTGGCCTTTTCAGAAGTTTAGGATGCTAATCCTTTCTCCATACCATACTGAACTATAATTATTTATTGTCATAAGCAGAAATGTAATTGCAAGCTAAGTATATGTTAGAACTAATATTTTATTCTATTCAAAGGTACACAGTAAAATTAAAATATTATAATCACAGTTAATCAAATTAACAGTCAAAATAAGAAAGGGAAATACCTATTTATTTGAGAACCAAAATGTTTAATGTGACATCTAAAGGACCTAGATCAGTTAAATGAAAATATTCAGAACAAAAGCATTACGTTTGTTTTGAAAATGGGGGAAATTTTAAAGTAGTGGCAGGACCATTTGTTTTAAAGACCATTTTTTTTTTTTTTTCTTTTTTAGTGAAAGCCTGGTCAACTTAGCTAAGTTCATAGAACACAAAGCCAATTACCTAATTTACCTAATTATCTAATTTGGAGATTTTAATCACCACAAATGCTCTGGATAACTACTGCCAAATGAAGTAGATTTCACTTTGGCTGTGCTACCTTAGCCTCAAAACTTTTAGCTGCGGTAATAATAGAGTACCAGGTATTATGTAGTCAGTTTTCCCCTTCTTAGAAATCAGGTGGGTATTGGTAAATGTGATTTACATCCAACTTGGATCCAGGGCTTTATTTTTCTAATCATGACTTTTCATTTTTTTAATGATATCCTTAAAATATATTCATTTGAGATATCTCATTTAAAAATAAAAAGTAAGTTTAGAGAACATGCTATGACAAATGTGAAACAATTCTGGGGATCCTAAAATAAAATAAATTCTGTAGGGCTGAGGATTCACTTGAATTTCAGGGCTTACTTTAAAATAAACCCTCTTCTTCTCAGAGGCCCGAATTTTTTATAGTCTACACACTATTTTGGAAGAAAGTTATAACAAATGTAAACATTTTAGTGAAGCCTTGATAGGGGCCTTTTATCACCTTTCTGTTCTTTTTAGGGGAATTTAGTGATGGCTCCAATGAAGCTGGTGGTATCTACCAAGTCCTGGAAATACCCTATGAGGGGGATGAGATAAGTATGATGCTGGTCTTGTCCAGACAGGAAGTTCCACTGGCCACTCTGGAGCCATTGGTCAAAGCACAGCTGATTGAAGAATGGGCAAACTCTGTGAAGAAGCAAAAAGTGGAAGTGTACCTCCCCAGGTGAGAGGTTCCTGTGTGACTCCCTCTGATAGCATGGAGGGAAGGTATCAATGAAGGTTCTGACGCAGAGAAACTCTCGCCACTGCTGTTGAATTTTGTCTTGTGTTGCTCTTGTCTTCCTCCTCTTCTTTCTCTTCCTCCACCTCCTCCATCTTTTAAAAAGTATTCTTTCATACTCATTCAGTCCTGCTCAGAGACACAGGCTGACTCATTGACCATTCTATACTACTTATCAAGACCTAGTTTCAGATATGAATCAATATTCTTAGCTTCATTTTAGAAGATTTTTCAATAGATTGTCTCTGAATATCATTTGCATCTACAGTCTTCTGTATTTCATTCATATTTAAATTGATAATAGCTGGAGAAAAAAGAATCTTCTACTTTGTTGGAAGAAGTGCAAGCAAGTCATGGGCTAGGTGCCAAGATGCAACCATAAATAAGCAGGAAGAAGCTTAAAATACTCCGTGCAGGGCCTTGATGTTCTGACTACCATCCACTTCCTCGACCCTATCTCGGGCCACTCACCACGTTCAACTTTTTGTAGTAGGTACTATCCAGGGATAGTAGTTATGCCACAGACACCATAGGCTCTTTTATGCCTCAGGGTCTTTATGTATGGTTTTTTTGTTGTTGTTGTTTTTTTTGTTTTGCGGTACGCGGGCCTCTCACTGTTGTGGCCTCTCCCCTTGCGGAGCACAGGCTCCGGACGCGCAGGCTCAGCGGCCATGGCTCACGGGCCCAGCCGCTCCGCGGCATGTGGGATCTTCCCAGACCGGTCACGAACCCGTGTCCCCTGCATCAGCAGGCAGACTCTCAACCACTGTGCCACCAGGGAAGCCCTTTATGTATGTTTTTGCATTGGCCTAAAATGCCCTCCTCACATACCTTTGCCAGATATTTACCTAGCCTTCAGGGTACAGGTCTGGCACTAGTTCTTCTAGGAAGCCTTCCATGAACCGCATGATGGAGCAGGTGACCCTCACTTTGCCTCACTTATGCACCTCCCTGTTATGACAGTACATTTACATTACCACCCCACAACCAAATTACCTTTTTTGTAGGTCTTACTTTCCTTCTGTAAATTCTTCTAGGGTAAAGTCAGTTCTCTCTCTTATCTACAGTGTGTTTGCAAAATCAAACCCAACCGACGATATTATTCTGCCCTTGAATACTTTAAAACGTAATAGGGGAGCTGGACCAGCAAACCAAACAACAAATTTATAAACATAATGTATAAATTCCAGGCTAGAAAACAAAACACGCAAACAGCCAATAAACATGTGCGTGTGTGTGTATGTGGAAGTAGAGTTCCAATATTCATTCCATGTAAGAAAATTACACAAATATGATTAATTAGTATGAATATTGAAGGGTGATAAATAAGATATTAGTACTAAAATTGAATTACTTGGCTTCCCTGGTGGCACAGTGGTTGAGAGTCCGCCTGCCGATGCAGGGGACACGGATTCGTGCCCCGGTCCGGGAGGATCCCACATGCCGTGGAGCGGCTGGGCCCGTGAGCCATGGCCACTGAGCCTGCGGGTCCAGAGCCTGTGCTCCACAATGGGAGAGGCCACAACAGTGAGAGGCCCGCGTACCGCAAAAAAAAAAAAAAAAAAAATTGAATTACTAAAACCTCATTGACTCATTCATATTTATTCTAATTTCAGGAATTGTCATTTAAAATTACATCTTATATGAATGCTTATTTTTCCAAAACTTTGCTGATGTCTGCTACATTATGTTAATGAAGGAGAGCTATTTGGAACTGTAGACATTTTTGGCTAGAAATATGCATATATTGATGCATTATGTTAATGTAGTTCATAATATATAGCCATATACTTCTCGGTCTACATATAAAAATTAAGGTAATCATAATCCAAATGGTTTTTTCTTTTTAGCTAAGATATTTAGCTTGCATAACTTACCATGACAATACATTTATGTAGAAAGATTTCACTGTTAAGTCTATTCTCAAGGAGAGGTAGCCAATGAATATCTAACATACAAAACCAGGTTTTTTTTTTTAATATATGATAATTGACATCTACATATTTAATATATGAACAATATATCTTAACTCTAAAAGAACAATTTGCTTTTAAATGTTAATAATTACATGTAAATAACTAAATCAGATTTAAACCTTCATCCAGTGACCTTTTATCATTAATTTTGTACTTTTCCCTTGCATTTTTATAAGGAATTCTTTTTGATAATATGAGAAATTCAGTAGAGAGTTAATGCTTCTTTTATTAAATTCTATGAATTGACTGCAGCATCTCCAAATGCCTTAATTCTGTAGGGATGCAAAGTTATTTAAGAGTATTTTAAAAGAATTCTAAAGGAATGTTTATTAAGTATCACATATTGTAATTCAACCACATTCACTAGAAAATGTGGCCATCGGGTCCTGTCCACTGAGAAACTGAATGCGGCAGCAGAAGAAAATTAAATTTTCATTCTCTAAGAGATACTCTTCAATTATGAAAGAGTTTAGCTTGCTTGCTCATATTAATGCCTGTTACTAAACTAGGCATGGTTAATTACCATGTATCCGTTTCTGCAGGAGTTCCATGAATTCTCCTTCTGCATGGCTAATGCATAGAGTGGGAGGCTAAGTAGCTAGATAAGATAAATTTGGTGTCCCTTTTTAAGAGATTGACTGTTTCTGAATACCAATGTTTTGGTAATAATCAATGGGAACTATTCACCCCTCCATTTTACAGCATTAGGACCCACCAATGTTCAGTGAAGGAAGTGATTTATGTGACTCAATCTTAGCAAAGGTAAAAGTTTTCTAATAGTTGTGCTCCAGCTTTACTCAAGTGTCTGTCTTAAAGGGTTTGTATAGTTTTTTCACATGGAGACATTACTCTAAAAATGCAACTGTGCATTTCTGAATTTGACCACATTCTTGTCCTACTTCACAGGTACTTTTACTTTCTATTATACCAGATTTTATACAAGTTGCTTTAAAATACTTTCCCTTAAGAGGCATAGGGTACTTGGGGGGAGGGAGAGGGGGGAAAGGCAATTACTTTTGTATTAATATTTTTTCCCCTGAACAGTAAATCCTACAGGAATCAGATGCTGAATTGAAATTGTATTTTTATCGAAAATACAAGAATCTATTCAGAAGAGGGTCAGATTGCTATCTCTATGTGATACCACCAAATCCAGTGAAATACCACAAGATTTATGCACAGTCATACATCTCCAAGATTTAAATGAGATTGCCAAATATTCTTCCAATTTATCCATGGTAGAAAAAATAGTTTGGCTAATATGTAAAAGTATATTATATATATATATATATATATATATATAAAATATATGTAAAATATCTAAAAAGCACTTTAGAATGATACCTGCCATAAAGTAAGCATCATATAATTATTATCTAATATTACTATTATTGTTTATTTTTAAGTCCTAGTATTTATCTTTTGTTAATCAATCTTTTTATATACTCTTCTCTAAGTAGGATTTTTTTAAACTTGGTTCTAATGAAATTACCCTCTTCATTGTATATTCTTACTTTTCAGTCTTACTGATACAGCTTAGGTATAAAAAGATCTTTCTATTGATAAAATAAAAATGAAATCTCTAATACTTGGAATGCAGATGTACCTGGCTGTAGTATCTTTCTACTCTTTCCTTTGTAGTCTTAGGTTTTTCATTTGTGATCAGAGTACTAGAAATCAAAGGATAAGTGTTCTCTATTTTGTAACCAGAAACCATCCTGCTATTTTGAAGTGACTGTCTACTCATAAAGCACTTCAGTTTCATGTCTGTTAAAGAAAACCAGTGCATAAGCCATCTGATTTTATTTTTTATCATGAGTGCTTTTATTAGGTTTTTCTTCAAAGAATTTGATTAATTCTTACACATTTTTATAAATCTCCTTATGTGTAATATATATATATTTTTTTCTTTTTCTTTTTTTTTTTTTTAACATCTTTATTGGGGTATAATTCCTTTACAATGGTGTGTTAGTTTCTGCTTTATAACAAAGTGAATCAGTTATACATATACGTATGTTCCCATATGTCTTCCCTCTTGCGTCTCCCTCCCTCCCACTCTCCCTATCCCACCCCTCCAGGCTGTCACAAAGCACCGAGCTAATATCCCTGTGCCATGCGGCTGCTTCCCACTAGCTATCTACCTTACTACGTTTGTTAGTGTGTATATGTCCATGACTCTCTCTCGCCCTGTCAAAGCTCACCCTTCCCCCTCCCCATATCCTGCCTGTCCGGAGCCTGTGCTCCGCAACGGGAGAGGCCACAACAGTGAGAGGCCCACGTACAGCAAAAAAAAAAAAAAAAAAAAAATTAAATTTATATGTGTAATATATATTTGTTCATTTGTAACACTTGCTCCACACCATCCCTGCTTAGTCTCCGATGCTTCTGCCCTCTGCATACCTCTTTAATTTATTCAGATAGAAAATTGCAAATACAAGATTACATCAAATGCCTTTACAAAAACAGCCATGACTTTTGGTTTTAAAAAAGTAGCATTGTGGCTTTTTATTTTTAAAATCAGTGGATGAAATGTAAAATCTTCCTGTAGTTCGTTTGTTTTTAAATAAGCCATTGTGGGAATTTTAGTGATTAAGGGTGGGAGGACTTCACAGTCAGAAAGATCTCAGTTCATATCTTTATTCTGCCACCTACTAGCTGTGTGATTAGGGAAGTTGTTTAGCTTTACTGAACTTCAGTTTGTTCTTCTGTGGAATAGAGGTAACAATACCTGTCTCATAGGATTGTGTGAGATTATCACAGGGATGATTAAATGAGATACTAGAGATAAAAGGATTTGCATAGTGCCTGGGACATAGTAAACACTCAGTATATGGGAGATGATAATGATTACTTATATTAATATTAGCCTATTTAAAGAGGAAAGAGAGTATATGGATAATAGTTATTTTTTAATAGTTTGATAAGGAACAAAGACAAGGAATGGATAAGTAGAAATTGTTTACATCTTGTCTTCAACTTTAAACAAACACTCTCGTGGGCACCTAGATTTTATTTCACTTCACCCTACGTATGTGGTCTTATGCCAGATACTACAAATATTAAAATGAAAAAAACACTAGATCTGACAAATTTACAGTTAAAGTAGCAGAGATTAGTATACCTATTTAATCAAATTACTCCACCACTACTAAAATGCAAATATTCAACACCTAACGTCAATAATAATGTGAATGTTACACGTACCTGCAATACGGTAAGTACTATTAACATATCTGCCCTTTACTGCATGCCTCCTACAAGCCAGCATCACCCTAAGATGTTTAGAAAACTTATTTAATCCCTTCAACAATACTGTGAAGTAGGCATTATTATTGCCATTTTCCGTATGCCAAAACCAAGGTTCAGAAATTAGATAATTTGCCCAAATTCAATCTAGCTAAAATATCATTGTCACCTAAACAGCCTAAAAAGTGTGAAACAAACCAAGCTGCTTTTAAGAAGTAGAAAGAACCCTTACTGAAATCTTCCTTCACTTTCTTATTTTAGGTAGATCAGGATATATATACTACTACCTGGATCCATATCCCAACTCCGCCACTTACTAGCTGTATGAACTTGGTCAAGTTATTCCATCTCTCTGCTGCTCAGTTTCTTCAAATATTAACTGAGGATAATAATACCTACCTCAAAGAGCTGTAGTGATATTTAAATTAATCTGTTTTTGTTATATTAATCTGGTTTATATTGTTGGAACAGTTCCTATTATATAGTAAGCTACATATGTGACCAATAAACAAACAAATAAATAACAAAGCACACAGAAAACACTTTAAGAATTCATTCAAGTCACTGAATATATTCTCCAATGTATTTCCCTACTCATCCCCCTTTTCTACTTTCACAGTCAATATCCACTTTTTGTGGAAAACAAAATAAACTGTTAGGTGCAAGTTAAAGTGTAAGATAAAAATAGTACTTAAATAGTATCTATTTTAAAATAGATAAAATTTAGTACTTAGTCTACTATGTTTGTTATACTTTTACTCATCTGTTGGTTTTCCCCTGATTATTCCTCTTGGTGTCTGAGTCTTGTTTATAGCAATCATTCTCTTTTCATTCTTCTTAAAACCAGACATCAGAAATGATGCTAAAGTAATGTTTAGTGACTATTACAGACTTAGCTTTTTTAAGGACACAGCCCATTGCCTAAAAACTTATATTTATGATCTGTATTGATTAGGAGGCAACATCTTTTAAAAAAAGGAAATATTTAGTTCTAACCAGTTTTTCACTTTTTATAAAAAAGTAATAAAAGCCTTTGCTTTTAAAAACTTCACTTGTTAATACAGCCATGCTCGGTCCATATCTTTCACCGAAAAGATGCGTGATACAATTCATTGGTTTGATACAATCTCATTGGGAGAGATTCCATATTAAGACCAATCTGGCTTCCTACTTAACAATTTAATACTATTCTGTTACGTTATTCTTTTCGATGCTCCCTTTTTTTACAATAACAATCAAATACTACTTATAGTTAAAATCCAGTTTTAGTATAATTTGCCCTCTATAAAACAGACTTTTAAAAATCAACATATCTAACATTTTATTCCTGTCCCAGGTAGGAGGATGCTGTAACTAAATACTTTTTAAAGGCTGTAACTAAATACTTTTAAAATGCTGTAACTAAATACTTTTTCCCCTCTGTGTTCTCCAGGTTCACAGTGGAACAGGAAATTGATTTAAAACATGTTCTGAAGGCTCTTGGAATAACTGAAGTTTTCATCAAAAATGCAAATTTGACAGCCTTGTCTGGTAGGAAATAAACACCAATTTTAAAAAAATGTTATTCCATAAAGTTTTTTTAAAATGATGGTGGTGAAACCTCTATTTATTAAGGAGTTCTGAGGTAAAATATAGTTATCAGTTGCCAGATAAATATAAGAAATATATTTAACTTCTACAAGCAAAACTATACATACAGTCACAACATTGTTTGTATTATTCTGCTTCATGTCTATCTTTGATAGCAGATTATATTCTCCAGAAGACCTGTCTTATGCATCTTTGAATTCCCAATCACATCTGACAGAATGCCTTGTAGAGCAGATAATCAATAAATGTGTTGATTGAATATCTCAGTATGTCCGGATATAATAAATCATATGGGAAAGAAAGAAGGAAGAGAGGATGAATGAGTGCCTGCTGTGAGAACTAGATGCTTTTAAAAAGAACACCTGTGAGATGATGTAAATATTATCTTAAGTCTTCAATAAAAAACAGTGGTTTTGAAGAAGTAGCTTCAAAATATACTTGACATATTGGGTGTTGAGTAATTTATTTAAAATATCCCAAGGGAAAACAACCAGTTAAATTATTTGATTCAGATGCCCTAATTTGGTCAGGATAAAAATCTTAACATATTAGGAACATTAAAGTACTTAGAAATGTAAAATCCTTTAGGAAATATTTTTAAAGCAGCTAATCCCAAGACACGTATTGAATTAAGGTACCTGTGAGTGTCAGATTTAGTTAGTTTAGCTAATGATAATTTTCATCATTTCTATAGAACATGGGGAATAAACAGTATGTTTTCTGATGAGATAAAGACAGATTGATATCAAGATAAAACAAGAGTTCAGAGCCCTAGGAGCTTGGATGTGAGCCATGAAGGTAGAATAAGTGGAGATTCAAAGGGTAATGGGTACATTGTACTTGAGGCAGAAATATATATATATATTTGTGGTTCAAGCACAGGATAATTTAAAATTCTTATACTCCTTTCCTTAGGAATTCAAAGAATGCTATATTGGCCAAATTCCAACTAAATAATTATATTTTGCTTTCTTACCATGGCTCTATTTTCAGTTTGATTAGAGATTCCTCAGTGTGTCACCCAAACATTTAGGCAGTTATCTCACACACATAGAATATTTACTGCTTTTCAGTCCTGAAGGAGTATCACTGCAGTGGCAAATCAATTATTGTGGTCAGTGTAGGTCAACTTTTTTGAAATATCTGGAAGGTTTATAAGGTAATATTTAATTGCTTTTACTATGTACAGAGAGAGTAGAGCATAAATGTACATATGAGTGCAGATTTGAAATCACACTAGGCTCTTTCAGAGTTCATAGAGTCTATAGCAGAAAGTCTTTGCTCTTTGATCAAACCTCCATCAGAACTGAATCCTTCCCAGCATCTTGCTCACAGCTGCATTCCCAGTACCTGGTCATCCTCAAACACTACCCAGTTCAGGTCTTCAGGATAACTGATCTAAAACCAGCTTCTCAAGTTTTCAGTGGGAATTCTTTGATTCTTAAATTTCTAGTTTTGCCACAGTCTTAGAAGTCCCGGCATGCCAGCTACCTCAACCGATACAGTCTTCATTCTCTTCCTCTCTCTCTCTTTCACTCACACACACACATATACACAAATATATACATTACTTTACGAATCATTCATTCAAGAACTTTCTAGTGACACAGCTATAAAATTTTCCTCTCTGCTTCCTCTAGATTCAATAGCCTTTATTTCCTGCATCATTTTGGGGCACCATATGCTCTGCCTTACATGAGTGGTGTCCTGTTCACATGTATACTTCTTTGCCTCCCCAAATTACATGAAAACCTTGATGATTAAAGTGTTTATGACACTCAGTAACCCCACAAGTACCCAGGAAAATTATTAGCATGTATTTTGTTATTACTTTCTACTTTAGTGAGAATTTTCATGGTGTTTAGGATATACAGATTAATTCTATTCAATGCCATGTCTATTCCTTTCATTTAACAACTCTTTGTGAGGCAGATAGTGTGAGCAAAGTACTAGGTCATAAAAATGAAGAAATAACTAAGATATCCTACCTGTTCTGAAGAAGCACATAGACTCGTGGGGAGAAAGACATAAACAGCTGGATTTAATAAAAGGAAGAGTGATAGAAATGTATTATTGCAGTAGTGGTTCTTAACCAGGACAATATTGCCCTTCAGGGAACATTTGACAATAGCTGGAGACCTTTTTGGTTGTCACAATTAGGGAGAGCTACTGCCATCTACTGGGTGGAGGCCAGGGATGCTTCTACATCCCTGTGATCTACACTGCACAAGACAGCTTCCATGACAAAGAATTATCCAGCCCAAAATTTCTAGAGCAATGAGTTGAGAAACTCTGTACTAGAGAAAGCATTACGGAAGCAGAAAGGAAAAAAATCAAAGGGGAGAATGGGAGGGAGCATATTGGGTCAAAAGATGGAGGAAGAGACTATATGTATTTTTCTTCTTTCTATTTTCATATTGAGGTAAAATTGGTAGCTAACATTACATAAGTTTCAGGTGTACAACACAATTTGCTATTTGTATGCACTACAAAGTGATCACCACTGTTAAGTCTAGTTACTGTCTGTCACTGTACAATTGACCTACTTCACCAATTTTGCCCACCCCCTTCCTCTGGTAACCTTCTCCTCTGGTAACCACCAATCTATTCTCTGTATCTCCATTTTAATGGGTCTTTTTCTGGGGTTTTGTCTTGTTCTTTCATTTGGAATACACTCCTCTGTTCCCTCATTCTTCTTGACTCTCTGTGTTTGTTTCTATGAATTAAGCAAAACAGGTGCCTCTCCCAGTCTTGATGAAGTGACCACGTGTAGGAGATGAACCTTATTGTTCAACCTTTCCCCAGCTCTTGGTGGACTCCTGAACCCTTGTGATTGTCTAAGTGGCCTGGTTAATACTTGATAAATCCCAGCTGTGGACAGTGTGTGAAGACCCAGCAGTGTTCCAATAAGAGGGATCTCAGTCAGCACCTGGTTTTAGGCTGATTAGAAGCCAGCTCTTCAGGCAGCAGCTTTTAAAGTATGCAAATCCATGCAGCCCTGTGGGTCCACAATTATAAACCCTGCTGACTTCCAGACCAGATCTGAACATGTTCCTGCGTGACAGTTTGCAAAAATCAGGGTTTCGCATGAATGAATAAACTCTGGGGAGGTACCAGTAAGTTGTGGCGAGGCCAAGGGAGGGCTGAAGGATGGTATCTCCCTGCCTACGTTCCCTGCGAGTTCCTCTGTAGCCCCTAGAGGTGTAACAAACCTGTAGCCTGTCCCTCAGGTTGCAGCTCCAAGACAAGGAAATGGACCTTTTTCACAGGAAGACTGGGGATGGTTTTAGTCTGCTGTCTGTGCAGTGCCCCGGGGGGTGATAGCCTGCACAGAACTGTTTCTCTGATTGTCACAGTCCTTTGGGGCCCAGAAATGCAAGCCCCTCTGGCCACCAGGGCCAGACAATCAAGGAGCGCCCCCTGTGTGGACTGTGCTCACCCCCAGCAGGAAAGAGCATTGGGGGAAGGGCACACCCTTGCCTCTAGCGAGGGAGAGCAAGAGCGCTGGGAATGGGGCACACCCAAGGCTATAGCAAGGCTATGCTTGTGTGTGCCCACCTGCACTAGCAAGGTATAGGGAGAGTGCAAAAACGGTGCTCACCCATGCCTCTGTCCCCAAAGAAAGTCCCCACTTGTCCCTGCCCCTCCAGCAGATGCTTTAAGATTAGCAAATGAACCTCCTTCACATATAGTCCAGGCACTTCTCTAACTGCTGCCTTTGTACTGGGTCCTGGGATGAGTGAGACAGTGTGCAAGTCCTTTTAAAGGAGTATCTCAGGTCTCTACACCGCCCTGGGTGCCCTGGACATAAGCCCCTTAGGTTTCCAAAGCCAGATGTTTTGGGGACCTCGTGTCAGTGCAGGTCCCTAGGGTTGGGGTGCCCAACGTGGGGCACAAATACCTTGCTCCTCAGGGTGTAGCTCTGGACCTATGAGATTCCTCCCTGGTGGAGGTCTCTGCACAGGGGCATGGAGTTTTTGGTGGGACTGACCCTCTGCATCTCCCACCATGAGGCCCTTTTATCCTTTGTTGTGCCTCCAGTTGGTCAGCTAATTATTAGCTCTTTTTCAACACTTGTTCCATATGTAGCTTTAGATTTGGTGTGTCTGTGGGAGGAGGTGAGCTCAGGATCTTTGTACACCACCATCTTAGATCACCCCCCTCATAAGTATGTATTTAAGCTTCTAAATGCGTAGAAAATTTTTGAACAACATCTTAGAAAATGATAGAAGTGGTTGCCTCGAGAATACTGGACAGAGGCTCTTAGAGGAGAGAAGGGGTTTCGTTTCATAGACCACTGTGTACTGTTTGGAAATGTACCTTGTGTATGTATTACTTCTTTAATTAAAAGCCTTATGTAAAAACTGGGGAAATCTTTTAAAAATAACATTATTAGTAGAATTTGAAAACTCGAAAGTACCCAGAAACCAATTCAGTACTATTGGGACACTACTACATTCTAAAATCATGTAATGAGATTTTTATCTTTCTTTAAAAATAGTTAATGTGATTTAGCAGTGGACCAAAAATACCCTACATGACATTCCCTTGCTTCTGGAAAAACTGAATGACTTGAGAGTCTTTTGCTAAGACCTCTTGAATCCATGCTTTCATTTTCTGTTCCATGGCGTCTACTTTCATTTCAGACTCTCATTACTGCTGCCCTAGACTATTTCAATAGCCTCCTAAACGGTTTCCAATCTCTCTACCATCTAATCTGTCTTATCTACCACTGCCAAGATTAATCACCTTAAGACTCACTCTCTGATCATTCCAGCTCCTGTTCAGAGCCTCCCTTCGGTCTGCTGTGCACCGTGCACCGCTCGGCAGGGCATTCAGACCTCAGCCCCGTCCAGCCTCATCTCTGGCTGATTCCTTACACACAGCGTGTGCTCCAGCCAAACTGAACATTCGCTCTGCGCCTCACATCCCCCCAGCCCTCATCTTTATGAAATTTCTCCCACCTGAATACCTTTTGAACTGAGCCCCAGGTCAAATATCTCCGACTTTATTAAGCCACCATGGTTACACCAACGAGAATTAATCACTCCTTTTTAAATACTACAATATTCTATTATTTTTCTTATGCCACATACCACATTTAATTTCATATTATCATTATTTATGCATTGGATATCTCCCACCAGAATTTAAACTTCCACATAATTCATCCTTACGTGTGTTTAAGAAGCACCCAGCACCGTGCTTTCTGCTTCGTACTCCCTGAATGAAGGAACAAATAAGATGAGATGCTCTGTATTTATTGTGTTTATTTTTTCACCTCACTTTGACGTCCATTGCTTTTGACGCTAAATTCCATGAACATAAAACATAGTAAAGACTCATGCGATAAACATGGAATCTAGAGAGTGCTGAGAATCATTTTCTTCTCAGGCTCTATTTAAAATGCTCATCTAGTTGCAGCGAAGATCCTGTTATAGAGTAGGGCTATTTTTTGTAAGGGAAATGAAGGACCATCAGCATTTGGATTAATAGATAATCCCCTTGGAAGGTGTAAGGGGAAAGAGAAAGAGAGTACTAAATCCTTCAGCACGAAGTATGAGCTTTAATAAAGGAGCCAATGAAATAAAGGAATTAAGAAGACACAGCAAAAGCCATATTCAGGTCAGACTCAAGCGCTTAGATTTATGCTGGACTGACTCTTACATCCTGCCCTTGTTTGTGCTCTTTCTCCTTCTACCTGTAAGTCAGAGAGCTGTCTTTCTCTTCCAGCACCATAATTCCAGTTCTACCCCACCTTCTTGCTTGGACTGTTGCAACAGCTGACACAGTTGATCTTCTTGCCCCCAGCTGATTGCTCATCCAATTCACGCTTTACAACTGCTGCCACCGATATCTTCTAAAATCAAAGCCGTCATGTCCTGTTACTTCTGGCCAAAGCCCGGGCTCTCTAGCATCATGGTCCAAGCTCTTAAAATCAAGCACATCCCCCGCCACTCCCCTCCTCCTTCTAGCCCCAGCTTCAGTTGGACCTTCAGGTCCTCACCACTGCTTCTCTCACTTTGCAGATATAATTCTCTGTTTGGAATGCCCTTGTCCCCTTCTCTGACTTTCACTCTTCCACTTATTCTTCAAGAACCAGTCCAAATGTCAGCATCCCTGAGAAGCTTCCCCTGACGTCCTGCCCTTCCTAGATGGTTTACTTTCCCTTATCTGGATTCTGATGGTGCAAAGTGCTCTCACAAGTTCTACTTTTTCCTTGGATTGTTTGTTCTTATACCTGTCACTGAGCTCGGAGCCCCTCAGAAGCCTGGACTGTGTCATAGACATCTTTCTGTCCTCAGAGCCCAGCATGGTGTGGGGAGCAGGATAGATGCTGGGTGGGTGCGTGCCCTGAGAAGATGGTGCTGGGCTCTGCCTTGCTCCAAGTTGGGGGCTTCTCTCAAGCCTCTGGCCCTCCTCAATCCCCATGCTCCAGCCACACAGGCTTTTTCTGGGTCCTTGAACACACCTGGCTTGTGTCTGCCTCTGCACCAGCCTTTCCCGCCAGTCTGCCTGGGACTGGCTCCTCTGTGTTCTTTAGGTCTCAGCTCAGATTAACCTTCTCAGACAAGCCTTTCCTAACATCCAATGTCAAGTAGCTCCTCTTCCCTTCCTTAGTCACCAGCCAACCCATCACTTTATATTATTTCTTATACTTACCATACCCTGAAACTGTGGTCATTTATTGATTTGCTTTTTTTTTTTTTTTTTTTTTTTTTATTGTGGCCTCTCCCGTTGTGGAGCACAGGCTCCGGACGCGCAGGCTCAGCGGCCATGGCTCACGGGCCCAGCCGCTCTGCGGCATGTGGGATCTTCCCGGACCAGGGCACGAACCCGTGTCCCCTGCATCGGCAGGCGGACTCTCAACCACTGCGCCACCAGGGAAGCCCTGATTTGCTTTTTTATTGTCCTTGTTATTTAATGTCTTCTCTCCCCCATTTGGAAGGAACTCTTTAGCTCACCATAGTATACCCAGTACATCAACAATGTCGGCACATAGGAGGTGCTCAGTACATGAATAAATGAATGAGTGAATAAATGAATGACTATTTGCTGGTCTATAACAAAATCTATGCAGAGAAACAAATAAGCAAACACTATTCCTACCTTGAAGGAGCTCAAATTCTAAAAACCTTTCTAAATTTCATGGGTAGGGCCAAAGCTAAAAGTATTTTAGCAACTAAAGTACAGAGACAGAGACATTTTTGGTATCCTAGGGTTCTGTTATGGAACTCCGTTCATTCTGTTACTTTAAGCATGTCCTTGGTGATGCAGAAATCCATTAAAATTGGCTGATTAGGAACAGTGCCACAAAGGAAGTAGTGGCACACTCTTGCATGATGGCCATCTGGCCAGCGTTATGTCAATCACAGGCACTTAGAGGCTTTGGTGCCCTGCACGATACCTCATACGAGCAGGGTACTTGATAAATATTTGCTCAGCGACTGAATGAATGCCTTAGTATTTGGCCTTGCTTTTTTCAGAAGAACTTAAATTACTGCCCAGCTCTTCTCTGGGGAACCTAGGGTTTGCTGGCACTGTTTCCATCTTATCCATTGTAAAAAGCCTTGCTCCACGCTGCCTGGAGAAAAGTAGGACCGGTTATTTGGCAGCTATGTCTGCTGTGGCCAGAAGAAGAAGACTGCTTGGGACCAGCGTGTGGGTTTTTTTTTTTTTTTTTTTTTGGTAGTTCTGTTTGCCATTGATTTATTTATTTCCATTTTTAGAGAATAGTTAACTTTTCTCTAACAAATAAGACAAACTCACCAGTGTAAATCTCTTTAACCCCCCTCATATTATGATTCCTTGAATACCCGAGTGCGTTCTTGGTGGCTGGAAGTGTGCAAGGAACTGGGGATAGGGAGAGGAGATAAATAGGACAGGAGGGTCCAGGCCCTCAGGGAATAAGTGCATGGCAGGAAAGATGGCCTTGATTGACATATAATTACACAAGAATGAGCAATTCTGGAGGCCAAACATAGAAGCTATGAACTTGCCTGTATTCCTGTATGATCTGATCTCCTTCTAAGATGTGGCAGCAGACACATTCTTACTTAAACTACTTTCAGCTTATATTTTATTTTAATGTGACAGCTTGAAGTTTGTGCCTAGAGAAAAAAAGTTTCATTTTCTTTTGTTCCCTCAGTGTTCATGATGTGATTTCTTACTTGTTACATTTTCTCCTACTTGTACATCCAAAGGGGTGGTGTTTTGCTGAAGGTTAAGTGTTGTGAAGCCTTGTTTACAACTGGAGACATTTGCTGTCCTTGGTGTAGCAGTTAGTCACCCCCAGGAGTTGGAACATTGGATTCAATCTTTATTTTGCTGTCTTTGAAATATATATGATGACAGTGGTCTGTTAGATCCCATTCCCTTTGCTCTTCTACTCAATTAGATTTTTAAGTTTTCTAGTGTGTGTGTGGTCTTTGTATTCTTTCTCTCTCTGGGGCTGTTTTCCATCCATTTTCCTAGACCATCTACTTTGGATTAGTGTCACGTGTTTTATTTATTACAAGAATAAACTTTATAGCCATAATTGTGAACAGAATTGTGGTCATGGTGCCCACAGAGTGACAACACCCAAAGTCTTACAATATGAAATAACTAACACCTTTCATTCAACAGTTACTAAATGTTGGGTTAACTACTGGAAAATTACACATTACCAGCAAACTCCCTCTACTTAGGTTAGTTCATTCATTAAGCTCCCTAAATGCCAGAAGCCAGGGGCACTAAGGGGAAGGACACAATCCTTGCCTGAAGGAAGTGGACAGTCCAGGAAGAGAGAGATAGCAATGTGAATATGATATATTATGAAGGCTTAAATAGAATTAGATCCTGGGTTCAGTGGGAAAGAGTGGTCAGTTCTACTTTAGTGGGGGGTGGGTGGGAATCGGGAGAGAGCAGAAAAGTCCTGGTAGGGTTTGAAGCTGAGCCTTAAAAGTAGATTAGGTGTCTCACTGTACAAGGGTTCAGTGAGTTTCTGGGGAAGCAAAGACACAGAAGTGATAAAGTGTGCTATGATCAGGCCATTGCCATTCAAATAATCTGGAGCACAGTGTGTAGAGTGAAGAATGCTATTTGGAAGAGGCAGAGGCAACCTCACGGAGGCCCTCATATTACATACTGAGCAGGTGTGCAGGTGTGTTATATACTGAGGGGGAGATGGGAGGTAGAGCTAGCAGGAGAGGTGATAAAGGGTTTTAAGTAGGGGCGTACCATGAATTGGTTTGTATTTGATGATCATCCCAGAGGAAGCTTTAATGTGAACGGGAGGCAGTTAGAGTAGTTTTAACTGCTGTGTCATTGATACACTGACATCCCCAGAAACTCATTTTAAAAAGTTGTTTGTATGTGTTGCTGGGTTTAATTTTCTGATTTTGAAGAACTTTTACCTCCATATTAATAGGTGAGCTTGGTCTATGATTTTCTTTTCTTAGACAGTCCTTTTTAAATTTTAATAGCAAATAAGATGACCCAGAGGTGACTTAGATTGCTTTTATTCTCTTTCTAGAGTCTGGAATAGTTTTATCTCAGAAAATTCTGTTGCTAGAAGGTTTGGTTAAAGTTCCCTAGAAAACCATCTAGGCGTGGAGTCCTTAATTTTGAGGATAGGGGAAGATTCTGTCTACTGATTCAACTACTTTAATGGTTACTGGACTATTCATTCTATTTTTTTCCTTGATTCAACTTTATAATTTAAATATTTTTATAAAGTTGCAGTTGATGGCAAATCTTCTATTTCAAAGTTATCTGCATAAAGAAGCATAAGAAACTTGTGGGGAGAGTTGGAAATATTCTTTATCTTATTTGTAGAGGTGGGGTCATAGATATATACATCTATCAAAATTTACCAAATTGTGTATTATAAATAGATACAATGCGTAGTAAATAAAGTATACCCTTTAAAGTTAACATTATCTGCAGAAAATTATATAGTATTTTTTGTGATTTTTAAAAGTTCTCTTCTGTTATCTTTAGGTATGTTCTGCTTTTTTGTCTTAATATTGTTTACTTGGGTAATTTCTCTTTCTTCTTTGTGAATCTCATTATAGGTTTGTCCATTTCATTATCTTTTAAATAACTAGCTCTCTGGGAAGAACCCTCGGCATTCTTGCTTTCTTGATCTTTCTGCCATGATGTCTTGCAGCATCCCTCCCCTCAAAACCGTTCTGTGGAGGTAAATGAGAGCACATGAGAGGTTTGGGGTCTAGAGGAGGGTATACTTGGGGCAGACGCCAGGGTTGAAGGGAGGAGATTCCTTCTTTGAAGGTGCTTAGTACAGTCAGCAAATCAGGCTCAGGGGATATTGGAGGCAGTTTCCTTTGTGCAAATTAATGTGTCTGAAATATCATTCGGTGTTACTGAAAAGTCCCCTCAAATTTCTTTTTCTTTTTTTTTTAATAAATTTATTTATTTTTGGCTGCATTGGGTCTTTGTTGCTGCACGCGGGCTTCTCATTGCGGTGGCTTCTCTTGTTGCGGAGCGTGGGCTCTAGCCGTGTGGGCTTCAGTAGTTGTGGCACGCGGGCTCCGGAGTTGTGGTTCACGGGCTTAGTTGCTCTGTGGCATGTAGGATCTTCCTGGACCAGGGATTGAATCCGTGTCTCCTGCGTTGGCAGGCGGATTCTTAACCACTGCGCCACCAGGGAAGTCCCTCCCCTCAAATTGCTGAACAGGGCTTACCTGGCAATGTGGACACTCCTTATCCTTTAGGAACTGGGTGCTGTCACTTTCGCATTTAGGGCCATTGATGCATGACTCTCTACCTTAACTGGCAGACGGATGAAAATGGGTAGCAGAATCTGAAAATAATATAGCATCTGTTAACTACTAAATAGTTACGTTTTACTGTCTTGGAATTCAGTGTTTGTTTTGCCTACTAAATTAGTTTGACTAGTTACTTAATGCAATTGATATTTTTTATTTTCATTTGCTAAAAAACCTAGTCATCTGGATTTGAGAAAGCTAATTATACTTAATTGTTTGATGTAAAACGTTATTGCTTTTAATTTTTCTTCTGGTTATCAAATGCATTCTAGAAGAAAATATCATAATATGTGAGATGGACAATCTCATAATGCAGTGCTTCTATCTTAATGCTGAATATGAGCTGAGGAAGGAGTATCCCTATTAAAATATAATCAGAGATGCCACCAGTTTGTCTTGGGGCTTATTCAAAATAAGCAGGTGCTTTGCAACAGGTGTACCAAAAATGTTGTTGAACATCGTTTTCTATCGGTATCAGATAATCATGTGTCTTTGAAAGTATTACTAAGTAGTTTAGTGGGAAGTCAACTGTGCTTTTACTAAATAGGGCTGGGCATGAGCAACAAAGTTATTTATCTTAAATTTGAAGTAGACCTCCTGGGATTAGAAAAAAAAAAAAACGGTACAAACTTGAGTAATCCTTTATCTTGCTTCTTGTGCTATTTTCCTTTTTATATATTTGAAGTATCTTCTGTTTGTTTTGTTTTAATCTTGGGGAAAAGTGGGAAACCCAAGACTGAAGGCTATTGTACTGTATGCTTTGCTAGGGCTGCCGTAACAAGGCACCACAGACTGAGTGGCTTAAATAACAGACATTTATTTTGTCACAGTTCTGGAGGCTGGAAGTCCAAGATTAAGCTGTCTTCAGGGTGGATTTCTTATGAGACCTCTCTTCTTGGCTTATAGATTGCTATTTTCTCCCTATGTCTTCCCATGTTGTATTAGTCAGGGTTTTACAGATAAACAGAACCAACAGGATGAATGGATATACATATATATATATATATATATATTATATATGGAGAGAGGTTGCATTTGCGTGTCTATATATATATGGAGAGAGAGAGAGAGAGAGAGAGAGATTAAGAGATTTATTTTAAGGAATTGGCTTGCACAATTGTGTAGACTTTGGAAATAGAAAATCTGCAGGGTAGGTCAGCAGGCCAGAGACACAGGGAGGAGTCTGAAGGCTGGCAAAATTCCTTCTCGCTCAGAGGAAGCTAGTCTTTGTTCTATTAAAATCTTCATCTGATTGGATGAAGCCCACCCACATGATGAGAGAAATCTGCTTTACTCAAAGTCCACTAACTTTAATGTTAATCTCATCCAGAAAACATCTTTGCAGAAACATCCAGAATAATGTTTGACCAATTATCTGGGCACTGTGGCCAAGCCAAGCTGACACGTAAAATTAACCATCATGCATGGTCTTCCCTCTGTACCTATGTCTAAGTTTCCTCTTCTTGTAAAGAAACCAGTCATACTGGATTAGGGCCCACCCGAATGACTCATTTAAATTTAAGACTATCTCCAAATGCAGTCACATTCTGAAATCTTGGGGGTGAGCGCTTCCACATATGAATTTTAGAGAACAAATTCAGCCTATAACAGCCATTAATTTAATAGTAAGCATAACTAGAAAGACAATTCAAAGGGAAAAACAGTCCTCCTAATATTAAAAATGTGTTATTTCCTCTGACTTTAGGATAAAGCATGTTTTTGAATCCTCAGATAAACCAATTAATTGGAATGGGAAATAACTTTTTAATATATTCCTGTTTCTACAACCTAGAAGTCAATTTTGTTTTCCTTTGCCAAGGATATTTCTATTATCACAGTAATTAGAGATTAGATTTTAAAAAACTTTTTATTCTGGTTATATGTGAATTTCTGTTTTCATTTTATGTTTTGAAATTTCAAGTTAGGGAAAAACATGTAAGAAGTTTTATCTTGAGTTATGAACTAATTTGAGGTTGCTATTAAAAACAGCCACGTTTCTGCTTTTCCTGGCAATATAAGAAATAAACGATGGGAAAATTACCAATAAAAATGAAGGAGAAAATCAGCAAGAGAATATAAAATAAGGACAAAACAGAAAATACATCTTCAATGGTTCTTTCAAATCATAAATGTAATCTAACAACATTATCTCTTATGTTTTATATCAGTATCTTATATCACTTATATTTCTCAAATCTGTTTAACTAAAGAAAAAGTGCTTCCCTTTCTCTGATACCGAAAAAATGCTTCTGTTATCTCTTTTTCTGCAGATAACAAAGAGATTTTCCTTTCTAAAGCAATTCACAAGTCCTTCATCGAGGTCAATGAAGAAGGCTCAGAAGCTGCTGCTGCTTCAGGTGCCAAATTACTGTTTTCCAAAATCTCACTTTTTTGAGATTTGTATTTTTAAAGCAATCTTGGGTGAGGAATGGGGATCATTTAGAACTAAGCCAAAAAACTGACCCTGCTCTAACTTAGAAGTCAAGCTAATGATGAACCTGCTAGAATTTTCCAAATAGGATATGAAGCATGCACTCATTTCAGTGCCCCATACAGAGTAACCCCCATCTCTAATGAGAGGCAGGAGAAGATTGTCAGCTCTGCAGAAGAGATTTTCCAGTGCATAATTTTAAGTTAATAATAATAATTTTAAATTAAAAAAGTTTTTAAATTTACCTAAATTACGTGTCCAAAGCAAAATGGTAAATGTCCTTGGTTAATTTGAATGTTCTGACTTCCTTAGTTAAGCAAGAAGGATTTTTCTTTTTTTTTTTCATTCGTTTCTTTGGATTTGTTTCAATATCATGTTCAACAGCCATCATGAAATTCTGGTAGGATTTTTCCCTTCTCCGGTAAAATGTAACATATCATATTTGCGCAAATTCTTTTTAACTTCTGCATACATTTGTCCATTAAAAGGATCTCATCAGTTAAAATGGTGTTTTCGGGAGGAAGTAGAAACAGTAGTCTCAGGCATCGAGAAAGCTTAAAATCTTACATAATTTAATCTTGGCCTTTTCCTGACAACAAATCACCCTGCAGAAAGTATAAAATGATTATCCCACAATAAGGATCTCAAGGGAATTCAATTTCCCAGCTGTAGGAAACACCACTGCATCTCTCCCTGCTGTATTTTCTCTTTAATCACTGCTGTTCTGGCCACTTGCTAGAAGCCTGGTGACTTGCTATGTAAAAATCCCCATTTCATGTAAAAGAAATAATGATTTGAGAATATAAAGAAACTGATTTTTGCTTGTTTGTGGTGGTTTTTTTCCCCCTTTCCTTGACTCAAAGGTCATTTTAGTAAAGCTGTAAGTATTTATCTGAGAATAAAAATTTGTAACATGCAAAATAAATTGTTCTATAGGGAGGGAACTCTGTGTGTGTGTGTATTTGATTTTTTTTAAGATCAAGTAGTAATGTTAACACATTTACAATTTTTCTCTAAGTCTTTAAAATCTTGTTTCGTGTAAATCATTACCTTTGCATTAAATATAGATAGTTTGGAGAAATTACTCATTAGTCCCCGCACATCCACAGACATGTAATTACTTTCTCTCTGCGTTACAGGAATGATTGCAATTAGCAGGATGGCTGTGCTGTATCCTCAAGTTATTGTCGACCATCCATTTTTCTTTCTTATTAGGAACAGGAGAACAGGTAAGTCTGTTATGAGAACAGAACTTTAATAAGCCAAAAAGAAATCATTTTTTTAATTGAAAACATTTTCCGCATTACTTATCAGATGTGTTCAAATGATTTTTTAAATGAAAATAATTTACTTACATTTTTATCTTTAGAATTTATGAGTATCCAAGGACACAATACTTATCACTGAATCTTTTACTGCTTGTATATTCAGAAAACTTACAGTTTATTCATAAATCTGAGGTTATTGGAGACCAGTATTCTTGCTTTCATTTATAGTGTACAATTAGAACATTGCTAATTGTAAGCAAGAAGGAAAATAAATATCTTTTGTTCAACTCCTCTTTTGTTTATTCCCAACCCAATGCAGGTACAATCCTATTCATGGGACGAGTCATGCATCCTGAAACCATGAACACCAGTGGGCATGATTTTGAGGAACTTTAAATCATTTTATTTAAATAATAAGGAAAATAGTAACTAAGCACATTATGTTTGCAACTGGTATATATTTGAGACTTGTGTTTTACAATATATCTTAAGATAATACTTAAAATAGCTCCCGATAAAAGCAATGTATGTAAATTATAAGCCAACTTGTCAAGGAATGTTATCCGTATTATTGAGGTAATGATCCTCTTATGTCATTGTGTTTGTTGTGCTAGAATTTAAAATAAAAGTACATAGTGGACATGTGAACAGCTCTGTTTTTCATTTTAGAAGTTGTAGTATAAAGATACCTCTAGGTGAAATTTGGAAACAATGATGTTTCTGGACATCTTAAGTCTTTTATAATCGTGCAGAAACAAAGCACCAAATTAAATTAGCATCATACACTTATACATAACAAGCAACAACAAGTGAGGTGAAGACAGGTACTCTGCAAAAATTCTAACTGCTGTTTCTCTGAAGACAGTGTATAGTGTAATATAAAAACCTGCACACTGAACATCTTCTGTGTGGCTCCATCACAAAACTTGTTAGAAAAAAATAGGGCTATGCCAACCCATAGATTAGCTATAGCTTACTGACTTTGTCTTTAAAGATCATTGGCTTTATAAGGGTGATGTAGACTATGAGCCTGATATATCACCATGTTTTGCTGTGGCAAGTAAAACCTGAACTGTAACATAGTTCCCAAAAGTCCCCCAATAAGCCAAATGAGCAAATTAATGATAAAAATATACCCTCTGGTATGTCACCGGAGAGTTAACTAGAAAAACTCTGTTAGTACAGATACTAGAAACTAGCAGATCATAGGCTGAGAGCTGCCCACAGGGATGTTTTTGTTTGTTCTGTGCAAGAGGTTATCATGTTTTGAACTTGAATGTCTGTAACTGGAATAACACATTCCTTGTTTCCCCATTGGTTACCTGATGGCTCCAGGATGCATTTGTGTTTGAGACCTCTTGAGAGTTGTAATAAGTCCTTTGCATAATATTTTGGTCTTATTTTCTAGTGTAAGAGTAGTCGACTCCAATGGGGACAGTGTCAATTTCTTAAGTTCTCCAGTAAATTATTTTGTTATCCTGTGGCTGAAATAATGGCATTCCTTTGGGGGGAAGAACAAAAAAGAATGGTCTTGTCGTGTTCCATGAATGGAACCAGGTCCATTTATTGCCAAATTTTTTTTTTTTTTATTGCCAAATTTTTGATTCTATGATTAATAATTTCTGAAAAAGTTTGAAACGTTTCAAAATTTAACAGAAACAGTTTGTATGTGACTCTCTTGTGTGTTAGGTATTTTGCTATGGTTTGGAGCTGTTAAGAAGAATTGATATTATTATTAACTTTAATTCTGTTCAGGAGAGCTGTGGTTTGAAGCAACCAGGCCTGACCCTTGACATACTGAATTCTAAACTTGGAGAAAAAACTTGAAAATTTGCATTTTAAACAAGTTCCTCTGGTGATTTTGTTAGACACTAAATCTTGAATATTGCTAAAATAAAGGATACAGGTGGAACACTTATACACTAGTTGTTTAAATATGATTAATTTATAGAAAATTAGGTCAATCAATGAAGTATCCTAAATTAGTGCTTCTCAAATTTATGTGTAATGGAATCACTTGGGGATCTTATTAAAAATGCAAATTCGGGCTTCCCTGGTGGCGCAGTGGTTGAGAGTCCGCCTTCCAATTCAGGGGACACGGGTTCGTGCCCCGGTCCGGGAAGATTCCCACATGCCGCGGAGCGGCTGGGCCCGTGAGCCATGGCCGCTGAGCCTGCGCGTCCGGAGCCTGTGCCCCGCAATGGGAGAGGCCACAACAGTGAGAGGCCCGCGTACTACAAAAAAAAAAAAAAAAAAAAAAAAAAAAATGCAAATTCTCTGGGGGCTTCCCTGGTGGCGCAGTGGTTGAGAGTCTGCCTGCCGATGCAGGGGACACGGGTTCGTGCCCCGGTCCGGGAGGGTCCCGCATGCCGCGGAGCGGCTGGGCCCCTGGGCCATGGCCGCTGGGCCTGCGCGTCCGGAGCCTGTGCTCCGCAGCGGGAGAGGCCACAGCAGTGAGAGGCCTGCGTACCGCAAAAAAAAAAAAAAAAAAAAAAAATGCAAATTCTCATTTAGTAGATCTGCAGTGGGACCAGAGATTTTATATTTCTAGCAAGTTCCCAGGTGATGCCATGGCTGCTGACCCATGGATTCAGGTTGGTAGCAAAGCTCCACTTAACATAGGTTTACATGTTTGATATTTTTACTTATGGAAACAGAAAAACTGTATAATTTTCATGCAACTTGGAGAGATTCAGGAGTTGGGGTTGTAGTTTACATTAAGAGTGCTATGAATTTATACAAAAAGAAAAAAATTGTTTCACCCTAAAGTTTTTTTTTCTGTTACACATGGAAAAATGCAGACTTCCTCTGCATATTAGAACACTTGAAATACAGTTTTTAAAAATATAAAGACATTTATAGGCAATGCCCATGAAAGAATTTATGAGTATCCAAGGACACAATACTTATCACTGAATCTTTTACTGCTTGTATATTCAGAAGACATATTCATAAAGCTGAGGTTATTGGAGACCAGTGTTCTTGTTTTCATTTATAATGTACACAGGTTGGGCTAACTAATGTTGATTCAGTATTGATATTCTGAGTTTGTGATGTTCTTTATTACCATATCACTACTTTTTTTTTTTTTTTTTTTTTTTTTTTGTGGTTCGCGGGCCTCTCACTGTTGCGGCCTCTCCTGTTGCGGAGCACAGGCTCCGGACGCGCAGGCTCAGCGGCCATGGCTCACGGGCCCAGCCGCTCCGCGGCATGTGGGATCTTCCCTCCCGAACCGGGGCACGAACCCGTGTCCCCTGCATCGGCAGGCGGACTCTCAACCACTGCGCCACCAGGGAAGCCCATCACTACTTCTTAAGCATTACATATATTGCTATACCTGTGTAGCCATCAGTCAACTAAATGAGTTACCTATAAGGAAGAGTAAACATTATTAGACAAGCGTGTGGCTTTTATAAAGCCCAAAATGCAATTTGTGTTAGCTGACATAAGATTAAACTCTACCATTCAGAATGTTTACCATAAAATATTTCAATACAATTTAGATGTCCCTTAAATGAAAATAGATTCTGCCCTGTTATTAGCATGTTTGTGGAGTGCTTAAAAATAGAATACTTGATAGTACCAAGTTTTTCCTATTGTTTGATTTTGTTTATAATTTCTTCAATAATTTCCTTTCTATTGAAAAAGTAAATCTTTTTTTTTTTTTAGTTTCTTTTTCTTAAATTGAGGTATAGTTGATTTACAATATTATATTAGTTTCAGGTATACAACATAGGAATTCAAAATTTTTATAGATTATACTCCATTTAAAGTTATTAAAAATATTGGCTATATTCCCACTGCTGTACAATATATCATTGTGGTTTATTTATTTTGTACATAGTAGTTTGTACCTCTTAGCTCCCTTACGCTATCTTGCCCCTGCCCTCTTTCCTCTCCCCATCGGTAACCACTAGTTTGTTCTCTATATCTGTAAGTTTGTTACATTTTCATTATATTCATTTGTTTGTTTTATTTTTTAGATTCAGCATACAAGTGATAACATACAGTATTTGTTTCTCTTATTTCACTTAGCAGAATACCCTCTAGGTCCATCCACATTGTTGCAAATGGCAAAATTTCATTCTTTTTTATGGCTGAGTAATATTCCATACATATACATATACTACATCTTTATCCATTCATCTATCAATAGGCATTTAGATTGCTTTCATATCTTGGCTATTATAAATAATGCTGCTATGAATACCACAGTGCATATATCTTTTCAAATTAGTGTTTTCATTTTCTTCAGATATATACCTAGGAGTAGAATTACTGGGTCATATGGTAGTTATATTTTTAATTTTTTGAGGAGAAAAATGAAAAAGTATAGTTCAGTTCCATTTCGTTTAAAATGTATGTTAGCACAGATACACACAGGCACACACACGCACACACACACAATGTGCACAGCCAGCTTATGAAAACTTTTCTATTTTTCTTATATTTTGGGGGAGGAAATCAACGACAGTTATACATCTGCTTTTATTTTAAATAATTTTTCAGCTTCACTGAGGTATAACTGACAAATAAAATTATATATATTTAAAATTTACAATGCAATGATTTGATATATGTATACATTGTGAAATGATTACCACAATCAAGTTGATTAACACATCTATCACCTCACACAGTTACCTTTGTGTGTGTGTGTGTGTGTGTGTGTGTGTGTGTGTGTGGTGAGAATGCTTAAGATGTACTGTCTTAGCAAATTTCAAGCATGCGATACAGTATTCTTAACTATAGTCACCATTCTGTACGTTAGATCTCCAGGACTTATTCATCTTATAACTGAAAGTTTGTACCCTTTGATTAATATCTCCCTATTTCTCCCACCCACCAGCATCTAGAAACCACCATTCTTCTCTCTGTTTCTATGAGTCTATTTTATTTTTTTTGGTTTCGCATACAACTGATACCATACAGTATTTGTTATCCTTTGTCTGGCTTATTTCACATAGCACAAGGCCTTCTGAGTTTATCTCTGTTATTATAAATAACCCCCTCAGCCCTGGCAACCACCATTCTATTCTGTTTCTATGTATTCTACTATTTTATTTTATTTTATTTTATTTTTAGATTCTGCATTATGGGTGAGTTCATACAGCATTTGTCTTTGTCTGGCTTATTTCACTTAGCATGGTATCCTTCAGAGTTATCCCTGTTGTTGCAAATGGCAGGATTTCCATCTTTTTATGGCTGAATAATATTCCTTTGTGTGTGTGTATACATTTGTGTGTATTCGTATATATGTATATATACATATGTTACACAGGAATGCATATATTACATTTCTTTATCCATTCACACATCAGCGGACACTTAGGTTGTTTTATGCCTATTATGAATAATGCTGCAATAAACGCGGGAGTTACAGATATCTTTTCAAGATACTGATTTCTTTTCCTTTGGATATATATTTTAGATATCAACTCCTTGTCATATATATGGTTTGCAAATATTTTCTCTCATTTTGTAGGTTTCCTTTTCCTTTTGTTGATAGTTACCTTTGCTTTACAGAAGTTTTTTAGTTTGATGTAATCCCACTTGTTGTTTTTGCTTTTGTGTCATATCCAAAAAATTGGTGTCATATCCAAAAAATTATTGCCAAGACCAGTATCAGGATATTTTCCCCTATGTTTTCTTCTAAGAGAGCAAACCCAGAGAATATGAAACTTGACTCAGCTGCTTTGTTTCATGTCTGCCAACTAAGTTATTCTTGAGGGAGTTTGAAGCCTCTACATGCACATAAAAACAGCTAATGAAAAAAACTGTGTGTTATGAAAACTGGGAGAGATATTTCCACAAAATAATCAGTTTACTTATAGAAGATAGTTTAACATTAATAAGCTAAAAGCTAAAGGTGCATTATATATATATTGGCTTCTGATTTTGATGAGACAAAGATGCATGGATTTGTGAAAAAGGTGTTTAATAAAATAAAACAAAACCAATGCAAATAAAGCACGTACTGTCCTTTGTCCAAATTCACCCTTTATTATGTACTGAGTATAGACACACTTTTCCTCTCTTTGAAAATTGCAGAGTTTTTTTGTCTATTTGGGGGAAAATTACATGGTTATTTGTGACATATGGCATGTTCCAGAAAACGTTTTTTCAGCAGTCATCCCAGCTACTAGCTGATATAGCAGTTTTTTCTCTTTTTCAAATAGGAGACAGTGTTTCATCTCTCCCCTTTTCTGAAAATTTTGTGATAATTCACAAATATATAAATCTGACACTTGTTCATGCAATTGCTCTTTATCTCTTATTCAAGGAAAATTGCTGATGGAGAGATCATCTTTTTCTATATGATTGAGTCACCTCCCTTCAAGTATTTTCTGCTTAAATATTTATAACCAGGTTACCTATGGAAAAACATGGGCTGTGCGCATGAGAGAGAACCAAGTTTAAACACCAGATCTGCCACTTACTAGATGTCTGTCCTTGGAACAAGGTTGTTTAATTTTCATCTGTATATTCAAATAGTAACACCTACTTCATAGGATTGTCTGAGGATTAAATGATATAATGTGTATGAGGAATATAATAAGTACTTAACACATAGCAGTCAGTCATGAAAGGCTAGCAATTAGCATTAACATTACCATATTTCAGCTCTTCTAAGGCACATAATTTTTCACATTTTAACATTAAGAGAATGGAGTCATCAATGGTGTCTTACAGTTGCTGGTGAAGGTAACAACCAAGACTTAGACGGCCTTGCCCGCGCACACAGTAATCTTGTTGCATGACGGCTGTCTGACTGTAATCTCTCGGCTTCTCAGTCCACAAACCATTTGAGAAAGAATCATAATGGCTATTTGAAGAAGCATTGTGAATCCTGGTTATCATCTGAAAACCTTTCATTGATTTTTCCGTCAGATAAAGTGCCAGTTTCAAAACTCGTGGAATACTTATCAATAGCTTAGAAGAAAGTCCTAGAGACAGAAGTTGCACTACAGGCATGACTGTGTCACCAGTGCTCTTAGCGCTGTAGAGGATAATGGTGTGGGCAAACGTGGACATCAATCACTGCACAGAGAGTGACTTGGAGCTGGACTCTGTATTTTAGAAACATTTTACTTTGCTTATATTTTCTTTTTAATATATACATAGGTATGATCTACAATAAAATGTATTTAAATAAGTCTAAATGGAAGATATACTTAATGTTTCAAATGAGTTTGAAATAAACATTCTGTTTAACATGTCATAGTTTTACTGAAAGTGAGTTTTTTCTTTCTAAGCTGTACGTAAAACAAAGGAGTATCCTACAACTGATGTCTTGAATTGGATGAACTAGCATATGATTCACAGCAAGACTTGTGAAGGAATCACATTTATTAAAGTACAGAGCGAGTGGAAATGTTGTCACGTATAAAATCCCAGAGAGATTGCTTTCATTGGCTCTCAGAAGGGTTATTTAGAAGTTCAAATTCAAAAAGAGGGGAGGGGAGAGTGTGTGAGAGAGGAAAGGAAAAAGGGAGTAGAACAGCAAATATTCACAAGCTACTTGCAAATGGTAATTATTTTCAGCAAAATGACTCCACAGTATCTGAAGCAGACTGAACTTGGTCATTAAAAAACATCTGAAAGAATTTTTCGGACATCCATCACATAGAAGTGACTGTTAATGACCAGAATGCATGTAAGGAGGGCAGAGTGGGAGGGTGGGGATATTAAATCTAGTTTATCTTTTTTAAAAAAAAATTACATCTCTTCATGTAGCTTAACATTCTCGCCTTACATACTGTACATGCTAATTAGAGGCAATCCATGAGGAGGCTGATAACTATCAGATTAAATGCCAGAGGTTTAATTTTGTCCTGAAAAATATTTTCTTCCAATAAAAATCTTTCCTCCAATAAGATTGTTTATAATGGTCTTAACAATTCGTAAGCTATAGAAGCTATAATCACACAATACTTCCTTAGCAACAGACTTCTAATTTTTAATTTCATTGTCTTTACATGGATTGATTTCTAGGGCGTTTCCTATGTCATAATGATGTCAATGGAAGAAAATTTTAAATGAATGCTAGATCTTGGTATTTCTGAAAGAAAATATTTTTCTAATTGAAATTATTCAGAAATATTTACTTGAACCAAATAAGGTGGAATGCATTTTGTTCATTTGGCTTCTACTTCAAATAGTAGTTTCTGAGTTTTTTTATGAATATCTCTTACATTAATAAAGCTAAAATTCTTTAGCAAGAACTAAAGTGTTAGCTTTTACCTGGGCAAGTTTTAAAAGGGAAAATAACATGCCACAAGATGTCACTGTAATCCTTATAAACTGGTAAGTGTAGTAACTGCTTTTATTTCAACATTTAAAGAAGTTAGGTGAGAAAAAAATTCTCACAATAGGCACAAAGCAGTTGGTAGCTTTACCATCTAGCTTTTCGAATCTAAACATAACTATAAAAAGTACACCCTGGAATGAGCCTCTGGCATTCAATGACAACTTTCATAGAATAGAGTAAGAATCTTTCATTCTTCTGAAATAAAATCACCTTCATTTTTATGACACAATCCCATCTATCCTTTTTTTTTTTTTTTTTTTTTTTTTTTTGCGGTACGCGGGCCTCTCACTGTTGTGGCCTCTCCCGTTGCGGAACACAGGCTCCAGACGCACAGGCTCAGCGGCCATGGCTCACGGGCCCAGCCGCTCCGTGGCATGTGGGATCTTCCTGGACCGGGGCACGAACCCGTGTCCCCCGCATAGGCAGGTGGACTCTCAACCACTGCGCCACCAGGGAAGCCCTATCTAGCCTATTTCTGATTCAGATTTCAAGTAGGATAATACTTTGGACTCATTGGAAATAAAAACTCCAGGTTAAAGATGCAATAAAAGCTCTTTATACCAGTTCTATGATGCCTTTGATGTTTACGGAAGACTCCACTGCCAGCCAGAATGGACATAAAATTGTGAGAAAAACACAGCGTGGAGCTTCCCTGGTGGCGCAGTGGTTGAGAGTCCGCCTGCCGATGCAGGGGACACGGGTTCGTGCCCTGGTCCGGGAAGATCCCACATGCTGCAGAGCAGCTGGGCCCGTGAGCCGTGGCCGCTGAGCCTGCGCGTCCGGAGCCTGTGCTCCGCAACGGGAGAGGACACAACGGTGAGGGGCCCGCGTACCGCAAAAAAAAAAAACCCAAAAAAACAACAAACAAACACAGCGTGGGCCATTAAAAAAAAAAAAGGAAAAAAAATCTTTCCTGGTAATATACTCAAAACAAAAATTATAAGTGAACTACTCATTCTTGTTACCTTCCAGTTGAAAATCTCCTTCTGATTCACATCCTATAGTCAAAGCACACAGATTAAAAGGGAATGTATGAACCTCGGTTTCAACTATAAGGAAAAACTCATGGGGAAAAGTGAGTTTAGTTGGTTCTTTCAAGATCACTTTTACCATTACTGGTAGAGAGGACAACCTGTGATTTATTAAAGAAAGTTCTTTTAATGTTTTGAACATGTAAAATAATATTATATTCAGAAATTTTAGGCTGTAGTTACAAGGGACTGATTGTTTTGCATACATGGATTTAGAGGCTTTTTAAAAAAAGTTGTCCCTTTTTAAAAAGGAATGTCTCATTGAAAACATTTTAAAAAGCAAATCGTGTTGTACACCTGAAACTACTGGTAATATAATATTATACATAACTATACTTCTATTTAAAAATTTTAAAAAGCAAATCCCTGTGACTAGTTATATGAAAGCCTTGGCCACCTGTAACTCTGGTCATCACTTTTGCTTTTACTGAAATTTTTTCCATATTTATTCACTTAATTACTAGTTAATCAAGCTACAAAGAGCTACGAAGATGAATCAGACACAGAGCCAACAGACTCTTAAAGCTCTTGAAACCTAGTTGAAGGAAGCAACTGTTTAAGCAGATGAGGTTAGGATAGAAGCTCATACTGGGTGCAGCTGGGCGTAGATGAAAAGGTGAGTTCACCAGGAAGGGCGGGTAAAGCGGTCCAGTCTATATAAATTTCAAACAGGAGGTAACAAAGCCCTTCAGATGACTGTTTTTTTCACTAGATAGGCTGATTTATTTCCCTCTAAACTGAAAGAAAACCTGCCAAAATGCATGATTTCAGTTTTCTTTTCGGTTTGAAAAATTTACTTAACTCATCAAACCAACCATTTCATTGTTAATGTCAATGAAATATAAGAAATTGTTTACTTGGAGATAGAAAACATTTCTAAAGAGATGTTCTCTGAAGTAATGCTCACGTGGCTGCATAACCATATTGAATCCCACACTTATTTGTTTCAGCGCATAACTTACTGCAACAAAGAAGTGCTTGTCTATTGATCTCCTGGTCTGTAAAAAAGGAAAAGGTGAAAAAAAATTACAATACTTTAATGGAGAATAGAGATACAGCAAATCCTATGAGTTTATCTTGTCAGCTAGAAGTTCTGTCCCCATTAGTAAAGCATGTTTTGATCCCCAAACCTAGTCTCCGGAGTTAGGAAAACAGCTTCTCCTCTGTGATAGCCACAGCTAAACCTACCTGTGGGAAGTCCCAGCCCAGGCATACATGGCAAACTCCTTGGCCTTGACATTCAGGCTCAGGGAACAGAGATTACTCCAGTGCTGGCACAGAAAGAATTTCTGTGGCCAGAGGTTTTACATCATTACAAGGTGACAGAGTTCCTACGTGGTAGATTTCTAGCCATGGACAGAATATAAGCTGATCCTGGGCAATGACCTGGCTGGAAGTAGACAAGAACAAGTTCACAGTCCTCATGGTCTTCCAACCTTGGGGAGATCTCTCTCCAAAAACATCACCAGGACCACCAATTCCTGGGTAACCTCTCTAAGGTAGGAATGGAGTACTGTGCCCACCCACTCACACTGGTGGTGTTTGCATCTTTGACCGGCTTCTTTGCTCTTTGGGGAATAAACTCAAGTACTGGCCGCCTAAACTAGGTCCGAGACATTCCCATACCCACCCTGCAACCCTAACCATCTTCTTTGGTCTGACCTAGTACCTGCTGTGGCTCCCTCTTAAAGTAAGAATGTCAGCTACTGTCAAACAGAAGGTATTTTCCTCAGAGAATTAGATTTTTTAAAATTTTACAACAATTATCAAAACAGAAAGACTCAATAGCAGAAAAAAAATTCAAACAATATGATTATAAAATAAGCAGAGGAAACGAATAGATATTTTTTCAGAGAAGACATTCAGATAGCCAACAGGTAAATTAAAAGGTGCTTAACCTTACTAATCATCAAGGAAATGCAAATCAAAACCTTTTAGAATGGCTGTCATCAAAAAGACAAGCAGTAACAAGTACTGGCAAGGATGCGGAGAAAGGGGAACACGTGTGCACTGTTGGTAGGAATGTAAACCTGTGCAGCCACTATGGAAAACAGTATGGAGGTTCCTCAAAAAATTAAAATTAGAACTACTGTATGATATAGCAATTCCACTTCTGGGGATACTTTCAAAAGAAATGAAATTACTGTCTCAAAGAGATATCTGCACCCCCATATTCACTGCAGCATTATTTACCATAGCTGAAACATGGAAACAACCTAAGTACCCATGGATAAAGTACCCACGGATGAGTGGATAAAGAAAAGATGATGTATACATACAATGAAATATTATTCAGCCATAAAAAAAGCAGGCAATCCTGCTGTTTGCTATAACATGGATGGACCTTGACGGCATTATGCTAAGTAAGATACTGCATGTTCTCACTTACGTGTGCAATCTGAGAAGATTGAACTCATAGAAACAGAGAACAGATTGGTGGCTGCCAGAGGCCAGGGGTAGAGGGGTGTGGACTGAAGGTGCTCAAAAGGCACCTCAAAACCCCAAACCTAACAGTTCATAGAAGGCAAAAGACAGGACTAGTCCTTTGGCAAAAAAAATGGCTAACTTTTCACCACTCGTTCCTTTTTTATCCTGGGAACAGCAGAGTCCAGCTTGCCTTGCAGTGGTATGCAGCTAAGTAACTAAATTCTGGCCAAAGGTATGTGAGCAATTATGTACGTCAATTCACCACTTTCTCTCCCTTCATCTGCTGACTGGGTGTGGAATATCTCTCGAGGGGTTCAGGCCCTAAGAGCTGGAAGAACTCCAAGAGGGAAGGAGTCTGGTTCCCTGAGCTGCCACTTGTAGAAGAGATGTCCAGAAGAGCCAAGGGACCAGGAAGACTCATTTGACCTGTGCACGAGCAAAAACCAAAACTTGTAGAGTTAAGCCACTACATTTGAGTTTGTTTGTTTATTATAGCAGTTAGTCTACTGTGACTTTTCTAAGCATACATATGACTGATTTATTCTCATAAGCGTGCTGTATACCTTTTCACCTTTTTTCCGTTTTTCTCGTCCTTGACGTTTTATCAAAATAATACACTATGTAATATACTTACCCCAGATACAAGGTGGTCTGCAATCATCAAGACACATTTATTTTACATTAATGCTCGATCTTCGTGAGGTCGCTTTCATTAGAAACTGTCGAATAATGCAGGACATTATTTTCAGGAAGGATTTTCAAATGCTGGCTCCTTATGCAGCTCCCTTGCACAGGCCTACTGTGTCAACTAATAGATATTGATAGGATTTATACCACCTCTCTGCTTCTGACTCCAAGAACCGCATACTTGAAACAGTTCTTTGTTTCCCGGACCAGTCATCCTCAGGACACTGCATCTTTTGCCTGATTCTCTCTCTCAGGAACTTTAAACTGCACTTAAGAAGAGACCTGATTGATAGATCGCCCTCCCACACGCTCAGGCTGACGCTGCTACAGGTATTAACAACCCTTACCCCCATGATTTCTTCCCAGGTCTGAGCCACCAGGAAGAGAAGTCAGGCAGGATAATAGGAGATCCTATTAATGAATAGTTATTCATTTTTTAATTTATTCATTACTGACTGAGAACCAGCAGGCTCTGTGAGGTCACAGGGAAGCCAGAGAGCTTGGTTCAGCCCCTATCCTCAGAGAGCTTACACTCTTGTTGAAAGAGGTGGGGGGAGAGACAGACATGTACTAAGAATCCTGTGTGAGGTGTGTGAGAGAGGGAAGCTCAGGGTGGGTATCTGTCAAAATTAATTAAGCTGTGCAAACTTTAGATTTGTGCATTTTATTGTATGCAATATAATATATTTAAAAAATATTGTTTAAACGGGAGCCTATTAAAGCATTTTTTAAAAATAGCATTTGTTATTAGCCTTACCCCTCTTCTGTTGCAAGGAACACTTCTTTTAGACTCATTTTCATGCTGCATTTATTTAAATATATTTACCTGTTATTCTGATTTCTAGTTTGGGTCTTTATTTTCTCTTAAATATCAAGATACTTACTGATCCTTTATAAACTAGCCTACTTTGGGGGTATTTATGGCATTCTCATTTCACAGGCATAACACAAATTAAAACAGTGCTAAAATACTTTGAAAATACAACATTCAATGGAAGCTCTAAGTGATAACAGAGAAGATGAGGAAAGACTTGCAGGCAATTTAGCAGTTTTGGGTGCACTTCTCCACCGAGAGAGGAGTTCAAGCTATCAATATAAGAACTCAGCTCTGAGAATAAGTTTCAGAATCAAAACAGAACTGATAAAAGCCCCAAACCCAAAATGGCAAGCAAAAACAAACAAATAAAAGCAGTAGCCTAAAACAATCTGCCCAAATATTACAGTGGCGATACTAAAAATAGAACAATTTTTAATAAAAGTATAGGAAAATAATAGATCACTGAATGTGATCTTTGATACATGTATTTTAAACTGATTTTCAAAAATAAATAATTTTTAAGAGGTAAAATCCTGACACATTCAGCATATAATACTATGAGTAATATACCAAGTAGTAATGTTCTGGCATTATGACTGTGCATGTCTACAAGGCAGACCTTAATGTAATCAGTGTTTCCTCTAATGGTGCTAATGGTGACTATTCAGCTTCGACCCTGACCAAAATTGCTTTTTATTTCACTGGTTTAAAGAAAGTATTGCTAGGACTTGGCATCAGCCACAGATGTGGCAATGTAAACATTACGGAAACTTAATTTGTGCACATCTCAGGAACATAATTTTTATCTTTGTGTACTTCGCACTTCCGACCAGCCCTTAAAGACCTCCTGGGATGCCTAATTTATTCTAAGGTAATGGAGGTACAAAAGTTTTGCGCTAAATGCCCCCCAACCCAGCCCCTAAATAATCAATTATTTGCACTTAAAGAGAACCTGGTTCAACCTGCATTTTGTAGTTAAAGAAACAGAGACCCAAAGAAGTGCAGCTCTTGCCCAACATAACCATCATTATCAATTTCGTCAGCGTGTTGACACTTACTGTGCACTCTCTGTATGCTGGCCACTGTGCTTTATATGTTGTACCATATCATCCTCTTAATCCTGGGTGCTATTTTCATTTCCATTTATTAATGGGAAACTGATGCTTGAAGCAGTTGTATACTGTGCTCAGGGTCACACAGCTAAAATGTCAATTGTGGGGAGTCCTTCTTCAGAGCCAGCATTCTGAATCACTGCACCAATGCCTGTTGGTTATGGAATCATAGAAGCCAGGCTTCAGGACTACTAAGTACAAGTCGGTAGGGTTATTAAAACACTTGCCACATTTTAGGCACTCCAAAATGCTGGTGAGCAAATGAATGAGTGAAAATGAAATGCACAAAACATAATGCTTTGTCTTCAAAAATTTATCTGCAGCAAATTTTCACCAACACATTTGAAAGAGTGGCTCCATCCATATAGTTGGACATCAGTTTCAAGATTACCTTTCGAAATTGCTTGTACATTACAATCACTATGTTAACAGAAAATAAAATATAAGGCAGTTCAGAGAGGGAAAACGTGTACTGTCTATAAAGAAGTTGTGACCTGAGAACATGACTGAGATATCTGAATGTATCTTTTTTTTTTTTTTTTTGGGTATGCGGGCCTCTCACTGTTGTGGTTCTCCCATTGCAGTGCACAGGCTCCGGACGCGCAGGCTCAGCGGCCATGGCTCACGGGCCCAGCCGCTCCGCGGCATGTGGGATCCTCCCAGACCGGGACACGAACCCGTGTACCCCTGCATCGGCAGGCAGACTTTCAACCACTGCACCACCAGGGAAGCCCTCTGAATGTGTCTTAAAGAAAACAAGAATAAATGTAAACAGCAAAGAAATTATCAATGATAAAACTGAAACTATAACATTTTTAAAGAATTAATATAACATCAACTTTTTGAAATTTCTAATAAAAAGCTAGTCTATACAGAATATAATATGTATATAAATATATCTGTATTTCTCTAAATGGGAGTTGATTTATATGCCAATATACTGCCATCTGATACTTCTTTATTGAAGCTTTAACATCATCTAGCAGGTACTGAGTGAAAGGGACAGCAAGGCAGACGAGAATCTATTGTAATCTACCAAAATCATGTCTCAGATTTTCTAGGAAAATACCAATTTAAAAGAGATATTCTGCCCACACTCCTTATTATAAAACACCCAAGTGTTTCTGAAATTTCTACATTTTAACACCAGCATGCCCTCTCCCAGACCTTCTCTCAAAGTCAAAAATCAATATATTCAATATCAATTTATTTAACAAATATTTACTGGCCATCTATTATATGCCGGGCCCCTAGGATAGAGGAGTGAGAATTAGTCCTAACTTTAGGTTCAGAAAAATAAGTAGCTTTATGTCAACTTGATGGTAAATTGTACATTAAAATTCAGTTGACCTTTAAAAAAGGCTAAAACCATCTCTTTCTGCTGGATGCGTGATTGCCTAGGAAACTTCCATTACAAAGAAGCTAAAATAGGTTTTTGTATTTTCTTTTACATTCTTTTTACTATTTTGGAGAGTAATTAGTCTTTTAAAATTAAAGATGAAAAAATTTTAAGTTATGAGTTTAAACAGAATTTATCTCTATATAAGGGGAACTTATCCATGAATATTTACATTTTAGTGGCAAAATCAGATAATCCCTGCATGATATTGCAGCCAATGTATTATTTGAATTCCATCATGTAATATTTTTTATGACTGCTCAATAATCTCAATAACTTCTGTGATTTTGTAAAAGTAGTATCTATTTATTGTATAAAATATGAACTAAATGTCCATCAAGACAGGAATGGATGAATAAATTATCGCAGATTCATACAATTTAACACTATGTGTCAGTTAAAGAAAATAGAGTTTCAGGGATTAATATGAAAAAAATTCTCAAAAACATAGTATTGAACAAAAAAATATATAGTATGATACCATTTCTATAAAATTTTAAGCCATATAAGCCAAACAGTACCATATAGTACTAAATGGATGTACACAGTAAAAATATAAAAACCTGTGTCAATTAAAAAGACTAGAAATGAGATCAAGAAGGGTATCCAAGGGAGGAAGATATCAGATGTATGTGTACTACAGTACAGCAATTACCTTTACGCAGCAAGTATAGGTGACTCTAGGGCTCATCTACCTTTCCTCAAGCATCCTAGTGCTGTCTTTAGTCCAATGTCAGAAAGTGGTTGTTTCCTATAATTTAATTTTTAAGTTGTTTAATCCTCTTATTTCCTTATGGTTTGAAGTGCAAATATTATTTAATTCTGAAAAATAACCAAAATAAAAAGAAGGAAGGAAGGAAAGAAGGAAGGAAGGAAGGAAGGAAGGAAGGAAGGAAAAGAAAGAGAAAGAAAAGAGGAAAAAAAGAGGAAAGAGGAGGGAAGGGAAGGGAAGAGGAGGGGAGGGGAGGGGAGGGGAGGGGAGGGAAGGGAAGGGAAGGGAAGGGAAGGGAAGGGAAGGGAAGGGAAGGGAAGGGAAAAACCCTCTGAAATTGACATTGTAAAAAGTTGTTAAGACTTGGCATTTTGAGTTTTCAGTTCTGGGATATTTGTTTTGTTATACTCTACTGTATGTTTGAACTATATCATAATTTTATAAATTATTGAAGATAGAAATAAGAGAACATTAAAAAAATTCTGACAAGCCAAAAGGAGAAAAGAATTTTTCATTACTCGACCACCATGAGTTTACCATCTAGAAATAACCACTTCTACATTTTGCTGTGTATTCTACAGTCATATGTGTGGGAAATGGCACCATACTTTTTGTTACCGTTTTAAAAAGTATACACATATTTTCAGAATATTAAATATTTATCCTTACATCTTTCCTGAATGGCATTTCATTGTGTGTCTGTAACATGCTTTGCTTAATCGATCCTACCTTCCTGAAAATGTAGGCTGTTTTAATTTTCATAATTTTAAATAATGCTTTAATGAATGTTCTTGTACATGTATTTTTTATACATAACCATGATAATATCCTTGAATATAGTCTTATAAGTAAAATTTCTGGGTCAAAACTATACACTGTTTTTTTTAGGATTAATCATGTTTTGAAATTGCTCTCCAAAAAGATTATATTAAGTTATATCAACAGACTATGAGACACCCCATGTTCTCAGAGTAGCATTTATTGCTTTTAAAAAATCTCCAATAGTTACAGGTAATGGAATTTTACTCTTTTTACTTTTGGAAAATGTTTCATGTCTTTTGTCTATATGTTAACTACACATTTATCTGTTTTCTTATAGCTCTGTAAGATTCTGATATTAAATACATTAATACATGTTGTAAATATTTCCTTCATGTTGTGTTTTGCCTTTTATTTTGGTTTAGAGTGTTTTTAAAGTCTTGAATTTTATAGTTAAATCTATCAATATTTCTTCTTATGTTTTTTGCATATATATATATATATATATATATATAAAATCACTTATGTAATCTTTACATTTCTGTTTCATTTTGCATTTGGATATTCAACCCATATGGAGTTTATTTTAGTATATTTGGACATATGGTGCTAGGAATCTATTTTATTATAGATTATTACAAATAATTGATCAGCTGTTTCAAAAGCATTCATTGAATAATCCAGACTTAACCTGCAAACTTAAACTTTTTTCAATACTTAATTCTTACATATCCTGTTTGTGAATTGTGTATTTTCTTCCCATATTCAGACAAAATATTTCTCCACAAAAAGATATATTTCTAGGGCTTCCCTGGTGGCGCAGTGGTTGAGAGTCCGCCTGCCGGTGCAGGGGACACGGGTTCGTGCCCCGGTCCGGGAAGATCCCACATGCCGCGGAGCGGCTGGGCCTGCGCGTCCGGAGCCTGTTCTCCACAACGGGAGAGGCCACAACAGTGAGAGGCCCGCGTACCACAAAAAAAAAAAAGATATATTTCTAGTAGTTTTTTGAAAGAACTTTAAGTTTTCCTAGAGTTCACATTGTGTTAAAATTTTTAATGCAATCTATGTAACTTAAACCTTTGCTTTTTCTTACTTTCACTGCTCTTAGAATTCTAGTCTTGCTCATGCCTAGAGAAGAAAAAAAATATTGAAACATGATCTATTGGCTACTGACATTTAGAACCATTATACTCAAAATCCCAGGAATTTGAACTCATAATCAAAATAATTATAATATACCAAGCACAAAGACAGACAATACTCACTGGCTAAAATGTTAGTAACAGCAAATCCTGAAGCTGGAATATATTAGCCTTTATTTAAGCTACTGCATATTATATTATTGAAATCTAAGGGTTTTTTTGCTTTTTTTTTTTTTTTTTTTTTTTTGCTGTATGCGGGCCTCTCACTGGTTGTGGCCTCTCCCGGTGCGGAGCACAGGCTCCGGACGCACAGGCCCAGCGGCTATGGCCCACGGGCCCAGCCACTCCACAGCATGTGGGATCCTCCCGGACCGGGGCACGAACCCGTGTCCCCTGCATCGGCAGGCGGACTCTCAACCACTGTGCCACCAGGGAAGCCCGAAATCTAAGTTTTTACATCTCTGTGATTTGTTCCTCCTCTGGGGCAGTGGATGGAATGAAAATTCATAGGACATGATCTGAATGTTCTTATTCTTATCCTCTTTCTCGCCCATGTACAAGAAGGAGTACTTGCATTTCACACATTACCCCTTCCCAAATTACGTACGGTTACACTGCTATGACCATGGAAAAAAGAATGTTCATAAGGTATTTCTTCATTGGACAAGCCTCCCTGAGCCTTAAGATCTGCATCTGTTTGTTTTCTCATTAATTGAACTGTAAATGTGTACAATTTAACTCATAGAAATTTATGGATGATTAGGCTGAATCCACCCCCAAAGAACACATTTTGGCCCTTGTCTTCCCAGGTCTCTAGAAAACTCAACAGCAATTTTTCATTACGGAAATTTAAAAATACACAAATAGAGAATAATAATAATGAAATACCATGTGTCCATCACTGAGTTTCAGAAGCTATCAACATTCTGTGATTTTTGTCTCAATAGACTTTGATATGGTGACATCTCACTCATTCTGATAACGCTCTCCTAGTTTGCCTCTTATTCCTCTGGTGGCTGCTTCTCAGTCTTCTCCTTTTTTCTTTAAACTATTAGTTTCCCCTTAAACTCAACCACTCCCATAGCTTCATTCACCAACTCCTAAATTCGTATGTCCGGCTCAGGCATCTGTTTGGGGGAACATCAAACTCAATGTGACTGAATGTAACACATTACCTTTCATATTCTCCTCAGTCCAACTCATCATTTCATATCGCAAGAAATGATATATCCACCCAATTATTTATTCCAGAAACAGAGATATGATCCTTGATAATCTTTTCCTTCACAATAAATTATCAAATTACTCAATTTAGTCTCCTAAATACTTTTCAAACATGTCTACTTCTTTCCATCTCCATTCTCAACACAATGATCAGCACCGTCTGATGAAATATAATGTAATCCAACATGCAAGTCACCCATATAAGTTTGTACTTTCCAGTAGCTCCATTAAAAAAGTAAAAAGAAACAGGTGAAGTTAAATTTAATAAGATATCTTGTTTAATTCAATATATCCAAAATATTATCATTTTAACATGTAATCAATATAAAATATTATTAATGCAATATTTACATTCTTTTTTCTTACTAAGTCTTTGGAATCTGGTGTGTGCTTTATACTTACAGCACACTGTAATTTGGACAAACCACATTTTCAAGTACTCAGTAGCCACATGTGGCTAATGCCTACCATACTGGACTGAGCAGCTCTAGTCCAAACTCTGACCAACTCTTTTTGCAGTGTCTGTTAATGGGCTTCACATGCCCATTTGGCCCCCTTTCAGTTCATTCTTTATGGGTAGCCAGAGTAACTTTTTTCTCAATGCAAATCTGTTTTTATGAGTAAGCTTAAATCCTTCAGTGACTTCCCATTTTTCCCTTTGGTTAAAGTCTGAAACTCCCAACAGAAACTACCCCTTTTTTTATCTGACCCCATTTGATAACTCCAATCGGTATATTGTGCAAAGTTTCTTTCCATTTCACAGCCTTTATACAAGCTTGAAATATTTTTGCTCCTATCCATCCTTAATTCTTAAAGTACCGCTTAACGGAAATTTTCCTTAATACCCCTTTCCTCTCGCTTCCCCCAGAACAGGTTAGAATTCCAATTACATAGCTTGATGGCACACAGTACTTTTATTTCATGGCAGAAAATAGGCCTCTCATTCTTGTTCATCTTTGTTTTCTGGCACCGAGAACAATGCTCGGCGCTGAATAAATATATGTTGAATGTATGAATTAGACCCTCTTAGCATGATTCACCAGAGAAAAAGTCAAGGTTGCCAAGGTGGGCTTAGACCAATTCACATCCCTGGGCTAAGGGAGGGACTCTTTGTCCTTGAGCACAAAGCTATCCCATTCTTGAACAAAATTAATGTTCTGTTAACAAGAAAAAAGGAGAAAGAGTTGGCTATTGGGTAGACCACAAATATCATCTACCAGAATTTCCAATTTACCATTGTGATAGGCTGCTCACCTACTCTGGTTTACATCAGCCCTGAGTAAAGCAAGGCAGAGCCATCTGGAGATAAATTTGTGGATGGAGGAGTTTTGTTTTGTTTTAAACTGTAAAAATAAAGTGGAAGAAACACACTGTATTTGTCAGGGTTCGCCAGAGAAAGAGAACCAATAGGATATATATATATATAGAGAGAGAGATAAGAGGAGCTTTATTATAGGAATTGGCTCATGTGGTCATGGAGGCCAAGAAGTCCCACAATCTGCTGTCTGCAAGCTGGAGAACCAGAAAAGCTGATGATAAAATTCAGTTTGAATCTGAAGGTCCAAGAACCAGGACCTGCAATGTCCAAGCACAGGAGAAGAGGGGCATCCCAGCTCAAGAAGAGGAAGAGAGAATTTGCCCTTCTTTTTGTTCCATTAGGGCCCTTCAAAGGATTGATGATACCCATTGACATTGAAGGGGGCAGGTTTCTTTACTTAGTTTACCGATTCAGTCGCTAATCTCTTTTGGAAACACCTTCATGAATGTATGCAGAAGTAATGTTTTGCTAGCTATTTGGACATCCTTTAGTCCAGGCAAGTGGAAACCTAAAGTTAACCATCACACACAAATTATTATCCAATATTCACAAACATTTTCCTGCATCACTGCATTTGGTCCTCCCCCAAATTCTGGGCAGCCTCATTAATTTGGTGTTATTACCATTTTGCCTAATTTACAAAAGAGAAATGCCAAATCAGGAAGGTTAAGTGATTAGTCCAAGGGAATTTGGAAATTAGACGTTACGACTTGGAGAGGGACACAGGTGATCTTATTCCCAAATCCAGACTCTTTTCCCTACACCAGTGGTTCTCAGTATCAGCTTCACCAAGCAACTTGTTAGAAAATCAAATTCTTGGGCCTCACCCCCAACCTAAAGAATCAGAAACTCTGGGAGTCCAGCCCAGCAACCTGTGTTTAACAAGCCCTCCAGGTGATTCTGATACACACTTAAGTGTGAGAACCACTGTATAAATACCCTGCTACCCATATCACTTTCCCCCAAACTAATCAAAAAATTTTCTGGTTATTTTATGATTTGGTGAAAAAAGAAAAACACTGCCTTTTCCTGGAGATCAACCCAGGAGATCTTGTTATGGGCACTCAGGTACATGATAAGAAGCCAAAGTTGTATTTACCCTACTTCCAGATTCAAAGGGCTCTTGAAATTAAGAATCTACCCAATGGACTCCTTTTCCAAGGTTACATTCCTGAATGAAATGAGGAGCGGCCAGTTACTATCTACAGCTCGAGCTATATTTCTATGTGAGCAGACGAGGAGAGCTAGGGTAAGTCTCTATCTCATAGAACTTATTTTCTTTTGTACTTAACACTGAGTTACAGTGAACTCTCTCCTCTGCCCAAAACTTTCTAGTTCCCACATACTTCCGTGACCCAACCTTTTTACCACACAAAGTGCAATATTTTCCGCTTTTTAAAAAACCAAAAACATTTCAGGGACGAATAATCATCTCTGACAAAGATGCCCTAATTTGAGCACAAGATAAATTTGTCTTCTTCCAACTTTGCCTCTGTCTTTTGCTGTGTTTTCAGGACTACAATAATTCTACCCCATAATCATGAGCTTATGCCCTGCATACTATCTACGATCCACATTTCTGGCATATTTTGTGAGAATAAAAGGAATCATAGCTGCAGGGTCAATTTCAGGCCCAACGGATATACTGGGAAAGTCTGTCTCCCTCTCCTAGTTTTGGAGCCCAGCTTCCTCTGTTGGTAATGCCTGACCATGAGGATTATCCACAGGCTTTTGCTGCTGCTTGGTTTCCTCAAAGTTCTACTCTGTCTTACTTTACCATTTTGTTCTCCCCCAACAGGATATCTCATACCTTGGATCCTATTAACATTTACCTCCACACAAGGAGGAAGTGCTGTGCTGATTTTGAAGTCATAGCTGATGACCTTGAGCAAGTTACTTAGTCCTTCAGTTCCTCCTCCTTGAAATGGGCATATGCAGTGATTCTCAAAATGTACGGTACCTTAGAATTACCTGAAGGGCTTGAAAAAGAGAAAACAGAGTGCTGGGCCCTCCACAGAGATTCTGATTCAGCAGGTCTAGGGTAGGTCTTGAGAATTTTCATTTCTACAAAGGTCCCAGGTGATGCTGATGCTGCTTGCCTAGAGACCACTCTGAGAATCACTGAAATAACGTCATTAGGATGAGAAATACTATTTATAAAGTGCTCGATTCAAAGCAGCCACCTAGTGAATGTTACTCTCCTATCTTCCACCTCTATTCTACATGTCCTCAAAGCAAAGGAAATGGATGATAAAAATGAATTAATGACATTGGATTTGAATGAAATTGAGCTAAATGCAATTACCTTTGGGCAAGGCTTTTCTGGAAGCAAACCAAAAGAGATATTTCTGTGGAAATAAACCAAAGGAAATACTTGAAGTAAATGGATCTTTAGAAGCTATTAATAAATATTGGCAAGGGCATCAGACAAAGGGCACTCCTGTACGTTGTTAGTAGAAAAATAAAAATTTAGAGGATGATTTGGTAGTACCTACTGAAATGTGAAAGATACATATCTTTTGACCCAGCATTTCACTTCTAGAAATATATCCTTAAGAAAAACACACAAATGCACAGGCATATAGTGCAACATATTTACACAGCAGCTTCTAAACTCAAGTAGGCAAGAAATGTTATTTTTTTCCTCTAAGTCAACTTGAGTTATACTTCAAGCCCATTGCACCAGGTGGTAAAAATAAATCTAATTCATTTTGGGATTCCTTCCCTGACATTGTTCTGGAGCTGCATCTGAGAGCCAGGAGGCATGCACAGAGCAGAGGGGCTGAGGTATCTGTGGATAGTTGGCCTTACGTCATAATCCAGCCATGCTGTCATCTCCTGACCTGGCCATCATTCTGTTGGTACTTGGTAGATTTTCTACACAGATTTCTGCTAATCTTATCACAAGATTTCCTCCTTGTGGTCCCATCTTGTCTGCTGCTTCTACAACCCCCATACCGTGCTGAGCTGCCAGGCACTTTGGGAGGCTGGTACCCTCATTCCTTTGATGCCACTTTCAGATGCCTGGGATCATTCTGATGTTTTTGTGCCTTGTAAATTCTGAGGTTGTCTAGGGCTCTAATCAACTACATAACTATTTATTTCAGTCCCACTAGTAGAGTAGATTAATAAAGTTCAATTGCTGGTTTTGAAAGTGTCACGGATTGCCATTTGAAATCTTGTATTACTTTAGTTTTTATCAAATACTGAAGAACGGAAAATAACCATTTCAATGGTAGAAAATCTTGTTTTCAAGATAAGTCCCAGATGTAAGCCACTCCTTAATCAATGACTCAGTGATTATAACTTAGCAACATGCAAGTCTGGGTTAATTATATATAGGTCTATTTTTGTATGCATTGAAATGAGCCTCTGGTGGTCAAAATAGTTTTATATTTTCAAAATGATAGCAGCTGTTTATCCTTAATTTTGAGAATAATTCCGGGAGCTATGTACTCCACTTATTGCTCAAAAGACAGGAATGACTTCACTGTTTAGATGCAGAAAGAAATATGTTAAATCATTCAACCAATGCTACTTGGAACAGACTTCTTTAAAGCATATTTTGATTGTGTAACTGTTCTAAACTAAACTTGGCTTGCCAAGTCTCTGGCTGTTATATAACCTCTGAGAAAATACAAAAGTAAGAAATAAAGAGAGAATTAAATAAATGACAATAAGGTTGAGGCATTTCAGCATGCATTTTTTAAGCACCCATAATGTGCCAGATGTTGTAGATCCAAAGATAGATCAAACACAGTTCGATGAGATCTCAGACTAGGTGGAGAGATAATCAAGTAATAGAAGTTTCCATCAAACAATAGATACAAAGTACGGAGCCAGATAGCCTATATCCCATCTGAAGAAAAGCTTCACAGTGGAGACAATATTTAAGCTGTGATGGAAGAGACACATATTCAAGAAGCAGGGACAGAATTTTACCGGGACAAAAAATATCCTATTTATTAGACTGTTAGCTCTGTGTTGAAAGGAAGAATGTCTGATTTTCCTCCTACATCCTTAATGCCTAGAAGAGCGCCTGGATGCCTAAGAGATAATATATATTTGCTGAATGAGTGAAAGCATGATTTCAAGCAAAAGTGAGCAGCTCCTGGTGGTTCTATCAGGTTAAAGCACAGAAAGACTGGGGTTAACAGATAGAGGCTAGAAAGCTGGGTATGGACCAAATTCCTTAAGTATGATCTTCTAAGGAATTACAGTTTTGTCTTGCAGATGATGGGAAACCATTAAAAGCCTTTGAGTAGGGCAGTGACACAAGTGAGTATGTAGTAGGATGTTGGGACTAGGGCTGAGTGCTTGGGACTAGAGCTCATAGGTGAGGACCAATGCTAAGTACTTCATATCATAAAAAGAACAGTCAATTATTCAGGAACAGGATTTACCTTGACCTCCCTCGACCATCACCCCCCTTCCCACACATGCATACAAGCAGCACTGGGAAAATGAAAAGAGGGAGTACAGCATTCTTGGTAAGGTGGAACGTTCCCTCACTTGGCCAGGATGCCGGGGCAACCCTATAGACTCTGCTCCCTCCTCTAACCTCCATGCTCCTTCACAGGAGCCCTGGGAATCAAAGTGGTCCTCTTCTGTTCTTTCTGAGGGCCATGGACTTGGGGAATGACTCCCTCCCTCCGACTTTTCTTTACAGGAATATCACAGAACAGTCCCTTTTGCTGGGCAAACTATTACAGCAAGCCTCCTGCTTTCATGCGTTTCTAGATTAGTAGGAGAGTCCAGTCTCCATGGTTCAGTCCAAGAGTCACTTTCAAGCTTTCCGAACAATTCTTCCACCACGCTCTCCACTGCACTCTGATGCATCAGTGTGGTCCCAAGATCCCGCCACTGATCAAGCATTCAGCCAGGGATGGAAGCAAAATGCGTAGCTCTGTCTCTTGCAGTGACCTTCAAGGCCTTATTCCCAACTCCTACCTCCAAGCCTCATCGCTTGGCTTGAAGGTGGATGAAATGTGCACACAGGAAGAAGGGGGGAAAGTCTCTCTCCACAAACATTGCCCTTGGGAGTGTATTGTTTGGTGGAAGTTGGGATTGTAGAAGAAATTGTTTCCCCACATCTTAGTTTAGAGGGTCGTTGTTTAACCCAATTTCTGGCTGCTGTCTTTGGAATGTGGAGCTAATTAGCACTGTCTTTGGAATGTGGAGCTAATTAGCACTTCTTGTCCTGATCTGTACGTCCTAGAGGCCAATTTCAGGGCAACAGGAAAAGTTTCACTCAACATTCAACAATGGTTCCCAAAAGAAATATAATGTAAGCCACATATGCAATTCTAAATTTTTCTAATAGCCACATTAAAAAGGTAAAATAAAAGGGAATTGCCTGGTGGTCCAGTGGTTAGGACTCTGCACTTCCACTGCAGGGGGCACGGGTTTGACTGGCTGGGGAACTAAGATCCCGCAAGCTCCATGGAGCATCAAAATCAAAATTTAAAAAAAGGTAAAATAAAAGAGTTCGGATTTAATTTCATAACATACTGCATCCCAACCAATCCAAAATATATTTCAACATGTGATAAATATGAAAATATATCAATTAGATAGTTTTCATTTCTTTTTTCATACTGTCTTCAAAATCTAGTGTGTATTTTATAATTATAGGACATTTCAGTTTGGGCTATACTCATTTCAGTGCCCAGGAGCCATTTTTGACAATGCCGTTAGAGATTATCTTGTAATGAAACCTAACAATGGTCCCTTATTGCTCATAGAATAAATCCAAATTTCTATTACAAATATGTTTGTGTTTTAGACGATTGTCCTGAAGGATGAAGGGGAAGGTGCTTTCTCTTACCACAGGCTTAGAGATTTCACCCTCTTCATATGTCTTTACTTATGAATCAATTATTTAGAAACTCAGCTGTTTTAAAATATCCTTTAGAAAAGGATTTTTTTTTTTTGCAGTACGTGTGCTTCTCACTGTTGTGGCCTCTCCTGTCGTGGAGCACAGGCTCCGGACGCGCAGGCTCAGCGGCCATGGCTCGTGGGCCCAGCCGTTCCACGGCATGTGGGATCTTCCTGGACCGGGGCACGAACCTGTGTCCCCTGCGTCGGCAGGCAGACTCTCAACCACTGTGCCACCAGGGAAGCCCTTATTTTATTTTATTTTTTTAGGATTTTTTTTCTAACTCAGGTTACTGCCTAATTAAATAGAGGCAAATATCTAGAATAACTTTTCTTTAATCTTTGTATCACAACTTTTAAAAAATTGATGAAATTTATTATCTCTTAAAACACAAATCAAGGCAGCTTCTTCCATAAAGGCAGCTCAATATAGTCCTTTGCAGATGGATGGGTCTACTTCAATGGCCTGGTAACTGAACATAGGCTGGATATGCCCCATCTGCTCTGTTTCAGATTTATTTCTTCAGACTGAGCAAGAAAGAATCAAGAGTAAAATTGAATCATTACTTTTTAGTTTTTTTTCTTTTTTTGGTTTGGCAGTTTGCCTCATTCCACAGAGACTTTACAAGGTCCTTATGTCTTAACTTTTTGAAGGTAAGAACTGTGATCTAATCTGTATTCTGTGGGTTACTTAGCACACTGAGGGTGCCCAATAAATATTAAACAGGAAGACGCTATTGAACCACTCTACACCATACACTTCCTAGTTCATCCATTGTGCCAGCTTCCAGGGCAGAATCATTATGAATAGATGGGTGGTTGGATAGATTAATGAGTGAATTTATTTGATAGCTTGCTGCCAAAATTTTGCTACCTAAAATTAAATCATATTTCTTGGTCTCTCCCATCAATCACAAGGAGAACAGTCTCACTTACATTAATAAAAAGCTGAAGTCTGGACAAATACAGAGTAAGATCCCTGTCTCTGAAAAGTTTAAAGTAGAGGTTAAAGCCTAATAGACTCCATTTCCATCAACCCATAAAACCAGAACCCCCAAATGACCTTCTGGCACCTCAAAATCAAAACACTTTAAGGATATCAAGTTGGGAAAGATAATCTCTTAAATAATTAGAGACCATTCAATTATTTTTAAAAATCACTTATTTTTTGGAAAAATCACTTGTTTTAAAAATTCTGAAAGACGTGTTATTGTTCCAGCTTCACTGTCTTATTAAAATAAAGGCTATTGTCTAAAATTAACTTGTCTTTGAAATTTGTATCACAACTTAAAAAAAATTAAATAAATCTATTATCTCTTAAACCACCTGTCAAGTTTCACTGTGTACTGAGGCAAGTCAGGGCACCCCACTTGTGGATGAGAGGATTGATACCCTCAGAGCCATGACATTCTGAGCCCCTGGATCATCTCCTTAGTTTCACTCTATACTATAACTGCTTTCCCAAATTTTGGCCTCTTAAAGAACCTGCTGGTACCTCAAAATCAAAATGACACCTTCCTGAACTTGTCCGGACTTCATAACTCCCAATAGCATTTATTCAATAATTTTATGTGTCAGACGTGATTTCCCAGGGATGCAAAAATTAGTGTTTTACTACTTGCTCTCAATTTACTCATAATCTGTAAAAGAAGAACGATACAAGAAAAAAAAATGGAGTTAGTATAATGGTAGAGACATGCATAGCCTAATGGAAGTACCATGAAAGGGTCTCTAGCCTAAACTAGGGCTCAGAGAAAAGGTTTCCTGAGGAACATGATGCCCAAGAGAATCAAAAAGACCAACTGGGATTCCTCAGTGAGTCATAAAGGCAAATCGCCTCTGCATTTTTCTGGAATGTATACTCGTCGCAAAGCCCATCATGCAGCTCATCATTAGTTCGTTCCATATGGCATAGCTCCCATTCTAGACAGTGAGTCCTATGAGTCAAGGCCCATATTAGTCATAGATTTCTCTCTTTCACAGTGTCTAGAATAATGATGTCTTTAAGACATCAGTTCTCTGTCAAGCAGTCCCATTCTGCAGTAAACAGGTGATTTGGGATTAAGAGGTGTACAAGCCCAGTGAAAAGGTTTATATTAATTACATCAGAACTACATCTTGCAGGACTTGACATTTTTCTCATATTGAAGCAGATATAGACATTTGAAACCTTTTAAGAAATAACTAACTCCCAATTTTTATTTGCTGACTAAATTAAAGGCCACGAAATAACTCTAAGACTCCATTTTGAACAGTGTGCACATTTGTCAAACCTCACCTAGAACAGGGTAGGCAGCATAGCGAACACTGAATGGTGCTAAAGAAGGCAACTTGTCATACCATATATCAAAATGATAGCATTGAAAATCAATGCAAGACAAAGCAACTTCAACCGAAAGAGACTGGTTGAATTGTAGCTTCCTTATCCCTCTTCTGTCTCCTCCACGGTCCTGGGACTCCAGGAATTCACAGTAAGATACGAGTACATGCATTTATATTTGAATATAAATGCACACAAAATCCTGGTAAATATAGTCCTAAATGCTTATAGCAATTGTCTCTGATTAATATGTCAGAATCAAATAGCTTCTTTTATTATTTTCCTGTATTTTCTATTTTTTGGCAGTGGATATGTATTACATTGATAATCAGAGGATCTATTATACTGTTAAAAGTTGAATCCCAGCTTTCCTCATTCTGTGTGTATGTGATGGGTATCTTGATATGGCCTGCAAGTTTCTCTCCATTCCCAGCCCCATGACATGGACCCTGGTCCCTAACCAGTATATTTGTCATGAGTAGGACATCATCCTGAAAATTTTTTTTAGCTAGACGAGAAAGAAGGTATTTGAAATTAGAAATGCTGGAAAAGGCATTTTGGAGATTATCTGCACACAGATGCTGGCTGACATTGAATTATTCCCATTCCCACATTCACTGAGTACCCTGACTTTGTTTATGTGGAATGTTCAAGTCACACGTATGTATGCAGATTCCTCCAGCAAGTAATGGGTTCTCTCTTCTTTGACCTTCAAGCTATGCAGTACAACCATGTGATAATATTCAATTTTCTCTATTTTGTGGATGTGACTCTAGACTGTAAACTGAGAGAAACCTTGTTTTTCCTTTTTGTGACTCCACAGAGATGAGAACTCAGCTGGTTAAATAGAATACCCTATTCACTTCTTCAGTATCATGGTGAGAAAGTTGAGTGCCTTGGGGAGTTTGAAAACGTGATGTTTAAAAAGATACTTTTCTGGTCCTTAAAACTAGTCTCACCAAGCACATGTATATAATAGATATCTGGAAATCTTCCTCACGATGAATGGACTATTTACTAATCTATACTTCACTGTAAACAAAATGATGATTAAAGTGTATGCTGTTATTGTTGAAACCATGCCATAGAAATATAATAGATTGTCTAAATCAAACCTAGGAACATTAAAAAAACACAAATAAAATTGCCCCTTCCTGAGCAGTTAATTTCTGCATTTTTGTTAAATCTTGGCTTGCTTATAAGAGATTGTTACCTTCGGAAGAAGGGAGGTGAACAGGTGACGTATCTGACAGGTCACTGTAGTGTAGGAAACAGAAGCACTGAGTGTAAGGTGGTGTTTCCAAATGGATTTAGAATTTGAAGCCCTGACATTTTTTAAGATGAGAACTAACTGGTTCAGGGTTCTGAAAAGGATAAACTCATCAGGAGCAAGTCCTTTGCTGTCCAACTGAGTGGCACTTACATTACATTCTTCAAACAGCAGGGCCCCAGAGAACATTGAGAACTACAGATATTAGAATCAGATTTGGGGCTGCAGGTAGGAATGAAACAAGCCACATATGCTGACAGCAATTCTCAGTCCTCCATAGGACCTGGCGTTCAAGAGTTTTGCAGGAACTTAAGCCAGAGAGAAAGATAGAGAGTTGGTAACCACACACCACTCCAAGATTTTAGCTTTAAAACAATTTCATGTCTTTTCTTGGCCTGATTCTAACTTAGAAAGGAGACGGTCTGGTAGGCAGTTCTTCCCAAACCTGTACATGCACACCGGTCACCTGGGGGTCTTGTCTTTGAGGATGCCGATGCTTCTGGTCTTGGGACTGGGTAGCAAGCGCCTGGAATACCATAGAGCCCTGCACGGTACACTGAATCTGTTGGGTTCCAAAGGATTAGAAGAGCTCTGCCTTTTTTCAAAGCTGGCTGTTTAAACCAGTGGAAGGTGGCACTGTGTACAGTGTGTGCAGCCCTTGATGTGATGGGAAGCTCCAGGCCTGTCCTGGGCTCTGCACAAGCTCAGGCCACATCTGATGCATGTGATACTAAAGGGGAGGCCAGCTCCATTTGTTTCATGGCTGGAGGCCGAGGGATCCCAGAATCACAGCTCAGACAGTGGAGGTCATCTTCACACCTGCCGGCACAGCCTCATAACACCTGCTGGCACAGAATTGCGACATGAAAGACCGTGTCCTCTTTTAGAGGAAGCAAGGTGGAATACAGGAGGGAACCCTAAGCCCCTGCCTTTGTGGCTTCCCAGACTTCAACTTTCCAGAAGACATTGTGTCCCTTCTCTCGGTCCCCACCTCTTTGTGGAAGGTTGAGCCGGACCATTGCCTCAGTTCATTTTTTCAATATCTGGATGGCTTCCTAAATTCCTCTCTGGGACCAGAAGGGTGGCAGCATCTGACCTGTACTGCAAGCTTTGACTATCACCATCACCCCGGCTGTTCTTTGCCCAAGACACCTTTGTGCAAATCAGAAGGTGACCCTTCATGTGGGAATGAAGATGTGGGCAAACCAAGGGACCACTTGGCAGGTGGAGTGGGGCTGGACTGAAGGTGCGGCTGGCCCCTGGTGGGCACTGGTGCAAGGCACAACCTGTACCACTGCAGCAGTAACTTTCCTCCAGCAGCTCCCCAGCCCCGGCACCATCGTGCTGAGAACCACCCAGACCCCTCGGTGCATGTCCAGTTGCCAAAGTGTAGATGATGATTTGGGGAAAAAAGTGCTTGGAGCTCTTCCAAAGTGACCTCAACCCTGAATCATCCCTGGCAGCATCTGGCCTTTCTTGGCTCACATGGGGCTCCACCTTTGGGTGAGGCAGCTTCTCCCAGAAACCTGCCTCCTACCTGAAAGTCTTGCAGGGGGCCTTGAGGAGAACTGGCAAGTAGGCCAAGGCTGCTGGTGGTTCAGAAGCACTCGATGTGGGGTGATGCCCTAAGAGTCCCCACACCAGACTGAGACACCTCTTCTGCATTCCTAGTGGGGAATCCACCCTGGGCTCTGCAGGGCCAGAGCAGCCTGACTCTGCGGCTTGCACCAGAAAAATCGTCAAAAATAGGCCTGAATCCTTGCCAGGCCTGCCTCGCCATGAATTCTGTGCACTATGACCTTAAATATACTAGATAAACCAGAAGCCTAAAATTGCTCAACTCTCAGAATAATAGAATTTAGTCTTCGTCTCCTTCCTTAAGTTGAATTCTTAATTGTTAAATTTCAGGCTTTCTTTGTGGATGTAAAAATGTTCAAGGCCACAGTTCTATACATTTTGAAGTGAGGTGCTCATAAAATTAATTAATTTGCCATTAATTACCATCTGACTTATACTCTGGTGGTTGTTTAGAAGAGTACTTTTGGTTATTTATTTATGATTTTGTTGTTGCTTCCTAGTTTTATTGGATTGACTGAAGAATATACCCTCAATTGCTCTCTGTGAGACAAAATATGATTCACAATTGTATATGCTCTAAAATATGAGAAAAGAATGCATATTCTGTCAGTAAAATACAAATGTTTTAAATATGTGTGTGTGTGTGTGTTTGTAAATATTTGAAAAGGAGTCTGCTGACCTTATTTTTAATGCATTGCAGCTTTACTTGATTAAATTACCTTTGTATTTGTGAAGGATTTTGCTTTATGTATTTTTGATGCTGTGTGCCTGGTGAATAGAGATATAAACTTTGCTTTGGACTTTAGCTTTTACCATGATAAAATAATCCCTTTGTCTCATTTAATGCACTTGTTGTGTATCTTGCTTCATCTGATATATCGATACTGTCAGCCCTTCTTACATTTTTATTTGCATTTGTCTTTGTGATTCTGAACATCCGTTTCTTTTCAACTTTTGTCTTCATTTTATTTCAGGTGTGTTTCTGACAGACAACATATATCTGTGCATATTTTAAAATTCAGTTTTATATTCATTGTTTCACGATAGGGAAATTTGGTTCACTTGAATTTATTATGAAGATTAATAGCTTTGTCTTAGTCTCATCATATTTAAATTTATTATTTATTAATTTTTCTATTTTTATCTCTCCCTATGTTCTGGCTCATCATATTAAGCCTTTTGCTAGTCCTCCTAAGTTTTTCTTCTATCCTTTCACTCTCACTTTTAAATTAATGTTATTTGATGATTCCCCATGCCTCTAAATATTACCTTACTATTGTAAGAATAATATTATAATCTATGTGTCTTACTAACACATAAAAATTAATATTTTATTTGCCTATCATCTCCTGTCCCCCGTCCCAACTCCCTTGAAGAGGAGACATTTCCACCTGTACCTGCTGCTCCATTCTAAACGAAATCCCCACCCTTGCCAACAGGCAATGCTTGGGTTTTGCAGCAACAGTTTCATAGTTCTAATGTTTCATATTCTGGTTAAATATTCTGAGACACTTTCTTCAGTTTAGGAATAAGTACTCAAAACTTGAATATATCCCACTCATATCATCTTAGCCATTTATTTTATCTCTATATTTTAAAATCCATCTCATGGTTCAGCATTAGGGAATTCATCACTATGATTCATTAAGTAAACCAATTAAAGGTGGAAAAGCATATTGCCTATTTATGCTTTTGGTTTTAGTAATATCCTTTCACATTCATAATGCAGATCATGAGATAAACAAGATTTTATCCATCAAGGCTCCCCTTCATGACTGCCAAAACTGAAAAAACATTGCTGCCATTTTAGTCAACAGTTAAACTTTACTATAAAATATTCTGACACTAAAGGGACCTGCAACTCACATGGTGATGCTCAAATCGCATTTGCCAATTCACCAGACTAGCAGATTCTGCAACATGGAATTCTATGAGCTGGGTGTGGATATGTCCAGGCCCTCCATGGGAACTGACCTTAAATACCTCACAAATACCATACCTTCCAGGAATTCACATTTTCTTTATTGAATGTAGAATTGTGAAATCTGTAGGAAATAGCTGAATCATTATTTCTTAACTATCTCCTGTCTATTAAAGCAGGAACTATGAAATAGCTCAAGGGAAGCCTAAGAAATTTCTTCCATTATATTCAATAGCCTGCACCCAAATCACATATGAAAGGATGTAGACAAATAGAAATTAAAACTGAATTTTGCAGAAGAGGTTGAAGAACTTCCCCAGGGAAAATTAAATGTATAAACTGAAAATTGATGTAAGTCATCAGTTCAGTCCTAAATAGACTGAAGGATCACAACAGTTTTGTGGACATTTTTCTTTTCTTCTCTTCCTGCTTTCCCAGACTTCTAAAAGGAGATCTGCTAACAGTAATAAAAAGATAGATAAATTTTATCTGTCTGAAGGTGTATATAAATAAATAAGTAATAAATAAATAAATAATAAATAAGTAATAAAAAGATAGATAAATTTTATCTATCTGAAGGTGTATATAAATAAATTCTCTTCACTAATGGTAAGGGTGTAAATTGGTATAGAAGTTAAGGAAGACTGAAATATATATACAGATCTTTCTCAACTAACGATAGGATTACATCCCCATAAACCCATCATAAGTTGAAAATACTGTAAGTCGAAAATGCATTTAATACACCTAAACTATCGAACATCAGAGCCTAGCCTACCTTAAACGTGTTCAAAACACTGCATTAGCCTACAGTTGGGCAAAATCATCTAACACGAAGCCTATTTTATAATAAAGTGTTGAGTGTCTCATGTAAGTTATTGAATACTGTACTGAAAATGAAAAACAGAATGGTTGTGTGGATACAGAATGGTTGCAAGTATATTGGTCGTTTACCCTCATGACCACGTGGCTGACCAGGAACCGTGGCTCCTGCTGCTGCCCGGCATCACAAGAGACTCTCATACGACATATTGCTAACCCAGGAAAAGATCAAAATTCAAAACTTCAAAGTATAGTTTCTACTCCATGCATATAGCTTTTGTATCCTCGTAAAATCAAAAAATCGTAAACTGAACTACTATAACTCGGGGACCATCTGTGTTGTTTTTTTAAAGTGCCCATACTTTTAAAAACTTAATTTCATTAAAATTTATCTTAAGGAACTGTTTAGGCGGTTGGGCAAAAATGTATGTAAAATTAGGTTCATTCATTGTTCTCAATAGAAAAATAATTGAACAAATTTTACAAACATCTATTAAGAAGAGTCTGGTTAAATAATGTATATTCATACATTCAGTAATTTAGAATGGTCATTTAGATCTCTGCATATTGATATTAAATAATGTCCAAAATATACTAAGTGAAAAAGCATAAACATGTAGAGAAATATGTCTACGTCTAATTAGAGAAAGTCTACATATGTATTTATGAATACATGTGAAAATATTTGGAAGACCATGGTCTAAAACCTTATTAGTGGTATTTTTTTGCAGGAGTGGGGAATACGTTGACCATATAAGCTATGCTGTGGGGAGTTTTTTATGAATGGCTGCCAGTGTTCTTCCTCCTCCTCCCTCTTCTTTTCTTCTTCATTATTTCCTCCTTCTCATTTTCCCCCCTTTACTGAGGTTGACCTATTCACTCATTTGAAATAAATAAGATATTCATATTCCAATGAAAAAGAGAAGCGATTAAAGTAGGATAAACATGAAAAAGATGGGGAAGACAACTTACAGTGTATAAAAGTGTGGATACTGCCACCTTATTTTTTTAAAACAAAAAAGGGAAAGAAAAGAAAAAAGTCACTGACTTTTCTGAATGCTGAAGTTTTAAGTTCATTCCCACTTGAAGTGGCAAAAAGACAAGGATGTCTGCTATCACTACTATTATGCAACACTTTCTGGTAAAATTATATATTGCCCTTGTAATTAAAAATCCAATAAGTTTTCTAAGCCAGCATATTATAATCTAGACTAGATTTTATATTAGTGGGGTCAAAATTTTAAGTACATTTCATTGCTAAAATCCTCAAAAATAAAATGATATAAATGACAAATTATGAACTAGCGCTCTAATATATGAACTCTTTCCAGTAGGCCAGAGGGGGAGGGAGGGATACGCGGGAAATTTCCAGAAACAGAAAGCAGCATTAAAATTATTGTAAATACTTTTTGACATTTTAATTGTAATCTCTTCATTTTTTTAGCTACACATAAGATTGATTCAGGCACACACTAATAAGTAAGATGTACAAGATACATCACGGTAAAACTTCTTGTACTTTCCCCACTCTTTGCATTTATTCTTATTTATTCATGTTACACATATCTTCCTTTCTACTAAACTAACATTCAGGATATAATCAAGCTTTTTTTTAATTGAGGTGTAGTTGTTATACAATGTTGTGTTAGTTTCTACTGTACAGCAAAGTGGAGTTCCCTGTGCTATAGAGCAGGTTCTTTTTAGTTAGCTAATGTACACATATTAGTGTATACATGTGAATCCCAATCTCCCAATTCATCACACCACCACCCCTCCACCCACCGCTTCCCCCAGTTGGTGTCCATATATTTGTTCTCTACATCTGTGTCTCTTATTTCTGCCCTGCAAAGAGGTTGAACTGTACCATTTTTCTAGATTTCACATATATGCGTTAATATACGATATTTGTTTTTCTCTTTCTGACTTACTTCACTCTGTACGACAGTCTCTAGATCCATCCATGTCTCTACAAATGACCCAATTTCGTTCCTTTTTATGGCTGAGTAATAGTCCATTGTATATATGTACCACATCTTTATCTATTCGTCTGTTGATGGGCATTTAGGTTGCTTCCATGACCTGGCTATTGTAAATACTGCTGCAATGAACATTGGGGCGCATGTGCCTTTTTGAATTATAGCTTTCTCTGGGTATATGCCCAGTAGTGGGATTGCTGGGTCATATGGTAGTTCTATTTTTAGTTTTTTAAGGAACTTCCAGACTGTCCTCCATAGTGGCTGTATCAATTTACATTCCCACCAACAGTGGAAAAGGGTTCCCTTTTCTCCACACCCTCTCCAGCATTTATTGTTTGTAGATTTTCTGATGATGCCCATTCTAACCAGTGTTAGGTGATTCCTCATTGTAGTTTTGATCTGCATTTCTCTAATAATTAGTGATGTTGAGCAGCTTTTCATGTGCCTCTTGGCCATCTGTATGTCTTCTTTGGAGAAATGTCTGTTTAGGTCTTCTGCCCATTTTCTGATTGGGTTGTTTGTTTCTTTGATATTGAGCTGCATGAGCTGTTTATAAATTTTGGAGATTAATCCTTTGTCAGTTGCTTCATTTGCAAATATTTTCTCCCATTCTGAGGGTTGTCTTTTCACCTTGTTTATAGTTTCCTTTGCTGTGCAGAAGCTTTTAAGTTTCATTAGGTCCCATTTGTTTATTTTTGTTTTTATTTCCACTACTCTAGGAGGTGGGTCAAAAAAGATCTTGCTATGATTTATGTCAAAGAGTGCTCTTCCTATGTTTTGCTCTAAGAGTTTTATAGTGTTTGGTCTTACATTTAGGTCTTTAATATATTTTGAGTTTATTTTTGTGTATGGTGTTAAGGAGTGCTCTAATTTCATTCCTTTACATGTAGCTGTCCAGTTTTCCCAGCACCACTTATCGAAGAGACTGTCTTTTCTCCATTATATATCCTTGCCTCTTTTGTCATATATTAGTTGACCATAGGTGTGTGGGTTTATCTCTGGGCATTCTATCCTGTTCCATTGATCTACACTTCTATTTTTGTGTTAGTACCATATTGTCTTGATTACCGTAGTTTGTAGTATAGTCTGAAGTCAGGGAGCCTGATTCCTCCAGCTCCACTTTTTTTCTCAAGATTGCTTTGGCTATTCAGTGTCTTTTGTGTTTCCATACAAATTTTAAGATTTTTTTTCTAGTTCTGTAAAAAATGTCATTGGTAATTTGATAGGGATTTCATTGAATCTGTAGATTGCTTTGGATAGTATAGTCATTTTTCACAATATTGATTCCTCCAATCCAGGAACATGGTATATCTCTCCATCTGTTTCTGTCATCTTTGAGTTCTTTCATCAGTGTCTTATGGTTTTCTGAGTACAGACCTTTTACCTCCTTAGGTAGGTTTATTCCTAGGTATTTTATTCCTTTTGTTGCAATGATGAATGGGATTGTTTCCTTAATTTCTCTTTCTGATCTTTCATCATTAGTGTATAGGAATGCAAGAGATTTCTGTGCATTGATTTTGTATCCTGCTACTTTATCAAATTCATTGATTAGCTCTAATAGTTTTCTTGTGGCATCTTTGGGATTCTCTATGTATAGTATCATGTCATCTGCAAACAGTGACTGTTTTACTTCTTCTTTTCCAATTTGTATTCCTTTTATTTCTTTTTCTTCCCTGATTGTCATGGCTAGGACTTCCAAATCTATGTTGAATAATAGTGGTGAGAGTGGACATCCTTGTCTTATTCCTGATCTTAGAGGGAATGTTTTCAGTTTTTCACCATTGAGAATGATGTTTGTTGTGAGTTTATTGTATATGGCCTTTATTATGTTGAGGTAGGTTCCCTCAATGCCCACTTTCTGGAGAGTTTTTATCATAAATGAGTGTTGAATTTTGTCAAAAGCTTTTTCTGCATCTATTGAGATGATCATATGGTTTTTATTCTTCAATTTGTTTATATGGTGTATCACACTGATAAAATCAAGTTTTACCTTTTAGATTATTAATAAGTTAAAATATTAGTGAGAAACACAAACTTTTTTCAGCTTTATTGCATAAACACGAACTCTTAAGCTTTAGAACAGGTTAATGATTAAGAGGACACCAAATATTGGTTGGAAAAACGCTTCCTATACCCTGCTGGTTAGAGAAAAAGTGTTGGGCTCTCAATAAAATGACAGGTCCATAATATTCCACTGGACAAAAATCAAAAATGGAACTTCTTTCAAACATATGCTCTCAGTATACATTTCCAGTAGCATTTTTGAAGTTTGCTCTTTTATAAATGAATATAAGGTCCTTCTTCCCTCTTCCTGCTTCATAGAAGAAAGTCTCCTCTCCCCAGCCAGAGTATCACAATGCCTGCCTGAGTCTTACATCACTCACCTCTTCCGGGGGCTCACAAGACAACTGTTGGTCATTAAGACGCTTGAAAGAACTGAGGTGTGGGCATGGCCAAGCCTCGGGTGGTAAGACTCTCACCCTTCATTCTGTTCCTAAAAGCAGTTATTTAGTAACTGACAAAGCTGTGTTTTGAGTTGTATTCTGTGGTGACTGCACAGCATGGAATTATTCAAACGTGTTATTTTAACAATCCAGACAAGCAGATTCGTTACTAGAGAGCAGAAATATTTCTGGTACACATAGGGACTAGATAGTATATCTACCCATACTTAAACTTTAACAAATCTTTTGATAATACTTTCCTAAATTATTCTTGAGTATAGTCATTGTGAAACATATGATGTTCAATTGCACTGATGTTTTTAAAATTTGCAATTTAGGAAATTTTGAAGTAATTAAAAAAAACTTTTAATAAAAGCAATGAAAAGTTATTGCTAATTACTCTAGGTCAAAAAGATTTATGTAAAGTTTTCAAGTATCTTTTTTCCCTAATCCCATATTTTGTTATTTTATTTGGAAAGCCCCTGCAATCAATGACTGTCCCCAAGCGTCTCTGCCTTCCTGACATGCATTCCTGCATCCCTTTGCTGTTATTTCAGGAAGGAAGGATACAACAAGCCCTGGGGGAAAAGAGCAACAATTCAAACTTAAGAGTTGAATTCCTAATGTAAAATAAAGACATTACTGAGATTGGGTTCAAAACAAATATTTTGTCTGCCTCCTTGGCGGTTTCTCACTTGCCAGTCGGAGCTGAAAAGCTCCTTCCCTGTCAATACAAGCAGGGAATGCTAATATATCATCTGTCTTTGAAGTGGAACAAATACCCTTTACTAACAAAACTGATCCAAAATGTAAAAGAATATATTAGAGCAGACTGTGATAGTTGTCAATAAATATGTTTTCATTACAACTATTCATTCACAACATCATGAACAGCTGCAGTATTCTCTTATGTAAATGAAAACTACCCTTCCCACTCAATCATGTCTTTACAAAGTTAGGGGGCTCTATTTTAAACTTTATGTTACTTGACATTGAAGATAATTCTAATTACATAAATGCTCATATACACAATTACTAATTCAATTTTCATTCTTTTCCTGAACTTCACCCCTTTAGAAATCCATGTGATGCCAATGATGGACATAATGGTTAGGAATTTTGTTGGTGAAGTCTTTCCAGGCCTCAGTTAAAGCAGCACAAGAACTGATAGTGAGGCAAGAGATAGATGGGCCCCAGGCTGGGCAGCTGGAGTTTGTCCCCTGTGGACAGATACTCTGAAATAGCAGGAGGGAGAGAAGAGTTGAGCCCTCCCAGATAAAAGATAGAGACCACATATTTCTCATTCTCGAGGTCAAGGATACCTTCCCAACTATAAATGTGCAGAAAGCCACCTCGGAGGTCTAAAGAGAGGGGGCATCACCTCATAGTAAGTGATGTTAACCTACCCATAGGCCTCTTCACTAGAATCCACCTTGGCTAAAAGATGCACGCGCACACGTGGGAGGACCCTGAGACAAACCAAATATGGACTCAGAACCAGGCAAAGCAAGATGATTGGCCAAAGCAAACCCGGAAGAAATGCCCCATAAGTGATTCAAACTACCATGAGGGCGCCACTCTCTCTCTGAGGTCACCTGTATCTACCCACACATACCCTTTTTCCTCCTAATAAACACTTGTTTCACTACTTTCCGTCTCTATGTGGAAATTCATTTCTACACAGCTGACGGGCCAGGGCCTTGTCACTGACCACTGGTCCCTCTAGTGGCTAGGGTTCAGCGCTCTCACTGCTACTGCCTGACTTCAGTCTCTGGCCAGAAACCGAAATCCTCCTTCAAGCTGCTGCAGGTGAGGTCACCCGAGATCAATATGATGATAGTATCTAGTTCATAGGGATTGTGAGAATAAAATAATACAGCTAACATGTGCTAAAAAAATAAAAATAAAAAGGAACAACAGGCCCCAAATGGAGTCACTTGCCCCAGGACACCAAACCAAGACCTAATACCTAAACTAACTGCAGTTTCACCCTCTCCCAGGAATGTGACCTTTCCCCAGTCAACCTGGGATTACCTGATCAGCACTAGTGAGGTAATCTGTTTGACAGACTCTTGTCTCTCCCCTAAAGGAAGGTAACCTTGCCTGAACAAATCACTTTTTGTTGGAAACTTCCTTTTCCCACCCCCTTCAGCCTATAAAAGCCTTCCATTTCGTACAAATGGAGCCCCTTTCTAATTGCTAGAGCTCCTTGGAGCTCCTTTCTACTTGCTAGACAGGATGCTGCCCAATTCATGGATCACTGAATAAAGCCAATTACGTCTTCAAATTTACTCAGCTGAATTTTGTTTTTTGAACAATGGAGAGTGGCAAAATAAATGCTAGCTAATTTTTCAGTCATAATTTGAAGGTACTGTTTGTGTTACTTTACTATGAATAATTTAAAAATATTTTATTTGCTGTGAAACTAGCCTTGAGTACTCCAAGATTTCTGCATAAATAACTAGGTACTTACTACCGCCTTTTGAGATACAGTTCCCATAGTGCAATCTCACAATTGTCTTTATGAAAAGGTGTTAAAGTTGAAAAAACAAAGGAAAAACAAACTTTAAGAAAGACTCCCCATTGAAGGTCCAGCTTACATTGAAGAGAAGGCTGTGTGTCCTCCTGAGAGGGTTTGCCCCCAAAGAGCAAATTCCTTACTGTTCCTTCTGCTTGTCTGATGCTTCAATACTGTTGATATTAAAATAGGGCCAGTGGGGCTTCCCTGGTGGCGCAGTGGTTGAGAGTCCGCCTGCCGATGCAGGGGACACGGGTTCGTGCCCCGGTCCGGGAAGATCCGACATGCCGCGGAGCGGCTGGGCCCGTGAGCCATGGCCGCTGAGCCTGCGCGTCCGGAGCCTGTGCTCCACAACGGGAGAGGCCACAGCAGTGAGAGGCCCGCGTACCGCAAAAAAAAAAAGGTCCAGTGAAGCAACTTCCATCTTCACTCACCCAGTCTTTAAGATTCACCATAGATTCTAGAAAAATACTCAAAATTATTTTAGCAGACAGTTCTTATTATGCATGCTACATGCATAACAACATTTCAGTATCAAGAGACTTCTACCCCATGAGCAATTACTTTCAACCTCAAAGCCAGCATAAACGATCTAACAAGAATTATTTTTCCAATAATAGACATTACGGTCTGATTTGTTTACCCCACTCTGCAGTAGCAACTACACTATATATATAAACTTTTTTTTTTTTTGCGGTACGCGGGCCTCTCACTGTTGTGGCCTCTCCCGTTGTGGAGCACAGGCTCCGGACGTGCAGGCTCAGCGGCCATGGCTCACGGGCCCAGCCGCTCCACGGCATGTGGGATCTTCCCGGACCGGGGCACGAACCCGTGTCCCCTGCATCGGCAGGCGGACTCTTAACCACTGCGCCACCAGGGAAGCCCCTACACTATATTTTACTGCTGATGTGGACAGGGAATGTTGCCTGCCATTCCAGTTCTACTAGGATCAAACCATCAGACACTGCAGACACGCCCCACCCCTCCTGAGGGTGTACCCTGAGAGAAATTCAAGATGGAGAAACACAGGAAGAATTCTGTGCTTTGGATACTGGCCCTAGATAGTTTGGATGCATATCTAAGGAATAGTTTCAATGAGCCCGTATTCTTGCATCTTTCCATACATGAAAAAGCACTAAATTCATTAACTTGAGATGTCTGTTCTTTGTGATTAGCAATAATCTTTTGATATTTGACTACACGTTTTTTCCCAGCAAAACTCCTCTATAACCTGGCTCCTCTCTTACTTTTTTGGAGTAGTTTCTCAGAGCTATCTGAGAGGCTGTCTCCCAGGCTATAGTCCTCAGTACGATCCCCAAACAAAACTTAAATCACAACTTTTAGGTTGTGCTTTTTTTTTTTAAAGTTGACATTGCCTATATCATGTTAGGCATGAAAGGGCTAATCAGTAAAACTTCTGAGCCAGTCCAGCCTAGAAGAGGCTAATGATGATACATATGAAGTGTCACGGCATTCTCATTTCTGTTCGATGGGCGAAATCTGCTTCTAGTTCATACCCCAATAAGAAAGCTACTCTTCCGGGCCAGCTAGGCTAAGTAACCCATCGTGACAGCACAGAAGACAATGGGCCAAGATTGAAAGGAAGCCTGCAGGAGAGAGGCAGTACTACTAGCAGAGAGAGACTGTAAGAGCTACAGCATCATGCAAACCCAGCAAAAAGACATGCCCTTTTAATAAAAGCTCTTAACCCTAGGCATTTTGTACAGAACAGATTGGGAGGGAAGCAAAGCTTCCTTAGCAGTACTCTGCTGCCCTCACAGCAGTTAGTGTGTGGCAATTCATGTGAGGGCAAGCTGGTAGGAAAGTCACAGCTCTGGAAATAAATGGGGCGTTCTAGAAGAGAAAGTGCAGTGGAACTTGGGGAGCGCAAGGAAGACAAAGAGACCAGCCTGGGTTGAACAGAGGTCAGTATATTAACTGGATAAATCTAGCAAAGTATTTTCACCAGTTCTTCAGTGAAGGGGCACCAAAAACTAACTGTCAATCTATATACTTGTACATGTGTATTGCTTATATCATGTGTATTAAAACAAAAGCATAATTCTCAAGCTATATTGTATGTTCAGCCGTTGTCAAAAAATGCTCTTGTTGTTTTCTTACAATTTAATCATAGTCTTCAATTATCTGATTTATTTATGGTGTGTGCTTCCTGATTTTCTCTCTCCTGTATTAGAATGTAACTGCAGACTGGGACAGAGGCCTTCTCTGTCTTGTCCACCTTGATGTCCCCAGAATAAAGAGCAATGCCTGACACAGAGAGGGCACTCAGCAAGTATTTGTACTACAATATGTGCAGGTGCTCTTTTAAGTCCTTTAATCCTCACATCAATGATATGATTTAGGGTCTATTATTAGCCCCATTTACAGATGGGTAAATAAAAGAATAGAAAAATGAAGTCATTTGCCCAAGCTTAGGTGCTAGTAAGTGGCAGAATCAGGATTTGAACACAGGCAGTCATTCCCTACCACTCATACTCCAGCAACTAACTTCTAGTGATTATGTATCTATTCATATCTGTATATTTTTATCGTATAAGTAAATGAAAATTTATTTCTGCCTGGGTGCATAATACACAAAATTATAACTAAATCCTTTTGAATATAATTCAAACTCTTTCTGACCATAGACAAAGTAATGGCTCATAATAGACATAATGATTATCCCATCACACACATTGTACTGCATCAGTTTTTTTTCTTTCTTTTTTTTGCAACCTCAATTACACCACTTTTTTACTATCATGATTTTAAAAAACTTTATGACTGGAAAAGGACCACATTCATAAAGAGTTGTGCCTCATATATGCTACATGTCCAGGCATTTTCATGAGTAGTTAAAATTCTTTTAATGCAGCCAGATTGCCCCTGATTTGCGATTTCACATCTTTTGTGTTGCAACAGATTTTGTGACTGGTTCATTTTACAATGTTTACTGACTTAATTCAGTCAGTTATTGTTTTCTATAAATTAGTATTGGGGGACACTTCATAGAATATGGAAAATCTGGAACTGAATATTTGAAAATAGAAGTACCTGAGAAAATCCATGCTGTTTGTACATTCCTGACATAAATCTCATGAAGAGTGACACATTTTCTTTCCTTGTCAAGTCATGCAACCAAAGTCACACTACCACCAAAACTGACTGAAAATTGAAACATTGAGATAATCGGTTTGGTGGATGCTTCAACAGATTCTCTGAACTACCAGTTACTTACCAACGAGTTACAGAACAGCAGTAGTTTAACATGATCTCGGGCTTCCCTGGTGGTGCAGTGGTTAAGAATCCGCCTGCCAATGCAGGGGACATGGGTTCGAGCCCTGGTCCGGGAAGATCCCACATGCCGTGGAGCAATTCAGCCCATGCACCACAACTACTGAGCCTGCTCTCGAGAGCCGGCGAGCTGCAACTACTGAAGCCCGTGTGCCTAGAGCCCGTGCTCTGCAACAAGAGAAGCCACCGCAATGAGAAGCCCGCGCACCGCAATGAAGAGTAGACCCCGCTCGCTGCAACTAGAGAAAGCCCGCGCGCAGCAACGAAGACCCAACGCAGCCAAAAATAAATAAATAAAATTTATTTTAAAAATAATAAAATAAAATGATCTATACATCATTATTATGTAGAGGATCAAGTAATCATGCATCCAGACAACACCAGGTGTGACAGATAAACCTGCCCCTTCTTCCAAGACAGTCCCTGAGCGATTGGACAGCCCCAGAGCATTGTTGGAAAAACACTGAAATAGATTCTAAATTCCTTTTCAGTGCTAAAGTTTGAGAAGCCCTCAAACTTGGAACAGTAGGTCATACAGATTAAGCTTAAAGAGTAATATACTACAATTCATTGATAAATGGCTCTTGTTGTTCATTCAATGCAAACAGGTTTTAGAGCTAAATTCATGCTTTTGTGAATGGACTTTTGCACACATTAAAACATTTAGTTCAATGGCTATATTCCTGTCTGAGTAAATCATAGAATCCATTAAGCTCAACATTTTAATTAGTATGTCCCAAACTCCATCACTCATCACCTGGGTGGCCTTGGTCCAATTACTTAACCACTCTAAGCTATAGTTTCCTCAACTATAAAATGGGGGGAAAATCATTATGACTCATAAGGTTGTTAAAATGATTAAATAAATGATGCCTGTGCCCTGCCTGACAAGTAGTAAGTGCTCATTAAATGTTCATTAATAGAAGAACCAGTAGTAGTAGCTACCATATTTGGAGAGCCATCAATTCTGTTTTCCAAGAATTCTGTTAGTGAGAATTCTGTTTTGTTTTGTTTCTGTTGCATTGCTATATACAAGAATGCAACTTCCATCTCTAAAATTACTCAAATAATGAGTCAGGGAAAAATAAACTTAAGCCAAGAGTTTGACAGTCTGAATTGGCTGAACACTTCTAAGGAAGATAAAACTGCATGCACTTTTTTGGTTGTTTTTAAGTAGATTTTGGACAAGAGGATGAAATGAAGAAGTCCCTCTCAAAAGAAAACCCAGTTTGGCGGTGAGAAAACTTTGGAGACAGCTGAGTAGAAGGAGAGTCAGCAACTGACTTTCTCTTTGTGTGGAAGAAACACTAAGAGCCCATCCAGAACTGGGGGACAAGAGAGGAGGGTGGAGGGAAGACAAAAGAAGAGGCAAACAAGGGGCTGTCACCATCCACCACTTCTGCTCTGAATACCTTTGAAAAAATAAAGTTGTAGGAAAAAGGAGAAAGAGAAAAGTCACCATTTTATTCCCCCACTTGAGATTCAGTTAGAGGAAAACATGCAGACGGCAACAACCCCAGGATGGGTTCTCTCGGTGACAAATTTCACTTGGTTCTATGGATCTCTAAAGTTCTAGCCAGCTCCTGCCACTAGAAATAAAACATGTGGCAACAGTAGCCCAAGCCCTGGAGACCCCTAGGAGTCTTCTAAGAGGGTTCAGTATAAAGTTGGAAGAGTCTAGAGAATTCATATTTGCTCAATTATTGGGAAAGAATAAACTGGGTTAGATACCACTTGTTCCTAGGTTTTGCATTTGTCTAAGCTTCAAATGAGATTTTCTTTCAAATTTATATCAAGAATAATGAACATAATCTGTTCTGTGCAACTTCTATATTCCAGTCATGGTGCTAAACACTTTATTACATTTTATCTTATTTAATACTCACAGCTTCACTGGGCAGGTGGAATTATTAGCTCCATTTTCTAGCCCAAGAAACCCAACCTTGGAGAGATTGATTAACTTGCTCAAATTCACACAGCTGGTGACTGACTGAAATGGGATTTGTACCTATCTGATGACATATTTGATGGGGAACATACCCTTTTATATTTTACAATAACTTTTCATTTAATTTTGTTTTATTATCTTTGAAATATATGTTCATTGTAATAAAAATATAGATAAGCAAAATAAGTATATCTTTGCATTAAGGGTTTAATTTGCTTAAGAAAAGTTATTTATTTCAAAATCCTACTTAGCAGTTTTGCAACACTTCTCTTCCTATGGAGGGTTAGCTTTTTGAGGATTTTCTCTCGTTTACCCACTATTCCTAGGATAGTTCTTTGCCCATTATGGGCAATCAAATGTATGTGGACCAAATAAATCCAAGAGAAAGCTGCTTGTTGGGGTTACCACACCAGTTGAGATCACATTTCCTAACTGTAGTTCCCAGAGTTGGGTGGTAATACTTGCCCAGCCATCCCAGTTTTCTGGATACAGAGCAGTGTGATGCTATAACAGCATCACCAGTGCTATCAGAAAATTTGGTTAAGAGTGAATATCATGGAAGTGTTGCTCCATTTTTTTTTCTACTCTCAAAACATCTTTGAGCAGTAACTTATTCACAGATAAAATTTTTTTTCTCTTCAATTTTTTCTTTTCTTTTTGAATACTGTACTTGGTTTGGGGGGAAATATGCTCAGTGAAAGAAAGAACAAAGAGTATATGGTTGACAAAGAATAAAATAATAAAAAGTATCAAACTTAGAAAGTTTAGGTTCAGGAGTTTTACTCTTTGGGTGTATCCTTATTTAAAAAATAATTAGATGATAAGAACAACAACAAAAAAATAATTAGAAAGGAGAAGCAAAAGATGAAAGTGTCCAAATAAGATTCCTGATCAGTTGTTTATTTTATTGATATATTTTATCATGTATTTGAGTTACAATATTTATTTATCAGGAATAAGAAAGTTTTAATCATAAAATTATATAACATCATTCCAACATTGGATCTTGTTATTTTCTTCACAGGTATGGTGGAGAGTCATTCCTTTGCATGTCCAGATAAGATCTTTGTTGTCTTGGGGAGCCGCTCCTCCCACATTCCAGAATATGGTCCTCATATGGGGACCACACGATAGGGGCTGCTGACCACATTATCCCAACCCCCAGGATGGGGCCTGGGTGCTAGAAGGCCAATCGGAGTATTTTCATGAAATTTTTCTAACGGAATCTGGCAGAAAATAGCTTTGTTCCTTGTTAGTTACAAGGATATAAGAATATAAGCCCCGAACTATCTGCTACCAGTTCCTGCCTCATGGATATCACAGTCTAAGATGATGAAGACAACAATTGGAAATGGGAAGAAGTGTGTGTGTGTATGTGTGTGTGTGTGTGTGTGTGTGTGTGAGAGAGAGAGAGAGAGAGAGAGAGAAAAAGAGAGAGAGAGAGAGAGAGAGAGAGAGAGAGAGAGAGAGAGAGAGAGATCCATTGTCTCTGAAGCTAAATCTACTTTCCAAGGTTTGCCTTTCAGAACAAATACACTGCCCATTTGCAGAGCTAGTTTGAGCTGAATATATGTTGTTTAACTAAAAGTCCTGACTGATAGCCAAAATTCAGGGTGCTAAGCAAACAAAGTCTGCAAGACATCTATTTTCTAGCTTCTATTCCCCTTGACATCTGTCCTGAAAGATTTATATAGGAAATGTTGAAGTCTTTTGGCAAGTGCATAAAAATTATATTATTCAACAAATGTATTCCATGCCTCTTTTGGGCCAGGCATTGTGCTAAGTAGTAGAAATACTAAAGAAACGGGCAAGAAAGTACCCTGTATCCATGGCAGAAGCATACATCAAAGCCAATTATTATAGAACTGTGTAAGAAGGGCTTTAATAGATGCCTGTGGAAAGTGTCATGGAAACTCAAAGGAGCAAGCAAGTTCAAATACTTGAACTTTGAGTATATTTTGAAGAATGGTAGAATTTTCCCAAGCAGAGAGCAGAGTAAAGGGCACTGTGGACAGCAGAAATAGCTTGTTGAAGGGCATGGACAGATGAAAAAATACATGCCACATTTGGGGGATAACAAAACCTTTGATGCAACCAAAACATAATGTTGTGGAGTTGGGTAATAGTGAGGGATTTGGCTAAACAACTAGGCAAAACTCAGATTCTAAAAAGTCTTAAATGCCATGCTAAGGAGTGGGCTTTTTACTGTAGGCTGTGAGAAGCCACCTGAAGTTCTCAATCAGATGAATGACACCATCTAATTTGGATATACATGTATATAATGAACACACACGTACCCATCACCCAGTGAACAATTATATCAACTTCTGCATGAGGCTGGGCAACTTTTCATACAGTTCAGAGTAATTTTCATATCTTTTTCTATGAATTTTCTGTAGATCTGTTCTTGGCCTTTTTCATCTCAGTTTTTAGAAGCTCTTTATATATTAGAGATACCTTTGTATTATACATCATTACACATTTCACTGTATATTTTGCAAATATTTTTTCCCAGGCTCTTATTTGTATTTTTTACTTTGTGTCTGATATGGTATTTTTACCGTGAAAAAAATTTTAATTTTTATCTGATAAAATTTGTCAATCTTTTTTCTCATTGCTTCTAGATTTTGAGTCATATTTAGGAATGCTTTCTCATCCCCTGATTATAAAGGAATTCACAAGTGCTTTTTCAAATATATGCATGGTGCTTTTTTATACCTTTGATTTAAATATCTGATCTGTTGGGAATTTATCCTGGCTTATGGTGTAAGAAATGGATCCAATTTAATTTTTCTCCATATGGCTACCCAGTAATCAGAACAACATTTATTTAAAAGTCCATCTTTTACCCAGTGATGTGTGATGCCACATATAATGTATATTAATTTCCATATGCAATTGGATATATTTCTGGATTTTCTCTTTTTCCTTCGGTTTGTCTTCCTATTCATGTGCTAATATAGAATTGTTTGAATTACAGAGGCTTTACAGTACTGTAAGTGGCTTTTTCTCCTAGCCCTTAAGTTAGGGAAAACTGACATCTTCATGATGTTGGCCTTTCTTTCTCTCCCAGAATTGATATGTCTTTCCATTCATTAAGATCTATTTTTTTCAAAAGAAATTTCCAGTTTTGCTCATATGAGTTTTGGACATTTCTTGTTAACTTTATGTTAAAGTATTTTTTTCTGTTTTATTTTCTATCATAAATGGGGTATTCTCTTTAATTATATATTCAAACTGTTTTTTATTTATACAAATATATGTTTATGTATAGGTTTGTAAACATATATACATACATATGCTATTAATTTTTATATCCTCATTTTATAACCTGTTATTTTATCCAGATTCTCTTGTTGATTATTGTATTTTTCCATGGATTCTTTTGAATTTTCCAGCTGTATAATCACATCCTCTCTTAATAAACATAGTTTTACTTCTTTGTTTCCTATTCATATTTCAGTAATTGCTTTCTCATGTCTAATTGCACTGGTTAGTATCTGCAACATAATGATAAATGTTATGGATATGGTAGGTACCTTTGCTCTTGACTTTAGAGGAAAAACTCTACAATATTAAATATTAAACAGTAAAGTTTTCCCATCTTTGGGGAAACTGATTTAGGGATGGTAATATATTGATTTGTAAGATTTGGATCTATCATCTTAAGCTTTTTGTAAGACATCAGAGTGAGGATCTCCATTGTATATGGCTCTATTTTCTGAGAAAAAGCCCTAGATGGAATATTTATTAGGTCCTTCCTTTTTGCCAGATACTGTGCTAAGCGCATTACATGAATTGCTTCATTCTAACCTAACAACAAGATTTAGAGTTATTATCATTCTAAAATTCCAGGACAGGAAACTAAGACAATGAGGTTAAGTAATTTATCAATATTACCTAACCATTGAGTGGTCAAACTAGTATTTGAGCCTAAGCAGTCTAATGCCAGAGCTTAAATATAACCCCTATGTGATGCTGACTCATAGGATTTGGAGAGAAACTAGTTATTCATTGCAGTTGAAACACTGGTAATGAATTAAATGCTCAAGATTTTATAAAGCAATAGTGAAGAGTGATAAGAAAAATGTTGAGAGCCAAAGAATTAAAGAAGAGACAGAAGAGGAACCCAGGGAAGAGACTGAGAAGGGGCAGGCAGAGAGATGGGAGGAAAATAAAGGAGAGAGTACATATCATGGAATGAGAGAGGAAAGAGTGTCAGGAGTGATGCAGAATTCCAGTAGGGAATATGGTTTATTTTCTGACCCTGATTCTTTATTTTCAAGTTCCAAAATTTCCCATCATGCTAATCAATTCCTGTTCTTTCACTATTTTCCAAAAAAAAAAAAAAAAAGATACCTGGTATGAAATATTGCAGGATATCCACAGCTATCTTAATAAAATGTTCACAAAATAGTCAAACAGAAAAAAAAAAATCCCTTTATCATAAGTGAAGAGTAGTACTTGCATTACCTTAGGAAAATTACAAACTTACAAAGGTTCACCTTTTGCTTAAATATATTTCAAGTTATCAGTCAAAATATAAATATTATAATGTGCAACCCCACAAAAGGAATTTGATTAGTTAGAATTATAATCTCTAGCAGATTCTAAAATTCAATCTTTATATGTGGGGGACAGCATTAAACTCTGCAGATAACATTATTCTAACAGCTCAGGTTTCTTCCTCCTCACTGTACTCTTCAATTGCAACTGACACATAAGGAACAAATAACCAACATAGTAATCAAATGAACAAACAATTTATCAAAAAGTTTTTTTTAATCCTCTGTAACTAGTTTAACATAGCAGTAAATATATTAGCTTTGCTTTGTGATCTTTATTTACATCATGTCCTTCTCTGTAAGATATAAAATGCAAGATCAATGTGGTTATCCATTTGGCCTTGGCTGAAAACATTCCAGTACAACACTGCCATTCATCTTCATAGTCATTTAAATGCAATTTGTTACTCAGTTTTGTGATTTAATATTATGTTTTATGGAGCTGATAGGACTCCAGAATTGCTTTCTGAATTATCCATCTTGTATATGTATGTGGGAAAGCTTTTTCAAGCCCCCAAAATGAGTTCTTCAAGAGCAGGAAGGGTGGGGAGAATGAATCAATAGGGTTTTACGTTTCTGCAGAATCATAATTTTAAGTGATCTTATATCCAGTTTCAGGTAACGATTTGTTGACTATGGTAACATCTGCCATCTTGTGGCTGACTTCGGTACTACAGAATAAACTCAAAAATTGTATTTTTACGGTAATAATAAGGAAGAGGGCAGGGTTTTGGTCGTTGTATTACAACTACATTTTTTTATGTTGCTAGCAAAGTAGGAAACATACATGTTTTTATTTAACAAACTTTTTTTGTGCCAATTTGATCTAATTATAATTTACTCCATTTTGTGTAGGCATCTTGAAAGTAAAGGCGAAAAATAAAAACAGAAAGAAAATAAAGAGAAAGAAAAATAAAATAACATTTTTAAACCTGCCACAACAGAAGATATAAACAGTAATAATTATATTTCTTAAGTTGTTTCAGTTTTAGGGCGATTCCACTTTATCATTGAACAAATGCTAATTTATTCTTGAAACATAATTAGAATAAAGCTAATATATTTAAAAGAAAACATCACAGATAAAAATGAGTGTATAAATCTCCCCCTTTATTTTTACTAATGTTAAATTATTATACACATATACTTCACCATCTCTGACAGAATTGACTTTAACTGGATAGTCTCCATGCCAAAGGTAATGATTGATTTTCTGTCCTTATCTCACTCAATTCTCAGCAGCATTTGACATAGTTCACAGATCCCTCCCTCCTCCTGGAAGCACTTTCTTCACTTGGACTCCAGGACACCATATTCTTCTGGTGGCACCAGCTACATAATTTGTGAGCCCAGAGCAAGATGAAAATGTGGGCTCCCTTGTTCAAAAAGCAAGGAAAAAACGCCCTAAGGTAGTAAATTATAAAGCTTTTTCCTTTCTTCCACTGTCTCTCCCTCAACTTGTCATGTTTTTTTAAAATTTGCTTTCTATGTTGTTCATAAATAAAGAAAAATTTAGAATTTAAATTAGCGACATGAATTTTACCATTCAAATTTACATTATGCAATGCCAGATTTAATGAAAATATAAGAGCATTTAACTCGTATGAATTACACAATTCATATTTTGTAGCCCATGCACGCATATATATTTTTAATTTTTTCCAGAATAGTGGAAGTGCTACACAAGACAAATCTAATTATTTTTATTTCACTTCTTGAGATGCATGCATTCTATCAATACTCTCTATCTTTGGCTTATGGATGAGAAAGGAAAAGTCTCTTGGGGCTCCTCTATCTTTCCCGCTCCTTCTACATTTCCCTTTTCAGGGTGAGTGGTTGGCTAATACAGGGAGGTAATGTAAGCAGCTCTTTGCAGCAAATGACCCTCAGCAGGAAGCCCCTCTTCTTGTCACTTTAACAAAACTATATTGTAACTAACTTTTAAACCAAGCACCTCCATGCTCTACTCATCTCTGGCCCTAGCATCTTCCCTGGCCCTGGAAGATGCCACGGAGCAATTAAGCCCGTGCGCCACAACTATTGAGCCTGCGCTCTAGAGCCCGCGAGCTACAACTACTGTAGCCCGCGCGCCTAGAGCCCGTGCTCCGCAACAAGAGAAGCCACCGCAATGAGAAGCCTGCACACCGCAACGAAGAGCAGCCCCTGCTCTCCGCAAGTAGAGAAAGCCCGCACACAGCAACAAAGACCCAACACGGCCAAAAATAAAAACAAATAAATAAATTTATATATATAAAAAAATACCTTCCCTAACTGGTCAGTTCTTTCCGTAGATCAAAGAAGTAGAAATGAAGAATAAGTAATTAACAGATAACAAGATGTCTTCCCTAGCTTCCCCTTCAGTAATCTTCCAAACAAACTGTATGACCAAGTTCTATGAACAAGATGACATCTAGAGGAAGATCACGAGTGACAAGCCTGCACACAGTGGGGAATGGCGATGACTCTGACCCCCATCTCGATGATTAAATGAGATTGCTTCCTTCCTTTCCTTTAAAACTTTCATGGCCGAGCAGAATCTTCAGAGGCGGTTTTTGGGGAACACTTGAGTCCACCGTCTCCGCAGATTGCCGGCATTCTGATTAAAAGCACCTTTCCTTTCTACCGTTTGTCAGTATGTAACTGATTTTGTAAGCAGCAAGCAGCAGGACCCAATTCAATCACAGCAGTAACATAAATAAGAAAGGATCGGATAGGGTTCTTTGGCTGTTCATGCTTCTTAGACCACCATTGCCTTCTGTCTGTTTTAAAAGCAAATTCTGGTTTGAACAGAAAGCACCGCTTCTCAAGGCTGTCAGCACCAACACCACCACTTGCTCTGTTGTCGGTGTAATATACTTACATGTACTTGATTGGAGCCTCACTGAACACCCAATGCATCATGGGTCCCCTAGAACTCTGTGCTCATGGGGCATCAGGAATATGAATGGGGTGTCAAGGAATGGCTGATACACACAATGTGTGTATCGTCTCTCCTCGCTGGCATGCTCCATTGTCCCATCAGACTTCACCTACAAAACACAAGTTCAAAGATAAAATAAGTAAGAACTGGTGGCAGCTTAGCAACCAAGTCTGGGGCCCTTCTGAGTGCAAAGCACCGTGTGCTGTACTGGTAACGTGCCCATGAAACCTGATCTGCTTCCTGGGTTTCTTCCTATATCACTGGCTGCACCTTCTCAAACTTTCTCATCGGCTCTCGATATTATGACTTGGGTCAGTGCTAAGCCTTATTTTATTTATTTCTTCTTTAGCTGATGTCATCCAGCCCCTAGGCTTCAAATGTCACCTATGTGTGAATTACTCCCAAATTTGTTCTTCCAGCCCTGACCTGTCTTCTGAGCTCCAGTTGTACATATCAAACTGCCTGCCTGGCTTTTCCACTTTGATGTCTAAGGGGCATCTTATATCATCTCAATTTCCCACAAACTTCTGCCTACACTTACTATCTTAGCTCACTATTTACTAGTCACTTCATCACTTAAACACAGGAGTCTTCTTTGACTATTCTCCTTCAATTCCCTTAAATCTAAATCCAATACAAATCCTATCAGCTTTACCTTTATACTATATCTCCAATTTAACCAGTTCTCTCTACCTAGGTGGAGAGAAATCTAAGACACTATTATTTATTTCCTGAACTGTTGTAATGGCCTCTTAACTAAACTCTTTGCTTCCATTTGTTTCTCTATGGTTCCTTCTCCACATGGTAGTTGGAGTGATCTTTCTAAGAGAATCGTTTCACAAACTTTCCCTGCTTAAATCTCTTGAGTGGCTTCCCAGCCAATTTTAAATAAAATCCAAACTCATCAAAGGATCCTCAGATCATGCCTCCCCTCCAGACCTTTCATCCTACCACACTCTACCTGGTGCCCTGCGTTCCAACGTCCCCTTTTCCTTGCTGAAAACACCCCAACCTCAATCTCATCTTAGAGTCTCTATATTTGCTGTTCCCTCTGGCTGGAATACCTCTCCCCTCTCCTAATCTTCAAATTGCTCACTTTTTCGGCATTTTCAGCGCTCTGTTCAAATACTGTCTTCTCAGAGTGGACTTTCCTGGCCATTCTACCTAAAATACCATCCTTGCCCTGCTCCCCGACCTTATATACTCTATACTATTACCCCGTCATCCTTGCCCCACTCTCCAACATTGTATACTCTATACCATTACCCTGTCTTTTACTTTTCAGAGCACCTGTCTGTAACTGTACTCCTTACCCATTTGTTTACTTGTCTGTCTGACGCACTAGAATATAAACTCCAAGAGTACAGGCGCTTTGTTCACTAACTGCTGTATTTCTAAGGCTTTGAACAGTGCCTGGCATGCAGAAGGTGCTGAATATTTGTGGAATGAATAAAGGAATGCTTTATCTTTGAATCCCTGGAGGCTAGTATAGCACAATGTTTTCCTCAGTATAACCACTCAATAAATATTGTGGAAGGAAGGAGGTTGGAAGAGTATAACCATTCAATAAATATTGTGGAAGGAAGGAGGTTGGAAGGAAGAATCTCCATTTCTCAGTTTCTTCGTTCTATATAAAATGATAATTAGCTTACTTACTTCTATGTGATTGGCATCTAAAATATTATTTCAAAGTTAGATGAATTCTGCCAACATACTTAAATTAAAAAAACTTTAAATATATCTTATTATACTACTAATATGGCTAAAAACTGCTCTTTATTGGAGGGTGAATGGGATTAGGGTTTAAACTGTAAGAATTTTTTTTCATGGTCCAGGATAGGAATTGTTAGTCTTTTTGTTCTTTTACTTTCAGCTCTGATTTACTCTACTAAAACGTATATACCCAAAACATTTGATTTTCTATTTAGTTGTAATAATCTCATGGGCAAAAGTCAAAATGAGATTTGAATTATGCTTTGTTGATGGGTGACTGATTGCCTAATGAATATCTAAAAGACATTTCATTGCTTTTGTTGATAAATATGACATTGTATTTTCATCTATTATGCATGAAAACTGATGAAATATCATTTCTATAACTTTTGGAAAACAAGCACTTAGAAGACCTCTCTAAGTGCAACAAAAGCAATATTACATCTCAGTAAGACTAGCCCTGTTCTAATAGACATTCAGTAAATACATAGTGAGTGAATTTGTATGGCTTTTTCATTTGAACTCAGAATACACATGTTTAATGAAACAGCTGTCTTTTATGAATAAATTCAGAATCTGGAATGTAGATATAGATAGGTAGCTACTGTATCTACCTATCTTAAAGTAGATAGGTAGATATAGCTAAATGAGTATAGCTATAATAAAATAAAAAATGGTTTCACTTGTTTGCTTATCTTTTAGCAATCTCTTTCTGAACCACCACTCCACATTGAACTATATACCTGCAGGGATAGTCAGCTGCTTTGGGGTTAAGTTCAATAAGCATTTGTTAAATAGCTCACATCTGCAACAAGAACTGTGCAAATACTTGGGAATAGAATCATGAATAAGATACATTTTCTGTTTTTTGAGGTTCACAGCCTAGTGGGAAAACTAACAGATACCTTCTTATTTCAAAAAAATGTAAAATACAGGGCTACAATAAAGATATTGCCAAAGTAATAAGAAAGCAATGTGGACTAAATTATCTTGAAGGACAAACAGGACAGAGTTAGGTTGAGTTAAGGTATGTGGAGAGTGTCAGAGAAGGGGGAGTCAGAATGAGACACAACACGTGTGCTCTGGAAATATTCAAAATGTTCACAACAGGCAACCACTCTGAGGGTCTTAGATATCACCCTGTAAGCAATGGGAAACCACTGAAGGGTTTGAGGCAAGGGAATGACGAAGGATAGAGTTACCATATAGAGCTGAGCTTCTCAACACTTCAAAGTTTATACAAATTACTTGGGGATCTTCTTAACTGTGAATTCTGATTCAGTATGTCTGGTGGGACCTGTGTTTCCTATAAGCTCGCAGGTGATGTGCTGGCTGCTTACCAGTCTGTGGGCCACACTGTGAGTAGCAACATTTTAGGGAACTTGCCTTTAGGAGTACCCAATAGGGACAAACATGATAGTTCAGGTAAGAGATGATGAGAGTTTAGGCTAAAGCAGTAGCAGTCACTAAAGATATTTTGGGGGCAAATTGAAAGAATATTTTTTAACACATTTAATGAAAAAATTTGAAACATTCAATAATGTTTAAAGTCCTTTACAGTCAGTACACGTATAGCCACCACCTAATTCTACAATTAAAATTTTATTATGCTTGCTTTATCACATACCTATTCATCTATCCATCTCTCAATCCTTTCATCTAGCTATCATTTTTATGTATTTCAGTGTAAGTTGTAGATACCAGTATACCTCCCCCATGCAATAAAAAAAAAAATTAAGATTGATTGAAAATAGGGGTAAAGGAGTGTGGGTTGTTTCCTAAGTTTATGCTTGATGAGGAAGAATGTAGAAATAAATTTATGGGGTGGACTGGGAGATGCTGTGTTGAGTTCAACCCAATATCACTGAACTAGAGATGACAATTTAATATATATGTTATGCGTATATACGTGTAACGTCTACAGTTCTAGTTATGGACTGGGAATCATTAGCTGGTAGTTAAAATGAGAGGAGTAGATGAGAACGCTCATAGAATGTAGACATAGAAGAGAAGAGGATCAAGGATGGCATTTTGAGAAAAATGACACTTAAGACATGTACACGGGTAAATGATAAAATAAAGGAGACTACGATGGGATTAGGGAGACAAAAGAGAATCAGCAGAGGGGAGAGGGACAGAAAACATGTCCTTGTAAATCTCCTCACTGCTTGGGAATATTGTGGTTTTAAAAATGCTGACATTACACTTTATATTTATGATATCATCTATATCACATTGTATTTATACACATATTTAAAATGCTGACATTATACTTTTAGTTGTCAATCTCAACTTCACACTGCTTTATGTACATACCAGTGGAAGTAAAGAGCCATTCAAAGCAGATATTAAGTCACTTTCTCAATTCTTACTTACTGAAATGTCAATAAATGTTCCTTGCTTTGTTTGGAAAAGGGAAGGCAACTAACTGGACCCCGATTCTTGTTTCTCAGGTGAGAGGTCCTTTTCATTAAGGGTCACTGACCCACAGACATGTTTACAACATAGTGAAAAGTGACTTCCAAGTAATTTTAGGCTCTTAGAGCATTGGAGGTGGTGAGAAAAAAAGAGGTATAGTTTCACTTTAGATTTAAGGAGGAATCTAAAATTTCATTTGATAAATTATTTTAAAAATATTATATTTTAGTTCCATGGTACGGCTATTTAATGGAGAAAGAAAGAGTTAAAAAGGATGAAAAATATGAGAAAGAATTATGGATGACAGAAGGAAAAAATGGGATAAACCAAGCAAAAGAAACAGAAGGAAAAATAGAGACAGGAGAAGTAAAAGACCTTCCCAGGAGGAATAAATCTGTGTATCATTGGAGAACCATGTATTGTCCAAGGAAGCACAGCCAAACTTTTCTTATCGAGGATCAGAGAGTCAATATTTTGGCTTTGCTCTGTTATAAGTATTAAATTCTGCCATTGTAGCACCAAAGCAGCCATAGACAGTAAATTTTAAAAAAGCATGTGTGTGTGTGTCTATGTTTCAATAAAGCCTTACTTACAAAACTCAGGCAGCCATCTGGATTGGGCGGTTGGCATAGTTTTTGCTGACCTCTGCATTAGAGCAAAGGCCAAAAAATGGGGTCAGCAAACTTCTTCTATAAGGGCCACATATGCCTCTAGCTTATTCTTCCTTTTCACCAATGTTTGTTTGTTTGCTTTTACAACCCTTTAAAAATGTACAAAGCATTCTTTTTTTTTTTTTTTTTTTTCTGTACGCAGGCCTCCCTCTCCCATTGCGGAGCACAAGCTCCGGACGCGCAGGCTCAGCGGCCATGGCTCACGGGCCCAGCCACTCCGTGGCATGTGGGATCCTCCCGGACCGGGGCACAAACCCGTGTCCCCTGCATCGGCAGGCGGACTCTCAACCACTGCGCCACGAGGGAGGCCCACAAAGCATTCTTAACTACAGGACCTACAAAAGGTAACTGTGGGCCAGATTTGACCAGTGGGCAGGTAGTTGCCTGGCACTTGTCTAGAGCACACCTTTCTGTCTTATCTGATTCCAGTTTGATGGGAGGTATTTTACAACTCCGTGCTTTTAAATAACTGGTACAATGCAGAATAATTTTTGTCTATAGACACGACATGCAAATTCTGTTCCATAGAGGTCCAACTGACTTCCATCACTCACTGTGGAAGAAGCTAGTTTTGTGTCTATTTGCACATTCATTTTAATATTCCAGATTTATAAATATAACTGTTTATAGAGTTCCCTTTAAACTGATTGTAACATCTTACCAGTTTATCATTAATGAGTTAAAAAAAATTTAACACACGTTCATTTTTATATCTGTATGAGAATCATGATTTTACTCTTTTGTAAATTACCGTTTGACCACTGGCATAACCCTTATTTCCCACAACACCTCCCAGGCTTTCACTAGAGACCTCAGTAGCAGAGTGAATTTTGCCTGCTACCTTGAATCTGACCTTTTATAACTCCATCCACTCCCTGACACCTTCCCCCTTAGTACCTGGTCACTCTTCCACACACCCCTCCTCAAACCAAACTGTTTGTTTGCAAACCATCTCCTTCTAAACTTTGACGTAATATGGTCTTTTCTTTTGTATATAGGCATAATCTCACTCATAAATTTCAACTTTGGAAAGGCAAAGATTATTGAAACAATTTTCAAAAATCTTGGCAATGAAATAAAATTGAACTTAAGGCCCACTTTGACTTGGGAAGTGAATAATCCCACTCCTGGGTCTAGGTAATGACTTAAATATCCATATACTTATGGACAATTATTCAGAAATGAAAAGGAACAACTGCCACTATATGCAACAATATCAGTAAACCTCAAATGCATTATAATAAGAGAAGGAATCCAGATTCAAAAGTCACATACAGGGCTTCCCTGGTGGCGCAGTGGTTGAGAGTCCACCTGCCGATGCAGGGGACACGGGTTCGTGCCCCGGTCTGGGAAGATCCCACATGCCGCGGAGCGGCTGGGCCCGTGAGCCATGGCCGCTGAGCCTGCGCGTCCGGAGCCTGTGCTCCGCAACGGGAGGGGTCACAACAGTGAGAGGCCCCCGTACAGAAAAAAAAAAAAAAAAGTCACATACAGTATGGTCACATTTTCATTACATTCTGGAAAATAAGAAACTATAGGGACAGAAAACAGATCAGTAGTTGCCAGCAAATGGATGTGGGGGGAAGAGATTGACTAGAATGATACAAAAGGGAAACTTGAGTTATCATAGAACTGCTTTCCTCTTGATTGTGGTAGTGGTTACATGACTGTATGTGTTTTTTAAAATTCATACAACAGAACAGCCAAAAAAATGAAGTTATTTTATATAAATTATACCTCAATAAACTGACTAAAAAATCTACCTATCTACCTACCTATCTATCCATCTATCTATCATCTATCTATCCACCTACCTATCTTCTTCATCATATATTTACTTTCCTGAAAAATCTGAAGATTTAATTTTTTAAGTTGGAAAACAATCTCTAAATATACAACTTACCACAAAAGTACTACTTAAACTGATTAAAAAATTTAAATTATAGAAATACTTCACTCTTCCTAGTTTACAGAGAGGTTTTATCATGAACGGTATGGGATTTTGTCAAATGCTTTTTCTGAATCTATTAATTTGACCATGTGGTTTTTCTTTTTCACCCTGTTGATGTGATGGATAAGATTAATTGATTTTTCAATGCTGAACTAACTTTGCCTATCTGGGATAAATTTCACTTGGTTGTGGTATATAATTCTTTTTATATTTTTCATTGTTGGAATCAATTTGCTAACATTTTGAGACATTTTGCATCTTTGTTCATGAGAAATATTGGTCTCTAGTTTTTTTGTTTGTTTGTTTCTTCTCATAATGTATTTGTCTGGCTTTGGCATTAGGGTTAATGCTGGCTTCATAGAATGGATTAGGAAGTATTCCCTGTGCTTCTATCTCCCAAAAGAGATTGCACAGAATTAGTATAATTTTTTCTTTAATGTTTGGTAGAACTACCCAGGCCTGGTGCTTTCTGTTTTGAAAGGTTATTAATTATTGATTAAATTTCTTTAATAGATTTAGGTCTATTCAGATGGTCTATTTCTTCTTCTGTGACTTTTGGCAGATGGTGTCTTTCAAGAAATCGGCCCATTTTATCTAGGTTATCAAATTTGTGGGCAGAGACTTGTCCATATCCTTGTATTATCCTTTTAACATCCATGGGACCTGAAGTGATGTCCCTTCTTTAATTTCAGATGTTAGTAATTTGTCTCCTTTCTTTTTTTTCTTAGTCTGGATAAAGGGTTATTGATTTTATCAATCTTTTCAAAGAACCAGCTTTTGGTTTTATTTCTTTTTTTAATTAATTTTTATTGGAGTATAGTTGCTTTACAATGTTGTGTTAGTTTCTGCCGTACAGCAAAGTGAATCAATTTTATGTATACATATATCCCCTCTTTTTTAGATTTCTTTCCCATTTAGGTCACCACAGAGCACTGAGTAGAGTTCCCTGTGCTCTACAGTAGGTTCTCATTAGTTACCTATTTTATACATAGTAGTGTATATATGTCAATCTCAATCTCCCAATTCATCCCATTTCCTCCCGCTCCCCCATATACAGCTTTTGGTTTTAATCACACTAAATTACCAAAGATGCCCAAATCACAATGCTCTCTCACCTCCAGCCCCTTGCCCATGTTGTTCCTTCTCTGGAAACACTCCCATCCTTTTCTTTGCCTACCTGACTCCTGCTCAACTCCCAGTGTCAGCCTAGATGCCAGAAAGTCATCTTTAACACTCTGCCATCCCAGTGCATTGTGCTCCTCCCAAGTGATTCCTAACTGTTCTATGGTTACTATTATTGTAGCACTTTTCATGCATATTAATAATTTCCTATTACTTCTTTCACCTTTACAAGTTTCTTTTTTTAAGGGAGTCTGACTTGTTTACTATGGTACTTCTGTCACCTACCATGATGCCTAGCACACACAGTAGAAGCTAAATGTCTTTTATTATAAACCATGAGAGAATTTTTAATTAATCTGAAAAATAGTTTGTTTAAATGACAGCTCTTTATAAAAATTGATTTATCCTATGATTTAAGGAGCAATGACCATTCAGCATTTTGGCCTTATTTACCATATTTAGGCTGTCAAATTTTGCCATTGGAAAATATAGTGAACAACGAATCCTATTTGTTGAAGAAAATAAGAATAGATGTTTTAAATATAATTGAATTTTTCTTTGGTATTTATCATAATAATTCTTTTAAATCATTTCTCTCAGAGCTGCCAGGCTAAGTAGTGGTTTCAGTTAACTGAAATGATTTTAAATTCAACGAAATTACTTGATGCCTTTAGACTTATTTCTACCAGCCTAGATATCTCACATTAAAACGCAAAGCATTCAGCACAATAAAGCCAGAAATGGAATCTTATTGTTAGAGATTGTCACTAAGCACTTAATAATTTTACTTGTAATGACAGGTTAATTGAATTCAAAAAGAAAAGTAACAAAAAATATTATGAGTTTTTAGGAATAAGTTGATTTTTAAAAGTTGATATGATATATGCCAACATCAGTATATTAGCCAAAATCTGGAGATAAAAACTAGAGCACAGTAAAAGTATAGCATATACAGTGGTTTCATTAAATGTTGAACATCTATTAATCTCCTTTCCCCCAAAGAAGCAACTCATTATGACTGGGAAACATCAGTAATTTTAACAGGCATTGGCTAAACAAAGTAGAACTCTTGGTACACATTATATCATATTTTTTTGCAAATGTAAATGTTAAAAAATGAGTTTCATTGGCATTTGGCTAGTTGCCATTTCTACTGTAGAGAGTATAGTCTCTAGAATTTACCAGTTAGCATGTGTTAGGCTATAAAAGACGATACATGCATGAGAAAAATTTTAATATTCCAAGAGTCAGCAGTGCAATAACATCAGATTTGAGGCAAGCTCACATACTATTTAGTTTATTCTCTTGCACCTTTTATTAGAACCATCCTGTACTCATATTTTAGGTCTCTCAGAGTTGAGCTGTTAACTCATCCCATTATTTACCTGAAGGCAAAAAAGCCTTTCTTCATATTTCACATAAACCCCTTGTGTATACATGATGTTACTGTACTATAACACATGAGTTATATTAGCATGACATGCCCTGTGGCCCTCTGTGAGTTTCAGGATGATAACACCGCTAAATAAATAAAACGTTCCTACTCCATTATGTACACTCCAGCAGCCTGTTTCCTTCTTAGAATCAACTCCAGAGCACTGACTGCCAAAGACCCAAAAATTAGTCTACAAGTTAGTATCAGCAAAGCCAAGAGCAAACAGGGAAAATAAAGAAAACATAATAGGGCTTTTTTTTTAAACAGAGACATTTTGTTAATTTAATGGAGTATTTTTTATTTTAAGATAATTTTTTCCTATTTGGATTATTTAATAGATTTTTCATCTTAGAAATGATGATGAGGACTTCCCTGGTAGCGCAGTGGTTAAGAATCCACCTGCCAATGCAGGGGACACGGGTTCAAGCCCCAGGCCAGGAAGATCCCACATGCCACAGAGCAACTAAGCCCATGTGCCACAACTACTGAGCCTATGAGCCACAGTCTGAACCTGCGTGCCACAACTACTGAAGCCCACATGCCTAGAGCCTGTACTCTGCAACAAGAGAAGCCACTGCAATAAGAAGCCCACGCACCTCAAGGAAGAGTAGCCCCCACTCGCTGCAACTAGAGAAAGCCCGTGCACAGCAAAAAAGACCCAATGCAGCCATAAATAAATAAATAAATAAATAAATTTATACTAAAAAAAAGAGAAATAGAGTTACAGATGTAAACAATAAACTTATTTAAAAAAGAAATGATGCAAGTACATAGTATTTTTGTTGTTTTTAGTTACCACATTTGGAAAAAAAATTGTTAATTCAATGCCAATTAATTAATTTAAAATTTTTTGCATATTTATAAAAGACTCAAAATTGAAACTACTATTTTACAATATGACTCTGTAGTATTAGCTACTTTTAAGTAAATTAAATTTTTGATTAAAAATTTATATTGTATATAAACATACATATGCAAATATATATATGCTTGTATAACTGTGAAAGAAGTTTCCTCATGAAGCAAGGATATTTAAAAAGATCTAAAATGACAGAAACCTGACCTATCTCATGCTTTCTCTTAATCATTATTGCCTAATAACAATTTCTCTCAGTTTAAGTTTAGAACTCTCTTAGTCTGCTTTTTATTTTTTATTTATTTATTTTTAAACATTTTTATTGGGGTATAATTGCTTTACAATGGTGTGTTAGTTTCTGCTTTATCTTAGTCTGCTTTTTAATGGGTGCTGCTGAAGTCCTTGTTCTGCCTATTTCTCTTTGGAGGTAAGATCTTGTTCTCAGCTAATTAGAAAAGTACTCTCTCAAAGAACTCCCAATTCCCTGGTTTCACCTCACCCGTGAGTACCTATTATGTGCCAGACCCTGGCCAGGTCCTCAAAATTTTGTTACACTAAGCACATAACTGTTCACACCACAGGAAAAAGAAAGGGCAAAACCTTAATTTGTCTCCAATTTAACCTTACAGGAAGGAAGTGAAGGCTTTTTCCATGATTATTTTCTCCCCAAAGAATAGAATGTGAGACAGGATCCATACATCTGTGTTAGAAATGCCATGGAATTTTTCTCAGTTTTTCTCTTGCTTTCCGATCAGTTATTCTTCACATTCCTATAGGAAAATATGCACTTCCTACACAGTTTTTGTGTAGATATATTTTCTCTTCTTTTTGTTTTGTATCATTTTTGGAGGACATATTAGGGATGTGGTAACTAGCCTGCTGCCACTGTCTTAAGCTACACACAAATTTTATCTTTTGCTTTGATTTCACAATACTGAGAAAATACTCCATCAGACAGAGAAGTACTTGTAAACAGTAGCCTTTTTTAAGTAGCTCACAGTCCAAATTTGAGATACTTCTTTTAACTGGTCCTGAAGCTTAAGAGAAGGGTAGAAGGATTTTTTAAAAGTTAGTTGTCTAACATCATGTACCAACTGTTTAACTGTCCTTAACTGATATTAGTCAACTTGGAAGTTATCAAGTTATCAAGTTATCAGTTTTGAAGACATTTCAAAAGTACTTTTAATTTTGAGATATTACTTTTTAAAAAGCATCAGAAACATCAGTGCCTTGTAGTTCCTTGTAAGGATGCTGATCCTTTCTTTGTAAGACAGCTAACCACTGAAGTGTTTGATCAGAAGAATGACTGCATACTAACAGTATCACGCTGGGTGCTGTGTTCGAGGAGAGAATGTGGGTAGTATGGTCTGAAGCAGGAGACCGGTGAAGTGTCTGTTGTAATAATACTATTAAGAAATATGGGATCTCACACCAGTGTTTATAACAGCACTATTTACAATAGCCAAGACATGAAAGTAACCTAAGTGCCAGTGAATGGATAAAGAATATGTGGTGTGTATACACACACACACACACACACACACACACACACACACTGGAATATTACTCAGCCATAAAAAATGGAACATTGCCATTTGCAGCAACCTTCTCAATGGATGGACCTAGAGATGATCATACTAAGTGAAGAAAGAGAAAGACAAATATTATATGGTATCATTTATACGTGAAAACTAAAAACATGATACAAATGAAGTTATTTACAAAACAGAAACAGACTCACAGACTTCAGAAACAAACTTATGGTTAACAAGGGGGAAAGTGGGGGAGGGATAAGTTAGGAGTATGCGATTAACAGATACACAACACTATATATAAAACAGATAACAACAAGGATTCACTGTATACCACAGGGAACTATATTCAATATCTTGTAATAACCTATAATGGAAAAGAATCTGAATATATATATGTGTAAATAAAATTGAATCACTTTGCTGTACACCTGAAACTAACACAATATTATAAATCAACTATAGTTCAATAAATAAATAAATAAATAAATAAGATATATGGGGTCTCATAGTAGCCATGGAGGGCATGAGAGGTGGTCAGATTCTAACTATATTTTGAAGGTAGAGCTTGCAGGATTTCATCCGGGATTGGGTGTGGTATTTGAAAGAAAGAGAGTAGTTAAGGATGATTCCATGATTTGGGGTTTGAATAGATGGAGAGTATGAAAGGGGCTGATCTGGATAGGAGATTAGAAGTTTATTTTGGGAATATTAAGATTGAGGTGACTATAAAACATCCAGAGGAATTTCAAGTAGGCAAGTAAATATATAGGTCTGGGGGCTTCCCAAGTGGCGCAGTGGTTGAGAGTCTGCCTGTCGATGCGGGGGGCACAGGTTCGTGCCCCTGGTCCGGGAGGACCCCGCATGCTGCGGAGCAGCTGGGCCCGTGGGCCGTGGCCGCTGAGCCTGCGCGTCCGGAGCCTGTGCTCCGTGGCGGGAGGGGCCACAGCAGTGAGAGGCCCGTGTACCGGAAAAAAAAAAAAAAAAAAAAAAATATATATATATATATATATATACAGGTCTGGGATTCAAGAGACAGAGAAGGGTCTCGGATGGAGTTATAAGTACTGGAATCATTAGCATATAAATTGTTTTTAAAGCTATGAGACTGGATAAGTCACTAGTAGAGTGAGTTAAGAGAGAAAGAAATCTAAAGACTGAGCTCTGGGCACACCAGTATTAAGAGATTGGTAGGATGAGTAGGAATTAGCAAAAGAGATTACGAAGTAGAAAGAAAACCAGTGGAGTGTGGGGTCCCAGAAGCCCAATGAAGAGAGTGCTTTAGGGAAGACAGAGTAACTCGACATTTCAAATGCAGTGGATAGATCAAAGAAATGAGAACTAGTGAATTTAGTGGCTTGAAGGTCATTAGTGACCTTGCTAAATGTAGTTTCAGTGGAGTAGTGGAGTGAAAACAATACTTGAGTGAGTTAAGACAAATGGAAAGAGAATTGGATGCAGCAAGCATAGACAGTACTTGCAAAGCTTTTCCCCCATGTTGTAATGGATGTAAAGCAACGGGATAAAGCTGGATGGAGAAGTGGACCAAAGGGCATTTTCGTTTTGTTTCTGCTTTAAATGGGAAAAATTACAGCATGTTTATATATTTGTGGGAATGAGGCAGCAGAGCAGAGAAATTGATGATGCAGAAGAATTTCTGGATCAATTGTCTTGAGTAGAGATGAAGTGATAAGATCTAGTCCACAAATGAAGATAGAAGCATTGATGGCATACCTGTTAATGAGAAGAAAGCAGAGTAAATGGGCAGGTAGATGAGAGTAGGTGGATAAATGGATGATGGGACCCTCTGGAAATTCTTTTCTGATTGCTAAGTGAAAGTAAGGATGGAAGCAGAGATCTTGGAAGTTAGGAGAGAGAGAAGAAGGTGAGGATCAACTGGGAGACTGGGGTAGACACTGGATCTGAGGATTCTGGAAAAGTCAGAATCGAAACACTGGAGTATGAATAGGTTTTGCCCAAGGCAGTGGAGGTACGGGATAGTTGTTTGGAGCTAGAAAGCTAAAAAGATAAACTAAGACCAGTTTTTGATTTATTTATCTTACCTAATTCATTTTGGGATAACATTAGTCTACAATTTTTGGACTTGGGGAAGTTCTGAGGTTGCTTAGAAAAGACAAGGATAAAAAAATGTCTGACATTTGGCATCTCTACCCCTATCATGGGAAAAATATCCAGAAAATTTGAGATGTAATGTTTTAGATATTTGATAGTTTTTAAAAAAAATTATACTAACTTGAATAGAAACAAATAAATTTGTAGATCATTATCAAATATGTTAAATTATATTTTTTAGCATAGAAAGTTTTTAGGCTAAGTTTCAGCCTAAAGCATTTTGTATGTAAAATTAAAGTTCTAACAGTAACATAATGTGGAGGAGAATGTGTTTTCACTCTTTTGATACGAAGCACATCTCTAAGGTTACTGAATAGTGCTAGTCTATGGATGGATTACCACTGCATGGAAAAAGGAATGAAAAGGAAACATAATGTTTTTTCTGACATGCCAAATATCTTGTTTTCAAATGAAGCTTTGAATAAAATGGTTTCCTAAATGTCTTGTTCTCTGAAGCAGTAAAGACTGTGAAAGTGTTTACTGTGCTTCTGGCAAACAACAAATTCCCAGTACCCAAAAGCAGAGCTAACATTTTTCTATTTGGGGGAAAGGAGGCATGCAAGTAACAGGTTTAGAGAACTTTTGTTTTATCAGCTCCTGAAGTTAAAAATTCACAGCGCTATCTATACACATAGCAGGCACTCTGAGCAGACTTCTTGGACCAGTAAACAAGACAGACAGACAAAATAAGACAGACAAAAGGAAATATCTATTAGTTAATATCCATGAATTATTAGTTAATATTAGTTTGTATCTATACACATAGCAGGCACTCTGAGCAGACTTCTTGGACCAGTAAACAAATATACAATATAATATAATATTCTCTCCCTTTTCTGTGACAGGTTGTAAAAATTTGCTTTGAAACGAAAATCTGCTATTTCTTTCCTTGTGCCGAACAAGGCAGAACTCCGTACCTTCAATTCAAAGGTGTTTTATTTAAGCAAGGTTCAAGCTGGAATTAGATAGCTTCCCTTTTGCCTCTTCTGCTTGTTCTGAAACTACAGGAGAGAAGCACGAAACCAAATACTGAGGGATACATTGCACTAGTACCACTTCAACTAAACTCAAGCCAGATGCAAACAATTCAAGAAACAATGGTGCTGAAGACAGCATACTTTTCAGGGATGCTAGGGCCATTTGTTCCCTCTGCTATAATTTATGTTCCTATAGTCAAGGTTCAGTTCTACCACAGTTTAGGCAACTCGCTGGAAAAAATGATCACCGTTAGCTGCTCCAGGAGCACAGGAATTCCTTAGATGAGCACTGAGAGATTGGTAACAATACCTCCTAAAGGGCCAGGTTGCTAGGTAACAGGTTGTTTCCTTGGTCACAGTGAATACATGGAAGACCCCCAAAGGAGGCTGCAGATTCTTGGTGGACGGCTCTCATAGCCCCTCCTGGGAGGAGGATGAAAAATGTCTTCAGAAAAATAGCCTTATGAAGGCCAGAGGAACTTTATGCACCAGCAAGACATGTCTGAAAGGTAAGCAAATGAAATGCTAAAAAGTAGCCTCAGTCATTCCTTAAGAGAAAACAAAAAAACAAACATAGGTAGTATTCCTGGATTAAATTTCATTTAAAAATGTAAAATCATGCAACCTGTGTTACTGATGATGGCTGCTTGGAGAAAGAAGCTACCGTCTCCCCTATAGCAGGCAACAGGCTACAAATGCAATTCAGGTGATCAATACTGTAACAGAGAGAGCTGGACCTCTGTCTAGTAGTGGTACATTTATAGCTACACAGGGCTCTTTAAGAGAACGAGTGTGAATTTCAGGGGGAAAAACAGATAAGACAGACAAAAGGAAATATCTATTAGTTAACATCCATGAATTATTAGTTAATATTAGTTTGTACCTATTAATTATATTTAAATGAAATTACTAGCACAAAACAGGACTTTTACTAGATCAATAAAGCCACAAATGAGATTAAATAAGAGGGCCAAAACCCAATCCTTTTTTCCTCACTCCTAAACGTTAGAGCTGTTACATAAATATTTCTCAAAGCATGCTGATAATTAGACAATATACAATTAGGGGGGTTGCAAATTTCTTGAATTTTTTTGTCCTATTAGTGTTGAAGTTGGCTCTCATCTTTAATAAAAGTGAGATTTGCACCTTCAATTTTCAGGATGAAATACACTGTGGTTTCATGAGTGTATGAAACGTATTTATAGTTCCCTAAATTTACTGTTTATAGTTAAGATAGGAATGATGCTTAGGAAGAGGTTCAGAAGCTGAAGCAGTTCTATTACAGAAGTTTTGTTTTTGTTAGCAAACTGTGTACATCTCAAGCAGTGTCCAGATGTTATGTTGATTTTAATGTTAAAAACTGTGTCAAAATTAGAATTGGGCATGTGAAACAATAGTTTTTAAATGGGCAGAAGTTCTGTGAACAATCATAAACTTTATTTTTCCTACTTGCTAACACCCTTGAATACACTATACCAAGAGAAAGTTTACTTGTGAGCTCTGTGAAAAAGTGATCTTTATGATCAGTATTATTATTTTTAAACTAGTAAGTTTTATAAAATTATTTTAGAGACAGTGTAAAAAGTAATGCCCAGGCTACAACTTAAACTTTAACCTTCAACTTTCGAAGGAGGAAGGAAGGAAGGAAGGAAGGAAGGAAGGAAGGAAGAAAGGAAGGAAAGAAGGAAAGGAAGGGAAAGGAAAGGAAAGGAAAGGAAAGGGGGAGGGAGGGAGGGAAGGAAGGAAGGAGGGAGGTAGGAAAGAAAAAGGAAAAAAAAAAGAAAAGAAGTTTTCTTAGTGCCAGTATCTGTTCAATCACATTTCTGCACATCATGAAATGAGTCTTAGTCATACTACTTTCCTAACATACTGTCACTTTCATTTGGAATTTTATTATAGTTTTTGTCTCCGTTCACAAGATCTACCTAATCACATGTTGTCCTTTAGTGTCTATATTCTTCTCCTTTGTAGTGTTGTATGTGGTTGAATTTTCAAAATTATAACAACATAGGGAGTAGTAAAACATTCTTTTTTTTAATGTTTGAATTTTATTTTATTGTTTTTTTTATACAGCAGTTATTATCAGTCATCCATTTTATACACATCAGTGTATACATGTCAATCCCAATCTCCCAGTTCATCACACCACCACCACTATCCCCCTGCAGCTTTCCCCCCTTGGTGTCCGTATGTTTGTTCTCTACATCTGTGTCTCAATTTCTGCCCTGCAAACTGGTTCATCTGTACCATTTTTCTAGGCTCCACATATATGCACTAACATACGGTATTTGTTTTTCTCTTTCTGACTTGCTTCACTCTGTATGACAGTCTCTAGATCCATACACGTCTCTACAAATGACCCAATTTCGTTCCTTTTTATGGCTGAGTAATAGTCCATTGTATATATGTACCACATCTTCTTTATCCATTCGTCTGTCGATGGGCATTTAGGTTGCTTCCATGACCTGGCTATTGTAAATAGTGCTGCAATGAACATTGGGGTGCATGTGTCTTTTTGAATTATGGTTTTCTCTGGGTATATGCCCAGTAGTGGGATTGCTGGGTCATATGGTAATTCAGTTTTTAGTTTTTTAAGGAAACTCCATACTGTTCTCCATAGTGGCTGTATCAATTTACATTCCCACCAACAGTGCAAGAGGGATCCCTTTGCTCCACACCCTCTCCAGCATTTGCTGTTTGCAGATTTTCTGATGATGCCCATTCTAACTGGTGTGAGGTGATACCTCATTGTAGTTTTGATTTGCATTTCTCTAATAATTAGTGATGTTGAGCAGCTTTTCATGTGCCTCTTGGCCATCTGTATGTCTTCTTTGGAGAAATGTCTATTTTTGGATTGGGCTGTTTGTTTTTTTTAATATTGAGCTGCATGAGCTGTTTATATATTTTGGAGATTAATCCTTTGTCCATTGATTCGTTTGCAAATATCTTCTCCTATTTTGAGGGTTGTCTTTTCATCTTGTTTACGGTTTCCTTTGCTGTGCAAAAGCTTTGAAGTTTCATTAGGTCCCATTTGCTTATTTTTGTTTTTATTTCCATTACTCTAGGAGGTGGATCAAAAAAGATCTTGCTGTGATATTTGTCAAAGAGTGTTCTTCCTATGTTTTCCTCTAAGAGTTTTATAGTGTCTGGTCTTACATTTAGGTCTCTAATCCGTTTTGAGTTTATTTTTGTGTTTGGCGTTAGGGAGTGTCCTAATTTCATTCTTTTACATGTAGCTGTCCAGTTTTCCCAGCAACAATTATTGAAGAGACTGTCTTTTCTCCATTGTATATCTTTGCCTCCTTTGTCATAGATTAGTTGACCATAGGTGCGTGGGTTTATCTCTGGGTTTTCTATCTTGTTCCATTTATCTATGTTTCTATAGTAAAACATTCTTAAGTATTGGGAATCTTCTAAATAACAGCTATATATGTGGTTACAATAAAGTTCTAAAAATTTCTAAATATAATTTTGTTAATGGAACATAGAGGTATCTCAGTCTATCTTCATTGTTTTTGGTATTTTAATATAACTTCTTATTTCTATAAATATCAGTGAACCCACTAATAGGTACTGAAGTTTACAAGCTTTCCCTCTAGAGAAGTTTGATATATGTTTGTTCTTTTACTTTTGTTGTACCTTAATGTGGGGACCTATTTGTGTTTATAAGAATGCACATAGGGTTGGAACAACAGGGAAAAGCAAAATTCATAAGAATACAAGGTCGCATAAGATTAAAACCTGACCCATTCAGATAGAAATAGAGAAATGACAATTTTAGTTGTATATTTTTCAAAATTACAGGTAGTTGTGCTATGTTTTTAGAATCAACAATCTAAATAATTTCAGATATATCTGTTACAATCCTGGGCCTTGGATACTAAAATTTGAGGGATGTCTGTAAAACACACAGTTTTTTAGAACAGTTCATTGCTATATGATTATTTACTCAATTTATGGGTTTAGTTCTGGGAAATTAATTTAGAGCCATCCCAAATTTGAACATAATAACTTGGTATACCAAATTTGCCATTCCAGAAACTAACACATTATGATACCAAATTACTTCTTGATTTCATGAAACTTCCTTTCCCAGTACTTTATATTATCTCATCACCATCTCTAGCATGCAGATAGTAAAATCATTACCCGTTTTACAAATGAATACATTTAAATATAGACATAGAGAGGACAGGGATTCTGGATTTTAAAAGATAAGAAGAATGGTGAAAGAAATCAAAGAGGCTGGATTGATATCTCCTTTCACCCAAATTTAATGCTCTAGAGTCCATGGTAATTTTCCTCTAGCCAGTAACCTAAGAAGTGCCTGAGTTTAGCAAGATTCCACTAGATTTGAGAACCTAGCTCAATATTTTGGGAGGAGAAAGAGCATTTGAGGATTTGGGGAGTGTCCTTTGCTAACTGAAAAATACGATTGAGCTTTTTCTTCCTTTCGAAATACAAAGCTCTCCTGATGCAGCACTGAATGTAAATGGAACATTTAGAAATGGAATCACAAGCAATGCAACTTAGACAATGCTGGGTGTCTGTAAGGTGCCCTCTGGCCTTCTGGTTGGTGTGTGTCCAATATAGCCTCCGTCACCTCAAGAGCTCGGCTTCACCTCAGAAACTAGGCCATCTCATCTGCCACTTTCTCCTTCACTCTCCTTACAAAGCTACATAATCACCAACTTGACATGTGAATTAAACAGATAGCACCCTGTTGCAGCCGACAATTTATGAGGCTTATAAATTCCTGATTGTAAAGGACATTGCAATCTTCCAATGAAAGGGGCTCATGAATTAATACATTATATTATTATTGTTTTTCATCCTGCAGTATCAGCTCACCCGATTCCTTCTTGTTGGCCATTCTACACTTTTTAAAACCAAGAATAGACGGCCAATTCAGATAATACCACCTAATTTAAAGACACTATAAGTTACTCCTGACAAATGTACAGTTTTAGCCATGGCACCTCCTCTGTGGCAGCTTTATACTACAGCATTAATAAAATTAATTTCTCTTTCATAAGGATTTAGAGTTGTAATTTATGATAACTGTTTGTTCACTGCAGGCAGAAAGATTAAAAATGAGTAAACCAATATACCAACTAAACTGCAAGTCTAGCTTTATTTTCTTTTGGGGAGGGGCAATAGGAGAGGTTTTTAAAAACAGCTTGATGTTATCTGGAATGGTGTTCTCAGAGGTTCTACTACTAAAGGCTTACCTCAGTAAACAGTCAGTGCTAAGATTTACATGTTCTATTAACTAGTCAATTATTTATCTGTAGTTAAGTGGAGCAATCAGAATAAGAAAGATCAATATTAATGATTTTCCTTACTAACAACTGTACCCTAATAAATGATACAGATTTACAGTTATTTAAAGAATTACAGTAGCTTATCTGAATCTTATTTGAACCCTAGTAATTAAGAACACTTGGTCATTTACTTGTGTGACTTGGGCAAGTTATGCCACCTCTCTGGGCCTCAATCTCCTCATCTCTAAAATCAAAATAATAATGTTACCCACTTTGTTTGGTGACTGTAATGATTAAATGAGTTAATCTATGTAAAGTTCTTAGTACAATGCCTAGCACACAGCAAGTGCTCAAGAAATGTTAACTGTAAAATTATTATATTAGTAATAGTCGTCATCATGGCAATAATGTTGCAAAACAAAACAGAAAACCTTTTCACTCAGGCAGAGTCCACATCGTCTTCTGAATATTAAAGGTAAGGAACCACCAGAGGTGCTAAGTGACCTGAGGTCACAGCAGTAGCTGTTTGTAGATTCCTAAGACTCACAGGTCTTGCAGTTTTGACATCAGTGATGTGTGCATTAAAGCAGATGGAGTAGAAGTTTGAGGGTGATCTACCTTTTCTCTTTTTTAAACTAAAGGATCAGAAATTATATTTCTTTGCTGATATTTCTCCCCAAAAAGCAGACCAAAGAGAACTTCCGTATGGAATTTAAGATAGAAGTAACGGAACAAAGAAGATTTTCAGAATGTCCCAAAGGTTTTACTGCAAGATTCCAGAATACTGCCCTTCACCACTGCCCTCTGGTGTGGCGCCCAGGAAGCGTATATGAATGTGAGAGAAGGAATCCAGCCTTTGGGACCCACAAAAAGATATCACACTGAAAGAGAGTCAGACTAGTCATCTACTGGTTAGAATCTTCTCAGATCATCTGTCCTTAGCTGAAACTCTACACCAATTCAATTCATTCCATTCTGGCAGGAAAAAAAAAAAGAGAGAAGAAGAAATAGTGGGGATGTTATTTGCATATGTACTTGTGTTACTGAAGTTTTAATTACCTTCTATTATTCATAAATGTCTAGTAGTAGTCAGGGTAATGGCGCAAGTACTAAGTTAAACTCTCAAATCTGCTAATGTAAACTAAGATGATGAGATAATTTTCAGTTACCTGTAAACGTGATTTTACCTTGAAGCTGTTGGGCTTGGTCTTGTACCACTACACAAGAAAAGTGTACTGAAAACCCAATCAGCCGGATCTCTCTCATCAGATATTTTGGTTATGTGAACTTATTTTTCCCCCTGTTCTCTGCTTTAAGCAAAATAAGACCATTTCTCACACTTACGAGTCAGCCTCTCATCACTGTGTAACCACCACTGAAGTTTAGAATCACAGAACACCAGTCACTGAAGAAAGATTCAGTCACGTTCATTACCCTTATTTTCCTGATTTCATTTTGGCAGAAAATGGCTAGCATAGTTTCATAAAGACAAGCGAACCCAAAAAAGTCAGTTCAACTTTTATCCTCTGTTCATCCCCCTGAAATACTGTTCCATTTTGCCCCATTTTTTTCTCCCTGATTGTTGGTCAAAACTCTGGTCATAGATAGTAGGATTTACCTGCCTCAGGAATAATAAATTTTGCACAATGTAATGTTGTTCTTCTAATGTTTGTTAATTTGTTGCTATGGTAAGACATTCCTTGGTAATGTCAAGAAACAGTATCCAAATAATTAAAGAATTGCTCAAGTGTAAAAGAACTGAAAGGCATATATTTTCTGACTTTTTCACATAATTGAGACCAAGTCTTTGATTTGTTATTTAGTAGCAGATGGAGGAATAATTTTCTCCTTGATAATAGGACACAGTTTTATTTTCTTAATGGCACAGTAGTGCTATTTTTTGAAATGATGTAATGGCTATGCTCTTCTACTATAGCACATCAGTTAATGAATGAAAAATGAAAAACATTTTTACATTGTACTTCATGAAGGCAACTTCAATATACAAGAAGTGTCAGTTTCTTGTAAGTAAAATTGCTGTAGAGCTACATAATAACTGTGTCATAAATATAGAATGCTGTCTCTTAAGATTCTTGGAGTCTGAAAAATGATCCCCAAAGAGTAAAAAGAGGTCAGAAATAGATACAATTTTTAGTTTTACTTAACATGAAAAAGCATATTTAGATATTTTTTAATTGGCTTAAAATACTAGATAGCACCAATGACAGAAAGAGAAACATATAACCATTGCTAAGGAGAAAGGGAAAAATGCAAGAATAACAGTGAATAATAAATATAGGAGAGCGAAAAAGACATTTTATATCCCAGTGGCATAACAACGGGAATACAGAGAGAACTGGACTGTTGTTAAGTGAAATGTTTGAGTATTATTTCAAAGTGAGTAAAATTGATTAAAGAACTTGAATTTTTAATATGTTTGCCACCAATTTCAGGGAAATTTCAGGGAAAATGGAAGGTCCAGATCAATGGAAAAACCAGTATGGAGTTTAAGGCTTGTTTGTGCCAAATCTGCAATGATAGCTCTACTAGGAATGATATTCCAAAATTGGGGCTGACTTTCTCGTTCATATCCCATAAGCATGTATTCACGTGTACCATTAGATTTACTTTTTCTAAGATCTGCAATCTATGTAGAAACCCTTACCTTGGGAGAGAATTTGTCTTAAATGACTGTTAGCCATAAAAAAATGTGTGTAGGACTATGACAGAATTCCTAGGGTATTATTTATCTCTCCTCTAATTGGAAAAGTTGGTGTTTATAATTTGTTATTGTTGTTTTATACAAAGATATTCACATTTAAAGACTTTAAGCATTTTCTTTCATTCAGCTCTTCAGGTCAAAACACAAGCAGTCAGGAGATTCATCCATCTAATTCATCCTACACCTCCGATCTGAGTGAGTCATACACTGGCTCGGCTCTCTTGAGGAACAGAACTTTTTATTCACGTTCGGATTCTGGAATATCATCCCTGGTAAATATTTTTGATTAGCCCTTTACCTAATGATAAGTTTAAAAATGTGTTTTACCTTGGATTTCACACTTTTTAATAAGTGTATAATTATAATACACTTTTAATAAGTGTATAAACTTTATACACTTATTAGATAAGTATTTTAATAAGTGTATAAACTTTTAATAAGTGTATTACACCTATCCTTGTAATTGGGGGGAAAATAAAAGATTGGTACTCTCAGTCCCAACTCAAAGAGGCAAGGGAAATAATCTGAGGTGGAGGAAGGAAGACAAAAGAGACCAAGATGAGTAGAAAAGATAAATGACCAGAGAAACAAAAATGGCGTCCCTTCCTTTCCCCCACTGAGTTTAAATTCTGTCCCTAGTCTAAGATTTATCTCCTTTCTTTCTGGAATGTCCTTTGGCCAAATTTTCTCCTCGTAAACTCACCACTTCTAAGACTTCTCTCTAACACATCTAAGTGGAATCAACTAGGCCTTTTCTCTTTTCCTTCTTTCAAAACTGTTCCACTCATCCCACTGGATCAAAATGAGTTATTTATATGTCTGCCTCCCAAATTACAGAAAATGAGTTTTTCAAGCACAAATGCCATAGTTTATTTAACTTCATATCCTCAGTGTCTGACAGAGTGCCTGACACATAGCAAGGGTACAATATATATTTGTGAATAAATGAATGGATTGAAATTCAAAATATTCAAAAATATTTATTGAACAAATGGATTAATCAATTGGTCCATCAGAATTAAAAAAGAAAAAAGAACAGGGTAAGACACAAATATTCACTATTCCTTTAAGAAGAAACAACGGTCACAGAACTGCAACACACTGACAGCCTTACATAGATATAAACAAAGAAATGCAAAGGCTCATTTTTCTACAATGTCAGAAATCCCAAAATCAACCTCATAACTCCTTTCAAAAACAGACAGGGACTGGTGGTGCAGTGGTTAAGAATCCGCCTGCCAATGCAGGGGACACGGGTTCGAGCTCTGGTCTGGGAAGATCCCACATGCCTTGGAGCAACTAAGCCCGTGCACCACAACTACTGAGCCTGCATGCCAGAACTACTGAAGCCCGTGTGCCTAGAGCCCGTGCTCCACAACAAGAGAAGCCACCACAATGAGAAGCCCACGCACTGCAACGAAGAGTAGCCCCGGCTTGCCGCAACTAGAGAAAAGCCCGAGCACAGCAATGAAGACCCAACGCAGCCAAAAATAAATAAATAAAATAAATAAATTTTAAAAATGGAGGAGGCAGTATTTGCAATGAATAGTAAAGGATGGATGCAATTTTAAAAATAAGATGAAAGAGTTTAAAAAAAAGACACGTTTTTGTATAAAATTAGATGTCAATTGAAAAATGGAAACTTTATTCTTAAATACAGCTTTAGCTTAGATTCTTTCTCAGCAAGAGTCTCATGAAATAGCACCGAAAGGTAAATGGGGTGTGGCAACTACAGGAAATTTAACTTCTAAGAAATTTTTATTCTATGATAGGAGCAAGCAAAAAATTCCAAAAGCACATAACAGGTTGGGAAAGAAGCTTCCATAAACATGTAAACTGAACAACCAAGAATGGGCCAGAGACTACATTTTTCAATAATCTGAAATGTATTTGTGCTTCTCGTTTTTTTATTTTATTTATTATTATTTTTTTTTTTTTTATGTGGTACGCGGGCCTCTCACTGTTGTGGCCTCTCCCGTTGCGGAGCACAGGCTCTGGACGCGCAGGCTCAGCAGCCATGGCTCACCGGCCCAGCCGCTCTGCGGCACTTGGGATCTTCCCGGACCGGGGCACGAACCCGTGTCCCCTGCATCGGCAGGCGGACTCTCAATCACTGCACCACCAGGGAAGCCCTAATTAACTTTTTAATGTTGCTCTTAATGAGGGAGAGAGCTTTTGTTATTTTTAAAATGAAGATATTGAAATATTTATGGAACAACTGAGGTCATTCAGTGATGAAGTAAAAGATCAAAGCTAATTGATTATTAAAAAGCCACCTCTTCCCAATTTATTTTGAGGCAGCTTTTCCCAAATTCTGCTTTACAGGATGCACTAGTCCCATGTGCTGCTCTCAGAATAAAAGGTTCTATGGTTTAAAAGTCCAGGGGAACGCTTTGTAGTACAGACTCACAATATATGCTAAGATACTAAAGGCTCAGAGAAGTCCTGTGGTAAGAGAAATGCTTAGCTCGGTGTAATCCAGAGCCTCATAAGCTTATTTAATGGTGGAAATGTTTTTCATGTTAGTATCAGTCAAACAAACGTGCAGCTCAAGCAAAGCATAAACTATGCAAAATGCTGCTCTGTGAAACGAATGCAGTTGTTCCGAATATTGTAATGACATTTCTTCAAATCAAATATTCCGGTTTCATTTATATATGTGCATAACACTGGCTAACAGAAGAATGAATCTATGGCGTATGTATTTAACATAACATTCCGTTCTGAGTAATATGCCTTTTTGTTTGTGTTAACCTTGAAACTATCATAAGCTATGTAAAATACAGGAATTTTGATTGATTACAACCTCAGTAATAGTAAACAACATAAAATTGCCCTAGATGTGATCTTGGCACATATTCTGGTCAGTAATATACTGTCCAGAAAAGGAAGATGACCAGACCTGAAATATTTCATTCAATACTGGCTACACATTTCAAGAGCAATGTCAATAAAATGGAACTCTTCCCAAGGAGAACCATGTTTTCCCTGGATATTTAATAATTTGTAAACCATGATCTGTGAGTAATAACTAAATGACAAAGAAGATGACAACTATTACCAAACACTTAAAATAGTAGTCACATGTGGAGGGATTCTTCTGTGTAGCCTCAAAAGGCAGAACTTGTACAACTGGACTAACTTAGAGGGATTACTTGGGGTCCATATAATGAAGAGCCATTAACAATTACAACTCTTCTAAAATGGAATGAGATTCTTTATGAGCTATTCAATAAATATTAAAGGACAGTTTATCAGAGGTGGTGTAAAATGGGTTCATGAATGGGTAATATATTTATTTCTGCTGTCATTTGTCATCAAACATAAATCAGTTGCAGGTGTTGGAGATGCAAAGTTGAATAATACATAATTTAGATTGGACTAAGATAACGTTTATGAGCACACCGTTAGGTAATTGGAGTTAATGTGGCTGAATGTTTGGGATGGGTTCGCATTACTTGCACCCATAAAAGTAAGTGAACTATATATCGCCAGATGATATTTCTCTTCTCTCTTATTTTAAAGCTTCCATCAGATTCTTTTAAGTACCTTACTTGGCACAAGGTAGAACAAAATGACATCCAAGGAAGTCAACTGCGTTGCCCAAGAGTAAGAGAAGGTAAAGGAACAGAAGTGTGTGGTCTTTGCGTACATGCTCCTAGTGGATGTTTTTTGAGGATCACAAGACATTACTTGGGGATTAAAAACCTGCATTACTTGCAGGTAGAAAAATTTCCCATTTCAAGACCATAGAGTTGTTAATATAGTGAAGCCACCTTTAAAAGTATATTCTTATAGCTGATTATATAAATAATAAATGTTCAGTATTAAATATTGGAAAATAGAGAAAGAAGAACCTGTAATTCAATTATCCAGAAATAGTCACTGTGACTTTTATTTCCAGTTAGTCTTTTTTTGTATTTCTTTATTTTACATAAATACTTTATGTAAAGTATTTCTTTACAAAATTATGTGAACAATTGTGTTTCTTGAGTTTTTTCACTTTATACTGTGAGCCTTTCTTTCCGCCATGTTATTAAACATTACCCCAAACAAGTTTTTTAAAAGTTGCAGATCTTCCCATCATAAGGATATTATTAACTTTACTTAACCAATGATCTTTGTTGGAATTTTATGGTCATGAATAACACTGTCACTTCAGTGGACGCCTTTAAGCTGATTAATCCTACATCGGTTTTTTAAAAAGCGTAAAAAATAATCTAAATAAACCAGGTAGTCTCATTAGTATGTTCACTAAGCATTTTAAATTTGGTAAAATAACCAATGTTTTACTATTCCTTTTTCATCCTATCAGATTTTACAAGTGTACTGGTGTGACAGTATGAAGAATTTTTTGTCTGCAGCCCCAATATACATAACGTTTGATTTCTATAAGTAGCTTCAATAGATAAGTTGTGTAAGGGCAGAGAGTGTGCATTTCTCTTGTCTCTTTTGCATCCCCCATAAGCTGATGAAATAATATTAGACATAATTCCTGCTGCAGTGAGTATTTATGCTTTACAAAACATCAAGAATCTTGGCTACCTTATATCTGTATTTGCAAACTTGCAGATACATTGTCTATCGTACAATTGTAATATTGATTTAAGAAAAGTTGCTTTAGATATACTCATCTGCCCATTTCCCCACTCCATTGCATTACTTTACCCACCAATGTCTTTCTTCTTTCACTCAAACTCAATTGACAAAGAGTGATTAAAATAATATCATTTTCTTTCTTATGTTTTAACTCTGCCATATCTATTTGCAGCTAAGCACTGGCTTATATAAGAAAACATTATTTTATATTATAATGATTTATATTATATTAATTTATTTTATAATAATAAAATATTATTAGATAGTACTATTAGAGGTAAATTAGAACCTCCGTTTGGAGAACTTAGAATATTTTTCAAAGAGCAAGAAATTATGGGGAATTAGTGACATGTACACACTTCTATTTTTAAAATAGATAACAAGGGCCTACTGTAAAAAAATTTTTTTAATGAATAAATAAATAAGTAATAAAAAAGAAATTATGGGGAATTAGGAAGGAAGGAGACCAGAGGCCGTGGAGGCCATGTGTGTCACAGGCATAGAGTTCATCAGCAAAAGAAAGAGAAAGGGTTACATCAGAGGCTAACGAAGGCAGGGTTTAATTGGCTCTTAAACTTCAGTGTACGGACAAATTACCTGGAAGTGTGTGGTAAACACAGATTCCCAGGCAGCATGCCCAAATAATCTGATATAGTTAGTCTGGAGCGGGGCCCTGGAATCTGCATTTGTTAAAATTATCACAGGCAATTCTGTTGCAGATGATCTGAGGGCCATGCTATGGGAAACACTGGTTTAGGGGGCTTGGGGAGAGTCAGGAAAGGAAGAAATTTGAATAGGAAGTGAAAACTTGAGAAAGTAAGGGTGTTGGCATTTATGTGCGCGCGCATGCACGTGCATGTGTGTGTGTGTGTGTGTGTGTGTGTGGGGAGTGGTTGATAATTGTGCAAGCACGACGAGGCTTTGGAGCACAGGTGAAGAGCTGAGGTTTAGAGAGAACTGTAGAACTGAAGAAACTGGAAGAGATGACAGAAGAATAAAATCTAGGTGTAAACTGAAAATGAGCACGTGTAAAGAGTCCTGTGGTCTCCCTCCTTCTCTGATTTAAGCAGCCAAGTCATGCCCTGAGGTCGTCACTCAGCAAACCGAGCCTTCGTGATGACCATGCTGGCCATTTATGCAGAGGCTATCATTGCTCTGCAGAGATAAGGCACATTTTCCTTCTACAAATCATTAACAACACCCATTCTCTCGCAAGTGGTAAAAAGAATGGAGCATGATCTAGGGGATGGGAAACAGTGGAAAATCCCATCACCTCAAACCGTGAAGAAAATAGATGTCCTTTGTTTGTTGCCCTAAATTTTGTTGAAGTGTTTGGTTTTTTTGCTTTGTTTTTTGGGGTTTTTTTTGTGAGATGGAGAACAAGTGCATTTCAGAAGCATTCTGATAAGAATGACCCTCTTTCTAGATTAGATCCTGAAACACCCATAAGACTACTTCAGTTGATCTCAGTTGCTCAAACTGTACATCCAGGAAGAGTCCCTAAGAAAAGAAAGGTTAGCTGGTGTGTGATAAACAGCAATTTCCCAAGGCTTTGACTGCCAGATAGAGACAGACTTAACTCCTCCCAGTTAAACGAAGCAAAAGAGCAAACTGTTGGCAGAATTCTTTTAGAGAATAGATTCTTTCTGTTTGAAAAGCTCCCAGCAAGTTAATTCAGTCACTGCTGTTAGGAGTTACTAATCCAGGGAGGGGACAAAGAACAAGCTCAGAGATGGCAGGTGAAAGCCAACATCCCTGGGCTGTCAGATATTCCAGACTTCAGTTCTCAGCTGCTAAGATATATCTTCAATTATCAACCAGGTCTGAGTTTAAAAAAAAGAATCCCATTTAATAGAACTCCTCACAGTGGAAGAGACCTTTGGCTTCCGACTTCAAAGAAATCTTTGGAAGCTGCTTTAGAAAGAAATAATTGAAAGAACAGAAGATCGATAGAACTCGAACAAACAATACAGGGCAGAGTTTAATAACTCTGGGGCATCTATTGCACGAAGAAAGTCACCAAATTTGGGCAGGGGGTATTCAAGACAATAAATCCTGAGGTCTCCCCAGTCAATTAGGTGATGGTTCCAGTTTTTCCAGTTCTACAACTTTTAACTCCAATCATCCTAATCAATGAACAAGACCATTTCCTAGCACAAGGATATTTTATTTGTAAAGTGATTGGGATACTACCACCTTCAGGGGTAAGTGATTCCCTGGGTGGCAACATTACAGTTTGTTATGAGAGAAATGTCTAAAAGGACAGGTTACATTCTTGGCTTCCACCTGTGCCTGATGAAAAAACTGATGTTTTTGTCAATAATGGAATATTGGACTGTTGCTCTTATCGCCTTCCATAAATCCTTCACAAACGGACTCATTATCTCCCATCACAGTCCAGATGAACTTGCCACAAAAGCAAAGTTTGTTCCTGATACCTTCAATATCTTTTCTATGCTCCTTTCACCTTTGAAATTAGGGGAATCATGAATTCCAGAAAAATGGAGTTGGGGGGAAAGGGGTACAAATGGTGCCAGGTCTGACTCAAGAAATACAATATATTAGAGTTGGAAGGGAATTGAAATCATTTAGTTTAGGATTGTTGTCAGGGGCTTGGTTGGCATCAGAGCCGAATGAAGTTTGCCTGGGGTAGCATGATAAGAGTGTAGGGGTCTATGGCAATAAGAAGCCTCTGTTGGTGTAAAAGTATTAGAAATCAGTATTTTTTATAAAACATTATCAACTTCAAACATAATTTCTCACCAAATTCAGCCCTTGATGGGCCCTTGATGCTAGTCTTCCCCATATTTTTGCAAACTTGGAAAACCGAGGCTCAGAAAATTAAAATTAATCATCTGGAGTCACACAAGTGCCTGCTACTTAACTCCAGACTGGAAACAAGATATCCTTTCCCTAACCCTGGAAGTTATGTGCAAACCCGATTTGGAACACAATACGGTGGGAAAATAGTAGGAAATGAGTTTGGAAATGGAGATTGGGATAAGATTGTAGAAAACCTTGCTTGATGAACTAGGCTTTTTCATCTTTATTTGGTAAGCAATAAGAAATCTGAAATGTTTTGAATATGTCAGTCCTGTGGTAAAAGCTGTGTTTTACGAGAGCTGGGTGGCAATTTGTGTCATTTATGTTGAAGGAGAGAAGATTGCAAACCAGGAGATCCAAGAGAAAGTAGTTACGGTTCAGGTAGGAAGGTATGAGGGTCTGGACATTGAAAGGGAAGGGATAGGTTCTCAAGGGGAAAACTGGTAGGACTAGGTGGCTAATTGCATTGAGAGACAAAAGACAAAGAAAGTCAGGAGTGATTTCATAATCCCTAAAGAGAAAATTACATGAAAATTAAAACCATTATACTGATGATTTTTCTCACTTGCCTGGGCTAGAAGTAATTTATGTAAGATTAAAAGTTAACTCTACATGTTGACTTTTCCGAACAGTTAATAGAGGTCATTCCTCCCCTTTAATCACTCTAGAAAATCATCAAGTTATCTCTGAACCTCAAAATATTTGCCCAGAATTAAAGAGTCTAATAAAGAATACAGATATTATATATTTTAGCTAGGACATTTTTCCTAGCAATGTGCTAAATTGCATTTAAAAAGAAATCTATAGGTGAGAATTTAAGCTAAAGGTGACATTTGATCCTCTGTGGAAACCTAGACCATAGATAGCAAACTTGTGAACAATTTAAATTAAAATAATCTGCAACCCTATTTTTTTTCTGATAACTGTATTCACTCTACTGTAAACTTAAAAAAAGTAAAACAGATGGAAAAGAATAAACTTGCTGATTTGTTTGCTATTTCCTCTCTCTTGTATAACTCATCCTGTGATGGGAGGGCCTAGGAAGTCAGCCCATCAGAAATGCCACAAGGCTTCCTGCAGCAGGAAGAGAAACAAAGGAACTGGGTGGCTTAAATATTTAACAATCACCTCGTGATTAATTTACTCTTGTCATACCTGCACATCTGATTTAGTGTCCTCAAATCAGAGGTTTCACTTTGTTTTGTTTGGAAGACATGAGAGGAAAGTTATTCAGCAAATTTCAGGAAAAATGATTTTCAACAATTAGAAAGTGTACGAAGTGATCAAGTCCTGGCATCTTTTCTGTCCCCATCTCTTCCCCAACCCAGTTAAGGCAGGCAAGCAAGAGTGTGTTAAGTCGCATAAGTACATTTTGTTACTGCTCACACTATGTGGGCCTAAGAGTCCAATCCTGTCTCCCTCAATCCAAATATCTAGTGGAAGTTTAAAACAACCGGCCAAGCATCCAGTGAGGCTGTCAATCCTGTCTTCCTAAACCTACTTCCAAGATCTCACCTTGTGATTTCTGCTCAGGACCCTCTGCGGAAGAGTTGTTCTTCAGACAGGAGTGTACCTTGCCTCCACGGAAAAGAGTCCTTGAAAAAAACAAATGGGAAACATGGCTGCAAGAAAACTGGGAGGACTGCAGGGTGAGAACATAAAAACAGAAGAAAAAAAAGCCTATTTCCCTCATTGATTAAATTACGACACTTTTTTTTTTTAAGGGTATTTGCCAGTATAAACATCAAAACTTTAAGCACATCTTTAGAACTTTCTCTGAAAATAGTGGTGTTTGGGCTCTCCATCTCTTTTTCCATCCCTTCTCTTCATCAAGATTTGCTACTTATTTTCTAATCTTTATTTTATCTTGATATTGCTGAACTTTGGAAAAAGTTTAAAAGAATTGAGAATGAAATTGGGTTTTTTTGATAATAAAAAAGTCAAATATTGAACAATAATCCTTATGAGAGAATTTATGATGCAATCTTGAATCCTTTGGACAATGCAGTAAGCCAAAATTTTTGAAGATTCAGGGCAGCCAGTTGGGTCTGAACAGAGCTATCCTGGAACAAATCAAACTTTCACCAGTGAAGGATATGAGCTGTGGTTTCTTGGTGCTGAAAATGACTCCGCCGGCTGAGCCACTGGCATTGAAACAGTCCCTGTAGTTAGCCCGACCACTACCAATCTATGGGGCTGCCATCACTCAAGCTTCTAATTCCAATTGGAGCAAGTCATGTTTAAGCAGAGGACTGAAGATTTAACTGGGAAGACTAAGCCACTGGTAGCAATAAAAGAATAAATCAACTTCTTTATAGCAGAGTAAGATGTCAATATTTTTTCTTCGAAGTGATCAAATTGTACGTGAGGATTTTAGGAAATCTTCCCCAAATGAGACTTACTGGGATCTCCTGTTGCCTTTTTTGTTTTACAGATTGATCTTGTATGTTGTAGGATTATAGAATTAGGGCGTGGGAAGGAGCTTCAGGGAGGGTCTGGTCCCAGCTCCTTCCTTTCGAAAAGGAAAGGAAAGTTTAGAAAGAGAAATGATTTGCCCAAGGTCACACAGCTAATTAGCAGAAGACAGGAAAATAGAATATTGTTTCCCAGTACAGTGTTTTCTTTCTAAAATTAATTTTAATTATTCTTATATAATGGATGGATACATTCTACTCTTTACAAATTTAAACAATGCTCCTATTTATTTATTTGAAAAATTTAAACAATACACTTAAAACTTTGACCTCTACTCCTAGGATTCTTTTTAGAGGTAATCATTCCAGTGTATACATGCATTCGTTCTTTATAGCTGTCATTTAAACCATGGATATATTGTAAAGGCCAATGGAACCTTGCTAATAAACTATCATAGAAAGTTTAACTGGCCTTTAGATAACTATACTGTCAGAGAATGGCTAAATAAACTTTAAACTATCACAGAAAACCTTACTGGGAAATAGTGGTCAAAAAATTCTATTTGAGAAGGTGATATTTAATGTAGAAATGATAAATATAATATCTTAGTATTTCTTTGGTTTTATTTTAAATTAGGACCTTTTATATTTTGGGAAAATAAAATTTAAAGTAACAAATTTTATAATGTTTAATGTCTAAAAATATCAAGACCGTATCTTTTTAGATAGATATCGATATTTCCCTAAAATAGTAAATTATTTTACTTCAAATTTTTAAAAAAATGTCATTTTATGCAATAATTTCTATTCACAGAAATTGATGGTAAAACTTTGGAAACAAAAAGTTAAGTTGACTTTTAGCAATAGAGTTTACAAGAGCAATGCTACCACTGAGAGTGGTTTTAATTTCCTTGGGATCAAAGTTGGGGCTTCCCTGGTGGCGCAGCGGTTGAGAGTCTGCCTGCTGATGTGGGGGGGCGCGGGTTCGTGCCCCAGTCCGGGAGGATCCCGCGTGCGGCGGAGCGGCTGGGCCTGTGAGCCGTGGCCGCGGAGCCTGCGCGTCTGGAGCCTGTGCTCTGCGGCGGGAGAGGCCACAGCGGTGAGAGGCTCGTGTAAAAAGAGATCAAAGTTGACTGATGTTAAAAGTAAAAATAAAATACCCACTATCTCTGAAATATGCCAAGTCATCCTTATGTATGTATCCCAGGTTATTTTTAAATAAATTCATATTTTCCATCTTTTGAATGATGGTATCTTACTCTGAAATGTATATAAATGTGATTTCTGAGTATTTCCAAGGAGGCTAAAGATAACTAATCATTTAAAGCCAAACAGAACTTTACCTCCTCTACTTTTTACCCCTAGAAGTAATTTACCCCTAGAAGTTTTACCCCTAGAAGTTTCAGAATCTGTTTGAGGGTCTTTCCCTCTCTCCCTGATACACCCCCCCCCCCCACCAACCTTGTGTGTAATTCTAATCAGGATCCAGTCAGGATCTTCACCTTCCCTCCCTACCTTGAGAAGCTCTGCAATAATTTTGTGTTTGGATGTGTGAATGTTTTAGAAGACCAAAAAACAAAATAGTAAAAACTGCTGGTTTAAATATGCAACACATATTAATTTAATAACTATTTTTAAAAGTTGATAAAGCACTTGCTTTTTCTTTTTATTTGTTTTTCCTTCAGAAGTTGAACCTTTCATTTCAGGATTTGGGGGACCCTTATCAAGTTGCAAATTTTAACAGGATTCTTAGAAGACTAATTCGAGTTGAAACCCTCTGGTTAGTGGATAATTCACTGGTGGATTTAAGTGCCGCAAGATTGCCAAGGTATCTGCTCCCTAGCATGTCCAATTACTAAGTTAAAGTGAAGTCTTTGCTCTATGGGTGCGTGACCATTGTCTGTTCATACTGTGGCCCCTCTCACGTGGTCAGGTCTTAGTAAGAGTGCTAAGCGATGCCTGGGCAAGGCAAAAAGGGAAATTTATAAATCAAAATGTCACACTTTAGAGGGAAAAATCTATTCTTTTTCAAATTAATACTGTTATTATCAATTATTAAGGGAGTAATTTGTAATCATAGAACATACTGGCAGAAAAGCCTGCTGTGTTCCTTGCATTGTCAACTGGAAATACAATTACATTATATATACATTATCATTCTAAGTTAGTGATTTTTTGTCATATTGTCTGAACACTTGTGGGGAAAGACTCTACAGGTAGTTGACAAGAGTCTTGGCTTCAGGGTCACATTCTAATGGAGGGGTAGGGGTTGCCAATCAGAACAGTGACAAAAACAAACTAAAAATTTTTAAATTTATATGGCCTCCTTGATATTCCAAGGACCCTAAGCTACTGAAGTTAAAAGATAATCTGTCTCTTTGCTCAGGATTGCTTGAGAACTCTGTGGAGAGCTGCCCTTTGCTTCACCAGGCAGATGGGTAGCTGGAGTGAGCTCTGGTAGCCATCAGAGGGGCAGACAGAGGTTCTCAGAAGAGAATTAGGAGATGAAGGAAATCAAGCAGCCACAAGAAGGAAGGGTAAATCCCAGAGCAGGTTAAGATACACTGAGGTAGGGCAACAAAAAGAGATCATCAGGGGTGGGATAGGGAGGGTGGGAGGGAGACGCAAGAGGGAGGGGATATGGGGATATACGTATACATATAGCTGATTCACTTTGCTATACAGCAGAAACTAACACAGCAATGTAAAGCAATTATACTCCAATAAAGATGTTTAAAAAAAAACCAAACAGATCATCATAGTTGCACGGGAGAGGGAAACAGTCAGGCAGACAGAGGAAGTGTCAGAATATGCAATGGTCCCTGGGTATCTTCGGTCATATTCAAAGCCCCTTCCCAACTTTAGACAGACTTGGATAGCATTTGATTTTACTTATGTTCTTTTCAAATGACAAATTTAAAAACACCTGAATAAAAAATTTCAGAGGAATCTTAACATCACTGCCACCTTAACTTATTCAGTTACTTGATGTTAATTTGTTCAGTTTTTTTTCCCCCAGACTCTCTTCTAGGGATAAAATAGTGATGCATTAGTTATATTTTTCTAATACACATTTAAATAAACAGACAACAACGACGAATTTTAACAGTAACATAGCCTACTTTGGAAACACTGAACTAGAAGACCATTAATTTGGAGTATGTGAACTTGACTTGATCCAGATCAGTAAACTTCCAAATCTTTGCTATCATATAAAAAAGAAGAGAGAGAGAGAAACTCCAGTGACTGAAGAAAAGACTTGACTGAGTTTTAGTATTCTCTAGATGTATTCTTTTGGCCTTTCTTTCTTTAGAAATAGGATGTGTCATATAAAATTATATAATTGCAATTCAAACTTTACAACTGTCAAATCAGTGTATCAAGAGAAAAGAAAATTGATGCATGTATATTCATAGCCTCCTTCCCTTCTGCCCCAGGTGAAAAACCACACTTGGTTTGCCACTCGTCTCTCCTAACATTATCCGACTAAGGATCTGTGGTAGGGTGAATCTGAGAGGCTGAGAAAGTGGCAGGGTATACACTGAAAATGAGAGAATGACTAGCAGATGAGAAAACAACAGATTTCAAGGAGGACAGAGAGACAGGATCTGCTTGGGCTGGGTTTTCAATTAGAAATTGCAATAGTACTAACGTGCATCTAAAGATTATGTATAGGGACTTCCCTGGTGGCACAGTGGTTAAGAATCTGCCTGCCGATGCAGGGGACATGGGTTTGAGCCCTGGTCCAGGAAGATCCCACATATCGTGGAGCAACTAAGCCCGTGTGCCACAAACACTGAGCCTGTGCTCTAGTACCCGTGAGCAACAACTACTGAGCCTGCATGCCACAACTACTGAAGCCTGCGTGCCTAGAGCCCGTGCTCCGCAACAAGAGAAGCCACCGCAATGAGAAGCCCGCGCACTGCAATGAAGAGTAGCCCCCGCTCGCCGCAACTAGAGAAAGCCCGCATGCAGCAACGAAGACCCAACGCAGCCAAAAATAAAAATAAATAAAAAATAAATTTATAAAAAAATAAATAAAGATTATGTATAACCTAGGAAAGAGTGGAAACCTAAAGTTATCAAAGATATGATTAAAAGACTGTAAAGTATCCATATGGAAAGGGAATGGAAGAAAACAAGAAAAATGACAATAATGGATGTGAAAAATTACAATGAAATCTGGGTGGGTTCAAACTGAATTTGTGTTTTTCATGCTGCTTTGTGGCTGTCCTTTCTCTGTTTAGCACCATATTTACCATTAGCAATAATTATTTACTAAATGTCTTTGGGGGGTATGAGGTTCATAAATAAGTACCCTGTCTCAGGGAATTAAACCTCAGCTTATAAAGGAACTTTTCCTTTAGGTAAGGTGTCAGTGATAGATTTGGAATTATTGTCTCTACTTGCATGGTTTTATACAATTACAGTTTTAAGGCAAAAATATGAAGAAGCATTATCTGTCAGGAAAATGTATTCAACCTAAATGCCTAACGCACATTTCTTTTCCTAAGGATAGCTTTTAGTTTTCTCTGGTATAAAAAGGCCTTTTTTTTTCTGATTTAAAATGCTATTTCTCAATATAGAATTTAACTACAGAAAAGTAGAAAGAAAGGAAAATAATTAGAATCTCACTACTTAGGGGCAATACTCTTCAGAAGTTATTATGTTTCTTTGGGTGAACTTTTATATTGCTGAGATTACATGCAGCTCTTCACTCTTGCATTCAGGACTTATTGAGAATCCACCATGGACCAAATACAATGCCAGGTACTGAGTGTATACATTGGGGAAAAAAACAGATTCCTGCCCTACACAAGCTTACAGTCTTATATATCCTGCTTATTTTCTCTTAATATTTTAATATACATATTTCTCTTTTCTTCCCAACCACATCTGTAGAAAATATCACTGTCACACCTTTGAGGGGCTATGGTCTAGGTGAGGCATGCTGGTGTTTTGCAAGATTTAGTAGTTTACCATCCTCTTTAGGAGACAAATGACAAGATGTTTATATTTTGTATCCAGCTGCAGAGTTTTAAATATGAACAAAAACCATCTCACATCTTTCAAACAATTGCCAAAGATACCCCAGATACAGCATTTATCCTTGGCTGAAAACCATATTGAGACTCTGGCTGGGCTCTCCAGTTTGCGGTGCACGCCATTGGAATCCCTTACGCTCAAGAGGAACCCTTGTGAGTTTCACCAAAACTACCGGAAACGGTGAGGCCCCAAATGCCTTGTCACCTTTTGTACTTCATTGAATATTATACTTTTAACAGCTGTTCCCCTCTTGATTAAATCTGCTCAGCAAGTATTTATCTTATTTACTATGTGTTGAACTCTTCATGCTTCTAATCTCACCTAAAGAACTTTGAACTGATTTGTGTGTGTGAGTTTAATCTTTAATACACTCTTCTCTCAGTTAATTTATGACTGCTGTACAAACTTTAGGCTCCTCCTGTAATGTGACTTTACATACACTAAGATGTTTCCTTTTAGACTTTCAAATCCTATGCATTTTCTCTCATAATGTTTAATAGATACTATATCTTTTTAAAAATTTCTAAATATAGGTTCCTATCAAGGTCCATATGACCATCTTATAAATTGTTTATTCTCTGGCTTTGTTTTCATCCCTTTGGGCCACAAGGGCACCGTTAATTAAGTGAATACAGAAAAGTAATTGATTTGATCTACTCTCGTGGTAGAAAGAGCTGGAAAACCTGCCAAGAATAAACCATTTTTATTTCTTTGTCACTACTGGGAACATTCTTCATGATAATAATGGAATCTAAACAACCTTGGAGTGTGCACCAAGTAATATGGTAATATTTATCTCCAGCTAATTCCCAGCACCACTATTAGTGTACTTACAGGAATTAAAAGGGTGAAAACAAGCCACTGAATTCTAGAACCTATATTTGCCCCCAGATGACCACAAGTCATCTCATCTCTCAGTGTGAATCTGTCATACAGAGCCTTAGGTCACCTCTAGACTCCATTTCCAGTCTATGATTATAGTGCTTCCTCCACATCCAATTTCAACAAAAGACAGTTCTCATTACCTTCCTTTCTCACACTGCCATTTTCCCAAGACAGCAACTGTATTCCAGAGGCCTGTATCATATTAGACTCTTCAACCCGTGATGAACAATGAAAATGGTCAAAGTAAAAATTCTCATCTCTGTTGGTACTACATAAACCTCATTACTGCCGTTGTCTTCCCTCTGATGTAGTCTGAAAGCAAAATTTCATATTCTGTGACAATAAATTCTCAAATTGCTTTTACATAAGTGAAAACTAGCAGCACAGTTGCTTTAATATTGAACTAATATTTAACCATAATAATGTTTTGAAGTCTAAAATTCTATTTCCCACAGTCAGAGGAGATTTAGCTGGACTTTTCAACATTATTCATAAAAAAGCACACTTCTAGTCATAGAGATAATTTATTAGTATTATATTTCAGTTTGGTTAATTTATATGTGGGATTTTAGAAAACACCTTGGTCCCAACTCAGTCACTTGCCTCCCTTCAAAGAATTCCTTGTAACAGTAATGTTAGATTAATTATCTGAACTCTGATATGCCCTGAGGTCTTACTATAAATCTGTCTTCAGAATTCATGATGTGGTATAGAATTATGTGAGAATGAGGGATATAATGAGGTTGTCCATTTTCCTAGTATTCACTCTATTGGATTGAGTCCAAAGTGGATATATACTGACACTCATGCTATAAAAAGCCAGGTTGTATTGACTGAGGTAGTGCAGGGTTGCTTTAAACAGAAAGACGTGGTCATTTTAAAGTATGAGGGAAGGATTTAAGTATCCACTCCTGCTAAGGAACTAAGCTGAAGTCCCAAGTTCATCCAAATTTGGGTTTAGTTATCTAGCCAAAATTCCACAAGAGGATTATAACAGCATTCATTTTGTCACTGTCATTCATTTTGTCATTTTGTCTCTGTCGAGGATTTAGGCCAAACTTTCAATGGCCCTTTACATCACGATCAGAATTATTTAAGTACAAGCTTTTCTTGATCACTGACACCTAGAATTGTGACTGTCTTTCCCTTCCTCCTTTGTTTCAGATCCTCCAATAAGAAGACAGCACAGTTCAAAAGAGAAAGGACTTAACGATAGAGCTAATAGTATAAGTCCCAGTAGGTAGAGGGCAGTCCACTTTCTGGGACACCCACAGGCAAACTCTTCTACCATTCTTCAGAAGTCAGTGTTATCTTAGTTCACCATAGTTTGACTCTTTTAAAAGAAAGTGACTAGGAGTTCCCGCCAGCTAAGTCTGAACGTTGGAGCCAGAAGACTTAGCTTTTAATCTTTGCTCAGTCACCTACAGGCTTTATGATCTTGGATAAGTTACTTAAAATGGGGGATAAAAACTAACTTGACAGAATTGTTGTGAGGATGAGATAATGTGCAGAAAGCATTTAGAGCTAAGAAAGTCATGCAGCCAATGGGAGCATTCGAGGAGGTTGGCACCATCATTAGTTGACTCAGCACATCACCTGAGAGGTTTCAGCATCTTTCAGCCTGGGCCAATGCCAGAGCCACGCATTTCCTCTGGCCTGAGCCCCCAGAACTCCCCAACCAGGAAAGCTGTCCACTTGAAAGAAAATGCTGCTTTGTAACACTGCTAGGCATACAACTACTGTTTAACTGGGTTGACATGAAAGACTGCTTCCTGAACCTGGAAGTGACTGTCTAAATTGGAAATGTGAGCTTCAGAAATGCTCTCTGTCGGGGCTTCCCTGGTGGCGCAGTGGTTGAGAGTCTGCCTGCCGATGCAGAGGACATGGGTTTGTGCCCTGGTTCGGGAGGATCCCACATGCCGCGGAGCGGCTGGGCCCGTGAGCTATGGCCACTGAACCTGTGCGTCCGGAGCCTGTGCTCCACAACAGGAGAGGCCACAACAGTGAGAGGCCTGCGTACCGCAAAAAAAAAAAAAAAAAAAAAAAAATGCTCTCTGTCAAGGCAAAATCACTCAGCACAAAATTATTTCCCACGCCTTCTTATAACTCTCAGCCAGAATTCTTCCTTAACTATTACTAAACAACTTGGACTTGCTTTACTCTAAAAAAGAAGCCAAAAAACTTTTAACTTTATAATGTGTACATATATTGTGACCTCATTCTTTCTCTTATGGTTAGTTGGCTAAATCCACTCATTGATTTTTTTTTTCTTTATAGGACTTTGTAAAAACTGGAATGACATTCTTTTATAAAAACAGACTATGCAGTTCCACTCCTCTGCTCAATACTTAGAATCTGCTGAACTATCTAGTAGCTCACTGAGAGGGCAAGCTATGGGAGGGTCATCACCTCAGTGAACGTGAATAGTACTTTACTGTAACCTCATTGCAGAGACAAGGAAAACAGAATAAAGTGATAGCCACTCATCTTTCTTGTAACAATAGACAAAGTCTACTCATTTATAAAGAGAGTAAGTGAAATACAATGCTTTTGTTCAGTATAGTTACTTTTATTTTTTCTTTAACTTTTGCTTTAGAGTGTTCTCCTGTTTGCCAAACTTAAAAATGCTGGATGGGATCCTGAAGCTACCACAAGACACTTCACCACCAGAAACCAATATTTTTTCCAAAGTATGTATTGTGTCCTAATGCTGTCTGTAGAGAAAGAAAGCAATCACTATTGTCTTTAAAAATTAATAAACAAGAAATGCATGACTAAATATTGCAACATATATATATACATTATGTATCTATGTATATTGATTTCCTTTAAACCAATTATCTCATTTTTTTAATTCTATAACTTATCAATCAATAAATTTTGAGCACACACATTTTAAATGATTTATTTTATTTTATTAGTTAATTTAGTATTTAATAATTTTTATGTAGAAATTATATACATAAAATACTATATAAATATATAATATATATTTTAAAATATAAAATTAGAGATTTTTAAATGATGGGATAAAAATTTAACATGAATAAGGGCTCTAAGATTTTCCCATGCTCCAGGGACGCATCTGGTCCACTCTCAGGACTATAAGCCTGAGTGTGCTTGGAGTGTACTGCTTTAAATATCTGAACGTATCAAAAGGAAAAGGGACAATTGGAAGTACCTTGTACAATTTTCAGCCACATTCACTGAATTCTTCATTTTAAACATTCTGTCACTTATTAGGGATTTTCTCACACAACAGAAATTTAAGCCTTATGTTATTCATTAAATACTCAGAAAGTAAACAATAATGATAAAGCTTCTTTTTGATCAGAGAATTTCACAAGTGTGATTTTAAAATTGCCTTCCCTACATGCTAATAAAGAACACAATTCAATTTAATTGCTTTCAAAATTTAGAGAAAGGTCAACACCCAGATCAACTTATGACCTTATATTTGTCCTTATTTATAAAGACCAACTTAGTTGCAGAACTAAGGTTTTCCCAAGATGGTTTATCGATTAACTAGGGATCCTAGCATGAAATAAATAAAATATTTTCTGGATCCTTCTGCCAAGAGTGAATGCTGCTTGTAAAATTATATAACAAAGATTCTAACAAGACCAAGACACAGTTCCTTTCCTCAAGAATCTTATGAATGATTGAAGACAACACACACATAAGACCTAAAATTCAATGAAATGTGTTATGAATATCTATTATATGAATAAGTGGAAGAGATTTAATTGTAAATTATGGAAAGCTATCTGAGATGGATATTGAAGAAGGGTAGACTTTTCACAGGTAGCAGGTAATAGCAGACTCTTCCAGACAGGTGACACACATGAAAAGGGGCACAAAGACCAGAAATTGTATGTGAGTTAGGAATGGGCTGGCTGCAAAAGTCAGAGAAGCATATTGACAATGGCTTAAAGAGTAATATTAATAAAAATAGCTATAATTTTTGAACATCTACTATGTATCAAGCATAGGACAGATACTATGTATCCATTATTTAAATCCTCAAAAAACTATGAAGTTCTAGTTATTCTTATTTCCTAGGCAGGAATATCTGAGGCTCAGAGAGGTTAAGTAATTTGCTCAAGGTCGGTGACACAAAAGGTATGTCACACAACTATCACATGACAAAGCCAAGATCCAAGATTCAAACCCTGAACACCTTTCAACACTCTTGCTGCCTCTTCTAATAATTTGGTTCTAATTTTAAAATTCAAGATGGTATTTTTGTGTTTCCAGGGACAGCTTCATCTTCCACAATCCATCACAAATCCTAGCATTTAATCAGAATCAAGGATTCACTATTCCTTGAACATACCTTAAACTTCCCTTGTTCAAGTTTTTGCTTCTTTCTGCAATACTTTTCCCTTGAAGGCACACCTGAGAACATATTTTCTCCTTTCAGTGCTTGCTTTGGACTGTATTTCCTCCAAAACTCTTCCCCCATCTTTTCAATCAGACCTGTTTCCTCTGCAGTTCCAAAGTACTTTTTAAAAATATTGGTCTTATGGTATGTTTTCTCATTAATGCCTCAACTTGATTAAAAAACAAATTTTAGACGTTGCTTGCTTCCAGAAAAACAGGGGCTTTAATCATGAAGCAAATAAGAAAGTGGGACACATTTCATTTTAGATGTTTACACATGTAACCTTCTGCCTCTCTAACTCAGGCTGGGAAGACGTTTTCAGTAAAGGCCCAGAGAATAAACACTGTAGGTTTTCTTGGTCATATGGTCTCTGTCCTAACCACTCAACTCTGTCATTTTTAGTGCAAAAGCAGCCATAAACCACATGTAAATGAATGGTGTGACTGTGTCCCGATAAAACTTTTGTTTACGAAAGTATGTGGCAGGCTCTAGTTTGCTGACCCCTGCTCTAAATTTTAAGGTCATGTGCTTGATTGCTTTACTCGTTATCAGTATTCACCGTCCTCCCTGGAAGAAGTGTATACTTCCGCTACTCCTTGAAGTCAGATATGTCAAGCAACTTGATTTGGCTAGTGAAATATAAGTGAGTCTGACATATGTCACTTATAGGCAGAAACTCTGAGAACCAGTTTGTGCTTTGTCACACTTTCTTTCCTTGGGCCACACCAGCAGGCAAATTTCCATTTAAAAGCTGCTCCATCAGTCTAGGTCCTGGGGTGAATATGATGTGGGGCAGAGCTACAGTCATCTTACATAGAATTCCATTTGATGCTGTACCATAGCCTAGCCTTTCCCAGCTAATATAGCTCCTTAAGTTTAGGGACTGCAATTTAACTTATTCAATGGTGTGTTTTCCCCCCCCAAATAGCAGGGTAGGCATGCAAAATGTTGAATAAATGGATAAATGCCTATTATAGGAAACCATGAATGGAGTAGTAGAATTACCAGGTAGGACACAATTATATTACTTTAGGTGAAATGTATTAAAACATTTTTAATTAGAGCAATAGTATTAGAAATAGACACAAGTTATGAGAGCATGAAAAACTGGGGAGTTATGACAGCGAACAAAGTGTTTTATTGTTTAAACTAGTTTGAATTATTACCTGCAGGCGAAAACATTCTAACTGCAAGGAAAAGCATGGGTTTCATAAGAGGTGCTGGGTGGATAGCTATGAAGAATAATGGCCAAATGCACTGCAAGCAAGGGTCTCAAGATATATATCACACTATTTCTAAGAGATAGCTTGTGTTGAGTTGCAATCTGATTTTCTGATCTTAAGAGGTACAGATTCTATGGGAAGTGTGGCCAGAGGGGGTTGACTTAAGTTGGTGATGCTTACCTACGCCAGAGGGAACCGATTGGACCGAGGCCAATGGACTGAATAAAAGTGAAACCCAAAATTGAGTCTACCTATTCATTGTGGTGCCAGCAGCTCTAAGAGTTATCAACAATGACAGGTCCAGTAGTGGTACTGCTATTATTTCAAATGAATCTGTTCACTTGACCTGTGTAAAATACTTCCTTGCATCTTCTATAATCCCCAGAGATATGAGCCACTCACTCCCACAGCCTAAACATACTAGCAGACATACTTTGTTAGGAAATATGCAAGGATTTTTTTTTTTTTTTAAGCAGCAGTAGAGCTATGTTTGTGGGAATTTTGTGCATAGGTGCCAACGATGGGTAACTTCTGGCCATATTCTATTTAACTCAATAGAACCATACCAAGCTCCCATTCTAAAAAATTTTAGGTACATCCATCCTTCTGAAATATTCAGTTCCTCTTCAATACACGGGGCGATTGGCATAAAAAGATTTCCTAATGCCACTTAATTTCACATCTAAGTTTGTGTCCCAATTTCATTCTTACCCTGAATGGCGCATGTATATAGGTTCATGATTATCTGAATGGCTTAGTTCAAAACAGTGGCAGGAGTTAATTGTGTAGATCCTACACCTACAACTTTCTGAGAGAGGGCACAGTGCAAATAACTCCTTTGTTAGAAAATAATTTCAGGGAGAGAAGCTCGTTCAGTATATGAAGAAACCTTACATATCAACTACATGTCCAGCTCCTCACCAATATCCAATGAATGCTTGGATCAACTCTACATTAACCTGTAAAAGACTTTCCAGTTCACATTTGAACAAATTGAGGGATTAGAAATATTTGAGAAAACTACTTCTGATCCATTCTAATCTTTAGGCAGTTCTTTCTTGTATTGAACTGCTATCTGCCTTCCGCAGTTTCCAACTAATTGTTCAAATCTTTCAAATAAGTATAATTAATTCCATCTTGTAGGGAATTTTTCTCAGCTTCCAGGTTCTTAAAAGTACCCTGATATTTTCTCTTACATTACAAGGGAAATGTAAATGGTTAAATGAAGATTCTGTGGGGTGAGGATGGTGAAAGAAAGGTAAAAAACCTAACTAGAAAGCCCAGAGTAAGAAAATAATTTTATCTTCTTCAAGTTCTATATACATCTGAAGAGGAAGATTCCTCAAATGAATTCCCTGTATCAAATTTTAAGAATTAAGTTAGCAGGGGCTTCCCTGGTGGTGCAGTGGTTGAGAATCTGCCTGCTGATGCAGGGGACACGGGTTCGAGTCCTGGTCTAGGAAGATCCCACATGCCGCGGAGCAACTGGACCCATGAGCCACAACTACTGAGCCTGCACGTCTGGAGCCTGTGCTCCACAACAAGAGAGGCCGCGATAGTGAGAGGCCCGCGCACTGCGATGAAGAGTGGCCCCTGCTTGCCGCAACTAGAGAAAGCCCTCGCACAGAAACGAAGACCCAACATAGCCAAAAATAATAAATAAATAAAAATTAAAAAAAAAAAGAATTAAGTTAGCAAGCTTATTTTTCAATTCCTTTAGAAGTCATCTGCTTCCAGTTATTCTTTCTTTCCAGAACAATTATAACTAATTGCTTGTCATTATATTTCCAAACTGTGTTAATAGATGCTTATCTTTTTAAAGGCTAAATGCAGTCATGAAACAAAACTTCTAATTAGTTTTAGAGCTTTAGAGAGATGCATCAGTATTTGAATTGTGCAGGTGTATATTTGTTTATCTGCTTCTTTTCTCTTCAAAAGAAGTATTCTATGAGATCTGTTCAGAATTTCTAAAAGGTTATTCCAAAACTTATTATAATACTCTACAAATGTCATAGTGAAATCTACTATTGCTAAATTTTTAAAATTTTGTCTCCAAACTCTCAGTGTCCTTGAGCTATAAATATTTTTTTTTTTTTTTTTTTTTTTATGCGTTACGCGGGCCTCTCACTGTCGTGGCCTCTCCCGTCGCGGAGGACAGGCTCCGGACGCGCAGGCTCAGCGGCCATGGCTCACGGGCCCAGCCGCTCCGCAGCATGTGGGATCCTCCCAGACCGGGGCACGAACCCGTGTCCCCTGCATCGGCAGGCGGACTCTCAACCACTGCGCCACCAGGGAAGCCCCGAGCTATAAATATTTTAAGGTACTTTTCATTCTATAGCTTATAGTCTAGTTATTTTTGACAATGTCTAAAATGCAAGTTTCTCCAAGAGCAGGATTCATCTTCATTCTTCTTTACACCCCTCAAAAACAAAACTTTGTTCTCAATGAGTATTAAGTGGACGAGTGTGAAATTCGAGTATATCCTCCTTGAGGTTAAATCTCTAGGGCTGGAAAAGACTTATATCTAAAGAAACATTATAGGGCTGAAAAAATATTTTATGAATACCAAAAATCTCACTGAGACAAGAATTCTTCAGTGGGAGAGAGGTTAGCCTTGAGATTGCTCCAGCTTCTTTTCTGCCCATTTCCTCACTCCTTCCCTTGACCAAATCAAGCTAGAAGTTCTGTCCTCCCTCTTCCTCCAGGCCAAGAGGGCTGAACTGCTTGGACACTGATTACTGATTCCACTGCATTTTTTAGGGGTGGAGCTTTCAAAGGGGCTTTGATTTTCCTTTTCCTAATTTTCCTCCTTCTGCACTTGGAAAGTGGTAAGGGCTCCAGCTTTCTCTCCTCCCTTCCCTCCCCTCCCCATTCTCTCTCTTTCTCTCTGTCTCTATCTCCCTCTGTCTCTGTCTCTCTGTCTCTCTCTCTCTCTCTCTCTCACACACACACACACACACACACACACACACACTTTGCCTCTGTCACTCTCCTGCTCAGCAGGAGACTCTGTCCTGGTCTGGGAGGGGTGCCTGCCTGGTGGTCTAGGCCTACTAAGTGCTACACAAATACAGCAAATGCTCTTTTCTGCTTCTTGTCTCCACGCTTTCCTGGGCTGGCAGGTGTAGCTTTTTGTTCTGTAAAGATGGTCATTGCCTAATATTAAATCTGGGCTCAGTAGGATGGCACCCACTCACATATCTAACTGGGGTGAAAGTTCTACTAAATCCCAGTGCAATTTACTAGACTTTTCCAATGGCTTTTGGGGCAGAGACTTAATTTATAATAAAGTGTTATTTTGTTTAACTAGTCATTGATCTCTTCATTTATCACCTTCCAGAAAACTGTCGGAGTTATTTTTCTGGGGAAGGATTCTGGCATTCTTGAGTCCCACGGCCAAAATACAAATTTTTTTAAAAGATTTAATCTTATTTATTTTTGGCTGCGTTGGGTCTTTGTCACTGCACGCGGGCTTTCTTTAGTCGTGACGAGTGGGGGCTACTCTTCGTTGTGGTGCGCAAGCTACTCCTTGCGTTGGCTTCTCTTGTTGCAGAGCACGAGGTGTAGGAGCGTGGGCTTCAGCAGTTGTGGTGCGTGGGCTCAATAGTTGTGGCATGCTGGCTCTAGAGTGTAGGCTCAGTAGTTGTGGCTCACAGGCTTAGTTGCTCCTTGGCATATGGGATCTTCCTAAACCAGGGATGGAATCTGTGTCCCCTGCATTGGCAGGCAGATTCTTATCCACTGTGCCACCAGGGGAGTCTCCAAAATACCATTTTAATAGCATGCCAATCTTACTCTACTCTCAATATTAGAGTACGTGTTTGCATATATACATACAAATATGCGGATAGATTTCGTATTAAACATTAAATTGAATTTTACCTAAGTAGAAATCTATTAACAATCAAAACAATATCTTGATTAAGTTCTATAGATCCCACTATTACAGATTCTCAATCTATTGCCAATCTGGTCAGAGACAGTTAATGATATTCTCTCTGCCTATTGTATAACACAGAAAGCTAATAACACAGCAAAGCTTTGTCGTGCAAATTAAGGACTAAAATAAGGAACCAATATGAATGTACGTTTATCTCACACAGAGCTGTGAAATTCAAGCAAATATCTGAATATTGGTCTGTATTATTCAGAAGAATTATGGCTTCTCTCTTTAGCTTTTTAAAATAAAAATAAAGACAAAGCAATTGATCACTGGGTAAAAAGATCTAGGATGCCTTTCAAATGAATTTATATTAAGTATCCACAGGATATATCACCATCCGTTTTTAGAAGTAAAACTCATTTTGATGAAAAACTGTGTTTTAAAAGGGTCATTTATTTTGCTTTTGCAAGCACACACCTGTTCAATGACTAGATATATTTCCCTTGCTTTTAAAACCATTATCTGTCTAAAACACATTTTTTAAAAGCTGTGTGTTTTTTCTCTCAGTAAATTATCATGGATAAACATAGAAAATGGCCCACTGGTGAGAGGAAATAAAGTTATAAAAAGCAAATGAATTTTATCATGCATTATTGTTCTAAGTTTTGGGTGAAGGTTTATCCATACCCCACACTTAAATCTCCACAGCTCTTTAACCTACACAAAAGAGCACATGTAATCTACCTCTGATTTAAAAGCTGTAACACTGGGCGCTTCACTAGATAATAATCCAATATTTTATAATATTCTTAGGGCAGCTAACATTTATTTAGCAGCCACAATATACAAGACTCTATGCCAGGATTTTTAGCTCCCATGCTACCACGTGTGTAACTTCTACCCCATCATATTTTTAAAATGTAATTCTAGCAGTAGATAAGATTTTGGGATTTGAGGATCCTCATACTGGCGCTTCAGTCTACAAATTGTCTCTTAAGTTTTTTTTTTTTGCATTTGGACCTTCAGGTCCAACTGGGAGCAGATATTCTTCTCCCCTGAATCTTGACTGGGGCAGAGCGGAAAGGAGAGAGAAGGAAGTAGGTGTGGTATAAGCACAATTGGACATATACTGGGTGTGATGGTTAATTCTGTGTCAACTTGACTGGGTCATGCTGCCCAGATACTAGGCCAATCATTATTTTAGATGTTTCTGTGAAGGTTTCTTTTTTTTTTTCTGGATGAAATTAATATTAAAATCAGTGGACTCTGAGTAAAGCAGATTACTGGCTACAATGTGGGTGGGCCTCATCCAATCAGTTGAAGGCTTGAATGGAACAAAAGACCACCTCCTCTACTCTCCCCCTCCCACCCCCACGCCACCTACCCACCTCCCAAAATTCTGCCAGCAGGTGGGCTTCAGACTGGAGCTGCAACATTGGCTGTTCCCTGGGTCTACAGCCTGCCAGCTCACCCTGCAGATTTTGGACTTGCCAGCCTCCACAACTACATGAGCCAATTCCTTAATAATAAATACATAAATACATTATCAATAAGTAAGTAAATAAATAAATACACACACACACCCTATTGGTTCTGTTTCTCTGAAGAACCCTAATATACCAGGTAACCAGCCTATGATGTGTATCCCTTGTTTGCTTCCAATTCTCTCTGAGCCCTCTACCCACCAGCCCAGAAAAGTGGTCATCATTTTTACTCTAATTTCTTTGTGGTTGGAAATGACTCCTTCAACATATCCTTAATCCTTTCTCTCCTGTGGTTCCCTTATACGCCATGCCTGAGTCCATCGACATCTGACTTTTGATACTTACAAGATTCTGGAATTCAGAAAACTCTTTTGCCTAGTTCTTGTCATTGAAAGTCTAGTTTGTAAAACTATTACTTTTCTATATACTTTTTAAAGTTTATCTTGAAAATCAAGGCTGAACACTGATTTCTTTTGTCCTTGGTTTTTTTTTTTTTTTTTTTTTTTGCGGTACGCGGGCCTCTTACTGTTGTGGCCTCTCCAATTGCAGAGCACAGGCTCCGGACGCGCAGGCTCAGCGGCCATGGCTCACGGGCTCAGCCGCTCTGCGGCATGTGGGATCCTCCCGGACCGGGGCACGAACCCGCGTCCCCTGCATCGGCAGGCGGACTCCCAACCACTGCACCACCAGGGAAGCCCTGTCCTTGGTTTTTATCTGCCTACCCTAAAGCAATGGATGCTTCATCATTTATGCTAAGAGAGCAAAAGCAAAATAACTCATGAAAAACTTTTTGGTCCATGAGCTAATATTTGTAAATATTTTTACTCTGCAAGAGAATGGCATAAATGTGATTTTCAGTCCTGGCTTTACTTTGGAATGATCTGGGGACCTTCAAAACTATTAATGCCCTAGTTCCATCCCCCAGAGATTTCAAACAGGTCTATGTGAAGTTCAGGTGTCACTATTTTTGCTAAGCTCCTTGGGTGATTCTAATGCACAACCGGGGTGGGAACTGCTGGTGTCAAGGTAAGGCTATGGGACTGGGCTCCAATGCCTGTTTTGCCATGGACTAGCTCTGAGACCTGGAGAGATGCACTTCATCTATCTGGGTCCAGTTTACTCATACGCACAATGTGGAGTGGAGTTTCAAGGTCTTCAATGAACTGTCCAACACTAACATTCTATAAATCCATCATTGTGAGAACTAAAAGGGTGACCTTGTTCAGTGAGTGATTACAGTATCACAAAAAGGGTTAGTGTAGTCACACAAATAAGGTTTCTACTTTGCTTTGAAGTAACATATTATGATTAAAAGAACTCAGTGCTCCTTTCAATACAATGGTCTTTCCCTCTTGTAGACTGTCAGATTGTTTAGGGACCAACATCAATTCAGAAGCACTGCCTTATGCAGCTCCACACCCTCTGTTGCTCAGCTAAATTCAATGGCATAAGCCTCAAATATTTTCTATGTTGAAAGTATGTGCCTCAAAAAAAGTGGAGAAATTGTCCCACTCTCACGTATTTTGAAAATGTGGACTGTGTACAAGGAATTTCAAGTGGTGCCTTAAATAACACTGAACTGCATGGTAGATTCTCTTTTTAATTCCGTTTTATTCTTCTTGGTTAGTCAAGAAAAAAATCTTAGTTTATGCTGGGATATCATTTTTTGTATTCAAACTTATAATTAATATTCAATCGGTGTCTTTTACTTTCTCAGTTTGAAAGAGGAATATAATTTCTCTTTTGTCTTTCACTTTACCTTTCCTCCCCTTTCCATCTCCCAACAGCTGTTCCTGTTAGGATATCTTTATTACATAGCTAATATTTGCTAATATATTTTAAGAGAGAGGTGGTAAATTTCAGATTCAAAGTTTCATGCAGGGAAGAGTATTTAGCTAATATGTAATAAATGTAGTTTCACTCTAAAATATGTTATATATATTCAGGGGATTTCTATTTAAATAGATATCAAGCTCCCTTTTAAAGTTCTTTTATACAAGTAAAGAAGAATTTACTTCACTGTTATGCAAAGATTCAGATGAAATTATTGAGAAAACGTTTATTTGGGAAAAGATGCATGAAAGTCAGATTTCAATTGGACCGTCTGATCAAATAAAAATTACAAAGAAAATTACCAAGGTTATGCTATTTGGGAACTGAAATATTTTATTTTTTCATTGGCTGGGTCTTCACGTAAAGGTGGAGATGATAGCGTCTTTTTTTCAATTGGTTGAATAATAGATGTTGATTGGCCATGTCTTACTACTCTACCTTATCAGTAATTACATTAATTATGAATGAATTAACTACCCAATCAAAAGGCAGATAATCTTTTTAAAGGGTCCAACTGTATGTGTCTATATGAGATACTCTTTAGATTCAAAGATACAAGTAGATGGAAAGTAAAAGGACAATAATAGGTGTAATATGCAAGCAGTAACCCAAAGAGAACTGGAATGGCTACACTAATACCAGAAAAAATAGACTTTAAGACAAAAATTGCTCCCAGAGACAAAGAATAGAATGACTTTTTATAATAACAATAAAGTCAATTCATCAGGACCTCTATTAATACTAAAGGAGCTTTTTTCTTTTTTGAGGCGTTACATATTCTGATACCGTCTATCTAGTTATATGTAATGTTTACTCTCCAAACAAGTCCATTATTTTCATTCAAATTATTTTTAGAGAATGGCGGTCTTAGGTAAGGTTCTGGTACTTTGGCCTAAGGAGTTCATTGGCATACCCACCAGTATCTAGCCACATAATCTGATTTACATAGAACCCAGAAGGCTTATAGAAGACAAAGTGAACCTAGTTTCTTCTGAGGGACAAGAGACCCTAGACTGGAGAGAACCCCAGTGGAATCCCTGAAAGAATAATCCACCGGCCTGGTAGATCGGATTTGGCAGTGTAGTCTGTACCAGGGAAAACTGCAGCAGACCGAAAGTAAGGGTGGAGTAGCCTGGAGGTGGGTCTGTGTGGAAAGTCTCTAAGAAGGCTCTCAGTAGAGACCTAAACGTCTCCACCAGGCAATGTTATCCCTCTTCTCTGAAAGAAGAAAGTGAACAGTGTAGTATTATCTAACCAACTGGAAAGAAAGGTAAGTTAGACTCTGAGACTGGGTGGGAAAAGGGAGGAGAGAACAGGTTATCCAGAGGCACCGGAGGTCAAGTAGGAGAAGGGCCATGATGAGAGGCCTGAGTAAAGCCTGAGCCAGCCAGCTGGGAGCTCACAGCAAGAGCAGATGCCTGAGCAGAGGAAAGGCGGGTACACCGGAAGGCATTCAAATTGGATTTGAAAAGAGTCTTTTGGGGGAACCCAAAAGAAAGATTCAAAAGGACTAGAAATGCCAAGAAAAGTCTAGAAAATTACACAATGTTTAAGGAAGGCCATTTCTCACTGAAAGCTACTGATTGACATAGCAGCCTTAGGCGTAAACTGCAAAATGAACTCATGAGAGAAACTGAGTACCCATTACTATGAAGCAATGTATCTGTGTATACTGTGTAAACATTTCTTCATAACTCATTGTAGGCAATCTTCATAACTTGTCCATGAGGTGATATTATTCCCATTACATGGCTCAGGAAGCTGATACTCAGGGTCACTTCGAGTGACTTTCTCGGGAACACCCAGCTGGTAAGTGTGGGTGCTGGCTCAATCCCAGGTCTTAGGACCCCCAAACCAATGCTCTTGCTACATCACCTCCAGTCTTCATAGCTTTCACTATAAATCTACCAGGACCCCATTTTATAGACATTTTCCAGGAGCCCAGTGTGTGTTTTCATCAATCACAAAGGACTTCACAACAGGCCTAGTAAAAAACTGATCACATGCTGCCTAGAAGGCAAGATTGCTTTCACCTGTGTTCTACACCTAAATTTCATCCTCCTCAACCTGATATATGTAAAGCCTGGACGCTGCCATTCCCTACTGGCATATCATCTCAGTAGCAGACGTCTTTCAAACCTACAAAAGTGCAGTATCTGGAGAGATGCATTTCACATTAGGGTGACCAGAGGGAGGCAGGAGACAAAGGTGGATGTATGTGTGGTTGGTGTTGACTCAAGATGAAATGTGGGGGAATAGGGCTTGTTATTCTCTCATCTACAGAACAGAACAAAAAATTAGAACTAGGATTTGTTTCAGAATCTCTAAATACCAGTATTTCTGCTTAATGGATCATTAAGCTAGAACCTGGCACCCTATACCGGCACTAATCATCAGGACATCATGAGTATTCCTTTTTTCATGAGCGTAAGGGTTAGAGAGAACCACATCTCTTGGCAGAATAAACCTTCACAGGATTCAAGAGTCTGTTAAATGAGTAAATGAACCAGACTTTTTTTTTTTTAACTACAGAGAAACTTACTGTTGGAGAACAAAAAAGTAAAAAGGGGCAGTAATTTGTACATAGCTATAGTTCTTGATAGAATATTCTTCTCCACTAAAATGCCATTTTTAAAGTTGCTGTGCCACTATACCAAGATATCTCAGAAGACAAAATGCGTCACTTTCGGTGACAGAGTCAAATGGTGCCCTGGAATGTAAAATTTGCTATTCCAGGAAGAGAACAAAAGAGACACATATTTCAGATTTTTAAATTATAGTCATCTACAGCAGTATCATCAATACCACCACCATCATCATCACCATCACCATCATCATCATCATCAACAAGGACTATCTAGGCACATACAACAGAGAGGGAAAAAAAACTGGATTTACCAAAAAAAAAGAATGACAAAAGGGGAATGCTCTTGGCAAAGAAAAGTAATCAATACTAAATGACATTCTTTATATATGCTATTTTAATCTTTCTAGAAATTAAACAGAGGGGAGCCAAGCAAGATAGAACAAAAGGCAAAGGTGAACAGAACAAGAGTAATTTCTTATGTGACAGACGTATATCCATACTCTACAAACATGCCCCATTCCTCATTTTCCACCTCTAAAAATAACCTATGGAAATTTCACTTAGCTGATGTGCTTCATCAAGGTCATCACCTACTTCATGGAAAATTGTTCAGTTACATGACTTGCTGTCACAATCTATAGAGACTGTCGTTCTAAGCTCCTAGTTTCCATTTTGGGCTTTGGTCTCATCTTCCACTGGAAGACATGTTGCATTTGATTCCTTGCATGGAAAAATTAAATATCATTTAAAATATCTCAGATCTCAGACAAAGAAACAAGCCTGGCATCTTGTTGAAGATCTGTAAAAAGCTGAGACCAAACTGGTTTCTTACGCTGTAGAAACGTTAAGAGTTTGTTCCATAACTCAAGCATTCTTGGTAGAACTTTCCCCCTGGATAACCACGGAGCATGTATAGTTGTTGTTTACAATAAGCTTCCTTATTGTCATATAATAAAGGAAATAGTCCAGAATTTAGCATACCTTTAGCTTATTCACATTTTTTACTAATTAGCTTGCTGTTTAGTTCAGCTGACTTTTTTTTTCCCTTGAGGTAAGATTTCATTAATGTTGGAAACAGTGAGTTGATTTACATTCTGGCACAAACTCCTTAATCTGGGCAAGTACTCTGATTATTTTCCTGTCGTTGCAGCTATGTCATCAGAATTTATTCCCAAACTAAAATTAAATTCTGAACCACATTTGCTGGCAGAATAGTCACCATTATGTTCAAATCACACACACACACACACACACACACACACACGTGTGTGTGTGTGTGTGTGTGTATATATATATATATATATATATATATATAAAGAATTGTCGCGTGGCAATATCTGTTCATTTATCAACTTGTAGTCAAAAATACTTTGCTAGCTCTATTTGTTCTGACTTGGTTTTCTATCTTTCACCCATTCCTGAATAGGCTGTGGGGTCATTAGAAAGTACTTCAGCTACTTTCTTTGTGGCAGAGACACCCGAAATTTCCAAGCAAAAATCTTTACCACAGTCTTTTGCCTAAGCCTCAGCAGTTGTATGTAGTGCTACATTATAGGTAACCCATACACCACTGATATTCATATGTGAAATAGAATGTTTATGTGTGAAATAGTGAACATATACTTCTGTCAGCTTTTCATTTCAGTATTTTTTCTTTCAAACAGTTAAGCATATTTCTTTATGCCACGAATGCAAATCTTGCTTAAATGTTTATGATTTCATTACTTCTTAGCCAGTATGTCTTCATAAGTAACACATCGAGGTTTTAGTACTTCTTCATCAACAGTGGCCACAAAATTAAACACCATACATAAAACATCATTTTTCTAATTAAAACAAGTGTAAGTTTTTTGGTCTTCTTTTGTTAGTAATCACGTATTTTATTGCCACATTCAGAAAAAAGTGTCTTTTTTCTTGACAAAAAAAGAGAAAATTCAGTGAACTAGGCTCAGAAAAAGGTAATCTGTAAATTAGGGTTAAGTGTAAATAATATAAATTTTAATTATCAAATTTTGCTAACAACATTAAACTGTAAATTTTAAAATTCTGAATTAAAATGTAAAAAAACTAAAAAATAACAAGTTGTAAATATCTAATACCTGTTCTCAGATTTCTATACACTTTTGGGTTATAGCTGACAAAATATCTTTAAAATGTTACACATGACTAGTATGCAGCTGAACCACAAGCAAATCACCACCCAACTTCAACAACATCTATATTGGTCTACATCCTATTAAACAAGAAGAGTTTGCTGATCATGAACTTGGATATCATGGCATGCCAACTGCTATAATGTTTTCTACATACTTACTCTCATTTTCTGTACTTCCTTTGTATTATATTGTTTACAAACCAGTAATTAACAGTTTGCACACTGGCACTGAATGCAGAACCCGCTTTGACACTTAATTATCTATCTATCTATCTATCTATCTATGGAGAAAGAGAGATTGAAACTTATTTTAAATCTCTAATTTGTATTATCACCTTTCATTATATGTTTTCTTAAAAATCTTTGTATGAATCAGATTTCTTTAGCCATTCAATCCTAATGTTCTCTTTTATTTCAGGAAGTGTGTCCTTGTGTGATTTTCAGCTAACCCTTAGCAAAGCCCCTAACCTCACCTTAGAACTTTTTTTTAGTAAAACTAAGGAAATCATGTATTACAAAATGGTTTTTTAAATAGAAAATCTGACTGTTTCAGCATCTCCTTTTCTCATCCTACATTAGAGAAACCAACATTACCTTCTTAAAGGCTTTTGAAGAAAGATCACACAGGACTCCTACAGAGGGGAGAGGAAAAGGTGCTGGCAGCCCTGGATTTCAAAGGGGAAGGTATTTGGAGGTTTTGTGAAAATTAGCATACACCTCACTCACTCACAATAACCATGGAAGGTAGCAAAACTGCAGGAGGCGTGATACAACAGTGAACCCAGGGAGCCTAGATCCAAGACATCAAGGCTCTAAATTTGGCAGTCTCTGCTGTCAGAGCTTGACACAGACCCAGCCCAGCAGATTGTCTCCAAGGCAGCATGCAGGTGTATCAGGAGAAGAAACCAGAGATCCCTTGCCAAATTTTCTGGACCTCATTAGATTCCCAGGACCTTTACACATCCTGGCAGAGGAGAGGGAAGGCCAGTGATGAATGATATTTCCTACTATTTTGGCCAGGTAGGGGCTCAGAGCAGAATTGTGACTTAGAGAAACGAAGAGCTACAGAATTTGCAAATTAATACCCACCACGCATTTGGATTTCTATAGAATGGCAGCTAGCAAACAAATTTCATATTCAGGAGATTTATAAAAGCTTTTTAATGTTGTTGGCTTTGTGAGAAGCAATTTCAACACATTCAACTCCTAGACAGATCTTCATGGTATTCATTCAATTATTTGTTCATTCATCAAAGTATATTGAATCTCTTTTATGTATTAGGAACTGTTTTAGGTGCCATGGGTATAGCTGGGAACACAAGAGACAACAGCTGCTGTGCCCCATGGAACTTCCCTTTACCATTTAGACAATAAACTAAATAAGCATAATCTGTAGTACCTTAGAGAATCATAAGCCCTAAGGAGAAAAATAAAGCACTAAAGGGGTACCTGAATTGTTAAGCATAGGTTTCAATTTTAAAGGGGTAATCAGGGAAGGAGTCTCTTAGAAGGAGACATTTGAACAAAGCCCTGAAGGAGGTAAGAAGGCGAGCAATATGGATATGTGGAGGGAAAGTAATCCAGGCACAGGGAACAGCACGTAGAAATCCTGTATTTGGGGGGATGCTTGCCATGGTGGAGGAAATGCGAAGAGGCCACTGGGATGGGAGCAGAGTGAATAAGGCAAGAGAAACCAAAGGTGAAACCCAAGAGGCAGTGGAAGGCCAGATCATGCAGGGTCTTGTAAGCCAGTGGAAAGATTCTGGCTTTCACTCTGAGTGTGATGGGAGTGACTGGAGGGAGTTGCGTGGAGGAGTGACATGATTTGACATATATTTTAAAGGCTCATTCTGGTGACTGCAAAAAGGATTTTTTTCCAGCAGAATCCAGCTGCCTGGATTAGTATTCAAGGTGAAGTAATCACATGATGAAAGGAAGTTTCACTATTTAATTCCTATTCTTCCTTTGTGTTGTATTAAATTTGTTCTTCTAGCCTGATCCACCAATACTGTCATTATTAGCAGACACAAAAGCCATATTCTGTATTGTTGACAGGAGTGAACGAGGGAAGGCTTCCTAAAAAGCAACTATATTTACACTCTTTGTTTTTTCAAGGACTTGGCTCTGAAAGAACTGCTACTATAGGACAATGACAACTCCGGCAATGCCCTGGCAGGAAACGTACCTCTAGGTTGCAGTGCTATTAGTATATCCACTGATGTATGAGAGTACTGCTCACTAATTTCTCCTCTCTTAGTTGAACAGTAAAGTTACTAACCAAACAGAGCAAGTTATTCAAATAAATTTGGCATTTTTCTTCCCCCCTTTTCTCTCTTTTGGTAAATAGGAACACAAGTGTAGGTATTTAATTTCATTAATTGTATTTCTCAATAAGATTTCTCAAATTGTGTGTCGGAGGCAGCTAAAGGAGTGCTAAAGGGAAGTTTATTGCATTAAGTGCATTTATTAAAGAGGAAGAAAGATCTAAAATCAGTAACCTAAGCATCTCAAGAAGCTAGAAAAATGAGGGTAAATTAAACGCAAGGCAGATAGAACAAAGGAAACAATCAAGATCAAAGCAGAAATCAATGATATAGAAAATAGAAAAACAAGAGAAACAAAGAAACCAAAAAGTTGGTTCTTTGAAATGTTCAACAAAATTGATAAAGCTTTAGCTATATTTACCAAGAATAAAAGTGAGAAGACATAAATTACCAAGATCAGGAATGAAAGAAAGAACATCACTGCAGACCTACAAAAATTAAAAATAGTATAAGGAAACATTATGAACTGTATGCACTAAATTAGACAATTTAGATGAAATGGGCAAATTCCTTAAAGAGACACAAATTACCAAAACATATTCAAGAAGAAATAGAGTATCAGAACAGGTCTATAACAAGTAAGAAATTAAAATAGTAATTTAAAATTTTTCTCACAAAGAAAATCCCAGGCCCAGATGGCTTCACTGGTGAACTCTATCAAATATTAAGGAGAAATAATGCCAATCCATCCCAAACTCTTTCTGAAAATAGAGGAAGAAAAAACACTTTACTCAATGTGGGGACTGCTCAGTCAAGATACATCTCAATTTTGACCCAGGGACTACATCACTACTTAAGAGGTAAATGCCTCTCCCTTTTGATCTCATCAGTGTCATGAAAGAAAATACACTTCCACAGAGTGAAGTGCTCCCAAATTTCAGCGATATTAATGTATCATCTGGGTGGGTATAATTTCTGACCACTTAATGGTTCCTTCTTGAAACAGAGTGATGCTCAATACAACTTGTACCCTAGAACAGCTATCGTATCTCAAAGGCTAGTTCATAGTCCTCAAAATCTGTGAATCTCTTCTGAAAATGTTTATTTCTGTGAAATTGCACTGTAAGTTTTTGGATTCTGTTCCCTTTGACTTCACAGAATTCTACAATAGGAAGTGAGATGTGTCCAGTATTTTTGCAGTAAAGGTCTTTGCCACGGGCAGTTTTGCTGCAGAACAAGTTGGCTGAAAGGCAATTCTCTCATTAAAGATAAAATAATGGTTGACAGTTTGGTTTCAAATGGCTGACAGTCTAGTTTCATTTCTCCATTGATGCAGTACTCCCATTTTTATGTTACATAAATCTTGGGCCTCATAATGGTCTATACAGTGACAAGGGAGACGTGGCAGTCTTAAAATAGTGGATAACTTGAAAAAAAATACGGTGATAAACATACTGGAAGTGTGAAATAAGAGTGTAAACCCAGACTGCACACTATACTAGAAAATGATAACACATCAGTTTGCAGATCCTTCGTTGAGCACAGTCATCCTTCTCACCCCTGAAAACCAAAGTTTACCAAGCTATGGAAAATATAAAAGATGCCACTAATAATTCACAACAGTCTTCAAACGCGTTACTTATCCATTCTTTAGCTACAACATTCAACAACAGCTTGCTCTCTAACGCTGTCTGTACCAAATTTATCACGCAATATTATAAGTTGGAGGCAAACGAAGACCCAGACTCTATCTAGATTCTTTTTTTTTTTTTTTTTTTGCGGTACGCGGGCCTCTCACTGTTGTGGCCTCTCCCATTGCGGAGCACAGGCTCCGGACGCGCAGGCTCAGCGACCATGGCTCACGGGCCTAGCCGCTCCGCGGCATGTGGGATCTTCCCGGACCGGGGCACGAACCCGTGTCCCCTGCTTCGGCAGGCGGACTCTCAACCACTGCGCCACCAGGGAAGCCCTCTACCTAGATTCTGATGTAGACAGAATTTAGGTATTTGGCACAGATTCTGGCTTAGATGATTTGGTGAAATATAAGGACTGGGCTTGTGACAGAACATTTAAATGTAGTCCAGATATGTACTGCCAGTTATATATATTACATGTATTAATAAGAAATAGCAGCGTCTTCCTCTGTTTGTTTTACTTCAGATTTACAGGTAAATCTGAAGACTCTTACAGCAGATTTTTTTTTTTTTTTTATGCGTTACGCGGGCCTCTCACCGTTGTGGCCTCTCCCGTTGCGGAGCACAGGCTCCGGACGCGCAGGCTCAGCGGCCATGGCTCACGGGCCCAGCCGCTCCGCGGCATGTGGGATCCTCCCGGACCGGGGCACGAACCCGCGTCCCCTGCATCGGCAGGCGGACTCTCAACCACTGTGCCACCAGGGAAGCCCCAGATTTTTAAATATTATAAAAAATTTATTCTGATTTTAGATACTGAATCCTTAATGATTGACTATGAGAAAGTATCATTGTTTTCTCTAAGATGTACCTGAATACAGCTGTAACTATGAGTCTACACACTTTTTAAATAAATCGAAATATTTTTGCATTTTTCACAGTAAAGTCTTTTAAAAATTTTTATTATTTTTTATATTTCATTATGTCCTTTTTAATGTCCCTCTTTTATTTTATTTTTGTTAATGTATATTTTATGGCAAAATTGTCTTATGGCCAATTAGTTGTGCAGAGAAACTGTTTGCAGGAAACTGCAGCAGAGATTCTTACTGTGTAAATACCTAGAACCAAAATGGGGTTTCTCTACAGTAGCTATTTGCATAATCTACATATAATCCAAGCCTATTAGTGTGGTTTCTCCAAAGAAACTGAACCAATTTTTTTATATATACAAAGAGCTTTATTGTAAGGAATTGGCTCATGTAATTATGGAGGTGAGAATTCCATCACCTGCAGTTGGCAAACTGGAGTCCCAGGAGAGCCCATGGCATAGTTCCAGTTTGAGTCCAAGTCCAAAGGCGGGGGAAGACCAATATCCCAGCCTGCAGCCCATCAGGCAGAGAGAGTAAATTCTCTCCCACTCAGTCCTTTTTATTATATTCAGGCCTCCACCAAATTGGACAAGGCCAGCCCTTGTTGAGGAGGGTTATATTGAGGAGGGCAATCTGCTTTACTCAGTCTACTGATTCAAGTGTTATTCTTATTGAGATACAGGGACACACCCAGAAAAATGTTTCATCAGATATCTGGGCACTCCAGTGGCTCAGTCAAGTTGACACACAAAATTAACAATTACACCATGTATTATCAAACAATCTGCCTAGGATAGTAAATGAGATATTAGTAATTCAACAAATTTGACAAATATTTGTTAGTTCTTATTATGTATCTGTTCCCAGTGCAGGGTCTGAGGATACAGGAGTAATTAAAACAGACAAGACCCCTGCCTCCTGGAGTTGACATGAAGAAATATATTCCCTAGTTCATAGGCACTGACTTTCCACTGCCTACTGAAGGACCTCCAGGCTCTTGTGAAGTTGTCCCACCCTATACTGTCCAGCTGTTCCGGGAATTTTGTCAGTTAGTCAACAATTACTTGTTAAATAATGAATATGAGCCATTTTCTTCCTCTCTCGCTTCTGGGGCCTGTGCTGTATCTGTGTAGTCAGGTGAAAGTGACTCACATCTGAGAACATCCAAGGCTCACAGCTGACTCAGCTCAATGGTCACTGCTATCACCCTCACAGGGATGCCACCACTGCCTAGAACCCTGAAAAGGCCAAAGGGATCATGGTTCCCTGGAGTCCTCACTCAGTGAAGACAGTCCATGTTTCATGCAGAAGTAGAGGTGGTGGATGGGGTTTGAGCCCCCTCTTCTCACTTGTTGGTATTATGCTTTGACACATGGGTGAACAAAAAAGACTGCTTGGGGGGCTTCCCTGGTGGCGCAGTGGTTGAGAGTCCGCCTGCCGATGCAGGAGACGCGGGTTCGTGCCCCGGTCCGGGAAGATCCCACATGCCATGGAGGGGCTGCGCCCGTGAGCCATGGCCGCTGAGCCTGCGCGTCCGGAGCCTGTGCTCCACAACGGGAGAGGCCACAACAGTGAGAGGCCCGCGTACCGCAAAAAAAAAAAAAAAAAAGATTTATAGTTCTTTAAACTTATATGAATTCCAGGAAATTGGAGGAAGGTTGGGAAGGAGGCTGAGAGCCTAAGTAACATAAACCATGCTATACACAAAACTGTCTGTCGGGTGATAAGTCTTTGCCATTGGACCAGCCCCACGCCTCCAACTTCTCTTCCCTTTAGGATGATTTATCTCCTATGAGGCACTTCATTCCTAATATAAATAGACTCCTGGTGAAGTTGTGCCACTTGTCCTGCAGACATGTCTAGTCATGTTTTAGCTCCAGCAGTACACACAGCTGCAGATCAAACTGGCAGCCCAACTGCACACATAATCAGTTTGAATCTGAATTATCACCTCCTTGAACAAATCAATAACAGACTTGTTTGCCCTCCCTGAGGTTTTAAGACAAGTGTGGTCGGGGTCTTGCCATCTCAGTAAAAAAATTCTATTTTGTGAGTCATGAAGGATCTGACAAGTTGGTTCCATTCAAGGATTTTAATTCCACAAAGTTCTTGATTTGAAAAAGTTTTTCTGTACGAAGTTTCTGCTATGTGTCCTATGTGACTAAAATTTTAAAATTACATTTCTAGAATTTGCTTTATCTTGTTTCAACGAGCCATTCAAATATTTATATGGTAATATTTAAAGATCAAAATAGAAAGAAAAGTTTCAAACTTGATATCTTCTTTTCTGTTACACAATACAAAATCTGACAGAGTTCCCAGCACAGAGTCTCCTAATGAATGATGCAAGACATGTGAGACAGGCCAGCCTCTTCTCTGGCTTGAGCAAGCTGCTAAAATCTTGCTTTTTGCCTTTTCATTACAGATGCTCCCTTTGTGATAAGTTAACTCAGCTCTTCCAGGTTTAAAACACATTTCTCAAATTCTTCACTGGCAAATGTGTTACTCCTTCTAGTCTTGTGTGCCTATATATTGAATTTTATTTTGCTTCATTTTTGTATTGAATAGATTATCAACGACTACCATTTATTGAGAGCTAGGCATTGCTGTAAGACATTTTCTCTAATCTTCATAACAACCAGATATTATTCTTCACATATAGCAGCTGAGGTAACTGTGGCTGAAAAAATGACTTTACTTGTTTGCCCAAGGTCACCCAACCAGAGAGTGTAAATTGAGGTTTAAAAAAGTTTTTTGCTAAACATCTCCTGGTCCCTGCGTGTCAGTGATACTTAATGCAGTAACGTATGATGCTATTACAACACAGCTCTGGTTAGAAAGAAAGAGTGAAATTTCGTGGTTTAGTTAATTCTTTGGAAAGATGTTTTAAAAACCAACCTCCACTCAGTTTCCTGTGTTCTTCTTACTGATAATGGCCTACATGAAGGGGAAACAATACTATTAGCTCTCTGTGATGGATGTGCTCAAGAACAACTTGCACGTGAAATTTTGCCCATTTTAACGCCAGCTGAAGCCAACCCTATTTGTTCTCGTTTGGCATCAGATTTTGATATATGGTCATGAATATGCTTCTATGTTTAGTAAAAATAAAGATGATGTTATAATGGTGGCAGTGACGCAATACTGAACGTTGTATTCAGTGTTGCAGTAGGAGTATTGGAATATGAAAAAAACAAAAAGGGCCAACATCAAAATTTTTAAATTGCAGAGACTTTACCCTTTACTAATATTTACCAAGTGGGAAGTCAATGATTAGGAGGAATAGAAAAATACACCAGGAAAAAATGTACTCAAAAATTATTTAAAAGGGAAATTAGACAAAACTGGCAGTAGTAGCAATGCTCTTGATTACTATTGTTTTTTAACTACTGATACTAATGCTATACAAATTCTCATGGGTGATTCTTTAATTATCAACTCTGTCCAATTGTTATTTTTATGACTATTTGACCTACATTTCAACTAAAAAGATGATTAACATTTTGAGTAGACTTGACTATTGTCTGATGTTTAGGTTTAGACAAATGTATTTCTCTTCAGGATATAATTTCTCACCAATGAATCTTTTCCATAAGTTTTTCTTTTAAAAGTTTTTAAAAGAAAAACTTTTCTTTAAAAAGTTTTTCTTTTAAAAAAGTTATGTTTTTTGCTTTGCAAATATCAACCACGTATAACTTCTCAGGGAAGAAAATAGTAATAAAATATGGAAATTTGAAACAGGAGAAATATCAGAAATCATAGCTCTCAATGTCAGCTGTTGACTTTCAAGGAGACCCCCAGAAGAACCAATTGCTAAAGCAAAGCTTATTTTATCAGATTTACTGCAATGAGGGAGAATATCACCTTGATAGAAACTTAATAGTGTCCTTAGAAAAGAGAAGCCAGTAGAAAATATTTGAAAGGTTTTGTGGCTTAGGCTGGGAGAGTTTAGGTGGATATTTTCAAGGAGGAGGACTGATTGGGTTTGGGCAAAGTTTATGACATGAAAGCCTTGGATTGGAAGGCATAGTGATGTGAGGATGTAAAAGTATTGATGAGTAAAATATTAGTCTTCATAAGCAAGTTTTTAGTTGGTTCACCATCTCAGCTTGCAGTAACAGTAATTTCCTGGAGCAAATGGCTAAGTTATTTTTGCTTGATCGCACAATTACTTTGCACAGGGAAAGAAAGTATGTTGGCTTCTGGTGGATTTGATTCTTTAACTCTGATGCCGTCATTGCCAACAAACAGATGGACACTTAGCTGTAGCACTACTTTTGAGGATGTCTTCCCAGGCCCTGTTCTACCTACTCCGAGAACCGTATATAAAAATGGTCCCAGGGTCTTCTCTGGTGGCGCAGTGGTTGAGAGTCTGCCTGCCGATGCAGGGGACACAGGTTCGTGCCCCAGTCCGGGAAGATCCCACATGCCGTGGAGCGGCTGGGCCCGTGAGCCATGGCCTCTGAGCCTGCGTGTCCAGAGCCTGTGCTCCGCAATGGCAGAGGCCACAATGGTGAGAGGCCTGCGTACCGCAAACAAACAAACAAAAAAGTCCCAGAGTAATATTTCTATTTCACGCCCCTGCACTTGCCCTCTCTCCTCATCCTCCCACCCCACCTAATTGAATTATGGGTAGATATCTGGCCTAAGCCAGTCTATTCCTGACCCAACTATTTTGTCTCAAGTATTTGAAACTGGAATTTAGAGCACTTTGAAAATCTATTCTCTTTTCTTGATCTGAGTACATGTAAACTCCAGAGTATATATATAAACTGTTTATTAGTCTCAATTTATTTGTATATAAACATAATATTTAAAAAATAATTGCCTCCACTGGAGCCATGTGGGAATCCCTTTCTGGCTGGATAGTGGCTCTCTTGAATATATTTTGTCCAGAGTCCATAATCTTTTAGTCCCGTTTTATTGTTTAAATAGTCTCATTTTCACATTTAAAGAGTCAGTACCAATTATTCTTAAAATTCAGCCTCATTATCTAATTTAATGCCTTTTTCCTTTTCCCCTTTGCAGGCTATTTCTCTTGGAGCTTAAAGAAGAGGTAGAGTCTGCTCTTCCCACATTTCTCCCTTCACCTTCTCTGAGTTTTTTTCTCTGCTGTTGAGGAGGAGGAAAGTTAGGGGAGGGCATATATGATATCTCAGAGCCAGACGGCTGCCCTCTTTTGTTCTTTATCACTGTTGCTTAGCGCTCTCTGGCCAATTAATTCCTGTAAGATGTCAGTGTCTAAATATAAGCTTTATCATGGGACACAGGCTTCCTCCTTCCCTTCCCTGGAGTAGAAGTTCTGACCTGGATTTGACCTCTTTCTCCAGTTCCTGCAAACTGTTCATCCTCATGCTGTTCAGTCCCAGTAAATGGCTCTGTAGGATTGGGGAACTGGTAACATTGATCAAGCCCATGATCTTCTGGTGTCCAGTCCCTACAAGGGACTCCATTAAATGATTGTTAGAAAATGACAATTAGAAAACAACAATTAGAAAATTTAAAAAGGCATACATTTCCAAGAAAAAGGGAGCAAGACAGGAAACAGCAGTAGAAAGAGACAGCAAAAAATTTTCTCTAGAAATGAGATAATTCAAGCTGCAAAACCTCAGATAAGCATAAACTGGAGTTGTCACTCTGATGGGAAGGTTGCAGGGTGGGGATGAAAACAGGAGAATTTGTTGAAAGTATTTAGATGTGGCACTTAACTCTCCGCATCCATTCCCACACCCTGCGCAGCCAGGCATGGTACCCCTTCCTTTCCTTAGCAGAATACTCAAGGTGTAGTCTTGCAGAGGTAAGACAGTAAATTCAAGAGCACCAGATATAGCCAAGGCAACATATGAGGCATGAAAGCATCATATTAAAAACAGGTATTAAGAGAAAGAGAGACACTCTGTATTAGTCTGCTTGGGCTGCCATAACAAAATACCACAGACTGGGTAGCTTAGACAACAGAAATGTATTATCTTACAGTGCTGTAGTGTAGAAGTCCAAGATCAAGGTCTGGCAGGGTCGGTTTCTGGTGAGAGTTCTCTTCCTGCCTTACAGATAATCGCCTTCTCACTACATTCTCATATGGCAGAGAGAGAGAGAGAACAAGCTCTCTGATGTCTCTTCTTATAAGTAGGACACTAATCCTACAGTATCGGGGCCCCACACTTATGGCCTCATTTAACCTCAGTTACCTCCATAAAGGCCTTATCTCTAAGTATAGTCACATTGAGGATTGGTGCTTCAACATTAATTTTGGAGAGACACAAATGGTTAGTCTATAATACCCTCTAGCCCCTTTCATAGCATGTCTCTCAAAATATTGGCAGTAGACCCCATCCTCAAGGGGAAAGCAAGGTCGATTTTCTTCTGGGTAAACTGAGAAGCCTAATAAGAAATAGCGATAGATAAATACTTACATTTGGAGAACCCCTAAAGATCACCTTATAGTAACCTCACCAGTAGATAAGTTTCACCTATGCATGCCGAATCAGTATTCTAGTGATTTTTTTCTTAAATATGAACAGATAGGAAAGAATTTTCAGGCATTTGGGCTTCTGATAAAAAACAAAGAAGCCAAAGGAAACAATGAAACTCTAGGAAAGAGGGACAAATTAGGGAACAAAAGGAAATGTGAGGGCTTCCCTGGTGGCGCAGCAGTCGAGAGTCTGCCTGCTGATGCAGGGGAAACGGGTTTGTGCCCTGGTCCGGGAAGATCCTGCATGCCGCGGAGCGGCTGGGCCCATGAGCCATGGCCGCTGAGCCTGCGCGTCCGGAGCCTGTGCTCCGCAACGGGAGAGGCCACAACAGTGAGAGGCCCGCGTACCGCAAAAAAAAAAAAAAAAAAAAGAAAGAAAGAAAAAAAAAGGAACTAATTCTCCAGAGATATAAAGTAAAACATAATGTTTATAAAACAAGAACAAGAAGTTATTTAAAAGAGATATTGAGAGAATAATAAAAGAGCTTTAGAAATTTAATAAATTTGTATTAGTCAACGTTATCCAGAGAAATAGAACCAATAGAGTAAATATAAATATAAATAATTGTATATATGTTTACCATAAGGAATTGGCTCATGTGATTATGGAGGCTAAGAAGTCTCAAGATTGGCACTGAGCACCATTTAGCAACTATCATAGCAATGATTGATTCGGGAATGAATCATTAATGGATGTTAAGTCAAGTGGATGAAAGTTTGTTGAATGACAGGATGTATATACTTATTTATTAACTTTACAGTGAAGAAATTGGGTGGATATCATTCTACCCAAATGTTCAAAGTTAACACCATTTTGCCCATGGGGCAAAGCAACGTGATGTGCCTCACTGAGAACACAGAACAATTTCTGTGGATTTCCTACCTAAAGTAATTACCTGGATCTGATAAAATATCAAGGCAACAAAAGAAAAGAAAACATTGAGGAAAACAACGAGACTGGAGGGGAACAAATGAATTGTTAGTAAATACAGCACATAATCCTGGATTGAATCTTGGACTAGAGAAAAAAAATGTTTAATATAAAAGCATTACTGGAAGTTTCTAGCCAGGTAAATTAGGCTTTTCCAGATGGAAACTAAGACGTTAAACTAGCTCTATTTGCATATGAAATAATCTTTTACGTAAAAAATCCTAAGAAATTCACCAAAACCCATTAGAGCTAATAAATGAATTCAGCAATATTACAGTATACAAGGTTAATGTACAAAAATCAGTTGCATTTCTATACACTAACAATGAACAATCTGAAAATGAAGTTAAGAAAACAATTTCATTTATAATAGTATCAAAAAAGAATAAAAAACTTAGGAGTAAAGATAACGAAATGTAAGACATACATTGAAAACTACAAAACATTATTGAAAAGAATCAAAGAGCACCTAAATAAATGGAAAGACATCCATGTTCGTGAATTGAAAGGCAATGTTAAAATGTCAAAACTCTCCAAATTGATCTGTGGGTTCAATACAAGCCCTTTCAAAATCCCAGCCGGCAGCTTTTTTTGTAGAAATTGACAAGCTGATCTTAAAATTCATGTGGAAATACAAGGGACTCAGATAGACAGCACAATCTTGAAAAAGAAGAATAAAGTTGGAGGATTCACACTTCCCAATTTGAAAACGTACTACAAACCTACAGTAATCAAGAATGTGTGGTAATGACATAAAGAGAGATATATAGATCAATGGAATAGAATTTAGAGTCCAGTTATAAATCCTAACATTTATGGACAATGGATTTTCAACAGAATACCAAGCAATTAATTGGGGAAAAAACAATCTTTTTCAACATATAGTGCTGGGACAACTAAATATCCACATGCAAAAGAATGAAGTTGGACTTCTATGTTACGTGATGAAAATTAAATCAAAATAGATCAAAGACCTAAATGTAAGAACTAAACTGTAATACTCCTTGAAGGTGTAAATCTTTATGACCTTGAGTTAGGTAATGTTTTCCTAGATATGACACCTAAAGCACAAGGCACCAAGAAAAAATATACAGATAAATTGGACTTCATCCAAACTTTCAAATGTTATGCTTCAAAGACACTATTGGTACATAAAGAACGCTTGGATGTATTAAGAACTTACAGCTCAAAGACAACTTGAATTAAAAATGGGCAAAGTACTTGAATAGACAATTCTACAAAGGTATACAAATTGTCAATAAGAACATGAAAAGATGCTGAACATCATTAGTCATTAGGGAAGTGCAAATCAAATCACAATGAAATACCACTGCACACACTCTAGGAAAACTATAATTAAAGAGATAGACAATACCAAGTGTTGACCAGGATGTGGAGAAATTGGAACCCTCACACATTGCTTGGTGGAAATGTAAAATTGTACAGCTGCTTTGGAAAACAGATTGTCAGCTCCTCAAAAAGTTAAACATAGAGTTACCATATGACCCAGAAATTCTACTTCTAGGGATCTACCCCCCTCAAATGAAAACATATGTCTATATAAAACTTATATACAAATGTTCATAGCAGCATTATTCATAATAACCAAAAGTAGAAACAACCCAACTGTCCATCAACTAAGGGATGGATAAACAAAATGTAAACATAGAATATTATTTGGCCATAAAAAGGAATTAAGTATGGGTAGGTACTACAATATGGATGAACCTCAAAAACATTATGCTAAATGAAAGAAGCCAGTCACTAAAGACCACATTTTTTTTTTGAGCTTGTATTTTGATAATATATTTAAAGAATTGTTACATGGTATATAAAGAGAAAATAAGAAAGAAAACTGTCATCAATTCAAATTACATCTAAGAACACTAAAGCCTATTGAATCATAATATATAAAGACATTAAAACTGAAGATATTTAAAAATTTATTGAAGTCAGAGAAATAGGTAAATTCTGAATTCAATTCTAGAAACCCCGAAGTCCTAGGAATTATGTATCGAAAGATTTAGAAACAAATCTTTGTAAAAGATTTTAAAATTACATTCTTTGTTAAACTGGGACTTGGACCACTTTGGGTTTAGTTTTGCCCCTGAACGAATGCCATGATAAATTAGTCAACAGCGGCATATTCCATCTATATGAAATGGCCAGAATCAGCAACTCTGTAGAGACAGAAAGATCATTATTGGTTGGTTGGGGCTAAGTGGGAAAGAAATCTTACATCCTTATATAATGGATATAAGGTTTCTTTGGGGGATGACAGAAGTATTCTAAAATTACGCCACTCCGTAAATAGACTAAAATTTATCGAATTGTAGACTTTCAACAGGTGAACTTTATGACATGAGAATTATATCTCAATAAAGCTGTTAATAAATAATATGCATGCATAGAGAGAGACTGATTAAGATATATGTAGTAAAACGTTAGCAATTAGGGAATCTTGGTGACAGGTATATGGGATTTCTAAATTTTGCAGCTTTTCTGTAAGTTAGATTTGTTTTAAAAGAAAAAAATAAACTTTATGGTACCCTCTTACTTTTTAAACTAAATGCATGTATCATGGTGATCAAATTTAAAAATTATGAAATAGATATGCATTTAGAATGAGGCAAGAGATAATACTGTCTGGTCAGGACCACTCACTCCAGAACTCCAAGGAGTACCATTCAATAGCAATATAATGGTCAGACATTCCCCACTAATCTGTAGCTTTAAATTAAAAAATCAGGGCCAATATGGAAAAATGGGCAAAGCTCTAGAGTTGGTCAGCCATGAGTTCAAATCCTGGTGCCGCCAGTTTTTAGCTGGTTACCTAGGAAAGTTATTTATGTTATCAGGGTATAGTAGGCACCTACTGTTGTGATGACTCAACCCTTGTATAACGCCCTTCCCCTTGAGTGTGCTGTGAACTGTGAACATGACAGGAGGATCACTCGCATGATTAGATTATGTCACATGGCATATGTTAGTAAACTTTAAGGAGGGATAGACCTGATGTGACCACCTGAGCCTTTGAAATGTGGGTCTTGGAGTCAGAGAGAAAGAAGTCTGAGATTTGACATGAGACATTCCCATTGCCTGCTTTAAAGATGGAGAAGCCACATGGCAAGGAGTGTGGGCAGCCTCTGGGAGCTGAGAGTGACCCCAGCTGACAGCCAGCAAGGAAACTGGGAGCTCAGTTAGTTCTACATTCTCAAGGAACTGGATTCTGCCAACAGTCTGAATGAGATTCTTCCCCTGAGGCTCTGGATGAGAAAAGCAGTCCAGCCAACACCTTGGCTTTAGCATTGTGAGATCCTGAGCAGAGAACCAAGTCATGCCATGCCTGGACTTCTGTTCTACAGACTGTGAGCTAATAAATGGGTGTTGTTGTAAGCTACTAAACTTGTGGTGATATGTTATGAAGCGACAGAAAACTAATACACAGAGTATCCATTTCCTCACATATAAAATGAAAATATCAACACTATCTACCTCCTAACATGGTGTGTTTTTGTCAACTAAATAATCATATAAAACATTTAGCAGCTTCTCGTATAGTACATGCTTACTTTAAGTTAGCTCTCATTATCATTACTATTACTATCATTGAGATCAGGTAAAGCGAAACCTCAAAAAGAAATCAGAATCTTTTCCAGTAAACCTGTAATAAACTTAATTTATTCATTAATGTGTCAACCAAGATATTTTGCCATACCCAGGATATGAATAGTATTCCTAATATCATCCATAATTAAAGCTCTGGCTTTTATTCAAAATCTGATTCATTTCATTGATGGCATTTCCTAGTGAAAGATAACCTTACCGGTCCTTTAAAGTATTCATCATAAGGCTACCTGTCAAGTTTCGATGATGGGTGGGAAATGACAGAGACAGCAAAGAACACTCTTATAATTGTCCTCTGAATACGGCATTTAAATTTTTGTGTTAACTGTAAAACTGAAATCCTTCTGCAAACTAACAGCCCTAAGGTGGTATTCATGAAACACACAAGCTGAACTACCTGAATGAAGTCACGCTCGTAAAATGGCTTGAATAGTTTTGTGTCACTTAATTCTAGCTATGGGCTAAGACTCAATGTGGCTGATTTCTCATATTCTAAAATCGACTGATTGTAAATGGGCACTTGAACACTTGTGAAGCAAAATAGCACTTATTTCCAGGGGGTATTTGTCTTTAGCAATGAAGCACAGCTGCCCTATACTATTAGGCTACGCTAACCGTACCTCAAACACTCCATAATTTCCATTTATGTTTCATAATATTACCAAGATTGCCATGGAATAATCCTTATAACTGAGTAGGGGCTGCATGCACTCCTTGATCCTCACTTTCTATCAAGTTTAAAACTATACTAGTATTTATTTTTTAACATATTAATTGGAGTATAATTGCTTTACAATGGTGTGTTAGTTTCTGCTGTATAACAAAATGAATCAACTATACACGTATACATACATCCTCATATCTCCTCCCTCTTGCGTCTCCCACCCACCTTCCTTATCTCACCCCTCTAGGTGGTCACAAAGCACCGAGCTGATCTCCCTGTGCTATGTGGCTGCTACCCACTAGCTATCTATTTTACATTTGGTAGTGTATATATGTCCATGCCACTTTCTCACTTCATCCTGGCTTACCCTTCCCCCTCCCCGTGTCCTCAAGTCCATTCTCTACATCTGCGTCTTTATTCCTGTCCTGCAACTAGGTTCATCAGTACCATTTTTTTTTTCAGAATCCGTATATATGCGTTAGCATACGGTATTTGTTTTTCTTTTTCTGACTTACTTCACTCTGTATGACAGACTCTAGGTCCATCCACCTCACTACAAATAACTCAATTTCATTTATTTTTATGGCTGAGTAATATTCCATTGTATATATGTGCCACATCTTCTTTATCCATTCATCTGTCGATGGACACTTAGGTTGGTTCCAAGTCCTGGCTATTGTAAATAGAGCTGCAATGAACATTGTGATACATGTCTCTTTCTGAATTATGGTTTTCTCAGGGTATATGCCCAGTAGTGAGATTGCTGAGTCATATGGTAGTACTACTTATAGTTTTTTAAGAAACCTCCATAATGTTTTCCATAGTGGTTGTATGAATTTACATTCCCATCAACAGTGCAGGAGGGTTCCCTTTACACCACACCCTTTCCAGCATTTATTGTTTCTAGATTTTTTGATAATGGCCATTCTGACCAGCGTGAGGTGATATCTTATTGCAGTTTTGATTTGCATTTCTCCAATAATTAGTGATGTTGAGCACTTTTCATGTGCCACTTGGCCATCTATATGTCTTCCCTGGTGAAATGTCTATTTAGGTCTGTTGCCCATTTTTTAATTGGATTGTTTGGATTTTTGATATTGCGCTCCATGCGCTGTTTGTATATTTTGGAGATTAATCCTTTGTCTGTTGTTTATTTACAAATATTTTCTCCCATTTTGAGGGTTGTCTTTTTGTCTTATTTATGGTTTCCTCTGCTGTGCAAAAAGCTTTTAAGTTTAATTAAGTCCCATTTTATTTTTATTTCCGTTACTCCAGGAGGTGGATCAAAAAAGATCTTGCTGTGGTTTATGCCAGAGTGTTTTTCCTATGTTTTCCTCTAAGAGTTTTACAGTGTCTCACCTGACATTTAAGTCTTTAATCCATTTGGAGTTTATTTTTGTGTATGGTGTTAGGTAGTGTTCTAATTTCATTCTTTTACATGTAGCTGTCCAGTTTTCCCAGCACCACTTATTGAAGAGGCTGTCTTTTCTCCATTGTATGTTCTTGCCTCCTTCGTCGTAAATTAGGTGCCCATATGTGTGTGGGTTTATTTCTGGGCATTCTATCCTGTACCATTGATCTATATTTCTATTTTTGTGCCAGTACCATGCTGTCATGATTACTGTGGCTTTGTGGTATAGTTTGAAGTCGGGGAGCCTGATTCCTCCAACTCCATTTTTCTTTCTCAAGATTACTTTGGCTATTCAGGGTCTTTTGTGCTTCCATAGGAATTGAATTGTATAATTTTTTGTTCTAATTCTGTGAAGAATGCCAATTTGTAGTTTGATAGGGATTGCTTTGAATCTGTAGATTGTTTTGGGTAGTATAGTCATTTTCACAATATTGATTCTTCCAATCCAAGAACATAGTATATCTCTCCATCTATTTATGTCATTTTTGAGTTCTTTCATCAGAGTTTTATAGTTTTCTGAGTACAAGTCTTTTGCCTCCTTATGCAGGTTTATTCCTAGGTATTTTATTCTTTTTGTTGCAATGGTAAATGGGAGTGTTTCCTTAATTCTCTTTCTGTTTTTTCATTGTTGGTGTATAGGAATGCCAGAGATTTCTGTGCATTAATTATGTATCCTGCAACCTTACCAAATTCATTGATTAATTCTAGTAGTTTTCTGGTGGCATCTTTAGGATTTTCTATGTATAGTATCATGTCATCTGCAAACAGTGACAGTTTTACTTCTTTTCCAACTTGTATTCCTTTTATTTCTTTTTCTTCTCTGATTGCTGTGGCTAAAACTTCCAAAACTATGTTGAATAAAAGTGGTGAGAGTGGACGTCCTTGTCTTGTTCCTGATCTTAGTGGAAATGCTTTCAGTTTTTCACCATTGAGTATGATGCTTGCTGTGAGTTTGTCATGTATGGCCTTTACTATGTTGAGGTAGGTTCCCTCTATGCCCATTTTCTGGAGAGTTTTTATCATAAATGGGTGTTGAATTTTGTCAAAAGCTTTTTCTGCATCTACTGAGATGACATATGGTTTTTATTCCTTAATTTGTTAATGTGGTGTATCACATTGATTTGCATATATTAAAGAATCCTCGCATCCCTGGGATAAAGCCCACCTGATCATGGTGTATGATCCTTTTAATGTGCTGTTGGATTCTGTTTGCTAGTATTTTTGCATCTATGTTCATTAGTGATATTGGTCTATAATTTTCTTTTATTGTGATATCTTTTTCTGGTTTGCGTATCAGGGAGATGGTGGCTTTGCAGAATGAATTTGGGAGTGTTTCTCCCTCTGCAATTTTTTGGAAGAGTTTGAGAAGGATTGGCATTAGTTCTTCTCTAAATGTTTGACACAATTAGCCTGTGAAGCCATCTGGTCCTGGACTTTTGTTTCTTGGAAGATTTTTAATTACGGTTTCAATTTGATTACTTGGGATAGGTCTGTTTATATTTTCGAATTCTTCCTGGTTCAGTCTTGGAAAATTGTACCTTTCCACGAATTTGTCCATTTCTTCGTGGTTGTCCATTTTATTGGCATATAGTTGTTTGTAGTAGTCTCTTAAAATCCTTTGTATTTCTGCAGTGTTGGTTGTGATTTCTCCTTTTTCATTTCTAATTTTATTGATATGAGACCTTTCCCTTTTATTCCTGTTGAGTCTGGCTAATGGTTTTCAATTTTGTTTATTTTCTCAAAGAACCAGCTTAGAGTTTTACTGATCTTTGCTATTGTTTTCTTCGTTTCTATTTCATTTATTTCTGCTCTGATCTTTATGATTTCTTTCCTTTTACTGACTTTGGGTTTTCTTTGTTCTTCTTTCTCTAATAGGGTTAGATTGTTTATGTGATATTTTTCATGTTTCTTGAGGTGAGATTGAATTGCTATAAATTTCTCTCTTAGAACAGCTTTTGTTGCAACCCATATAGGTTTTGGGTCGTCATGTTTTCCTTGTCATTTGTTTCTATGTATTTTTTTCATTTCTTCTTTGATTTCTTCAGTGATCTCTTGGTTATTTAGTAGCACACGGTTTAGCCTCCATGTATTTGTGTGTTTTTACAGTTTTTTTCCTGTAATTTCCAGTCTCAGAGTGTTGTGGACAGAAAAGATGCCTGATACGATTTCTATTTTCTTAAATTTTCCGAGGCTTGATTTGTGACCTAAGATGTGATGTATCCTGGAGAATGTTCCATGTGCACTTGAGAAGAAAGTGTATTCTGCCACTCTGTTCTATTTATGTTCACTTATTTTCTACAAATACCAATTAGAGCTATCTGGTCTATTGTGTCATTTAAAGCTTATGTTTCCTTATTTATTTTCTGTTTGGATGATCTGTCCATTGATGTAAGTGGGGTGTTAAAGTCCCCTACTATTATTGTGTTACTGTCGATTTCTCCTTTCATGGTTGTTAGAAGTTGCCTTATGTATTGAGGTGCTCTATGTTGGGTGCATAAACATTTATAATTGTTATATCTCCTTCTTGGATTGATTCTTTGATCATTACGTAGTGTCCCTCCTTATCTCTTGTAACAGTCTTTATTATAAAGTCTATTTTATCTGATACGAGTATTGCTACTCCAGCTTTCTTTTCATTTCCATTTGCATAGAATATCTTTTTCCATCCCTTCACTTTCAGTCTGTATGTGTCTCTAGGTCTGAAGTGGGTCTCTTGTAGACAGCATATATATGGTCTTTTTCTTGTATCTGGCCAGTCTGTGTCTTTTGGTTGGGGCATTTAACCCATTTACATTCAAGGTTATTATCATTATGTATGTTCCTATTCCCACTTTCTTAATTGTTTTGGGTTTGTTTTTGAGGGTCTTTTTCTTCTCTTGTGTTTCCCGCTTAGAGAAGTTTCTTTAGTGTTTGTTTTAAAGCTGGTTTGGTGGTGCTGAATTCTCTTAGCTTTTGCTTGTCTGAAAAGCTTTGACTTCTCCATCGAATCTGAATTAGATCCTTGTTGGGTAATCTTGGTTGTAGGTTTTTCCTTTCATCACCTTAAGTATGTCCTGCCACTCCCTTCTGGACTGCAGAGTTTCCACTGAAAAATCAGCTGATAACCTTATGGCGATTTCTTTGGATGTTACTTTGTGTTTTTCCCTTGCTGCTTTTAATATTTTTTCTTTGTAATTTTTGTTAGTTTGATTAATATGTGTCTTGGTGTGTTTTTCCTAGGGTTTATCCTGTATGGGACTCTCTGTGCTTCCTGGACTTGGGTGGCTATTTCCTTTCCCATGGTAGTGAAGTTTTCAACTATAATCTCTTCAAATATTTTCTCAGACCCTTTCTTTTTCTCTTTTTCTTCTGGGACCCCTATAATTCGAATGTTGGTGAATTTAGCTTTGTCCCGGAGGTCTCTGAGATTGTCTTCAATTCTTTTCATTCTTTTTCTTTATTCTGCTCCTCAGCAGTTATTTCCACTATTTTGTCTTCCAGCTCACTTATTCGTTCTTCTGCCTCAGTTATTGATTCCTTCTAGTGTATTTTTCATTTCAGTTATTGTCTTGTTCATCTCTGTTTGTTCTTTTGTTCTAGATCTCTGTTAAACATTTATTGTATTTTCTCAATCCGTGCCTACATTGTTTCCGAGATTCTGGATCATCTTTACTATCATTACTCTGAATTCTTTTTTAGGTAGATTGCCTATTTCCTCTTCATTTATTTGGTCTTGTAGGTTTCTAACTCACTCCTTAACCTGTGACATATTTTTTTGCCATCTCATTTTTTTTCTTTTTTAATGAGTGGGATTGTGTTCCTGTCTTACTGGTTGTTTGGCCTGAGGCTTCCAAAACTGGAGTTTGTAGGCTATTGGGTAGAGCTGGGTCTTGGTGCTTAGATGAGGAACTCCATGAGACCTCACTCCAATGAATATTCCCTGGGGTCTGAGGTTCTCTGTTAGTCCAGTGGTTTGGACTCATAGCTCCCACCGCAGGAGCTTCGGCTTGACCCAGGGCCTGTGAACCAAGATCCTGCAAGCTGTGTGGGGTGGCCAAAAAAAAAAAAAGAAAGAACAATAACAAAGTAAAAAATAAAATTAGACCAGGAAACTAACAGATACGTTATAAAGAATATAAAAATTAAAATATAATGAAATCAACAACTGGAAGGTACATCAGTACCACAATAGTAAAAAAGAGGAGGGAAAAAAAAGGGGGGGGGAAGAAGGCCTTGGCTGTGGAGGGCAGGGCCTAAGCAAGGGCAAGCTTTGGGTGGTGGGTGGGGCCAATGCTCAGGACCCACAGGGCTGGAAAAGGCCCTGGGGGCTCTGGGGGGTGGGGCTTATGCTCAAGGAACAGAAGGGGCCCAGGCGTGCCCCCCACCTCTGGTCTCAGAGGGCAGGGCACCTCACCTGGGAGCCCAGCAGGCTTCCTGGGCTCAAGTGGGTGGGGCAAAGGCCCTCCTCTCCTTTCCTGCTCCTCCAGTCTGGGAGGACCCCTCCCACCTGCCTCTCCTGATCTCCCGTGCCTCCCTCCTATGCCCCCCAGGAACAATGTGGCTGGGAGAGGGTGGGGACGGGTCTGGGAGCTCAGCAGGCTCCCTGGGCCCGAGTGGGAGGGGCAATCACCCTCTGCTTCTCTCCCGCTCCTACCAGAGGGCCCCTTCCACCTGCCTCTCCTGTTTTCCCCTCAGTCTCCATCCTATGGCCCCCAGGACCCATGTGATCTGGAGGGGGGGCCTTGTAGGGCAGAGCACTGGCCTGGGAGCTCAGCAGGCTCCCCAGGCAGAGTGGGCAGGGCAATCACCCTCTGCTCCTCTCCCACTCCTCTTGTATGGCCCCTCCCACCTGTCTCTCCTCATCTTCCCTGCCTCCCTGCTATGCCCCCAGGACCCATGTGGCCTGCACAGGGCTTTGGAGGGCGGGGTTACTGGCTTGGGAGATCAGCAGGCTCCCTGGCCCAAGTGGGCCTGGTGATCGCCCTCCGCTCCTCTCCTGCTCCTCCCAGAGAGTCCCTTCCGCTGCCTCTCCTAATCTCCCTGGCCTCAGGGGCACTGATCTTGTGTGGCCCCCACTTCTCCTAACCCCTCAGTCCCCCTACGTCCTACCGTTCACTTTGGGTTTCCTCCCGTCTCCTTGGGCATCACAGTCCCCCACCAGCGGCCGGCAGGTGCCCTAGTTGTGGGGAGATGCTAACTCAGCATCTTCCCACACCGCCGTCTTGACTCCACCTCCTCCATCTATTTCATTCTTTTTATTGATTACATAACACTGCTCATCTCTTACCATGCTATATAATTTACTAATTTATTATATTTGTTGTCTGTTTTATCCCTAGAACGTAAGCTTCACTGGCTAAAAAAATTTGTTTACTGCTATATGTAAGAGCATAGGACAGCCCTAACATAGGAATCTGTTGAATGACTCAAGTTCAAAATAATGTAAACCCATATCTTGTTTTGCCACATTCTTATTAATGAACTATTTTTGTTTGTGCTCTTTGCTATTAAGAGAAATGTTTCAAGGCTGTCTTTACAGATATTTCTTCACTTGCTGAGAGAGTTATTTCTTAAATTCCTAGAAGGTGATTGCTATATAGATTATATGCTTTTAAAAATAGTTATTTCCAAATTGCTCTCTAAAACTGTTTAAGTTACATTCTTATCACAGGATATGAGTAGCCCTTTTAGCTTTATTCTTCATAATTTTCTGCTTTTCTAATTTTTATACCCAACATTTATTTTCTTAATCAAAAGAAAGCATGATTAAAAAGAAAATTAGCTTTAATTTTTTTATCATCCTAGAAAAATATTTTAACATTCTAAAACTTGAAAATGGCAGATACCATTTGAACTACAGTACTCTTCTTTTCATTCATTTAGATTATTCCAGTATACAGTTTTTAAAAATTGTTATTTCTATGTCTATCAATACTTTACTACCAAATAGGTACATTACAACATGCTTACTGGAGCAGAGAAATTAGATAGAAAGGCTTAACTAATTTCCAAAGATGGTGTTGTCTTATAATTTGCACAGAGTAGCAGGAAATGCTTTTTACAATAAATAATTTTTGAGTAATGATGTCATTAATAAATAGACATACTTGCCTCTCATTTAACTCTTTTAGTAAAAGTTCAGGAAGAAAAGAACCAAATTAAAATTTTAAGAGTACACAAAATATATTTGTTTCCAGTTCTGTAACGTTTATAAGCAACCAATAGACAAAGGAGGTGGTAATTTTTTATTCAGCTTTAAACTTGACCCTGTTGCTCTGTAAGTGTGACTATGGCTTTGGTAAAGTCTTGTCCTTCTACAAAAATTACACTATTAACCTAGAGTCATGAAACTGGAGCTGCTTATTCAGACTTGCAGTCAAATTGTTCTGAACCATTCACATATATTTGCATATCATCTACTTGGAAATAGGGTACAGTTTATATCAGGATACAAACTTTCCCTGTGTGAAGGGAAAACAAACCAGTAACTAATTGGATCGGACCCTTGGTCATAGCTTCTGTCCTTTAACTGAACTCATTGATCCAGGGACAACATTCAGTGTCTCCTAAACAGTTCAGAAGCTAACAAAATTCATAACCACTGAATTTCTGATGTATATAATAGCAACTTGTAAGTAATCAAATAGAATAGGAATTGAAAAAGGTCCCACTTTAATCAACATTGAAGACTACTTCTTTTTTTTTTTAACATCTTTATTGGAGTATAATTGCTTTACAATGGTGTGTTAGTTTCTGCTTTATAACAAGGTGAATCAGGTATACATATACATATATCCCCATATCTCTTCCCTCTTGTGTCTCCCTCCCTCCCACACTCCCTATCCCGCCCTTCTAGGTGGTCACAGAGCACCGAGCTGATCTCCCTGTGCTATGCGGCTGCTTCCCACTAGCTATCTATTTTACATTTGGTAGTGTATATATGTCCATGCCACTCTCTCGCTTTGTCCTACCTTACCCTTCCCCCTCCCCATGTCCTCAAGTCTATTCTCTAGTAGGTCTGCGTCTTTATTCCCGTCTTGCCCCTAGGTTCTTCATGACAATTTTTTGTTGTTGTTTTTTAGATTCCATATGTATGTGTTAGCATATGGTATTTGTTTTTCTCTTTCTGACTTACTTCACTCTCTATGACAGACTCTAGGTCCATTCACCTCACTACAATGACTCAACTTCATTTCTTTTTACGGCTGAACAATATTTCATTGTATATACATGCCACATCTTCTTTATCCATTCATCTGTTGATGGACACTTAGGTTGGTTCCATGTCCTGACTATTGTAAATAGAGCTGCAACGAACACTGTGGTACATGACTCTTTTTGAATTATGGTTTTCTCAGGGTATATGCCCAGTAGTGGGATTGCTGGGTCGTATAGTAGTTCTATTTTTAGTTTTTTAAGGAACCTCCATACTGTTCTCCATAGTGGCTGTATCAATTTACATTCCCACCAACAGTGCAAGAGGATTCCCTTTTCTCCACACCCTCTCCAGCATTTATTGTTTGTAGATTTTTGATCATGGCCATTCTGACCGGTGTGAGATGATATCTCATTGTAGTTTTGATTTGCATTTCTCTAATGATTAATGATGTTGAGCATTCGTTCATGTGTTTGTTGGCAGTCTGTATATTTTCTTTGGAGAAATGTCTATTTAGGTCTTCTGCCCATTTTTGGATTGGGTTGTTTGTTTTTTTGATATTGAGCTGCATGAGCTGCTTGTAAATTTTGGAGATTAATCCTTTGTCATCAGTTGCTTCATTTGCAAATATTTTCTCCCATTCTGAGGGTTGCAAGACTACTTCTTAATGCCCTACGTGCTTGGCATAATTTTAGGCTTCTGTAAAGTAAGCAAGCCCTGCCCTCAAGGAATCTGCATTTTGCTTAGCAGCCGAGGAGATTGAGAGAAAGAGGTAAGCAAGAAAAGATGGCAATTTGAGTAGGCACTATTTCTAGAGGTGAATTTCATGATGCTTCATATCAGTGTTATTATAAGAAATTATAATGAGCCAGTACTCTTGTTAGAGCAAACACAATGAGATGATGATAGAGCAAACAGAGCTCAAGTAGGTTTCCCAGACGGATTAAATTCCCTGACATCAGGGTCCAAGACCTAGGTCATCCTTTAGCATTCTGGTTTTTAACTTTCTCCTCCAATTAACATATTTACATTTACTCAGATTCTATCATTCATTTTTCATCTTTTCATAAAGAAAAAGTTACCTTTTCAACTTTCTAATGCTTCTTAACCTCAAGTATTTGCTTGGATAGGCTTCAAAAAGCCTATATGTTTCTTTAAAAAGGCTTCTGTGAAAGAACATTCTTTGAATGGTATTGTTTTAATCCTAACAAAAGCAGGGCACTAATTGAGTCCCTTGTTGGTTAAAATCAATATCCTCCTTGTATTATTTAAAAGTACCTGCCAAAGAACTCAAAGGCATTAAACTCTTGTGAAAATTTTAGGTGAATTCTTAAAAGATGCACCCTTATTATTTATCCATGCTCTCTGTACATTATTGTCCAATCATTTACCTTAATGTCTTTTACCATGTACCTTCCATTTCTTATTCCTTTATTGGAAAGGTACTATCACATTGCTGAACCTGGTAGACAGTCAGCCAAAGATTCACTAATGACTTAATACACATTGACTGAACACCTTCTGTGTGCAGAATAAAATGGTAGCTCCTGAGGTAAATAAAAAGATGAATTAATCACAGACCTAAAGTGCACAACCAAGTGGCAGACAAGACATATAATTCAGTGCCTGAGTAAGATGGTGAGAAAAAAAAAGACGACGAGAGAGTGAAATATTTAGATACTGAAAGTTTCTTATTTACTATTAGTGTAGAATTTATATCATTACATGAGTTCCACTGCAAAAAAAACCTCTGAACTTTCTTATTTAAACATTTACCACGTCTCTCATCATTCATTTGCTCTGTATACTATTATTTATTGAGTGTCTCCTCTCACTTATTGAGTACAATGCTGCATAAGGATATATCAGAACACGGAGTGATGTAATATGTAAAAATAAAACATTAGAGCATTAAGGATTGCTATTTTCATAGAGATATTTAAACAGCTTGACCCAGAATCTTCTTCAGGATCAAAGCTCACTTTCATAGAAGCTACATGTTATATTTTATTTAACTTTTTTGTTTGTTTGTTTTTTGCGGTACGCGGGCCTCTCACTGTTGTGGCCTCTCCCGTTGCGGAGCACAGGCTCCGGACGCGCAGGCTCAGCGGCCATGGCTCAGGGGCCCAGCCGCTCCGCGGCATGTGGGATCTTCCCGGACCGGGGCACGAACCCGTGTCCCCTGCATCGGCAGGCGGACTCTCAACCACTGCGCCACCAGGGAAGCCCTTATTTAACATTTTTTATCTTAATATTTAAATAAAGTTAATGTTCTTGGAATTTTCATTTCAAAAAGTCTTTGAATTAATGGGAGAAGCCAGGAGTTCTGGCAGTAAGAATAAGAGTCATCATAACACCTATGCACCTCATCATTTATCTGGCAAATTTTGCTAGAAATGACAACATCCAAAACAGAGTTCTAATCCTCCCAACTGGTAACAGATACCAAATTATAAGTCCAATTCTTCTTATAGGTCACTAAATTTTCCTGGGTCTGGAAGAAGATAGCCAAAGGGCTGTAAATTAACATCCTTCACATTATTTTGATGATATGCAAAATCTTTAACAAATTTGACACTGTAAACTACTTAGCTCCTTTTAAAGGTGGCAAAATATATTCAGATATGAAAATACTAACCTAAAATTGCAGACACCAGTTATACTCACTTCAGTAATGGCCATGAGTTAATAATTAATTTGCATAAGATGACAAGTAAAAAACAATTGAGAAAATTGATTCTTTCTTATCAAAAAGAGAAGTATTGCTCACAGAAAAATGCTATGGGAAAAAGCACTCAGTTTTATACCCAAATGATCAAGTGTGAGCAGTGAATAGAGAATTTGCAGAAGTGCAGGGACTCAAAATCCCATATATTCATTTTCAGGAAGATACTATAAGATGTGCTCTAGCAAAATGTGGCAGTAAAACAAGAAAGAGGCAGACTGGTGCCTAGAAAATAGAGCATCCAACACAAGAAAGCTACAAAATGGAGTCCCACCAGGACAACCATGCCTTAGGCTAGAAGGGAACCAAGACTAAAACAGTGAAGAAGGGTAAGGCCTCCAAACTACTGATTTATCTGAACATTTGAAAAAATTGTAGTAATTAGTATTTGAGTGTTCTCACAGAGAATTTAAAAAGATATATTGAAAATCAAATAAAACAAAGGGGGAGGGCAAGGCAATTACTGAGTCCAGGGAAAGCAAAAGGCTAAAAAAAAGTAAAATATAACAATAGTATTCTACTTGGCTTATTAATAAACAGTATCTACATAGTAAATGCTGACCAGTGATCTAAGCAAATATTTTATAATGATATGGAGAAGATAGAGGAAGGGAAGAGAGGTGAATGTGAAAAAAAGAAATCCATAGTCAACAGGTAATATCTAGATGTGATAAATAAAGAGTTATATACATATATAGTTTATATATGGAGGAGAGGAAAATACCAGCCCAATCAACTAAGTTGTTGAAAGTGAATGCCTCTGGGTAATGGGATTGGAAATGAGGAAAGATAGAGAGATGATTCACGTTTATTATAATCCTTTTATTTTTAAAAACTATGTGTATAGCATTTTGATAAAAACTTTACATACATATTTTAATTAACTTGCAATAACCAAATACATTCTGCCTAATCTAAGTAGAGAAATAATTTGCTAAAGGATATTAGGGAACACGTAGGTTCATTACACAGGTTAGTGAAACAGGGTAGAGGTCAAGCACCCAGGAACACACAGAGATTTGGCCAATAAAGAAACTTCTATTGCCAAAAGCTGCATATCCCAGCTAGCATTCCAGAAAAAATGGATTTTACATGCTCTGGTTGCTTACTTTTGCATGTCTTCCAGAGTGTAGATGATAGACTCTAGATGCTATGCCCTTAGCCTGGGGTAAAGGAGACTAGAAATAGATTCTCCATTAGAGACACAAAACTCAAAGTTTGGGAAATCATCAAAATATAGAGAAGGTATTCAAAAGATACCAGACAGCCACAAATGAGAAATGTTTGCTACATCTAGATAAATCAATTCCTTTCCTAGAATGTGTGATTTTCTTCATTAATATCTGACCATTTTAATCTAAGCATCATTGAAAATTCTGAAAAAAAAATGCTAAGAAAATGTTATGATTCTGGATTGGCAACTTCTGGGAACTTATTATGTATCCTTGTAGACATGAGATATCCGAGCACAACATGTACAAAGAATGTGAGTATAGATTTTGGGCCTGACTATAAGAAAGCAAGTTTGAACAGGCAGCTGAGTAAGGCAGGAGTAAGAAACATTTGATTATATGGTAAGGTGTAGAAAATCAGATAAAAAACTTGGTATCTTGGGGAATAGTTACAAATTCTGTCATATGAATGAGGGTCTTCTGTTTTCTCTTCTGCATACTACACACTAAAGATTATTTTTACTTTAGTTGGAGATTGAGCCTCTTAAGTATTAGTTTTGGTGATTGTATTTTTCTTTAGCTAAAATCATCATAAAGTACTTCACTTATTAGCAGCAATTATGTGATAGTCAACTACGTTAAGAAGTAAACATATTTGTCTCCAGTGTAATTATGCACAATTAGAGACAGTGACAACATAAATAACAGTAGAGATAATATAATAATATTGTAATAATATAAAATAAAAATCCAAATTTTGTTTAGTAATTTGAGTCAACAAATGCCAAAAAGTTAGGCTAGCCCAACAATCCAAAATTAGATATATAAAACAACTCCCAGAAATAGTATCACTCTAAAATTCTTCAGACACATCAGACCTTCAAAATAGAATTGCAGAATGTAGATACTATGCCAGCAGTTAAGCTCTGCCTCTAGAAAGATTATAATAGTCATTGATTTCCAAATGCACATTGTGGAAGTAAATTTAGAGTTGATCTTGAATATGACACCTTTATTTTATAGATTACAAAACCAAAAACCTTAGAACTGGAAAAATTCATACCTTCATTTTATATAAGTGAAAAGAAAAGCTCAGAAAGTAATAACAGTCACATATGTATGGAAGAAAACATTTTAGAACCCAGATTTCTTGATATCAAGTTAATGTGGAACCAGGATATCATTTCAGACATTGTACACATTCTTAACTACTACATTATACTGCCTTTTGACCAAGAAAAAATATACATGGTTATTAAAGATAAAAAGGCTAATTTCAGTTACCATAAAAGATATGTAAATTAAAATAAGAGGAAATCACAGTTCACAGTTACAAAGTCACTGGGAACACTGAATAAATGTATATTGAGCCATTGCTCCTGGGGGAAATAGAGGATCAGGTTCCTGCAAGCTTTTGGTCACAACATTTTCTTCAACTGATAAATATATAACTTTATTTAATCATATGCAGTGTTTCTTTATAGTAAAACACTAGCTGAGAACATTATCCTGACGCTGGGTAACATGACCATAAATTTCTTTGACCTCCAACCTCACAACAATGCTCTCTACTATGCTTCTTTTAATCAGTCATCATCTCATGAATCCACAAATTTAGCTGCTTTTCCATCTTTCCCATAGCTTCATCATGAACTGTAGATGTTACTTTTGCATTTTCCAGAGCAGCCTCACATACAGGTCAGTGAATTTCCTCTCCGTTTCTCTGGATATATAGTACTGTTGATTTATTAACATTGAACTCACAGCCAACAGCACTATAACTCAAGCCTGGATGAAACTTATCTAGCATGTGTATTTTCTCCGGAAGGCACATCCCAGCTTTCTTACACATGGGAACTGTAAACAGCATTTCAGCATACACTAGGGGACCATTTAAACAGCAAAATTACCAAACAAAAGCACAAAAATGTGAAAATTGTGGCACTACATTGACTGTGAAAAAGACATTTGTTTACAGTATGAAAGCTGAAACAAGAAAGCAGAGGATGGCCTTGTTTGACCATATGTGACTCAAAATTTTCACCACTCTGCACATGTCCACAAACAACCAGGAAAGTGCCCTGAGTATTGACTTTAGAATTGCAAATAAACTTTAAAGAGTAAGCATATTCATAAATACAGAATTCATGAATAATTAGGATTGACTGCATATTGACAAAGATTTCAAAAGATCGATAAGACTAGTAGTGTTGGCAAGGATGGGGACAGTGGACATACTCCAGTGCTGGAGTTTGCCTTCTGAAATAGGACAGAATTTTCTGAGGCCAACTTGGAAATATGAATCAGAAATTTAAAAACTGTTCACATACTGTGATAATCTTATGTGGTAGCCAGACTGGCGGCCTGGATGGAACAAAAAGGCTGAACCTTCCCTGAGTAAGAGAGAATTCCTCCTACCTGACAGCCTTTGAACTTGGACGACAGTTTTTTCCTGCTTTCGGACTCGAATTAAAACATTGACTCTTCTTGGGTCTTGAGCCTGCCAGCATTCTGACTGGAAACACAAACTTGACTCTCTTGGGTTTTCTGCTTGCAGAATCAACCTGCAGATTTTGAGAATTCTGAGGCTTCATAATCTTGTGAGCCGATTTTTTATAAGTCTCTTTCTACATATAAATCCTATTGGTTCTGTTTCTCTGGAGAACTCTAACACATATGCTTTGTTCTTGGAGTTGTACTTCTAGGACTATATCTCGAGAAACTAATCATACAGTAGATAGATAGATAGACTGATAGATTGATAAGAGATATATATATCTTTTACATAATAAGGTTTATGGAAATAGTATTATAATAGCAACAAGTTAGAAAGAACCTAAACATCCACAAAAAAGGTTTCTGTATGTCATACTATGCTGCGATATAAAAAATTATGATATTGGTATATTTATTTATATAGGCCTTTATAAAATATTATGCTAAAAAATGATTACTAGCTACCATACACAGTATAATTACATTTTAAAAATATATGTGAACATATATGCATAGAAAGAAGTCTTAACAGAAGTGGTTATCTTGAGTGGTAGGAATCTGGGTAAATTCTATTTTTATTACCTACTACATATTTATATTTTCTTTTTTTTCTATAATGAACATATATTAGTGTGTTGCTCAAAAAGAAAAGAAGCCCACGATGGACAAAAGACTATGTGACGTGGTAGAAAGAACTCTAGGTTTGATGTCAGGTGACCTGGGTTCTAAACCCAGGTCTTCACTAACTTGAGATAGTAGCTTAACTACCCTGGTCCTCCTTTTCCCATCTATAATATCATAGAACTGAACTAGGTGATCTCTAAGGCCTCTTCCAGTACCACACTCAGTCTTCCCCAGGCCCATGTTTCTTTGGATTCTTTGGTGAAGGTTCTTCATGTTGGTACCCTTATGATTTCAACTCAGGGATATGAGGGAACACAAAAAGAACAACTTCTGCACAGTGGCTGTTGGGACATTCCTAACCTGTAACCCTATCTGAACCCAAATTTGGCTCGATCCTGGGCTTGTGGTAGCAGAATGGAAGGATATAGATCAGACATGACTTTGCATTATTTGGTGGCATTGTCCAAGTATCCTAGAAAGAGAGGGACGGTATATAGTAAAAAGAACACGGATGTTGGTGTTTGAATTCCCACTCAAGCACTTACTAATTCTGAGGAGGATTTTCCTCACCAGTTAAAAAGAGACTGTCCTATGTACTTCAAGAGTTCTTGCGAATTCTCAATTCATTAAAGTAGCAAAAGAGCAGAGTACAAAATAGGCAGACATTTGGAAAAAAGGAGGTAATTGTTTCCTTTCCTTCTTCCTTTCACAGATGACACATTCTAGAATCAGGCTGATTCCAGGGAAAATGGGAAAAGGGAAGTAATTTTCTTCATAACTCTCCTAGGAGCTAGAGGTAATCTTGTTGTTCTACCTAATGATTATATTAGACAGTTGGTAAATTATAGCTTACAATGAATTTGTTATCATAGCAGTAAAAAAAAAAAAAAAAAAAGCAAGTTAAGCCATAGTAGACAGGAAACAAGGATTTAATTTTGGGATCCAATTTGGAACACAAGTAAGTGACATAGGAGCCTAATATTTCATTCATCTAGTAAAATATCTCCAGGCTTGGTAGTGATTAGATGCAGAGTCATTTCCTGGGCCCTGTAGTAGATAATAGCTCTGACACCGTGTCCTTTAACAAAGCACCAGAGGAACAGCTCAATATACTCCAAGAGGAACAAATCACACCTTGTCCAACCTACACGTGTCCTGGATTCTGCCCATGAAAGCACTGACATAATCTGATCTTATTTTACTCAAGAATTCTCATGCGATCTTTGGATAAGAGGTTATTGTTTTATCCTGCAAACTATTTATATTCTTTAGAAAGGGAGTTATGCAAACTCATGTTAATGCATAACTGGGAACAAATTATGAGGCCTCTTAGGAACTCAATGAATCTTAGTTTCTCACAGAGAGGAAACCACTTGATTATCCAAAGAGATGATCTAAATGTTCTGTTCCCTGATCCCACTCTGATTTGTGACTACCTCCTAATTCCCTAAAGCTGCAGTTTCTTAACTGTGTGCCATCTCAAGGTGGCAGAAGATTTATAGGGGAGCTGTGGAATTTTTACATTTTTAATGGAAACACAGTGATACTGAGCATCTGTCAGACAGCCCATGAATGACAAGCTTGAAGTAATTTTCAGACCACACAACATTCCTCTGGATGAAATCATCTTTTAGAAGCTGGGGCTCTGCAGCAAGTACTGCGGAAAAATTAATGAGGAACAGGAAGTGAGGATAGTGGGATCCAGTCTGACTCCAAGGTTTGAGAAGTTGTGCAGTACCCCACAGATGCACACATCCCATTAGGAGGTAATTGTGGTTATTCAAGAATGATATAAAATAATTTTCTTTCAAGTTATGTGTATTACTTTTTCATGTGGCTACTAAATTGCTAGGACATAAATACTTATGAAGTTGTTTGGATCTAACTACTTACACTTTGAACTCTCAGGTACTTATTTTGGCCTAAGGATGCTGTGGAAAAAAAAGAAATACTGAGACACCAAGGGCCCCATGAGTAGAGAAAGTTTGGTAGCCTCTGGCCTGCAGCCCTCTTCCATCTTGTCAATACGGCTCAGGTCAATATTTTATATTCAAAGCCATATCTATCGCAATTCGCTGCCCGAGGAGGTGGGTGTTCCCTTTCATCGAAGCAGAAAAAGTTAAAATAAATGTTAGGTCATTAAGATCTTGTCAGCCTACTGAGAATGCCTGCTATAGTTCGTGTTAAATATTTATCACCTGAGGACAGCCATCTGTTCTTTCCAAGTCTCATTTGGCCTCCGTCTCCTCTCTTCCTGCCAAAAGTATTAGATGCTTGATGGTTTGATTTCCAAAATCAGGATGCTTTGGGGTTGCCTATGGTATGTTTATTTATAGCAATATTTATTCTGTCTGATCTGCTTTCTGCATTTCTCAAAACAAAACATCCACATCTCATAAATGTACTATTAAATTTCTAATCATGTTGCAAGCTACAAGCACTCTAAAATAATTATTTCTCCTTTCTGCTTAAACTGGAAAGCTGGAAAATAAATAGTCAGACTTTATCAGTCACACATGTTAGTAATAAGGCAGAGAAACTCCAAGTTATAATTGCATATTGGGAATCTGGAGCTTTTCTCTATTTTCTCAATATTCATTCTCTCTGGGAGAACCCCTCTGACCTTATTGTTACCACAGGATAATATCTGTGAAGATGGCTCCCAAATCTCTCTCTCCCTTATCCTGTCTTCTGAATTGCAGCCACACATTCTAAATTGCCTAGATATGCCACAGCCTCCTACCAACTTTCCTCTCACACTGCTCTTCCTTCCTCCTTCCTTTGCAACCAACTCAGGCTCAAAATTTTGGTTACCTTTTCCTCCTTATTTCTCCTTCCCAACAACCAAAGGATTTCAAGTCTTAGCAATCTATCTCTTCATCCGTCCTCTACTCCCACGGCAACTTCCCTGGTTTAGGCTTTTATTTCTTCTTACGCCAGTTCATTCTCTACAAAGCAGCTAGATCATTTGGTAGATTCAAATCGGCCCGTGTCGATTTTCCCCTGGCTTTATTGAGATACAGTTGACATAAAACAGTAGGTAATTTTAAGATGTACAATATAATGATTTCGATATATGTATTTATTGCAAAACGACTACCACAATAAGGTTAATCCACACATATGTCAACTCATATAGTTACAATTTGATGCGCGCGCGCGTGTGTGTGTGTGTGTGTGTGTGTGTTGAGAATTTTTAAAATCTATTGTCTGAGCAATTTTCAATACAGTATTGCTAACTATAGTCACCATGCTATACATTACATCTCCAGGACTTAAGTCATCTTATAACTGGAAGTTTGTACCCTTTGACCTTCACCCATTTCCCACACCCCTTACCCCCTTGCAACCACCAATCTGTTCTTTGTTTCTAGGAGTTGTTTTTTAGATTCCACATATAAGTGTTACCATAAAGTACTTATCTTCCTCTGTATGACATTTCATTTAGCATAGTGCCCTCGGACTTCATCCATGTTGTCACAAATGGCAGGATTTCCTTCTTTTTATGGCTGAAAATACTCCACTGTTTATATATACCACATTTTCTTCATTCATTCATTGTCAATGGACCCGTAAGTTGTTTCCATGTCTTGGCTATTGTAAATAATGTTGTCATGTCACATTTATATTTTAGATTTTTTTGCCTTGATCTTGCATGATTTGACCCCTGCTTATCTCACATGTTTCATCTCAAACCTCTTATCATCTCCACTAATAACAGCTCTGGCCTTTTTCCAGCTGCTCAAATATTCATCCTCCCAAACCCAGAGTCCATGTAATGATACTCCCTCTACCTAAAAAATTCCTACTTTGTTCTCCCTCACCTTTTCTTTGTGGGATAGTGTTAGGTTTAAACTGATCTTTGCTTAAATTCTATCCTCTTCTATAGGAGTTATGGATGGAAGGCAACGTAAATCAGCTCCCATTCACTGTCATTGCCACAATCCACCTCCAAGAAAGAAAAAGTGCTCTGTAGTTTTGCTCCAGCTGAGTTCAAATTTGGAGGCCACCACAGCTTAAATATAGAGCTCTCATGGTATAATGACCCGAGTTAGCCACAACAATGACAAACCCAAGTGTAGGTTGATTGTAAAAAAAGAAATCTTAAAAGTACTTAAAGAAAACATGAACAAAATCTTTTACTAAGCTTTTAACGGGAAGATCTGCCTTACCATGCTCTGTAACTTAGCAACCAAAGAAGAAAATAACGACACACTGTCTTAGTGAAATATTTGCTTTGACTATATTCTGCAGTATGTATTAAAGTATCTCCTTATTTATTCACTCATCACCTTAGATTACTGAATCTCTACTGTGTTCTAGGCCTTGTGTTGGCTCCAGAGTCAGTTCATTTTGAGGCAAGGGAGCTGGCCCTCTGTATTCTAGTATCAGTCAGCGTGACTGGCTATGGGTTGCCCCAGGGTTGGAAGGCTCAAGTGTAACCTCCCAGACAAGATGCTCTTATATCTCAAAGGTCAGTGTTTGGAGAAGGTTGCAGTTTTGAGTGCTTAGCAATCCAAACTCACAACAGCTGTGGGATGAACACACCAGCCTTGTAAAGGTACACGGGACACTAACAGCTTTCACTACAAGGTGTAAATGAAAAAGCTGAAATCTTGGAAGCCCCGAAATGGTACACTTCTGGGGTAGGCATGGGTGTGATTAACATAAGCATTGCTGCAGGAGTAAGCAAGGATGTACTGTATTGTGCAGAACTAGTTTTAGCTCATTTTAACAGTGTGGCAGCAACAGGAGAGATGGCATCCCCAAACTTGGGTGAACTGTTTCTATGGTCGTCTCTCCTTGAGACATTTGGAAGCAAATCTGGGTTCCTTAGGTTGGGTAAGCTCCTGGGGTTCTTGATTCATTGGGAAACAATTAGGGATAATAAACTTTTTGAAAACCTATTACATGAGGGTTCAGATGATTTCATTTAAAAACAGAGAAAGGGCATGAACATACTTGTACTCTTAAGCTAGAGAAGAGTGCTTACAAAATGTGGGTTGCAGAGGAGTTAGTTATGGGCAGGCTGCAGGAGACGCCCTCTAAATTTCTGTTTTTCCCTTCCATGTGGGGTAAGAATTAAAAACCTTGGGAAGGAAAAATAGTATCAAGTACCAGGAAGTGTGAATCTTCAGGCCTAGAAATAGTACAGGAAACGCACATGAAAAGGCTCACTAAGATAATTCTCTCCATTTGAGCCAGGATTGTTTACATGTCAAACAAAAACTAATGAATATTTATGTAATTTAATAAAGATGATGTTAAATATTTCAAAACTAGAAATCTCAAAACCTCTTCAAAATTCTCAGATTTACCTTTTTTTTTTTAGCACTAATAGTAATATTTGAAGTTTAGTGAAAAAATACATAATTTTTCTTAGGTTCATTATTATTGTTCTTGCTGTTACAAAGCCTTGGTTTTGATGTTTAAAACATGTGGTTACTAGATAACAAATAGCATGAACACTTAGATTTTAAATTTTACTTATTTCTAAATAGATCATAAATTCACGTTGTTTTATGTCAACTGTATCTCAAAGCCAGTTCAAAATTCAGAAGGTGCAACATGGTAAAGAGTGAACGGCAGGGTTGTGCCAGAGATGGCTCACGCTGGATCACAGGGCTGCTGTTGAGTATCTCCTCCCAACTCTCCACGTATGGACATCACATTCATGTATTGGAGTGGATGCAGTGGGAGCATTTACACTACAGAAATGGGCAAACACTATAAATCTAATCCCCCAACCCCACCTACTTGTTGAACATTCACCAGAACACCAAGGTAAAAGACTTCCCCCCTCCTCAATTTTCTACCCAGCCTCCTAATTTTGCTCCCCACATACAACTAATATTATTTGGGATTATTGGGATGTCTTCCCAAACATAATTTGGAATACCAACAATATATTACATGTAATAAATATATACAGTTACTTATTTCTCCTTTTGTAACACAAACAGTAACATTTCCTACATGCTGTTCTACCCCTTGATTTTTCACTTAACAAAGCACATTGGAATCACATTGTAGTGGTGCATACAATGCTTCCACTCTTTTTTTATGCTAGCAAGGTAATCCACTCTATGGGTGTACCATATTTTTTATTTAACCCAACATATTGCATCTATAGTCATGTGTATTTTAAATTTTGATGGAGAATGCCAAATCATTTTCCACAAATGTTCCAATTTGCACTCGCCTCAGTGGTGTCTGAAGTATATATTTATAATTAAAATGCATAGCTATCCTGTCATATAGTCATGTAAATGTGCTGTTCTGTGTTAGACAGAAATACTGTTTTCTGTTATTCCTCAATAATTACAGGATAGATACAGATTGCTATTGTTTCAGTAAGTAAAAAGCCTTCTTTGACTAAAAATCTCTTCTGCAACTTCTTTATTCTCACTGGTAGGGCTTTGTGCAAAATGGCTTCACTAAAGCCCTTAGGAAAAATATTTATAAGATTCGACACAAGAGAAGTCTTTTTGTATTCACTTCTCCGAATGCTTTTTCTATCTCGTTATTGCCACACACACAAAAAGTATGAAATGATGTAGAGAACTTAAGTTAGGCAGTGATTTATCAGAAGGAGCAGAAACACACATTTAAAATGCTCATCTTTAAAGTAAAAGAAGGAACAAGCTTTTTAAAATGACTTTACTGTACATCTGACAAAAGACTCAATATCTGGCTTTTGCAGGAGCAATCCCATAGTGAAAATAAAATCACTCACCCTTGTAGTTTTAAACAACAAGCTTCTATGCCTAGGGAGAAAAGGGCATTTTCTAGAGAAGCTTTAAAAAATAATAAGTGGAAATTACTCATGTTCCATGTTTTTAAAAGTCTTGTTTCTTGAAAATGAAGTAATTAATGCACCATTCCTAATATCCAAGACCTTAAATAATTCTTCACAAAGTTTACTAAACAATCAAGACTGAAGTGCATGTTAGCCAAGAAAATTAAGAGAGAGAGAGAGAGAGAGAGAAAGTGGGAGAAAGACTGCACTTCATAAAGTATCATTAACTTGAGGACCTCAAGCGGGCAAAATGCCAATGGAGTTGTTAGAAAAAGCTTTTCAAAAGCTACAGGCAAGTAACCAAAGAAAAGATACACAATATTTTCTTTAAATGAAATAAGGTGAAATGCAAAGAGGGAGAAGTCAACATTTCACAACCACCAGTAACCTTTAGCTTGTGTCATCTAAGCCTCTGATTCCACCATACTAGATGCTTCAAAAATCTGAAGTAGCTATTAAAATGAAAAAGTAGACAACGATGCTCATAGCATTAGCTAATATAAGCTGCTGCGTTTCTTGCATCTAAAGGCACTTGCATAGATGCTTAAATGAAACCCTCTCTGTTCTCGCGATCATGCTTTTTGTTGCACTGACTCTGGAAACCTATGGTCCAGCCCTCAGGACAAAGGTTCCCTTTACACCTGTATCTCACAGGATTCCTTTTACTGCAGTGTGTGTCCATTTCTTGCCTTCTGTGTATAAAATTGTACTTATAAAAGTTTATTTGGAGCATCTGAGCCACCAAAAGAAGTTCAGAAGCAGCAAGTTGAAAATGCACATATGAGGCTCAGATACGCGTCATGGAACTCTTCAACATAAAGGTCACAGTTAAAATATGTGGTGAGGCAGGATGAGGGGAGGAGAATAATGAAATAAAAATTACAAGGCAGAGGGAGCCAATGAACAAACCAGGAGAGACCAAGGGAAATTTGCTACATTGGAAAGCAGCCGGCAGAGGCAGCCTAGCAGGGAGTCGTCTGTGGAGGCTGAGCTAGTCCTCAACCCTCTCTCTGCTTCAGTTCCCCCATCTGTAAATGGGGGCGGGGTGGGCTGTCTAGATCTGATACCCTATGCTCTCTGATTCTATGCTTGCGTGGGTGTGTGAAAGGGAAGAGGATGGAGCTGAAAGGCATGCCTAGGAATACTAATTTCCTCCTTCCCCTCTGACATGAGCTGAAGCATAAATGATGCTGCTCCCCAAGCATTCGTCCCCATGTCCTAGCCTTCTTGCACTGAGGTGGAGCGATTGGCCTAGATCCGGCCAATGAACTGTGAACAACCCCTGTGTTATTTACAGGCTGAAGTACAGAAGAGCCCAGGGATGGCCTTCCAGTTGTCTCCCTCCCAGAACCAATGCCATAGCTGAAGTCCCTGAATGAGGAAGTTGGGGCAGAGGTCTCTACCGACCTATATGAGATATGCAGTATGAATGAGAATAAATCTTTGCTATGGTTGTTGCATATATATCAGGCATACCTCATTTTATTGTGCTTCACTTTATTGCATTTTTTATGAACTGAAGGTTGTAGCAACACTGCATCGAGCAAGTCTATCAGTGCCATTTCTCTGACATCTTTTGCCCACTTAGTGTCTGTGCCATATTTTGCTAATTCCTGCAATACTTTGAACTTTTTCATTATTATTATGCGTGTTATGCTGATATGTGATCAATGGTCACTGATGTTGCTACTATGACTAGATGAAGGTTCAGATAATGGTTAGCATTTTTCAGCAATAAATTATTTTTTAATTAAAGCATGTACATTTTTTTAGACATAATGCTATTGCACACTTAACAGAGTACAGTATGATGTAAACATAACTTTTATATGCATATGGGAAACCACAACATTTGTGTGACTTGCTTTATTGATATTTGTTTTATTTCAGTGGCCTGGAACCAAACATGTAATATCTCAGAGGTATGCCTGTATATGTGTATATATGCATATATATATTGTGTGTATATACATATATATGTATGTATATGTATTTATATGTGTATATACATGCATATATATGTATATATGTACATAGGCAGGCACTTATCTTACTTGATAAGACAGCAGAACAGTAAACAATGGATAAAAGAAGTGTTTGAACATATGTGAATGAAGAGAAAGGAAACAGAAAAAGAAGCTAAGTTACATGGTAAATGAGGAAATGACTTGTAGAAAGAGACCATGAACAGAATATTCTAGAAAATTGGTCAGACCTGGTGGAAACCACTGTTCTGTATGCTATCAAGGGGCCCCCAGGGTGGACCCCTGTAAATCCACCTTGGCAGAAAATCCACAAAAAATAAATAAGTCTGAGTTTAGTGGGGGAGGAGAACATTAAGAACATTAAATGGTTAATCATCTTGTGTTTCATGTGTTGGTTCAGAATTCAAATGTCTTTTTTTGTTTTTTTTAAATGTTCATTCTTTCACTCATTTCCAGCTGAAGCACAGTAACCACGATATTGGCATTCAGGGGAACGATTGCACCTCAGGGGAACCTGTTCACAATGAAAACTCAGAAATGGGGTGGTGAGAACATGTCTTCAGAGACCTCATCTAAAAATGCTAAATATAAGAGAACAAGCCTAGCTTTTGGAGAAAGAATCACTAAAAAAATTAGTGTTACTTCAAAAGAGGTGTTGCTTCCACACCATGAGCAGTCATTTTCTCTGTCTAGGAGGAAGGTGGAAACGCAGATCTGAGGTGTAGATACAGATAGATCTGGAACTCTTCAACAACGAAGGTCACAGTGGGGCAGACGCTCTTGTTTATGCAACACCCATTCTGATACCTATCTTGCTTGTCTTGTGCTATAGACCAGGCACCCTCTGGCTAGCATTCCACATGCGGCCTGGTTCCAACAGCAAGGAGAAGCAGCTGCCAGTCACAGGAAGAAGTTTTACTATAGCCAGGCATGGTGGAGAGGTCCCTGGTCTTCTAGGATAGCTGCAGCTGAGTTTCCGGCATCCCTTCCTCTGTATCCTGCAGTATGAGTGATAAGAATGGTGACTATGGCTGCTATTGGTCTTTTCTGCTGGCTTTGTGGCTGCTGATTTTACATCTCAGCCTAGTTCCCAGAAATCCTGGAGCTCCTCTGAGTTTCCCATAAGTCTCTTTATGTTTAAATTAGTTGGAGTAGATCCTAGTCTGCAGCTAGGAATAAATTACCTAAGGAAATAGTGAAATGAGAGATCCAAGGTAGACATTGGGCAAATTGCTAAAGCAATATCTGAGAGGAGGAGATGAAGCAGAAAAGTCTGGAGTGCTTGTCCTATCCCCAGGTGAGATTCAAGTTTATACACTATTCTGTCATTAGAGAGAGGATGGGTGTCTGGTCCTAGTTGGTCTCTGGCTGGCTATCTCATCCTCTATGTCCCCTGTCCCCCTCGCTTGGCCCAGGAGAAGACAGTCTACAAGGCTGTAGACTTGTCAGGTGCTGTCAAGTACCCTTCTGCACTTGTTACTGATAATAGCAGACTGGTCATCACTGCTGATTACAAGATCTCTGCTCTCTGCAGCTCCCTGGTCCCAGATCTACTCCTCTTCTTTTTCCCTGCTCCTCTGAGCATTTCTGAGCCTTATGTGGGTCCCAGAAATTCTCAGGGGCTTCTTCCATGCCTCGTTTGTGTGAGGGGTACCCTTCAAAGCTGCTCTCAGACCCAGAGCCCTGGCAACTCTGTCCAGCTACTGCCAGTGTGCCATGTGCAATCCAGAGCCATGGGAACTGGGAACTCTCTGGAGGCTCGTCACTTCACCAGGAAATGGTCAGGCAGTGAGCACCAGACTGGACATTCTGTTTGAATGATAATTCCATTGCCCCCACCCCTCCTCTTTCCTGAATTTCAAATCAAGTTGGAGAAGCCAAAAACTGATGCTTGATGTAGACTTTAAGAAGTCTCGGGGGCGGAGTCAAGATGGCGTACTAAGAGGATGCGGAATTCACGTCTCCTCACAACTAGGGCACCTACCAGGCACCAGTGGGGGACAGGAGGAATCCCCAGAGGCCAGGTAGGATGTGGGGTGTGGTGGGAATGAAGAGGGAGGAGAAGTGGAGGTGGGATGGGACTGGCGCCCCTAAGGGGCAGCTGGGGGAGGGGAAGGGATCCCATGCCCGAAGAGGGAAATTGGGGAACCACTGGGAGGGCAGAGGATCAAAAGGGAGCGTGGCCAGGTCTCCCCTACCCATTGGGACCCCAGGAACCTGCTGAGATCCTGGGCCTGATGCTCTACCCACCGAGGCCCCCTCCAGCCACGTGGATCCTGAGGGAGTGGGAGGGAGGGAGGGAAGGGGGAGCAAAAGTAAAGGCCAGACCTACAGGGACTGGCACCCCTGAGGAGTGGCTGGGGGAGGGGAGGAGTTCCTACACCCAGAAGGACCCACCCACGGTTAGGGGTCCAGCAGCGAGGGGGAGACCCTGGGGGAGATGGTGGGGCAGGGGTGGGAAGGAACGGAAGGGAACGGGGCCAGTGCTTTCCCTGTCCACTTAGGCACCAGCAAGACTGTTGGGCTCCTGGGCCTAATCCTCTGCCCTCAGAGCCTCCCTCCTGCCATGCAGAGCTCAAGTCCCGCCCCACACCCCCACCCAGGACCCCACCTCTACCCTCGGAGACCCCCTCCAACGCTCTGGGCCTAAACCCCACCCACACACCCTCACTCAGGGCCCTACCTCCAAACTCCAGAACCCCACACTCCAGAGGCCCTCCTTTCCATGCACTACCTCTCCGTTCCCCAGGTCCTAAGCAGAGGCTCCACCCCCAGGGCCTTTTCCAGCTACCTGGGTCCTGAGCCTAGACCCCATCCCACACTCAAATGTCACCACGCCCAACCTGCCTAGGTCCCACCCCACCCTAACTTCCACCCCTGCCTAAACTCCGCCCCCAGAGCCAAGGCTTTTTTTTTTTTCTTTCTTCCTCTTTTAGATTGGTATTCTCTTTTACCTTCTTGATTCATTGCTGTTGATTCTTTTATAGTTTTATTTTTTCTAAGAAATCTTTCATTTCTCTAATTTTATTTTATTCTTTATACTTTGTTATTGTTCTCTCCCTTTGTCTTGTTTCCCCCCTTTTCCTTTTTTTTTCTTTTTCTGTTGTGGTTTTATTTTACCTTATTGTAGTTGTTTCAATTGTAGTTCAATTGTAGTTTTATTTTTCCTAATCTATTTTTTATCTTTCTAATTTTATTTTTTAATTCTTTGATATTGTACTGCTTCTTTTCTTCTTTCCTTCTTTCTTTTTTTTTTTTTTTTAACCATGCCATGAAGCTTGTGGGATCTTGGTTCCCAGGCCAGAGGTCAGGACCAAACTCCTGTGGTGGGAGCTCTGAGTCCAAACCACTGGACTAACAGAGAACCTCAGACCACAGGGAATATTAATAGGAGTGAGGCCTCCCAGAGGTCCTCATCTCAGCACCGAGGTTCAGCTCTATCCAACTGCCTTCAAACTCCGGGGCTGGACATCCCAGGCCAAACAACCAGTAAGACAGGAATACAGAACCAGCCATCAAAAAAAAAAAGAAAGAAAGAAACTACAAAAAAATGTGTTACAGACGAAGGAGCAAGGTAAAAACCTACAAGACCAAATAACTGAAGACAAAATAGGCAACCTTCCTGAAAAAGAATTCAGAGTAAGGATAGTAAAGATGATCCAGAATCTCAGAAACAGAATGGAGAAAATACAAGAAACATTTAACAAGGATCTAGAAGAATTAAAGAGCAAATAAACAGTGATGAACAACACAATTACTGAAATTAAAAATACTCTAGAAGGAATCAATAGCAGAATAACTGATGCAGAAGAATGGATGAGTGAGCTGGAAGACAAAATGGTGGAAATAACTGCCAGGGAGCACAATAAAGAAAAAAGAATGAAAAGAATTGGGGACAGTCTCAGAGACCTCTGGGCCAACATTAAACACACCAACATTCAAAATGTAAGGCTTCCAGAAGAAGAAGAGGAAAAGAAAGGGTCTGAGAAAATATTTGAAGATATTATAGTCAAAAAGTTCCCTAACATGGGAAATGAAATAGGCAATCAAGTCCAGGAAGCACAGAGAGTCCCATACAGGATAAATCCAAGGAGAAACACGCCAAGACACATATTAATCAAACTATCAAAAATTAAATACAAAGAAAAAATCTTAAAAGCAGCAAGAGGAAAACAACAAATAACATACAAGGGAATCCCCATAAGGTTAACAGCTGATCTCTCAGCAGAAACTCTGCAAGACAGAAGGGAGTGGCAGGATATATTTAAAGTGATGAAAGGGAAAAACCTACAACCAAGATTACTCTACCCAGCAAGGATCTAATTCAGATTCAATGGAGAAATTAAAACCTTACAGATAAGCAAAAGTTAAGAGAATTCAGCACCACAAAACTAGATTTACAACAAATGCTAAAGGAACGTCTCTAGGGAGAAAACATAAGAGAAGGAAAACACCTACAATAACAAACCCAAAACAATTAAGAAAATGGTAATAGGAACATACATATCGATAATTACCTTAAATGTAAATGGATTAACGCTCCAACCAAAAGACACAGAATGGCTGAATAGATACAAAAACAAGGCCCATACATATGCTGTGTACAAGAGACCCACTTCAGACCTAGGGACACATACAGAATGAAAGTGAGTGGATGGAAAAAAGATATTCCATGCAAATGGAAATCAAAAGAAAGCTGGAGTAGCAATTCTTATATCAGATAAATTAGACTTTAAAATAAAGACTACTACAAGAGACAAAGAAGGAAACTACATAATGATCAAGGGATCAATCCAAGAAGAAGATATAACAATTGTAAATCTTTATGCACCCAACATAGGAGCACCTCAATACATAAGACAAATACTAACGGCCAAAAAAGGGGAAATCGATAGTAACACAATAATAGTAGGGGACTTTTAACACCCAATTTTACCAATGGACAGACCATCCAAAATGAAAATAAATAAGGAAATACAAGTTTTAAATGGCACATAAACAAGATGGACTCAAGTGATATTTATAGGACATTCCATCCAAACACAACAGAATACATTTTCTTCTCAAGTGCTCATGGAACATTCTCCAGGATAGACCATATCTTGGGTCACAAATCAAGTCCTGGTAAATTTAAGAAAACTGAAATTGAATCAAGTATCTTTTCTGACCACAATGCTATGAGACTAGATATCAATTACAGGAAAAAAACTGTAAAAAATACAAACACATGGAGCCTAAACAATATGCTACTAAATAACCAAGAGATCACTGAAGAAATCAAAGAGGAAATCAAAAATTACCAAGAAACAAATGACAATGAAAACACAATGACCCAGAACCTATGGGATGCAGCAAAAGCAGTTCTAAGAGGGAAGTTTATAGCAATACAATCCTACCTCAAGAAACAAGAAAAATCCCAAATAAACAACCTAACCTTACACTAAAGCAATTAGAGAAAGAAGAACAAAAAAAAAAAAACCCAAAGTTTTCAGAAGGAAAGAAATCATAAAGATCAGATCAGAAATAAATGAAAAAGAAATGAAGGAAACAATAGTAAAGATCAATAAAACGAAAAGCTGGTTCTTTGAGAAGATAAACAAAATTGATAAACCATTAGCAGACTCATCAAGAAAAAAAGGGAGAAGACTCAAATCAACAGAATTAGAAATGAAAAAGGAGAAGTAACAACTGACATGGCAGAAACATAAAGAATCATGAGAGATTACTACAAGCAACTCTATGCCAATAAAATGGACAACCTGGAAGAAATGGACAAATTCTTAGAAAAGCACAATCTTCCAAGACTGAACCAGGAAGAAATAGAAAATATAAACAGACCAATCACAAGCACTGAAATTGAGACTGTGATTAAAAATCTTCCAACAGACAAAAGCCCAGGACCAGATGGCTTCACAGGCAAATTCTATCAAACATTTAGAGAACAGCTAACACCTATCCTTCTCAAACTCTTCCATAATATAGCAGAGGGAGGAACACTCCCAAACTCATTCTACAAGGCCACCATCACTCTGATACCAAAACCAGACAAAGATGTCACAAAGAAAGAAAATTACAGGCCAATATCACCGATGAATATAGAAGCAAAAATCCTGAACAAAATACTAGCAAACAGAATCCAACAGTACATTAAAAGGATCATACAACATGATCAAATCCAACAGTACATTAAAAGGATCATACAACATGATCAAGTGGGATTTATCCCAGGAGTGCAAGGATTCTTCATTATACACAAATCAATCAATGTGATACACCATATTGGCAGATTGAAGGATAAAAACCATATGATCATCTCAATAGATGCAGAAAAAGCTTTTGACAAAATTCAACACCCATTTATGATAAAAAAAGTCTCTCCAGGAAGTAGGCATAGAGGGAACTTACCTCAACATAATAAAGGCCATATATGACAAACCCACAGCCAATATTGTTCTTACTGATGAAAAACTGAAACCATTTCCTCTAAGATCAGGAACAAAACAAGGTTGCCCAATCTCACCACTATTATTCAACATAGTTTTGGAAGTTTTAGCCACAGCAATCAGAGAAGAAAAAGAAACAAAAGTAAATCAAATTGGAAAAGAAGAAGCAAAACTGTCACTGTTTGCAGATGACATAATACTATACATAGAGAATCCTAAAGATGCTACCAGAAAACTATTAGAGCTAACCAATGAATTTGGTAGAGTAGCCAGATACAAAATTAATGGACAGAAATCTCTTGCATTCCTATACACTAACAATGAAAAACGTGAAAGAGAAAGTAAGGAAACACTACCATTTACCATTGCAACAAAAGAATAAAATACCTAGGAATAAACCTAGCTAAGGAAACAAAAGACCTGTATGCAGAAAACTATAAGAAACTGATGAAAAAATTAGAGATGATACAATCAGATGGAGAGATATACCATGTTCTTGGATTGGAAGAATCAACATTGTGAAAACGACTGTACTACCCCAAGCAATCTACAGATTCAATGCAATCCCTATGAAACTACCAATGGCATTTTTCACAGAACTACAACAAAAAATTTCATAATTTGTATGGAAACACAAAAGACCCCGAATAGCCAAAGCAACCTTGAGAAAGAAAAACGGAGCAGGAGGAATCAGGTTCCTGGACTTCAGACTACACTACAAAGCTACAGTAATCAAGACAGTATGGTACTGGCACAAAAACAGAAATATAGATCAATGGAACAGGATAGAAAGCCCAGAGATAAACCCACGCACATATGGTCACCTTATCTTTGATAAAGGCGGTAAGAGTATACAATGGAGAAAAGACTGCCTCTTCAATAAGTGGTGCTGAGAAAACTGGACAGCTACATGTAAAAGAATGAAATTAGAACACTCCCTAACACCATCCACAAAAATAAACTCAAAATGGATTAAAGACCTAAATGTAAGGCCAGACACTATCAAACTCTTAGAGGAAAACAGAGGCAGAACACTCTATGACATAAATCACAGCAAGATCCTTTCTGACCCACCTCCTAGCGAAAGGGAAATAAAACCAAAAATAAACAAATGGAACCTCATGAAACTTAAAAGATTTTGCACAGCAAAGGAAACCATAAACAAGATGAAAAGTCAACCCTCAGAATGGGAGAAAATATTTGCAAACAAAGCAACTGACAAAGGATTAATCTCCAAAATACACAAGCAGCTCATGTAGCTCAATATCAGAAAAACAAACAACCCAATCCAAAAATGGGCAGAAGACCTAAACAGACATTTTAGGAAAGAAGATATACAGATTGCCAATAAACACATGAAAGGATGTTCAACATCACTAATTATTGGAGAAACACAAATCAAAACCACAATGAGGTATAACCTCACAACAGTCAGAATGGCCATCATCAAAAAATCTACAAACCATAAATGCTGGAGAGGATGTAGAGAAAAGGGAACCCTCTTGCACTGTTGGTGGGAATGTAAATTAATACTGCCACTGTGGAGAACAGTATGAAGGTTCCTTAAAAAACTAAAAATAGAACTACCATACGACCCAGCAATCCCACTACTGGGTATATACCCTGAGAAAGCCGTAATTCCAAAAGAGTCATGTACCACAATGTTCATTGCAGCTTTATTTACAATAGCCAGGACATGGAACCAACTTAAGTGTCCATCAACAGATGAGTGGATAAAGAAGATGTGGCATATATAAACAATGGAATATTACTCAGCTGTAAAATGAAAGGAAATTGAGTTATTTGTAGTGAGGTGGATGGACCTAGAGTCTGTCATACAGAGTGAGGTAAGTCAGAAAGAGAAAAACAAATACCGTATGCTAACACATATATATGGAATCTAAGAAGAAAAACTGTTCTGATGAACCTAGGGGTAGGACAGGAATAAAGACGCAGACATAGAGAATGGACTTGAGGACACGGGGAAGGGGAAGAGTAAGCTGGGACGAAGTGAGAGAGTAACACTGACATTTATACACTACCAAATGTAAAATAGCTAGTGGGAAGCAGCTGCATAGCACAGGGAGATCAGCTCGGTGCTTTGTGACCACCTAGAGGGGTGGGATAAGGAGGGTGGGAGGGAGACGCAAGAGGGAGGAGATATGCGGATATATGGTTGCATATAGCTGATTCACTTTGTTATACAGCAGAAACTAACACAACATTGAAAAGCAATTATACTCCAATAATGATGTTAAAAAAAAAAAAGTCTAGTTTGAAGATTTCCTATACATTTCCAGTTGGCATATCAATTAGTACCACCTCTGTGGAAGATAATTTAGCAATATTTACCAAATTTTAAAAACACATGGCCTTGAATGGCAATTCTCCCTTTAGGAACTTATACTATAGATACATGAGTTTTTAATGAAATTATTCATTATGGGATTGCTTGTAACAGTGAAAATTTGGAAACCACCTAAATGACTATCAATATGACACTGGTTAAATAAAAATTATGGTAAATCATGAATGGAATATAATGAAAGTATGAAAAGTAATGATGTGGCTTTTCATGTACTGATGTGTAAAATCTCCATGATATATCTAGAGGGTTACACCAAAACCAATAACACTGATTGACTGCAGAGAGGAAGTGGGGGAATAATGTTCAGAAGAGGGAGGAAAAATTTTCACCAGATATTCTTTTATACTTCTTGACTTTTGAACCATGTGACTGTAAAACCTATAAATACATTTTTTATATTCAAAGACATTTGTTTAGTTTTTAAAATAAACCTTTTTTTCTAAAAAAATGTGTGTATAAATATTATATAATTTTATTTAAAAATTACTCCAAGTTGAGCAATTATTTTGGAGTATCTACCTTCCCCTGAAGCTACGATTGCTTCGGTTTTAATGAGAGAAGAGCCTCAGGGCAAAGAGAAGCAATTATTAATTCCTCAGAATAAGCACTTACTGGTACTAGTTTAATGTTTTTAAAAATGCCATCTCTTTTCATATGGTGAATAGTTGGGATTTGCATCACTCTTTACTCAGATCTTTTTGTGTTAAGTGTTTCTCCTTAGTTCATCTCAATATTTACATTAAAACTCTTTCTAAACCTGTCATTCTACAGTTTTTGTAGATTCCACAAATTATATCACTTACATATTAAATGACAGCCACAAGGCAATCTTTTGGTGGTTTTCAGACAATTAATAGCAGCTCTCAGTTTTATAGAGTGTTTAGCATGTACCAAGCAGGCTCTAGACCTTTTGCTATATTTGTTTGTTTAATCATTACCATAACCGTATTAAGCAAGTACTGTTATTAACTTTTTCCAGATGAGGAAACTGAAGCACAGAGATGTTCACCAAGGTCCCCAAAATAAGAAGTGATGGAAGGAGGATTCAAACCCTAGATCCTGCTCCAATAATGATGATGGTTATGATAACTAATACCTACGGAGCACTAACTATGTATCAGGCACTGTCCTAAAATTTTTTCCATGGATTAATGATGTTTTGAGGAATTAACCAATTTAATCCTTACACCAGTTCTATGGGTGGGCACTGTTATCCTCCCATTAGATATGATGGCATTGTCTTAGTCAGTTCTGGCTTCTATAACAAAACCATAGGCTGGGTAGCGTAAACAACCAATATTTATGTCTTTGAGTTCTAGAGGCTGGGAAGTCCAAGATCAAGGTGGAGGCAAATTTGGTGTCTAGCGAGAGCCTGCTTCTTGGTTCACAGATGGAGGTCTTTTCATTGTGTCCTTACATGGTGGTGGTGGGGGGGGCAGGGCATAAACATTCAGTCCATAGCAGGTATCAAGGCACAGAAATTTATCACATCCTTAACCACTATGATATAGTGTTTCATCACAACCAAATCCATGAAGTAAGTAAGTTTATCTCCATCTTTCAGTGAAATTTCCTAGTTCGCATGTAGTAATGAGTAATGGAGACAGGGTTTGAACCCAGCCCTGTCAGCCTTCTACAATCCGGGCTCTTCCCATGACACCAATGTGCCCTCCCTAAAGAAAGGTCCGTGGAGTGCACAGCAGACCAATGGGGGTCTTGCACCAACCAGCTGTTTGTTTTTTCCACGTTGTCTAACCTCTCTTAGCTTTAATGGGCACAGTTTTGAAAGGAGCGAGGAGAACCAGAAGGTCTCTACAAACACTGACAACCCCTGAGGTTTTGCCACCTGACTTTCCCACTCCATCCGTTCTCTAAGTTTAGAAATTCTATACAAAAACCATCTCCATTAACTTCATACTCTGACACTATGAGACTCAGGGAAAATGAGTTCTGAGCATTCAAGAGGAAAGTTTGAAGTTATAGAAGAGAATTAACATTTGGCCCAGGGTTCAAACCCCGATACACCTGTGTATCAGCTGTACCCTACTCAACACCCCTCCACCACCACAGTCCTAGGCCTCTGCTCGTGCTGAACCTTCTGCTTCAGGCCTTCTGCCTCCCTTTCTTCTTTGAGGGCCCAAGTCTGTAGGATTCTTCTAGACCCTTTTAATTGTCTCCTCTGTGAATCCTCTCTGTTCTCTCCTCTCCCCATACTGGAAGCAATCTTTCTTGCATCTGGTTTAATTTTCTCTCTAAACACTAATGGAGGTCAAAAGCATAGAGATCACTGCCATTTCATTTATTTTGGGCTACCATTCTAACCCTTTTTCTGGTCAAAAAAATTTTTCATTATCTCAGGTCATTTTGCCTGCTACTCTGGAAGCCCATCTTAATTTTTTACGTGTGAAACCTATAATGAGGTTATTTCCTTAACAAGCAAAATAATCCCACTTCCTCTGACATTTTCTAAAAGGGCATTTTCCCCCTGTTAATATCTTGGTTGTCCTCTGCCTCTCTCCAACTTTTCTCTCTCCCCCTCCCTCTCAAACCCTCTCTCTCAATCTCCCTCCCTCCCTCCCTTCCTTCTTCCCTCCTTCCTCTCCTCCCTCTCAATCTCTCTCTCTTTCTTTTTAAATCTGTAAATTCAATTAAATTTAGCAAGTATTTGTTGAAGTCCAGCTAGGTACAGGACTCTATTAGTGGTATTATAAAGATTAAAAAATTTAGAAATCATCTCTCCCCTCGGGGAATTTAACAATCTACTTGGAAAGAAATATGCAAAAACTAATTATGACACAATACAGTCTAAGACACGTTTGGGGAACTGGAGATTAATCTTTCAAAACAAATAATGCAATACACACACAAAAGCCATCTTAAAAACAAGCTAAAGAAATGTATAAAACATTGAAAAATAGTTATTAGTTCTACTAAAAGAGAACTCAAGATACAAATTAGTTATAATTTGAAAGTTCTTCCAACTTTAATAAAACAGAAAACAAGTCCATTGGTATTGTTAATTCAAAGAACTAATCAGATAAATTTATATCTAAAAGATAAAGTGCCTTTCTTCCATAGTTATTTAAGCAAAAAATTAGTGTAACTTTCATTTATGGTATAAAACTTCTTTTTTTTTTTAGGTTGGCCAGGAATTAAGCAGAATTTTAATGGACCGCAAGTGCTGTATGACTAAGTTCATAGTATAATGTTTGCTTCATATGGAAGGGCTTCCAAGGGAGCAGTACAGTGAAATGGTGAGAAGGTATTTAGCATCCCAGGGAGTCCAGTAGACATTCTTTACTCTAACAGGCCAAAGACTAGCTTATTATTTCCCCAGGCTTGTATTCTCACATTCTAGAACAGGCAACTTTAAAATCTTTGGAATCTAAGCAATGGTAGAGACTTCAGTGACCCATCTTGGCCAGAGGTATGCTCTCATACGTCAGATGAACCCTCACTGAGGCTAGTCTTCCCTGGCAGTGCTAAAGGCAATTTCATTCATTTATTTGTTTCAAATGAGTTCTTCCATATTTTATAACCACCACCACCACCACAAAAAAACAGGTCTTATACACCTGTTAATATATTAGGTGAATGACATAATCAGTGTATTGATTTACTTTTGTATTGAAGAAATAGAAATAGTCCAAACGACATTGTCTAGCATTTCTAGCAACTCGTATTATAACATTTTTGTTGTTGTTGTTTGTTACCAAGATCAGAACATGTCTCAAATATTAGACAGTATGCTTATTGAAATAAATCAAAATAATACAAAACTGTGGTTCAAGCACACACGTAAACATAAATAATTATACACATATATAAGTGGAGAAAGAAGCATCAGAAGAAGAGAGGTGGTCTTTCCACCCACCCCTTACTTTACAAACAAAATCCTACTATCGTATTGGCTTACATTTTTTTTCTTAGCATAACCAAAAGCCTACATTTTAAAATATCTCACACATTGCAAAGTTACTTAATACAAAACTTAGTGTGCAACTGCTCTACTGAAAACAGTTTTGGAAAATGATTGTCACTATACTGGTGTTATTTACCTGTCATGTCAATAACACACATATTTATAATGTTCCAATTCATCAGCTTGGAAATTCCAAACAGCATTTAAGTGAAACATAGCAGAGCTCTCACATTATTAACAACAACAGAAAACATAAATATAACCCTCTCTTTCATCCAGGGTGTCCTTAGGAAGATTTGCAATGCATTTTATTATTATATTCACATAAACTATGCAATAGGAAATTTAAAGTAGAATGTAGAGGTGTGATTTATTTCTACTCATTTTCAACACTGTCTTCTGATGTGGTTTTGAAATAATGAGTAACACTATATTTTAGTCAATAAAACCAATATTCTGTTTTTACAAAATGAATTTTAGAAAATTTTAAAATACTCTAACAACAGAAAAACTAATACATTGGCTGGGATTCTGTGTGAGTTTCAAAAATTCTGTCAACAGCATAAGTATATTTTAGAACTATGACACAAGAAGAATTTTATTTGGCCTATGAATGTATTTTTATCTCTACATGTCTTATTTTGAGGAACATCAATAGAACAGTTTGCTTTAGCCAGACATTTTTTTAAAGAAAAATAAAGTTTGGGTTTTTCCCTCTTTATAAATGAAAAATGCTAGCTGCAGAAATTTCGTATAATACAGAAAAGTAGAAAGAAAAATAATTGCCCATAAAACCACTATTAGTAATATTTTTGGTATAATTCCTTTTGGTTTTTTTAATGAATAATTTTTGGTTTGGTGTTATTTGTCCCCCATGGTTAGAATAATACAATTTGGTATCTTTTTTTTTTTTTAGTAGTTTTAAGTACAAGGAGAAGGACATTAGAATGATATTTAAAATCCCATCTCAGTAAGTTCTGCCTCTGACTTACTTTTGTCACCTTGACAAATCACTTAATTCTCTAAGCCTCAGTTTCTCATCTATAAAATGGGGATAATACTGACATTTGTCTATTGTGATCTGACCTGAGTATATGTCCTCACAATTTTCAGGTTCTTTTTGGTGAATATTGGTAATCTACCATAATTAGAACTCCTCGCCAACATTCTGGCTGTCAAAAGATCTGTAGCAATGAGAGCAAAGCTCAGACTGATTTCTGTCAAACTTACGAATATTTCATGACGACCAGGAATACCAGTTCTCTATCTCTTTAGGTAACCTCCCAGCAGTTTTCTTGGAAGTTACACTCCAAGGCAAAGATGTTAACACTATTCTAAGATGAGGATCGACTATCCTTCTAGTGGGAACAGATGATGATATCTAAAACACTACTCTGGAGATGTTAGGCTGCTGGGCTTCCCAGGTTTAATACATCGTTCACGCAAATTTACAGGTGAATATAAAGTATTTCTAACTGATCAACATAGTTGGAACACCATTCATTTCACCCATGAGAAATAACCACTAATATTCCTTATGTTAACTAATGAACTCTCTAATAAAAAAATCACATAGTGATATCTGAAACCTGGTATAGATAGCCCTGCAGTAGAGATTCCTGGTTAACATCTTTCAAATATTACCAATCACCTCTGGACTGTGTATTTCTGATCTGAATATTGAATTGTTGACCAAATGTCTTTGGATTAGAAGTAAAAACCAATATACACACTTACAGTCCACTGTCTAGGATAAAGTATTTTAAAGAAACTTATGGACAATTAAAAACTATCTCATATACTATCATAAAGATTGAATGAAATCACTTAATAAATACTTACTGAGCTCCTAAAAATGTGCCAGGCACTATTCTCGGCTTTGAGAATATGGAAACAAAGGAGAAAAATTCCACTGTCATGGATACTATATTGACAATTAGTGCCTAGGCATTATGTTATCAATAAACTATCTGTAGAATGAATAAATGATTAATATTTTTGTTTTTTGTTGCTATCATGAATATGTTGATGATGATTATGTTAATTTATTATGCACCTATTGTATACATAGTATGACATATGTATATAGATATATAGAGAGATTATATTTAGTAAGAATATATATATTTATTTTAACATGAGCATTTTTTCTAAACACTATTGTTAATTACTACATAGTACCCTGAAGTCTGAAGGTGCAGAAATTTGCTTAACCATTCTCCTATCCTTGGCATTTAAGCTGTATTTAATTTTTTATAATAAAACTAGTATTGTTGGACTTCCCTGGTGGCACAGTGGTTAAGAATCCGCCTGCCAATGCAGGGGACACGGGTTCGAGCCTCGGTCTGGGAAGATCCCACGTGCCGTGGAGCAACTAAGCCTGTGAGCCACAACTACTGAGCCCGCGTCCTGCAACTGCTGAAGCCCATGAGCCTAGAGCCCATGCTCCGCAACAAGAGAAGCCATCGCAATGAGAAGCCCGTGCACCGCAACGAAGAGTAGCCCCTGCTCACCACAACTAGAGAAAGCCCGCATGCAGCAACGAAGACCCAACGCAGCCAAAAATAAATAAATACATTTTAAAAATGTTTTTAAAAACTAGTATTGTGAGAAACAATAGATTAATTTACTTTTGTTAGATATCCTATGAAAAGCTACTTAATAAAACTACTATAAGTCTTCTTTCTTACTCTCAACCATATTTGAATTTACGTACTATTGATGTCTGAGGGCCAAGCAGCTCACCTCTCTGGAAATGTTGTCATGTGTCCATACTAGATTGATATTTCAAATTTTAGTCTGTAAAAGGATAGCTTTGGCAAAGCCATGGTAAGGAGTCACATGTGCGGACACTTAGAAAAATTTAAAACAATATATATATATATATATATATATATATATATATATATATATATGGTGAGAAACATCTAAGTATAGGATCCTCTTCTGTTGCTCTTCCTCTTCCTACTCATTCTTTTTTTATTTCTAAGTAGTTTTTCCTTAGAGAAGATTCCCGAACCCTAACTATCTTTTCCCACAGATGGTCCCTCTTATACCAAAGAGGCTCTGGGTGGTGTAGCTCCAGCAGCAGACCTCCTGTACCACAGCCTGGGTCTGCAGCAGAAACCTTTCCCAGGCCACGTTTCAATCAGCGCTCGCAGCCTTTTCTGTCACTTGGTAAGTGAGTTAGAATCATTTTCCAACCTCCAGAAGCTGAAGTGGCTTACCAAGCATCACGAATCCTTCTAAATGGGAAGAGGTGCAACATATAACCACTTGTTCTTTATTTCTGAGAGGATATCGCAACATGCCCCAGGCCACTGGGGTCTTATAACCTACACTGATGAGGACAACACCCTGAACCTTCATAGGGTTTATTTCCTCTCTACCTTCCTTTTGGGTCTATTCTAGTTTGGAAAGGCAGATAATAAGTTTTATTTATTTGAAGATGCGTATATTTTCCATAATTTAATATCTCTAAAATCATCAAGCAGTTTACAGCAGATGTGATAAGAAAGCATTGAAAACAGACTGAAACATGCTAAGAATGATATCCAATTAACCACTGGAGGATTAAAGTCTGAGAATGGGGTCAATTTTGGTTTTTATCTTTCCCGAGAAAGCAAAGTCCTTATATCGCTAATGTGCTAGAAACCGTTTTTCCTCCAGGGGGTAGAGAGCCATTAAACTCTCATTATCATCTTATAAAATTGGGAACACTTGCTAGAATTATACGAGGGGTACTTCCAGCAACAGGAAAATCTGCACTTAAATAATCTTATACCCATAAATGAATGGGACTTACGATAAACCATTTTCCTGAAACAACCATAAAAGACCCTTAGAATCAAAAGTTACCATGATGAAAATGTAAGCAAAATAAGCAGACTGTTCTAATGATCTTTAGGGACAGACCTAATTTCCTCCTGAGGTATTGTAACATTATTAAAACGTTAATGGGATATCAGTCACCCTTAGAAACCTTTAATCCCAAAGATTTGTATTACACAATTAAGGTCCTCATTAAAGAACTGAACATCATCCATAGGCATTTAAATTGATATAGAAGTGATAATTCCCGCCTTTGGTTTTTATGTAGTCTCTTTTTAAATCTGAATGAGGATGGGGATGCAGAATCCATTGTTTCTAAGAAAACATTTAAATCCATTTCACAAACATGTTTTGTTTCATAAAACGTTTCACAAACAGTGGTCCACCTAGACCCTCAATGTGTTCCAAACATTTTTTGCAAGTGCTAAACACTATCTCCTTCCTAAGAAAATATTTATTATCACCCTAAAGAATCTAATATGACATATAATAAGTTGGGTGACCATACATTCATGTTTGCCTGGGACAATATTGGACACTTTAGTCCTGTTCTTTTCTTCATAGCAGTTCTAAAAAGCACCTGCAGGAAGTAGATGTGGTAGAAGAAAATGAAGACACATTTAAGCACATAGGAGAAGGATGCAGTATGCAGCCTTCTTCTGGTTGGAGACATTGTGAAACTGTAGCTCGGGAATTATCTGGCCCACCATCCTTCAGCGACTGGTAGAACCTGGCTTATCGCAGGTTTCCCAGCTCAGTGGCATCTTAACAAATATACAGAGTGGATGACAGCTATAGCAGCAGGTATTGCATGCCTTAACCACCTCGATTCACTTCCTCCTTAAATATTGCTGGTCAATGCAAAACAAAATGCACTGCCCAACAGCCAGTGGTGGAGTTGCACTCATGCAAGATTTATGGTCACTCAGCCTTCATTTTAGTTCCCCTACTAGTCTTGGCTGGATTTGGGGAAGAAAACATTAAAATCAGGGTAATTCAACTGCTCTGGTTCAGTATGTTTTTGTCTGTGGCAGTAGGTGTTCAAGGAAGTATAGTTGGTCTGAGAAATCGATGGCAGTAGAAGATTCCTCTTTAGAGACAAGAACCCAGGACCGGGGTATGCTCAAGGTGACTGTCCTATTTTGTCTTATTTCCTATTTCAGTGGTTGTTTTTTTTTTTTAAGTGGGGTAAAAAGCAGAAAGTCCAGACTTTTATCGTGACCATTGTCAGAAGACCTCACACAGGGAAATAAACCCACATGATATAAAAAAGAAAAAAACAAACAATACAATTCAAATTCTTCAAAAGTTTTTCCATTTACTGATTTTTCTGATTAACTTTTAACAGGAAACTCAACTCCAGAATAAATTATTATAGTATTCAAGCAAAAACCACTCATTACATTGAAATAGACATATGATTCCCATCAATAAGAAAAGCAATTACCTTCACAAATAATTTGTTTATTAATACCAAGTTATCCAGTGTTTTCTGGAAAATATTTGGGGCCCAAAAGGCTTTCCAATATTGTCCTGCAGTATTATTATTATTATTATTTTTTTTTTGTGGTACGCGGGCCTCTCACTGTTGTGGCGACGCGCAGGCTCAGCGGCCATGGCTCACGGGCCCAGCCGCTCTGCAGCATGTGGGATCTTCCCGGACTGAAGCACGAACCCGTGTCCCCTGCATCGGCAGGCGGACTCTCAACCACTGCGCCACCAGGGAAGCCCCTGCATTATTCTTAAATATTTACATGTACTAGTTTTCCTTGTAACAATAGCTAACACTTATACCAAGCTTCCTGTTTCCAGGCATGGTTCTCAACACTGTTCATGCATCTACTCATTTAAGCCTCCTAAAAGTCTTGGGAGGCAGGTACAAGTATTCATTGACAGATGAGGAAACTGAGATGCAGAGAAGTTGGCTCACCTGGCTAGTCAGTAGCTGCCTGTAATGCCCCAACTTACCAAACTGCCCCTCTCTCTTTATAATATATCTTTATTTAAAAGCTTTTCAAGAAAAGTACTATATCTTTTCTGTTTTCCTTTTGCCAATACCTCATGTCCTTCTTTATGTACTGCAAGCAATCAAGAAGAGGTATGATAAATATTTTAATCAATAGTAATCATGTCTCAGATAAATGAAAGACTGATATTCCATAAAGTTGTGCTTTGAGCATAGTAAAAGTTCAATAAGTATTTGTTGGCTCTTTCTAATAAAGTATATGGAGACTATGCCAATATTTCCTAAAAACAGTAAAGTGTTATTACTTCCTCATTCTTTAGTCTGATAAAATTCAATAAAAACTAAGCAACGCACTTCCCCTCAAAAATTACTTAACTGCCACTTCAAGTACATGAGTACCAAAAATATATTCTGAGCCACTTTTCCGTTGCGGAGCACAGGCTCCGGACGCGCAGGCTCAGCGGCCATGGCTCATGGGCCCAGCCGCTCTGTGGCATGTGGGATCTTCCCGGACCGGGGCACAAACCCGTGTTCCCTGCATCGGCAGGCGGACTCTCAACCACTGCGCCACCAGGGAAGCCCTGAGCCACTTTTTTGAACTGTTAATTTTTTCTTTGCAATTGTTGAGATATTGGGTTGAATAATTGAATCGTGTCCCCCCAAAATTCATATTTACCCAGACCCTCAGAATATGACCTTATTTGGAAATAGTCTTTGCCGATGTAAATAGTTAAGATGAAGTCATACTAGATTAGATTTGTCCTTATAAGAAGGTGGTGTGCCTACACAGAGACAGAGACAATACAAAGAAAACACCATGTAATGACAGAGGTAGATTCTGTAATGATGCACCTACAATGTAATGTAATGTAATGTAATTAAATGTTAAATTATTAAATAATGAATTTTGGGCAATTATTTTAAACTAAGTCGACAAAAAAATTGCTCAAGTCAGTTCTGACTACATGAAGCCATTTGTAATTATACAAAACACTTTAACCATTTGTTCTATTTACTTGCACAAGTCCCAGGAATATTTTCAGCTTGAAATAAGGACAAAGAAAAATTATTCATATTTAGATTTTTCTTCTGATACTACTTGGCAAGTGCATTTAACTTCTGAAAATACAACTTAAATATACTTTAATATAATGACAATGTTAATTGAAACCTAGAACTACTAATTATTTTTCTTATTTTAGCAATTTCTTGGCTCTCTAAGAGCTACCACTTAAGAGGCTGAGTGCCATTTCCAAGCAACAGGGAGAAATACATGATTTTTCAATTGGTATAAAAGTAATATTTACAGCTGAAATTTTTTTCAAATTTTTCATTTGGGACTTAAGCGTGTATGAATCACTAGAAAAGCTTACTTGCTGTTGGCATCACCTATAGATTTAAAGACATACAGGCACTGTATCCCTGGGGAAATAACACAGAGAAAGTGATGAGAGAAGAGTGTGAGATGCAGGTGACAACTAGTTCTTTACTCTATCAAAATATAAATTACAGTTCATTAATTTTTCATATGTAAGGTAAAGGAAGTATTAAAGAGGTAGTATTATAATTGAATGATCTCAAATTGTGGGCTGGTGACGTCCCTATGTGCAAAAGTTTTGCTCTCTAAAAATTTCTTCTCAAAAATCTGAATTTCCTTTTTTCCCCCTTCTATTCCTTTATTCCAAAATACCTGGACAAAGCCATGAATGAATAAATTTTAAAAGCAGGTTATACATCAACAAAACTGAATGAAGAACAATTATATACATCAATATGGATGAATGTCAGGTGTATAACATTGAACCAAAAAAAGCATGTCAAAAAACTAGGATGTACAATCATTTTAATAAACCTCAAAATAAGTAGAACCAAACAATTACCATTTACAGACTCGTAATTCACAACGATACTGTTTTTAAAGAGGCAAAATAGTGATATATGTTCAAAAAAATTGTGGGCTGGGGAATATACAAAAGTAAATGTTGTAGTCCCTCTTAATTCATCAATTCTATATATGGATGAGCTTGTTGAGTTACCTCTTCATTAAAACAGATTGTATGCTTATATCAGGCTCTCAGATATAAACAAAATTAATGCTATACTGTGAAGTTTTTCTGGACTATATTTACTAATGTCTATGGCCATCTTAAATGGCTATCGAGAGCTCTATATTAAATGAGGAAACTCTCCAGAACATAGACATTATATAAAAATTAGTACTGATTTCCAGCCATAGGATGTTTGTTTTTCTAAGCTATCTAAAAACAAAGAAGTATAACATTAAGATTCCTTCCAGAAGCCGGTTCCTGGCTTAATGCAAATTTTGTCTTATTTGTTACCCTTATGGTATCAAATTTAAAAAAATAATACAAAGGTCAAGAAACCATGGGATGTTGGCCAGTGGTCAGCTGGTCCTTCACACTGAATCCTGGCTCACAGAATCTTGCCTTTACCAGGCTAGTAGGTAAGAAGAATAGGTGGTGGGAAGACAAGGAAAGGGGCCTCAGCCAAGCTTGCCTCTGAACAGGAAGCAAAGGTCAGTTCAAGAGCTGAAAACAGGGAAATGCCAAAGGATTAAAGCCCACATATGTCCCTGCTGTGCTATGTGCATATGCACAGGTTTTTGTTAATTCAGATGTCTGTCCTCAAAATCAGGAATATTTATAGACGTGGAGCCCAAGGAGTAAAAAGCAGAGGAAAGTATAAAAAGCTGAGGAAAGGAAACGGAATCATGGTCTCCATTCCATTAGCTTTGACCTTGCCCATGTGCCTTCCTACAGCTCTGAGACAATGGAAGCCAAGATACTATGAAGAGGCAGAATAGAAGAGGCTCCCAGGGGTTGTTAAAACCCACACCAAAGTAGGGGTGCAGGACAAAATTACTAAGTAATCCATTTAAGAAATCAAGGTCTGCAATCCACTGGGATAAAAGTACTACTCCTAGACTTTGCAAAGGGTCAGAATCTTTGAACTTTAATGCAAATTTTTAAGAAAATTTTAATTGTTTTTTTTTTTTTACTTTACTCACAGCTAAAGGCAAACAAGGCGAGCAGGTAGGCAATTCGATCTGCTCCCTCCTTCCTCCTTCTCCAGCCTCAAGGCAGCCAGCATTCTCTGGCTGTTCACGTAGCAGCATTCCAACCCCAAACCACCAGGATTCAGTGACACACATTTAGTTACCTGAGATTTTGGAGGTGGATAACCAACTTCATCCCGACAGAACCCTGTACTAAACCACTCATTCCTCATTGAGGACTTGAAGCCTTCAAGTCCTCCTGTTCAGTTAAGGACATTTCAAATCTTACTACGCTAGTTAGCAAAAAAAAAGAAGAAAACCAAGGAGGAAAAGGAAAAAGAACAAGTGAGCATTACCTGGTATATAGTTCATTGAAGTTGTAGAAACGCTGTGAGATGTTGGACCAGAAAGACTCCGAGAGACCTGGTGAAGGTTTCCAGTGCTTTCAGACTCAGATGTCCCTGACCCGGGCTGTCCTGTGGTGTAACCAACCAGCAGAATGCAAAAGTCAAATGTGTACGTTCATGTCAAACTCCAGTGCATTTTCAAAGTGAGAAGCCAAGATTTCATTTTGCAGTCCCCTCGTGCGTGGCCCCAGGCGTAATTTGAAAATTATCGTTTTCAGGTTCAACACTGACGTTTCTTCCCTTATAAGTACGTTATAGCTAATTTTCCTCCCAATTCAGTTTCATTCTTATTAAGCATGGTTTGTGCTCTTCAGCTCCCTTAGTAATTTTGTCTCACTTCAAAGAACCTATTGCTCCGGCTTTTGAAGGAGGTCGTGGGGAGGATGTGATCGCTGTTTGACCCGGAAGCTGGACCCGGAAGTCGGCGGCTCCGCACCCACTCCCCGCCCTTGGAAAGTACCTTCTGCCCAGCTTTCACACACAAGGAACTATTTTCCAGCACGCAGCTTTGAGAAAGCAATGTGGTGTTGAGACCATCCGGACTGAAAACGTGACTGAACCCAGTTAAAGCCTCTGTATAAACTTTTTTTTTTTTTTGGCGATACGCGGGCCTCTCATTATTGTGGCCTCTCCCGTTGCGGAGCACAGGCTCCGGACGCGCATGCTCAGCGGCCATGGCTCACGGGCCTAGGCGCTCCGCGGCATGTGGGATTTTCCTGGACCGGGGCACAAACCCGTGTCCCCTGCATCGGCAGAAGGACTCTCAGTCACTGCACCATCAGGGAAGCCCTGTATAAACTTTTAAAATTCTGGCTGTCCGTTGCCGAGATTGCTCATTTTGCGGCCGCCAGAGACAAGCCTCCAATGTAAGTTTCCTTGCTCATTAAAGCTGCCACTTACTGATCTGGAGTGGCAGTCTCTCCCCGCCCTCTGTGTACAGGGGCCAGTTTCAGATTTCACCCCGGGGTGGGGTGGGGGGATTCCCAGAATTGTGAACCAACACCTGCTTTTCTCTCAGGATTAGCAATCTTTTTGATAGTTTTTGCAATCTAAATGCCAGTTTAGAGATTTAAATGTATTGACCTAGGCTAACTTAGTCGCGAAATTTGCATCGGGGTCACTGTTTTCCTCCAAGACTTGGAGAAGTTTCTGGTCTTGGCCTGAACAGACATTAGGCTGAACAGCACATGCTAGTGAATTAGACCTTCTGCCCAAGGTGTGAATTAAGAGCGGGACTGGCTGCCGGTGAGACAACCGCCATCTACTGACCCCCCAGCCCTTGCCCAAAATAACAGAAGTGAGAGGCTGAACGAAGTAGTTGTGTTGCCTGCCTTGTGCTTTATTTCTTAGCATTCACTTGTATTTTGCATGATTTATATTTCTATACATATAGCATATTTTCCCATGTCTATAAAGCTTTAGGAAGTGCCCTGCTGAATATGTGAATAAACTCTGCTTAGTCGATTAGGTCCCCAGATGCCCTGGGACACCTTGGGGGTGAATGAATGGTGAGGAATTCAACCAGAACTGTTTGTGTGGCCATGCCCTTCCACTGAGACTGTTTGCACGCCTTTTTCTTTAGCTAGGGTAATCGTCTCATTTTCCCTTATATACTGTTGGTTTTCCGTAAGGCAAAGTCATAGAAGTGAGATATTCCTGGTTATTTTAACGTAAGGATGTGGATGGTACAGATCAATTTAGATCACTGCTCAGTTCTCTTTGGCCAGAACAACTGCTTAATTTATTCTTCTTCCTCCAAGCAGAGTGCCAACCAGAGTGTCTCAAATCATTGGAGATTAAAGAATTCATGCTGGTTTTTAGACCTTTGGATATTTCACATATTGAAAGCTCTGATAAGACTTTCATCATTCATCAAAGGAAAAAGACGATAAATTCAGGTTTAGCCTTCTGGCCTCCAAACTCAGAAATAGTTCAGGGTGTCCGTGTCCTGTCTCTTTTTCAGTGAGTCTTAAATGTAGAGGGAGAGAAACTTAAGAGTTGAGTTTGTCAGATGAGGATTCAGTGATCGCAACCACAGCATGAAGTTTTCTGTTATTATTCCCATTTTGTGAGTGGGCAGATGGAGGCACACAAAGATCTAGAAATTTGTCTAACTTCAGAAAGCTAGAGAATGGTGCAGCCAGTGGTCAAATTCTTATCTGTCTCCTTGCCTGGTGGCAGGAAGAAGCATAGGCACCTGGTTATATTCTCCCAGTGTTTTAACTGTGATTTTCTCACCATTAGTGCATCATGATAGCAAGATACTGAGTCATGACCAACACTGCCATGGAATAAAGTAAGAGAGGCATGAGTTGTTTCTTGAAACTTTTGTTTCATTTATGTAATATAAACACACATATTCATGCACACTGTTTTGTGATAGAGACTGTCTCTATTTCTTCCTGTGATCCTACTCAGAAATGAAACTAATTAAACTGCCAAACTACTCTCTTTTGGGGATTCTTTGTTATTCTATAAAGACCCCAGTTTATGGGTTTGAGAAACATTGTTTTGAGGCAAAGCAATTGCATTATGAGTTTTTTTCTCCAAGTGCAGAGATTAATAGAACTATTAACTCATGTAATTCCACACTGTAATATTCTGAAATTCCCCAGTGTGAATCTGCAAAAGACAGCTCTACCTCACTATTACAGTATTTATACTTTACTTTAAAATACTTCTGCATAGACAATGTGGTGAGTTTATATATGTGGACATGTGCATATGTACGGTGAGGGGAGGTTTGTTAACTTAAGAAGTTAATGCTGGTGGTACGCTAAACTGTGAATGCTCGTCTCGGAGATGGTAGATCCGCTCTTGAAAGAATCTAAGCCAGTGACTTCCAACCCTAGCTGTACATTAGCCTCTGAGACTTTTATAAAGAATTAATAGGTATAATATTTTATTTTTAAAATTATCATACAATAAGATTGACCTTTTCCTTTGTTGTTGTTGTATGGTTCTATGAGTGTTAATACATGTACAGATTTGTATACAACTCACAATCAGAACATAGAAGAGTTTCTTCACCCAAAAAACTCCCTTGTGTGTATTGCGACCCCTTCAGGGTCCAGTGCCAATCTGGATTTGTTGAGAGGTTTTTAAAAAATACCAATGCCTAGGCTCTGCCCTCAGAGTTTCTGATTAAATTAGAGTGGGGTTGGTATTGGGGTCTTTATTTAAAAGTTTCTTCGGTGGCTCTAATGTGCTTCCAGGGCTGAGAAGCTGGTGCCCTCATCAGCCCACACTCCCGAGGCTGCTATCACAAGATCTTCCACTCACTTCAGCTCAAATCTGCAGTATGTGTTTAGTTGGAATCATGGATATTAAAGAATTTTTTTTTTCATTGTAGAAATGAATGGTGCTCAAAATATGTGAGTGACCTGGAAGAAGTCTTGCCCAGGCACCTCCCCCCACCCCCCACAGAGAGGACTGGGCACCTGGTGAGCCCATCACCCATTGCAGAAGACCATGGGCCTCGTCAAGGAAGATTGTCAGGTGCAGGATCTGACCAGACGTTTAGCTGAATTCTGTCCCTAGAGTATTATAGGATGTGCGTGAGCAAATCCTTCATGCCTCATGGCTGTCTAGAGTGCCTAAAAGGATAGGTATCTGTGATTTCACTGAGACTTCAGAGAAGCTTGATATCTGTCTCTGCTTACCTCTAAATGTTTGCTTTGCAAATGTGGTCTGAGACTTGATTTCTTTGTAATTTACCATCCGATAGAGAGACGTTGGGGGAAAACATTACGCTTTCCAACTTCTAACTTTTAAAGCAGTAGTTCTCAGTCTTAGCTGTACATTAGAAATGCCTGGGGAAATTTTAAATCCTGATACCCAGACTACAGCCTACTACAATTATTTCAGAGTCTCTGGGAGTGGGATCCAGGTATCACTATTGATACTTTTGAAATTCCTCAGATATGTAGCTAAGGCTGAGAACCACTGTATTAGAGGCCACTGATATCTGGCAAAAATAATCTAATAATTTTGAACAAATAAATTGGCTTAAATTTATTCAACTCATTAAGTTGAACTCTGTCTTCCCTCACCTGCACATCTGGGCCTGGCTTCCAGCTGAGCAACTGGTTGGATGCTTATTTATACCATGTAGTTGCACATTGCCTTCACCACTGGCCTCTCTGCTTGGAGCCATAAATACCCTTAGAAGATGTATTAGTTGTCTACTATTGTGTAACCATTTACTCCAAAATCTAAAATGATAAACATTTATTATTTTGTAGTTTGTGTGAGCCAGGCATCTAGGAATGACTTATCTGGGTAGTTCTGGCTCAGGGTTTCTAATGAGGTTACAATCAAGTTGTAATCTGAAGGCTTGACAGGGGCTGGAGGGTCCACTCTAAACTCACTCATGTGGCTGTTGCCAAGAGGCCTTAATTTCTTGCCACGTGGGTGTAGGTCTCAACATAAGGCTGTCTGAATACCCTCATGACATGGTAGCTGGCTTCTAAGAGACGGCACAGAGGAAGCTGCGTTGTCTTTTTTGACCAGATTTCTGTGTCACACACCATCAACCCCCTTTAATTTTATTTGCTAGAAGCCAGTAACTAAGTCTAGCCCACGCTCAAGGGCAGGGAAACTAGACTCCACCTTTTGAAGGAAAACTGTCAGATCTTGTGGACAAATCTTAAAACCACCACAGAAGATAATTGGATAGGGCTAAGGGAATATAAAATGTGTTTACATTGCCTTTATGAAAAAAAAGTCGAATTACTTAACAGTAATCAGACACTTACAGAATGCAAAAAACTCTCGGAGTTGAGATCACAAATTTCATGATGTTAATGTATTAATGGGCAGCCACGGCAATTGGTTCCCATACCTTAAGTCTTAAGAAGGAGAAAGAACACACCAGACCAAAAGAAGTCATCTCATCTTGCTCAAACCCCAGTTTTACAGTGAATCAGTTCTTTAAGAGACATGTACTTTATGGGGAATGCTATGCATGTTGTTAACAGATAAACAGAAATGACGTTTAATTTCAAGCTCCATTAGTGAGAACAAGGGAATAGTGAGAATGGTGAGAACAAGGTCAGCCAAGATGGTAAAGGACAAAAGTACTTCATTTCCAGTCACTTAAAATAGTGTACAAATGCAGCAGCTAGGATAATGTTGAGTGCTTGCCAACTTAAAATAGAAGGGATTATAGGAAAGAACTAGAAAGCCTTGATACCAGAAGATCTCAAAATGCTCTGTTTTCTATTGAAATAATTGTTTTTACAGCAAGCATTTGGATCATCTAGACTAGATATCTACAGTCTATAGGCTGAATCTGGCCTGCTCTTTATGTAAATAAAGTTTTATTGGAACACAGCCATGCTCATTCCTTTACACATTTACCCTGGCTGTTTTCACAGTACAGCAGCAAAGCTGAGTAGTTGCAAAAGAGGTTCTATGGCCCACAACACCAAAAGATTTACTATTTGGCCCTTTACAGAAAAAGTTTGCCAATCTTATAGACTCAAGATGGGGATATATGAGCTTTATTAACTTCATTACAATAATCCCAAAGCTTTTATGATAGATTCTCTGGGCTTAGAGACAGATCTAAGAGAAAAAAATGATGATCAGGAGACTGGCAAAAAGCATGCCGTTATTTATTAAAACTTGCTACATTTAGGGCAATATGACTAAAAGTTAATGAGAGTATTTCCTCTCATCCCATAAGTAAAAATGTAATCTGGAAGTAAGTCAGTACTCTTTAGTATGTAATTGATAGAAAAGAACCTTAAACTAGTTTCATGAAAAAGAGGGAGAGACATTTATTGGCAAATAAAATTAAAGGGAGTCAGAACCTGGGAATTTGAACACCATTCTTCTCTTTCTTTATGATTCTGTCTCTCTCCCTTTCCCACCTTTCCTGCGCTCCCCCCTACACCCCAATCCTGTTCCTCTTTCTCTGTTGGCTTCAGTTTTTCTGCTGCAACTGAGTTTTCTCCATGTCATAAGGAGTGTGACTCCTGGAAGCTCCAAATATATGATTCCTGTCATCACTAGAGCAGCCAAGAGATCATTTCTCTTATCTAACCTCAGTATAGAAATCCCAGAAGATGAGGTACAATGATTGGTTTGGGGCCCACTCCAGTGGTTACAGGGTTAAGCCTTTCTACAGATGAAGAACAGAAGAGGAAATGGTGTGAAGACAAAACGACAAGCAATGGATGGACACAGCCTACTCCATAGTACCAACTGGCCCTGCCATAATAGTTAGTGACAAGACCCAAGGAAATTCTAAGAGGATATTCCATCTCTTCATTGGCTTAGGCATGGCTCTTGTAAATCATAATTATTTAATATATTTTGATTTGAAAACCTCACTAGGTTTCACAACTCCATTCACTTGTTTCTCAAGAAATTCTTTATTCTTCATGCTATACTTGATGCTTCATAGAAGATAGACATACAGTGTTACGTTTTCCTTTGACCATATCTTTCTCAGGGCAAATAATTCCAATTTCTTGGTTCTTCCTCAAGACTCTATGGCTGAGAGTTCACTCGTTTTTGTTTGTTGGTTTTTTTTTTGTTTGTTTGTTTGTTTTACTTCTGTAACATTTGTTTTTGCCAAATTTAAAACACATCTTCTTAATATATGAAACTCAGAATGTGACAAGGGGTAATGATCCATACAACCCTGGCTATATTTAGAATTAACATTGGAATCAGATTCGCCTGGGAAGAAATCCTAGCTCTGTGACTTACGTGTTGTATGATCTTTAAATAATACTCTCATTTCATAGATGAGGATTATAAGATTTCATTTAGTAAATATTTATTGAAGTGCTTGGGATATCAACAATGAACAAGAGAAGTAAGTTCTCCACCCTCACAGAACATGTATGTCAAGGAGAGTATAGACACATTGATAGGCTATTTCCATGTATTGTGGGAGGTACTGTGATATGAAACACAGGATGCTATAAGGGGACATAGAAAAGATATTCAGCCTAGACAGGGGTGGGGGTGAGAAGTAGACACTTCCCAGAATTGGTATTAAGGTGAGACCTAAAGCAATGAGCCAGGGAAAGGAGAGGAGAGTGAATAGTGATTGAACAATGTTTGGGGGTAGCAAATTTATCATAATAGAGGAGAGCATGATGATTTAAAGGAACTGAACGTTAGTCAAGTATTAGTCAGGAATCTTCAGGTGGTGAGTGGCAGAAATGAATTTCCAACTGGCTCAGCTGAAAAAGTAGAATTTACTGGCTCATTAATCAACCTGTGGGTCTACTTGGCTGGCATCAGGGATGGCAAGATATAAAGACTAAAAAAATGACACAGTTCTCTTCATCTCTGCCCCTGCCTTTTGCTTGTCTTTGCAGGTGAGGTTTATTCTCTACTTTTGTAGATTATTTTCTCCACACAACTGAGAAAATAGATACCAAGTGATGTGAATTTACAAACGGTAGCTTTGCTATCGAAAAGGAAGGAGAGGTGCTATTTTCCATTTGCTCCAGGCTGCAAAGATGTCAGTAATTGTGCAGGGTCTGAGGTTTACCTTACAAGCTAACAAGTTAGCCTGTCATAGTTACATGGATGCTGGTAGAAGACTCTAGACTGCTGGCTCAAAGACAGGTAATTCTCATGGCACAGCGGGGCAATGTGTGAGCTTACTGTTCACATCAGTCCCCCTTGGTCCCCTAGCATCATGGGGACAATGTGGAGCATCCCAGGTAGATGTTGCACCCACAGTGGGCTTGTGTCACCCCTAAGGATCTCTGATCTTAAGAAACTTTCGATCTTAGAGAGGGACTGCTAGCAAACCTGCTCAAATTTCACCCTGCAGGGAGACATTATCTTTATTATTCTAGCCAGGGAACAAAAATGTCCTCTGACCCACAGGGAGTTACTATCTCTAACGTCTGGCTGTTTGATAGGCAAATATCCTTGAAAAGATAGTCCAGGATAAAAGCTGTCACAGGATGTGTAGAAACACCATGGAGAATTGCCCTCCAACCAAAATCCCAGGGAAGGAATTGAATTGGTGTGACTTGGGTCACGTGCCCATCTTGGATCAAGCACTTTGTCCCAGGATATGGGGTAATATTATTGGCTCTGGTCAAAATCAACTTCCCACCCAAAGACAGGAGTCAAGGCCGGTTACTAAGACAATGGTGCTTGACAAAGATGAGTCATATTTATTATGATTCAGAATTAGAGTACAAATTATAAGGCTGAAGAAGTAAGATGGGTTATGAAGAACTATGTAGTCATATTGAGTTTGGAACTTTTCCTATGTGCAATAGGGATTTATTAAATAATTTTATAATGGGGGGTAGTGTTAGTGTTATCTTTAGAAATATCACACTAGCACAGATTTTAGGGATAGGAGAGGGTAAATGAGGAGACAAGTTAGGGGACTATTACAATAGTCCAGGTAATAGATAACAAGGACCTGAGCCAGGACAGTAGGGATGAAAAAAATGGGCAAATGTAAAGATATTTTGGTAGCATCAATAGGGAGAGAAGACAGAATAAAGGACAAACTTTGCTCCTGTTTTGGGAAACTTAAGTGAATTGAGATTCAGAACCTAGAAAGAGAAGTAAGTTTCCGGAAGGAAAGAAGGCAAATTCAACTTTGAAAATTATAAATTCAAGGTAGGATGGGTCATAGAAAGCTTAGGTTGAGAAGATGGATTGGGATGTCCAAGACATGACAGAGAAGTAGGCTAGATAGAGAAAAGGCTCAAGGACAAAAGCTGAAAAACAGATATTTTAGGGGCAGGCAGAAGAAGGGATACCTGAAAAAAAAAAAAAAAAGTTGGGAAAGAGTAGCCAGGATGATTAGAAGAAAACTAAGAATAGATAGTAGAAGGGAAGCCAAAAGAAGATAATTCAAGAGTAGAAATTGACCTTTTTTTTTTTTAAAATGCTGTGCAACATGCCATACAACAATGTACCACAAGGTAATGAGAATTAAAAACAAAACAAAGAACTCAAAGCTTCAGGAAATCAAAATTCTTTGGTTGTAAGATAAGGAAGGAATTCCATCAAACTTAAAGGAGCACTGAGGGGATAAAGTGGGTCCTTTTTTTACATTTCTCACACTATGAAGGCATTCAGTAAGTGTCCATCATTTTCCTTTATAACAGTGAGTCACTGTGACCTCCACGTGGCTCAGATTATACTCTTACTCCTAGATCTTACTCAGTCACTCATACATATCCAGTCATTACATCTGTACTAATACAGCATTTTTGTGCTCCACCGTACTTGGCCTTAAAAAAAGTACTTTTTTCCCCTTCTGATTATGTCACTGGTACCAAATCCTTTGACATACGGGTTGCACCAAAAGTCACAGATTAATTGGCAAGGTAAATACAAGTGACATTTTATTTCTGCTCATCTCATTAATGTAGATCAGTTCTGAGTGATTAGTTCTCTTCCACACATTGGGTTAAACAGCCCTATAACTTGGTGCCATACAGAGTAGAATGGTTTGCAATTGTTCTGTTTGCTTTCCCAGGGAGGATTCAGTAGTTTTTTTGTTTATTTTGTGTGTTTGCACATGACACTCTCTTACATTTCTCATTTTTCTTCCTCCAGAACTAGCTCAAATAAAATAAAAATTCTTAGCTCTTCCTTTAGAAAAGGGGGGGGGGGAACTCATGTGCCACTCCAAGTGGAGAAAGATTGGGAAAGGCATTTTATAATTCATTAATATACATTGGTTCCCCTTAAAATTTTTTCCTTTTATGAAAAAGAACTGAATAATGTTACAGGATCAGAAACTGATAAAAAATCACATACTTTCAAAGATTTATCACTTGCTTTTTATAGCTTTATTGACTATTACCAAGTTTCAAATAATTAAATACTGCAATTGGGACATTAAAAATACAAACTAATTTACCAAAATAATTGTATTGTGAATATTATGTACAATATTATACATTTTACATTACATAAAGGGTTTTTATACATAAAGGTACGATTTGATTCATGATTACCGAAAACCCAAAATACATTTGAACGACACATTCCTATGCATACATACATAATCACTCAACTGGGATAATCAAAACCATACATGAGTGTGGTTATCAAAAAATAAAATTACATTCATACGATAATGGTAGAAATTGAAATCTGTTTTTATTGATTTGAAAGTACTATTATAAAACCACACACAAAAGAATGATATAACCTAATTCTATTTAGTTAAAAATCTTTATACTGGAGACTGCAATATGTCTCTATCCCATGGGAGATTTTTGATTTTTAATATTTTTATTTTAAGGGACTTGTATAATTCATAATCATTAAAAGTCTATCCATGGGCATAAAGTAGACCCATTCCCAGCACAGAGAAAAGTCATGAGGGTCAACCATACCACCATGTGTATTTTACCATATCGTTTTTGAAAAATACCCTATTCAGTTGTACAATTTGATATGTCTTCATATTCATGCTTGTCATCAGTGATTACATACAGAGGCACAGAGCTCACAGGGGAAATATATATTACTGTGGAGAATTAGATACTAAAACAAAGCTATCACTGGGTGACTACAGAAAAAAAAGGGGTGCTTACATGGAAAATGCCACCCATACACACTAAATTAGTTGTTAAACAAGGTGTCAGTCCCTCAAAAAGGTTAATACGCTGATGTGGCATACCTTGTTTGAATCCTGAAATAGATCTAAGTCCAGAATACTGTCAAGTGAGTTTTAGTTCTATCTCACATTTAAATTTAATTCCTCTCAAGAGGAAGAGCTGTGATTTTAAGCCAAACATTTTTTCTAACTGATCTGAAAAGCCTGAAAAAAATGTCTTTCTAACAAAAACGTCTTTCTAACTGTATGTCACTCTGTCCATGAATCTTATGCTAGAGATACACAGACTGGTGAAAATTCTATCAGAACTACGCATAAGAACCTCGGAAAGACAGCAGTTAGTAAACTGGCCATTCTCCTTAATGTCTGTACAGCATTTTTCAGTATTCTCTATCCTGCATTTCATCAAAGGCAAACAACAGAATGCTTGGAACATAGAAGACAGAGAAGGAACAAGTTGAAACATATACAAAAGCAATGTCTTCTCCAACATCACATAAACTATGAAAAATGAGATTCAGAGCCCAAGGTCTGCTTTATTGTTTTTCTTCTCGTTCGTGTTTTGCTTGAATATAAAAAGAAGCTCTAACCTAGGTTAACAAAATATATTCATATAAATGTATGAGCATTTCTAATACAAAAGTTAAAAAAGAAGTCTGAATTCTTAAATTTCTGTAGTTAAATATCCTAGAGTTCAGTAGGCAGATTTATTTTTGAGCAGCTTGAAAAGAATCCGTCGGCTGAGCTCTGTCTGTGAAATCGGACACGGCTACATTTCAGCTCTTTGCCGAGATTTCTCAGCAGCAGCGGCTCCGTCCTCCTCCTCCTCCTCTTCTTCCTCGTAGTGCTCCTCTCGGCCTTTGGGGTGGTTGTCATCTCGAACTTCTTGCTCTTCTCCATCATTGTTTTTCTCATCGGCCTTGAAGTTAAAAAGAAAAAAAAAGGAAGACTAAGAGAGAGGGCACAGAGTTAGTGGTATAAATAATTCCCTCTAAAAAAAACACCCCCCAAAACCAGTATGAAGTTACTCATTTTTGGAGAAAGAAAACAAGTGAAGAAAAATGTTCCAACAGGCGAGAGCGCTACAGTCTTTTCTAATCTTCAGGTTGTCACAGATTTTCCTAGTTCTAGGTTGGCCTGTTAAACTATACGGCACCTTAGACGTACCCACTGGTATCTTTCCAACTATACATACGTATCTCCCATACTTGCGCGCACAGGCACACAAGCGCAATAGAAATAGGTAGATCCTACGCGTACATTTTCATCATTTTCACCATAGGTCTCTTCAGCATTATGCTCCAATTCCCTTTTTTTCTCCTCAGTCAAATCTTCCTGAACCTAAAACAAACCAGAGACATCAGGTGACACCTTGATCATTTCAACACTTGCAACAACATGTTTTGATTTCCCAAAAGTTAATTCAAAGCAGCAGAGACAAAATCAAACTAAAAATAAATATGAAAAGAAAGTCAGAGATTTGACTGGTCTATTAGCCATGAAGAAATGTATAATACACCTACTACAAAAAAATCAATGTGATTCAGAATCTAGGACCTTTGTGTTTCTGATTTGTTTAACACTCCAAGTATAACACCTGAAGAAATTCACCTTATAAAATTAAATGGGAGAACTGTTGGAAGTCTGAAGGCTCTGACAGAATGTAAGTTCTTGTGAAGACAGGAACCAACTGTCTTACTCAACTAACTGCCTTCAATGCCTAGATGTGTACTTGGCACACTGCAATTGCTTAATAAATACTGTTGAATGAAATGAGTCAATGAATGAATCAATGAGTCAATGCAAAATATAGCTACTCTGTAAAGGCACAGAAATCAGGCACCACTACCTATATATAATGTAGTAGAAAACTGAGGAAAACCTGTGTATATACGTTTCTATAATTAAGAATAAACTTCTCTGGCTAAAATATCTAGAACACAGAATACAATCATTTCAATTTCTTCATAAAATAGTTATTAAGCTACCTCAAATCCCTACATCTCTTTAGTGTTCTAACACATTTCTGTTTTAAGTAGTTTTCTTCGTGTATGCTACTACTATTATGTGTCATTGATTCCGATTGTTTTTTTATCAAAATGCAAATCAAAGAAAGCATCCAAATATTTTTGCGAAATAATCTCTATTTAATGATCACATTCCACACAAATAGAGGGTAAAATATTTTCTAACTTAACGATTCTGAAAACTATACATATGCCAAAAGGTTTAAGTCATTTGAATACATTTCAAAAAATCGCTGACTGCCAATTAAGCATAATGCAGTGTCCAGGTACCAGAAAGAACCCTGATCTCTCTGAGGAGAGCGGCATAAAAGTAAGTCTTCTTGAATAACACACAAAATTACCTAATTTTGGGGGGCGGGGTGTATGTGTGATAAATATCCCAGAAATGGGCAAGGGGAGGAAAGTATGCAGGTGTTATAATTAAGGAACGACTAATTAAGGGCTGCCTCAAGGTGTCCAGCCCAGGTTCAGCAGGATGAACTGCAACCCACCAGACTCACTTTGGAGGGACCCTGGCCTGTTAGGAGCTTACAAAGATGACCCTTCAAAGATGCCCTAACAGAGCCCAGCCTTCACGAACCTCTTCTAACCAGTTAATTGTTGGCTGGACTTTCAGCCCCTACACCACGCTGGCACCAAATAAATACACTGTGGGGACAGGTATAGAGTATACTTTGTATTCATGTGTCCTGGTAGAGCGAGCTATAAAGAAGACAGCTCTGTCTTAACTGCAGTTTCTATCAGTGGCCAATGACATCTCTTCTGCCCTTAGTCATGGAATCTCATCACAGCATTTCCCAAGACATTGTAACAAAAACAGTGAAGCACTTATTTCAGACTATATTAAGGTCTCACTAATTGAAAACTGCTGAAGTGTCCCCAGTCAATTTCCGTGAACAGACGTGTCTTCTACAGCCTTAATAATGAAAATACACTAGTGAACACTAAACATGCTTTAGTTGGGGTTGGGAGGGAACTGCCTTGAAACTGTGGTATGGTGAAAAGGACCAGTGTTGGCAAACTTTTGCTGCAAAGGCCCGGAGAGTAAATATCCAGACTTTCTTGGCCATAAGGTCTCTAGCAACTACCCAACTCTAGTGCAGCAGCAGCCTTAGACAACATGTACACCAAAAGGCATGGCTTGTGTTCCAATAAGGCTTCACTTGTAAAATAGGCCCAGGCCTGTAGTCTGCCAAGCCCCTAATGCAGACCGTGGGGTCAGACAGACCTGTGTTAAAACCTTCGCTCCTCAACTCGCCAGGTTGTATGAACTATAAGGTCACTTGTTTTTACTGTGAAGATTTTCAGGCGCACACAAATAAAGACAATAATTCAATAAACTCCGTACAGCCATCACCAAGGCTCAAAGGTTACCTCAGTGTTGCCACACTTGCATCACCTATCACTTTTATTTTCTGATGAATTATTCTTAAAATTCTAGATAGCATGTAATTTCACCCCTACTCATCTCGGAATGTATTTCTAAACACACTGGACTTTTCTTATATAACCATAATGCCATTATCACGTCTGATAAATAATTCCATGGTATCATCTAGTGTCTAGTCCTTACTTACATTTTCCTGATTGTCTTAAATATGTCTATTTATAGTTGGTTTGTTCTAATCATGATCCAAACAAAGGCCACATCTAACACCATTTCCGCTCCCCTCTTTTTCCCTTAATGCTATCTTGAATTGTTGTCTAGTAAAATGACCCACATTCTGGATTTATTTGCTTCTTTAAGGTATCACTTAACTCATATTTTTAGCCTCCACATTTCTTATAAAAGGAAGTTAGCTTAAAGGCTTGAATGAATTCAGATTCAATTTGCAAAACAAGGACTTTTCAGAGGTGATGCTGTAGATTTCATGTTTTCATCACATCAGGAGGCATATAATGCTTGTCCCACTTTTAGTGAAGCTAAGGTTGGCCAGTGAGCTCAGATAGCTACAGCCTGATCCCTCCATGGTAAAATCCCCTGACCTCCATCTATCTGGTGATATCCATTGACGACTGCTCTTAAATCAACTGTTTTAATTAAGAGTCACAAAACGGGTGACTTTCTAATTCCATCATTCCTTCTGTATTGACTAACTTCTATAAAGAAAAACATGCCCATATCAGCTCTTTAGTTACTGTGCTTAGTATATTTAATCATGGTAGCTTTTAAAAGCAGACCCGGGTAGGGTCTAATCATGGTTCTAACAATAACAAGTTGTGTGACCTCTGAAAACTTACGTAACCTCTCTGAAGCTCAAATGTCTTATCTGTCAAAGAGAGGGTTAGATAAAAAGCAGTGATTTTTAATTTTCTCTCCGTGTGTGGGGGGGTGGGGGATGGGTAGGGGGAGTCATGGACCCTTTTAACACTTTGGTTAGGAAATCTTTAGTAAATGGGCATAGGTATACATAATTTTGCATGGAAGTTTCAGGAGGTTCAGACTTCCCAAAGTCTAGCTACAGACCTGACCTGTCGTAGGCGTGCTTCTCTAAACAGTGTGCTCCTGAAACATCAGTATCAGCTGGGGGGCTTGTGAAAAACTCCAACTCCTACACCCCACACAGATAGGATCAAAATCTCCAAGGGTAAGGTCTAATCCAGGAATCTGTACTTTTTACACACTTTCCAAGGTGATTCTTAGCCACAGCAAAGCCTGAGAGCCATTCGCTTGAGTGACAATGAATGTCTCTGGCTAGGGAGATAAACACCTGTTTATGAGTTCTGTCTTCTCTTCTCTTGGGATCTATTGTAGGAAATTTAGGTTGTTGACCAGTTGTCAATATAATCTGAGGTGGGAACCACTGATTTAAATTACTTTTTAATTTAGGGATTGCACAAAAGAAAATTTTGTAGTTTTTCAAATTTATAAATGTACCTTTTCTATTCTAGTAATATATGCTTCATGTTTGGGGCAAAAGTAATTCAAATCCATCTTAAAGGCACTGCTGAAATGGGACAAAGTGATATGGAGTTTCTCATTTTTTTTTTTTTTTATGCGTTACGCGGGCCTCTCACTGTTGTGGCCTCTCCCGTTGCGGAGGACAGGCTCCGGACGCGCAGGCTCAGCGGCCATGGCTCACGGGCCCAGCCGCTCCGCGGCATGTGGGATCTTCCCAAACCGGGGCACGAACCCGTGTCCCCTGCATCGGCAGGCGGACTCTCAACCACTGCGCCACCAGGGAAGCCCCTGGAGTTTCTCATTTTAAAATATGCTTACACTAATAACCAGAAGCCAAATGTGACTCTTTTACAATGTAGACATGCCAATTATGTCTTCCACACTTGACCCTCTTTACTATCGTGCTAAAGCCGATGCAAACATTTTGTTAAATATATTCCTACACCGCTCCTCATCACTCACTACTGAAATCTAATGTTTTAGGCATTTTAGCAATTGTCTCTATGTGATGTGGCAAAGTTTAATAAATAGCGAAAACTAAACAAGATAAAACATATCTTCTGAATCTGAAATGGGCTTTGGCTAGCTACCCAGTCCCTGTATGTATTCGCACCTTTCTCTGATGCATCAAAGGTGTTACGGGATGAGCCAGGAACCAGAAGGCTGCACCTTAAGTAGTCAAGAATCCTGGAATCCAAAGAAGTGTATGGGATGTGACAAAGGAAGGGCCTTCCAACAATGTCCACTATGGTGGTGAACACCCCTGCTTACCAGCGAATATTTAATAGGAGAGTTTCTGCGATCTGGACAGCTTCTTGGTGTGGTGATTCACAGGCTGACATACCACTAAAGGGAGCCAGGTAACCCTGTACCTGCTCTTGCGTGAGTGTTCAGATCAATCTGTTTTCAGTTAGACGGGAGAAACTGAGCACTCGGGTTTTGCAAAGTGGTCATTTAGTCTCTATATATTTTTAAACATTTAAATAATTTTGGGAGAGGGGGAAGATGGCGGGGAGAGGGGGAAGATGGCGGAAGAGTAAGACGTGGAGATCACCTTCCTCCCCACAGATACATCAGAAATACACCTACACGGGGAACAACTCCTACAGAACACCTACTGAACGCTGGTAGAAGACCTCAGACCTCCCAAAAGGCAAGAAACTCCCCACGTACCTGGCCGCGTGGATGAAAGGCTCCTGGTGCTGCAGCCAGGAGTCAGTGCTCTGCCTCTGAGGTGGGAAAGCCAACTTCAGGACACTGGTCCACAAGAGACCTCCCAGCTCCATGGAATATGAAACAGCAAAAATCTCCCAGAGATCTCCATCTCAACACCAGCACCCAGCTTCACTCAACAACCAGCAAGCTACAGTGCTGGACACCCTATGCCAAACAACTAGCAAGACAGGAACACAACACCACCCATTAGCAGAGAGTCTGCCTAAAATCATTATAAGTCCACAGACACCCCAAAACACACCACCAGACGTGGACCTGCCCACCAGAAAGACAAGATCCAGCCTCATCCACCAGAACACAGGCACTATTCCCCTCCACCAGGAAGCCTACACAACCCACTAAACCAACTTTAGCCACTGGGGACAGACACCAAAAACAATGGGAACTACGAACCTGCAGCCTGCAAAAAGGAGACCCCAAACACAGTAAGATAAGCAAAATGAGAAGACAGAAAAACACACAGCAGATGAAGGAGCAAGATAAAAACCCACCAGACCTAACAAATGAAGAGGAAATAGGCAGTCTACCTGAAAAAATTCAGAATAATGATAGTAATGATGATCCAAAATCTTGGAAATAGAATAGAGAAAATGCAAGAAACATTTAACAAGGACCTAGAAGAACTAAGGATGAAACAAGCAACGATGAACAACACAATAAACGAAATTTAAAATATGCTAGAAGGGATCAATAGCAGAATAACTGAGGCAAAAGAACGGATAAGTGACCTGGAAGATAAAATAGTGGAAATAACTACTGCAGAGCAGAATAAAGAAAAAAGAATGCAAAGAACTGAGGACAGTCTCAGAGACCTCTGGGACAACATTAAACACACCAACATTCGAATTATAGGGGTTCCAGAAGAAGAAGAGAAAAAGAAAGGGACTGAGGAAATATTTGAAGAGATTATAGTTGAAAACTTCCCTAATATGGGAAAGGAAATAGTTAATCAAGTCCAGGAAGCACAGAGAGTCCCATATGGGATAAATCCAAGGAGAAACACGCCAAGACACATATTAATCAAACTGTAAAAAATTAAATATAAAGAAAACATATTAAAAGCAGCAAGGGAAAAACAACAAATAGCACACAAGGGAATCCCTATAAGGTTAACAGCTGATCTTTCAGCAGAAACTCTGCAAGCCAGAAGGGACTGGCAGGACATATTTAAAGTGATGAAGGAGAAAAACCTGCAACCAAGATTACTCTACCCAGCAAGGATCTCATTCAGATTTGATGGAGAAATTAAAACCTTTACAGACAAGCAAAAGCTGAGAGAGTTCAGCACCACCAAACCAGCTTTACAACAAATGCTAAAGGATCTTCTCTAGGCAAGAAACACAAGAGAAGGAAAAGACCCACAATAACAAACTGAAAACAATTAAGAAAATGGGAATAGGAACATACATATCGATAATTACCTTAAATGTAAATGGATTAAATGCTCCCACCAGGAGACACAGATTGGCTGAATGGATACAAAAACAAGACCCATATATATGCTGTCTACAAGAGACCCACTTCAGACCTAGAGACACATACAGACTGAAAGTGAGGGGATGGAAAAAGATATTCCATGCAAATGGAAACCAAAAGAAAGCTGGAGTAGCAATTCTCGTATCAGACAAAATAGACTTTAAAATAAAGACTATTACAAGAGACAAAGAAGGACACTACATAATGATCAAGGGATCGATCCAAGAAGAAGATATAACAATTGTAAATATTTATGCACCCAACATAGGAGCACCTCAATACATAAGGCAAATACTAACAGCCATAAAAGGGGAAATTGACAGTAACGCATTCTGATATTCATAGGACATTCCATCCAAAAACAACAGAATATACATTTTTCTCAAGTGCTCATGGAACATTCTCCAGGATAGATCATATCTTGGGTCACAAATCAAGCCTTGGTAAATTTAAGAAAATTGAAATTGAATCAAGTATCTTTTCTGACCACAACGTTATGAGACTAGATATCAATTACAGGAAAAGATCTGTAAAAAATACAAACACATGGGGGCTAAACAATACACTACTTAATAACGAAGTGATCCCTGAAGAAATCAAAGAGGAAATCAAAAAATTCCTAGAAACAAATGACAATGGGGACACGACGACCCAAAACCTATGGGATGCAGCAAAAGCAGTTCTAAGAGGAAAGTTTATAGCAATACAATCCTACCTTAAGAAATAGGAAACATCTCGAATAAACAACCTAACCTTGCACCTAAAGCAATTAGAGAAAGAAGAACAAAAAAAACCCCAAAGTTAGCAGAAGGAAAGAAATCATAAAGATCAGATCAGAAATAAATGAAAAAGAAATGAAGGAAATGATAGCAAAGATCAATAAAACTAAAAGCTGGTTCTTTGAGAAGATAAACAAAACTGATAAACCATTAGCCAGACTCATCAAGAAAAAAAGGAAGAAGACTCAAATCAATAGAATTAGAAATGAAAAAGGAGAAGTAACAACTGACACTGAAGAAACACAAAAGATCATGAGAGATTACTACAAGCAACTCTACACCAATAAAATGGACAACCTGGAAGAAATGGACAAATTCTTAGAATGCACAACCTGCCAAGACTGAATCAGGAAGAAATAGAAAATATGAACACACCAATCACAAGCACTGAAATTGAAACTGTGATTAAAAATCTTCGAAGAAATAAATAATTTTAAAGCACACATAGTACTTTTTGGCAATGTCACAGTTTGTCTCGTTTGCTCATAAGGATATAAAAAATCTGTAAAGTAAGCAGCATGAGGATGGGCTCACCATATGAATGTCTCTGACTCTAAGGATCCCAAACAGTAAACAATGAATGTGTGTTAATAGCTGTCCGTCTTTATGTCTCAGAAGGATAACACTGTTGCACTTAGATAAGAGAAGGCAGGGAGAATGCACACTTGTTTTGGGTCCTCTACTCTCATAGTTCAATCAGTCTGATGGGCTGTACCTCTGAACAGGTATGACCCTGGCAAGATGCAACTCCTCCCTAGGAGCAAATGTGACAGAAGTCAGGCTGACTGTGGGCTGGAAGGGAGGGGACCCGATGGCAGCAATGGGCCTTACATCCCAGGGGTCAGCTGGGGCAGTGGAAGCCTCTGAGGCTTAAGGAAGTTAAGAATGATGCAAATCACACAGCATTTTACGGTTTTCAGTGCTCACACACACAGCACTTGTAAACAACACACTATGTGTTCTCACGTATTGCATCCCTCTTTGTTTTTCTTCTTTTGCTGCAGTCTGCTGAGAACTTCGTCTCTGTTACTAGTCCTTGCCTGATATATGGAAGTGCTTCTCCCTCAAGGGAAGAGCTGAGAACAATGGAAAGAGGTGGGAAAATCCAGTAACTAATCACCACAGGAACTACCAGAAAAATATAACACAGCCTGAGCAAGGGGCGCTTAGGGGGCAGAGGGGAAAGGTACCCAGGGAAGAAGAGAGGCACGCTGGGCTTCTGCTGAGAGCTCACGTGGCAACCACCCTAAATGAGAGGGCGTGGGGACCTGGAGCCTCTGTGCGAGGGTTAGGAAGTGGGGACGAGGTGCCACAGCTAGGAGCTCTGGGCAGGAAACTAGGGATCAGGCGCAGGGAGGGGGAAGGGCTCCAGTCAGTCAGGCCCCCTGAGGGAGGAGGGACAGCGGCCCGGGGAGCAGCTGCCCGGCGTCGGGCACCAGGCTCTGCCTGGTCATCATCCTCCTTCCCTCCCGCCTCTCTGCCTTTGTTTTCTTTCTATCTTTGATCCCTCTTGGATCCCAGGATTTCTCTCTCCACCTTAACTGATAGAATATAGAAGTTAAAAAAAAAAATCAGTAAATACTGATTAAAATTTTATGTTTACCCTTCTGAATTTTTAAAAAGGAGCCAAGGTGAATCTCTTCTCTTTTAATCTCCCAAAGATTCCTGGCATCTGACATAATGAAACCAAGTAATATTAGTCTAGACATCCTGTTACAAGAGAGGTCCAGATGAATATCTTTCTCTTGCCAAATGTCTTAATATTCAAGGCTGCTGGGTTCTCTAACACTCTCTTCTGATAACACAGCTCAGGGGCTTCATTAGGAGAACAGCAGGATGAGAAAAAGGAGGGAGAATACGAAGATCAAGCCAGGTAGACTGCACGTGACTAGAGGTATATGTTGCCAATGACTGCAAAGAATGAGGTTCTTTTCTGTTTTCCCGGTATAAACACAAATTTCCGCATCAGCTCTGAAAAGCTGATAAATGCAATCTAAACAAGGCAGCAGACCTAGTCAAGGGAACCATGCCCGTGAGTGTAGCAGCTCGTGCCTTCTGAGCAGGCTCTCAGGGGTTGGGGGGGTTAGTTCAGGCTGCCACTTGTCTGTCCTCTCCTGCCGTTCCCCTTAGGGTCAGAGCCACGCATCTGCAAGAGGCCTGGCTGAGAGGTGCCTCTGAACCAGGGCTTTAATCTGCTGGTCCATTTGCTGGTCCAGAGAGAGACCGAACATGGGGCCTTGGCCTCATCCGTATCATATTCCCGAGAACTGAGCTTCAGCGGTCCATACAGTACCCCGCCGTGACTAAGCAGCTACAACCAACAGCGTTCATCAGTCAATTACATGATTGTGGCACCAAGGTAGATGCTCTATAAACCTAATTAACAACGATATGCCAGAGGTTTACAATAAGAAGCAAACTAAAATGAAATGTTAAGAAATTCCACCCAAGTGCATCTTACTCAACAGAGCTCCTTACATATTTTTCCTTTGCTTCTTTGTTAAACTTGATTAAGATGCTAAATTCTTAGAAGGGCAGAGGCTAAAAGGAGAGGCTATAAAATCTTTTAAGTGTCTGGGGGTGCCCCTGTGACACAGGCACTGTGACCATGTCTACAGGGAAAGTCTCTGGGGATAGTCCAGACCCTCAGTGTGCAGAGCTTTGCTTTTCTTTCTTGTGAGGGAAAGAGACAGGAGAAAATATTCTTACAAAGATCAAATAAACCTAAGTCCGCCATTTCTGGAAGGCCAAGTGTCTTCTCAATTCAAAATTTCTAGGGAAAACCAGAGAGGAGGATTTTATCACCCCATTTTTGTTATCTTCTAACCAAATGTCTCCACGGCCTTGGTCCGTTTCCCCACGAAACCACCCTTCCTTACCCAGCCTACGGCTCTCTGAACCTTTCTACAGAAGCCCGCGCGGCCGAGGTTCGTTGCAGGTGAGCGTGAGGCCCCAAACAGTCTGGCCTCCGGCCCTCCCCCTTCCTACCTCCTCTTCCCCCTCTTCCTGGTACTGGTCATCCACATTGTCCTCCTGCTGGTCTGGATTTCCTGCCATCTGTTGAAACAAAAGGGGAGGCTCAGGTTACCGAACACTGGAGATGGGTTGTCCAGTCCTCTGGGACAAAGAACAGGCAGGCCACCATGAACATTACACTTTCAATGCATCAGGGGCCAGGAAATGATGACAAACCATTCTCAACACAAAGCCCAGGATGCCCATCACCCGCTCTCTCTGAGGGTGGGCATTTCACATGGTGACCCCCTAGAAAACCCAAAGAGGTGAACCTCCTGTCCATGAGGTTATGGCTACCCTTTTGCGTAAAACCAGGCATTTGTTAAAATACCTGAGTTAAAACCACCCTCCTTCGTGGCATCCGCTTACCACCAAATGCTCCTCCATTTCTGCATTCCCTTGCTTTTGGTGACTTTGTTTCTGCTCTTCATTTTCATCTGGCAAGTTTTCTTCCCTCACTTGCCCGGCTTCCTCAAATTCATCCTCCCCTTGATTATTAGGGTCGTCTGCTGGGTTTATATCCTCTACAGCTGCCCTCTGTAAAATTTTAATGAAAAGCAACCACCACTTCAAATTCCAGGATCAAGTTTAATTTCATTTGAAAGGCCAGACACTGGCAGAAAATGAAATTGTCCTTCACCAGATTGTTCAGATCTATCCTTGCCAAGACTCACAAGTATTCGTCCCACTGTCAAAAGATAAAGCCTCTGCTTTATGTGTCAGAGACTGATGCGTCAGAATTAAGTTCAAATAGCATTTCTTTCCTGCAAGCGATTCCAAAATAGTTCTCAAAACTCTAATTATCACAAGTAATATGAACATAACTAGATGACAAGAAAAACAGTTAATGAAAGCCAAAGGACCAAGTAGGAGAAATAATTAAAATGAGAGATTTAGATAGGCAAATAGTAACTTCTTTCACTGGTATGTTGATTTTTTTGACAGACGAGTTATCCTTTGCAAAACCAGCTGTTACATGTAAGTGAGTGAAAAGCAGCTGAGGAGAGAGGGAGCCCACACCAGAAAGGACCCAAGAAAAGGGCCCACGAGAAGACAAGAGGAGGCTAATTCACAAGTAGACGATCACGTTCTAGGTGTGGATCACATTTATTTATTTTTTTATTTTTACTTTTTTCGGTACGCGGGCCTCTCACTGTTGTGGCCTCTCCCGTTGCGGAGCACAGGCTCTGGACGCGCAGGCTCAGCGGCCATGGCTCACGGGCCCAGCCACTCCGCGGCACGTGGGATCCTCCCGGACCGGGGCACGAACCCGTGTTCCCTGCATCGGCAGGCAGCCTCTCAACCACTGCGCCACCAGGGAAGCCTCCACGTTTCTTTATAATGAACACTACCGTGAAGCTGAGAGAGGCTGCACTGGCAAGAGACAGGAGAAAAGGGACTGGGCTAACCCAGCCTCCGGCAATATATTTTGAAAAATACCTCCCCCTCCCCACCCCACCTCTCAAGTAGTGATTCTGTTATTGTGTTCAGTGAATGCCCTTCACATTATCAACTTTAGAATTATCTGGATGTCCCACTTATGCTCCCAAAGCACCTTTCAAAATAACACATGCCCTCATAAAGATTCAGATCTTAGAGCCTGAGCCGGGCAGAAATGGAGCTGCTTGCAAGAGCTTCCCTGATCACACCAGGGTCATCAATAGGGCACTTCACTGAAGCAGCAAATGCTTCCCAGAGACGGTGAAGCCTCGGAGTGAAATTTAATCTCCAGACCACAAAATTCTACTTCAGTTCACCTCAGAGCCTTGACCATGTACAAGAGCTCGCTGCAGTCTCACCTGATGTATTATCTGCACATCCCTGGCTATGTACTTTGTTCAAGAGCAAAATGACACTTTTCTTGGGAATGTGACAAATCATAACCTTCACACTAAACTCCAATTACTCCACAATCTTGTTATATGGATCACTTTTGTACGTTATCAATAAACTGTGTGGAAATATAGGAAAAATGTAACACATTTTCTTCAGAAAAAAAGTACAACATGTCTTTTGCAAAAGTATGTGAAAATATACACATTAGTTCCAACTCTAACCAAGTAGTAAAAAACGTTTAATAGGCACGGTTGTTACGTTCAAAAAATAGTTAGATAATCAATTAAATCTCAGTAAAGCTGGACAAAAATGTTTTTACTTTAAAAATAAATGGATAAAGTATGAGACAAAGAGAGGGACAAGCAGGCTAATAATTTCTAATTAAGAGAGGGCATGGTAGAAAGGCCAGCGTTTCCCAGCGTGTTACCTAGAGCAAGTCAACTGATGAAAGGAGAGTAAAGAATTATGCAGTCAGGTAAGCAATCGAAACACACAGCGTTTCCCAAAGTCAGTGACTGGAATACCCACCCGTCCTCTGTCCCCTCCATCGCTCTCAGGACGCTCTCAGGCATTTGCACACTCGCTTTCTTGCTCTCTCATGGACACTCTCTTGCTCTTTCACATTCTCTGGCTCTCTCACACTCTCCTGCTATCTATAGCTCTTGCTCTTTCCTGAAAATATTTCAGGGCTAGGGTTCCCTGGAGCATACTCTGAGAAATGCCAATTCAGGGGCTGGTGGGTAAATGTGTTCTGCCACCTCTCAGTGCAAGTTATGTGCAAAAGCTGTTTCCATCAGGGTGACTTCAAGCATCTGTCAGGAAGACCTTCTCAATGTTTATCAAGGAAGAATATGGACAGGCAGGGCCCATAGGATAGCACAGACTGAATTTTATTAACATGGTGGTGGATTTCCTAGCAAAAGATGACAGGAGCGCTAGGATTTTACACTGTGAAAATCACCTACACATAAGCATAAGGACACACTCATTTGCAGGCAAGGCCAAGGCCACAGACCACCCAACTGAATTGGGAGTCTTGGTCCTTTTTGAGTAAACAAAAAGAACATTTCTGGTTACTATATCTCTAACTGCTAATATTCTAATTTTTCTATAGCATCATGGTGTCTGGGAAATTTTTTTCTTTCATTTCTCAAACCTCACAATCCTATCTATTTATTAAAATAGTCACTGGACTGTTGGGAGATTACAGAGAGTCACATGACACACATTCACACCCTAGCAGACTGCTCAGCGTGCTTCATAGCGGTTAATATCCTTTCTCTGGTTCTCTCTCCAACTCCCACACTTGCTTTTTTTTTTTTTTTCATCTTTCAGAACTACTACATATTTCAATGCCTCTTTTTTTGCTTTTCTATTTTAATTTGACTAATCTGAAAGTCCCCAGAGGGAAACTCCTTGGATGTTTTCCCAGAGCAACCTTTAACCCATTCTCATCACACACACACCCCATGGTTTACAGTTAACAACACTGCTCATATCATGTAATTGTGTAAGCCACCTTCCTTCTGTGCTGATGAAATAACAGACATATCTGGAGCCAGAGTCACGGTGTCAGGTAAACCTTCAGGTTTCCTTTCTGCCTTGTGAGTTCCCAAGTGTCACGACCGGAAGAGAGGACACTTACATCTGCCTCGGATTCTGGGTCAGCTTCGTGGGGCCCTTGTTCTTGAAGCTCATGTCCATTCTCTGGGTCTTCTTCTGCCTCGTCTTGGTGCTGGTTGTCTCTCTCATAGGCTAGCAAATCAAAGGAACTAATATCAGTCCAAACAAACCAGACAGGATTCTCCCTTTGAAAGCAAAGCAAAGTCACCAGCGGGCTTTCCTGCAGACCACTTCACCCGCTCTCTCCTCCTGCTAGGTTAGCTCGACATAAGGTGTATGTTTCAGCTTTTCTGGAAAAGTTATGCCCTTTCCCCAGGCCTTGTGTCTACAGAGATAGTGTGGAAAGGCCTTGTGTCTACAGAGACAGTGTGGGTAAGTGACACCATTCTAACTCTCCCAAAACAAATGTTTACAACAAAAGCGGCATTTTCCCCTCCATTATGGCAAAAACAACAATCAAAACTTTCTTGATAAGATAAAGCCCAGTCAACTGGACATCGCTAAAATTATCAACTAATTTTTGGTAATGTCAGAGAAAATGGCAAGGCACTGAAAGAAGAAACTGATGCTATTTCAGGAAATGAAAGAAATAAGAACCCCATTTGTGGAGCTCAAAAAACAAATTCAGCCCATCGTCCTGTGTTCTCTGAATTGGCGGTAATGATGATGCCACAAGCACTGCATGCTTATACTCACACACACGTTTACTTGCTACGTTTTGAACAAAATTATTTCAATTAAGAGAATGTATTGATAGATAAGAGCACACCAAGAGAGGAACAAATAACTTCTTTCGGTAAGATGCAAGAGGAAAGGTTAAGTATAGGGAGAGTATTCAGCCTGTAGAAAATAAAGATGCAGGTGACTTTCCATCAGGTTTCAAGTGCACCAAGGGATCCATTAAATAAAAGAGAGAACAAATGGTTCTCTAGTCTTACTGATAATGGAACAAAAAAGCTTAAAGTGCTGTATGGGGGGACATAAGGAAAACAATGTCTTGACTATAAGGGCTATAAAATATCAGAACAGGCTGTAGAGGGAGTTTGGGTAATCACCTTCCTTTAGATTCTTTAGGAAAGGATACAGAGCTAAGTGTTAGTGTTGCCAGGGAAACGGTTACTGTCTAGTCCTATCATCACAGTAAGTGGTATTTGATAAATGACACATAGATGCGCCCTGCAAATGAAAGCTACTATTGACTTAATTTGAAAAACTTTCAAGGCAATAATCTAAACACCTCCAAGGTAAGAAGAAAATGTAGAAGTTTCCCAAAGTATAACAGTCCTATGACAATGTGTTAGAAATAAGTACTTAGCATACTAAACGCTTAAACTACCATTTCCTCTCTAAAATGTCAGAGAACAAACGGATTATCTTGCGTGATTTAGGCTACCAATGTGAACTGTTTGGGAGGATTAAGAAAAGCATACCAACAACAACAAAAGACAGATGGTAGTACGTGCAGGTATCCTCCACTTTTTGAAAGTTCGTTTTACGTCACCTCACTTTTCCGAAAGACCTACATTAGTACCTGTTTTGGGTAACCGAAAGAATTCGGAAGAGGATTTCCCATTTTATGGAAAAAGGTGAAAAGCAAAAATAGCGACTAGTGTTGGTTCTGCAGCGAGAGAGAGAGAGAGAGTCTCGTGGAGACAGTACACACCCAGAGCAGAGCAGCGAGAGTGGCATTGTCCGTCCAGCTCCTTCCCCAGGACCTACACTCAATGGCTCAGCATCAGCCCCAGAGCTCTGAACTGTGCCTGTGAGCACCTGTGCTTTACCTCGATTTACTCTGTGTATCCCTTAGCAAGATGTGTCCTATGGTAATTGCTTCTTTGCTTTACACCATTTTAGTTTACAAAAGGTCTCACAGGAATGCTCTACTTTCAGAGAGCGGGAGAAACATGTATGCAGATACACATATAACTGTGAGTTGATATTATATATTACCAAGCAGTTTTATTAAAACATTCATCATCTAAGAAGCTCACCACCTCCTTCCTCTTCCTGGATGCCCTGGTCCTCTGCTCCCTGAACAACATCATTATCTACAGCATCATAACGAGCTTGCTGCCTGCAAGGGAAACAATCATCACCTCAGGGACACAAATTAAGTAGCACAGTTTGACGTAAGTCATTTATCTTTAAAGAGAGTTATCAATGAATTTTTCGACACTTTTTGAAAAGCCATAAAAATATTTCTTAAACTTATCCAATTAGGTTTAATAAAGATTCCAGATACTTTCAAAACATGTCTTATAAAAGATAAAATACCTTTCAAATGATAAAATAAAATGAAGTTAGCACAAAACCTGATAGGTTATTTTGAGACATACACTGTCATTTTTTTTTTTTTTTTTGGTGGTACGCGGGCCTCTCACTGTTGTGGCCTCTTCCATTGCGGAGCACAGGCTCCAGACGCACAGGCTCAGCGGCCATGGCTCACAGGCCCAGCCGCTCCACGGCATGTGGGATCTTCCCGGACTGGGGCACGAACCCGTGTCCCCTGCATCGGCAGGCGGACTGTCAACCACTGCGCCACCAGGGAAGCCCTACACTGTCATTTTTAAGCAGGGAAAAAAAATGTTGATTATTCTGAAAATTCAATGTTTGGAATGTAGTTTTCAGGTAGTGGTTCTGCCTCAGCTACATAAGCAACAGGAGCCCCTCAAGTTCATGGGTGACAAATACAGGACGCCATCTCTATCCTGCTCGTGAACGCCAGAGGCGGGCTGCCTAGGCCCATCAGGAGGCTACCGTGTCTGCTCCGGGCGCTGCGGTCGGCCCTCGGAGAGCCCATTCTGCCTCTGCTGGGCCGTCTCCCTGGCGAGGAGCTGCGGCTGGTGCTCCTGCAGCAAGGGCCGCTGCAGCCTCTGCTGGGGCGGGGCCTCGTGGCGCTCCTTCGGCCGCTGGGCCTCCTCCACCCGCCGCACTGCCAGCCTCTGATGCTCCTCATACGGCGACTGGAATTTGGCGACCGGCTTGCCCGAGGGATACACCTGGGGAACAGAGAGTCGCTGCAGAGCAAGAACTGTCGGGTCCCCTGGGTCCTCCCTTCGTCCCTTTTGCGTGACACGCGCAGAAGGCAGGGCTGGTTTGTGAACACCTATCTGTCAGGTCAACTGTCATAATGGTCCAAAGCCACCCCACGGCTGGACTCCACTCCTGTCTCCCAACGCTCTGAAACACCCTTGGCTTCTTTCAGCAACTGGTCTTCTCCATTTGTTGGCATTAAGGCAGATTTTTAATGTGCTCCCTCTCAAATGGAGGAGGACGCAACAGAAGAAATGTTTCAACCCTAATTAAATTTATGCTCAGAAGGCTCTGGTATATGTGGGCACGTAATAACCTCAGACTAAATGGGGCGATTTGTGAGCTGAGGCTGAGGCTAAGGCTTTCCCATGAAGCCTAAAGACCTAGGGAAGCTAATTAACTCTCGCAATGCATATACTAATCTCAGGCTAAGCGGAGCCAAAACAAGTCAAATTTCAGATTAGGGTGGAGAAGCAGAGAACCGTTTTTCTTCAAAGAAACCAAAAATGCATGAGAAGAGAGAACTTTCTGATTAAAGGAAAACCTGATACAGGAATTCTTAAACTCTGCTTCCATTAAGCCGTCTACCACTCCCTCCTCCGCCTCCCTCTCCCAACTAATACGAGTCCACAAAGTTCTCACCAAAGGAAGGAGGGTGCATGGTTGAGGGAAATTAAACCTAGTGGGGAATTACCTTTGAGGAAAGCTATGAAGGACCCAGGACTGGGAGAGAGGCTTCTTCATGCCACCTTTGCAACAATTTAAGAGTGCACCCACAGGGGGGCCTTCACACCTGCCCAGCCAAAGCCTCTAGCGGCTTGAAGTCTTGGAAAGTTTGAGGCCAAACAAAGCTTCAGAACTATAAATAAAAGGTGACCAGCGTCCACGTAAGGGCCTGGTAGTCTACCGTCAGGTATCACCTTCGGGGCTGTGTAAGGAAGGTACACCTGGCTGCACTCAGGGTTGCTTTCAGTTCTTTTAAAGTCTCATTTATGAAAATAATGGATGTTTTTATGAGCCTTACTTATGTGAGAGGGGAGTGCTCAGTGGTGGAGCCTGAGCAGAGACTGGTAAACACACTCACTCACCTAGTGGCATGTCCTTAAGTCAGCTTTCTGATGACTTGCTAACCACCCTGAAGGTGAGCGTGCAAAAGCCAACATAGGATTTGACAGTAAGTAAGTGAACAGGGAGAAAAGTACCCTTGATCACAGAAAATGCGTCACTTCTCGGCCTCAAGATGCCCACTGGGCTCGAGCACAGACTGGAAGGTGCGGGACGAGGTGCCCATCTACTCTTCTACTCTGTTAAAGGGGTGTGACTGAGTCTCTCTCACTGTGCACTCTTGACAAAGACAATACATACACACATGCATAGGACCTTCTCTTTTCCCCAACCGTCTTTCTGGGATAAGGTAGCTATGCTACTAACATCACAATAGAACATTTAAATAGGTACATGTAACATTTAGCAAGATCATCCCAATTTTACTTTATAGACTATTATACACGAGGGCTTTTTCCTTAACCCAGCTGACCCTTGAACAGCGTGGGAGGCTGGGGCACTGACCCTCCGTGCAGTGGAGAATCTTCTTACAGCTTTCAGTCGGGCCCCTGTATATTGGGTTCCTCCATAGCCTCCCTCCCTATAGGGGCTCCTCTGGGCAGTTCCCCACGTGCAGGTTCTACTAACCGCGGATCTTGTAGTGTTTACTACTGAAAAAATCCTGGTATGAGTGGACCCGTGAGGTTCAAACCTGCCCTGCTCAAGGGTCAACTGCACATAGACACAAAGGCGCACCCCTTATCCCAGGCAACTGGCTGGAGGACCTCGTACCCCAGCGCGAGCCTGCCCTTCCAGGAGCCTGGCTTCCTTCCGCTCACGCCGTTCCGCCCACTCCCGATGCCGCTGCTCCTCCGGCGATGGGTCGTGCTCCTCCGCGAGGTGCTCGGCCTGCCCAACCTGCTCCATCGCCTCTTCCTCCAGGGCCCTCCTGTGCTCCTCCTCTGCCGGCCGCCGCTCGGGCTCCCCGCGGCCCGCTTCTCGCTGGGTCAGTTCTGCGGGCGCCTGGAATCCTGCCTCCTTCTGGGTGGGAGGGTAAGGTTCTGTTTCCTCCGTTCTTCCAGGGACTGCTTCATGGTTCTGCCACACTTCGCTATTTCGGGACACCTAGGCCAAGCACATCACTGGAAATGACACTCTTCTATTTCAAAAGCAGTGATAGAATCTCTTTATTACCATGTCTACGGGGTTACAACATAAGCAAAATCCTGGAGTCTAGAAACATAGTCCTGACTGAAAAGTATGGCTGCAGTGGAGTCACTTAACTCTTTTCACTGTGTGATCTCACCTACAAAATAGAGATAACGTAAGCAAAATTTCATCGTGGAAAGAGTACCGTAAATAACCTAAAAGTAAAGCCTATAAGTGACCACATCTCAGTAGACCCTACCCTCAAAAGCAATCTAACTCCTGTTCTCCCTTAAAATAAAAAGGGAAAAACCCTCATACTTCAAGTGATCAAATTCGTAATTTTCTTCAAGGTAAATTTTGTTTTCAATAATTATATGAAAAGAAGAGGATAAGATCAAATAGAGGATGAGCTAGCTTTGTTTTCTGTTAGCAAACATAAAAAAAAGAATGCCATTACTGATGGACACCCATATGTTGGCTATAATAGTGCCCATTAAATCAGGTACAATTAAACACTTCTGACGTATTAAAGTGGTATTTCTTTGTAAACCAGAGGAAGTCTTTTGTGAGTACTTTATTAACACAGAAAACTCTGAAGGAAAAAAAAGATGTGTCTTTTCACAGAGAACTCCTCTTCTAAAACTGGTTGATTTAAATCAGTTTTCTCTGCAAGTTTCAGAGATTTCTATACGGTCTTCATTACTTAGAAAAGAGAGGCAAAAGAGAGATGGTATAATATCAATAGGAAAATGTGTCACTGTCCTCCCTCCCACCAACCTTCTTTAGCAGAAAGGATACTTTCTTTGGTCAGGTTGCTGTCCCATAATTGAAATAAATGTGAAGCCCTGTTCTTAAATTAGCAGAAACATAACTTAGAAACTGGATTGTATACATAAACAAATAAGCCAAGGGAAAAAGTCCTTTCTCAGACATCTGAGGACGGCTTTTGGAGGTGTACATTTTACCAAGTCCTTGCATACCTGACAAGTTTGAATTGATACTGCCCTGGCTTTACAGGAAATATTTCTCTGAAGGGCCCTAAGTGCTTTCCAACACCTGTCACTTATCTCCACAACATCCCCGTGAGAAAGGTTAGAGCAGATGACTATTATCTCCACCTCCCAGATGGAAGAACTAAAAAGTCTGAGTCTTTAAAAGATTAATCCAGTAAACTGGTAGTTAAACTTAGATAGAGAATAGAACCAATTTCCACACCGGGGCTCTGGTTGTGTTTTCTTAAGTCAGGAGCAACATAAGACCCAGACAAAGAACAAGCATCCAGGAGGATACAGAACCTGTGAAGGAATGCTTTGCTCAGACTGAAGATTCAAACGAAGTCCACTCACTTCAACTTAATTATTCCCATAAGGTGATAAGAAGGTGAGTTGGGGAAAGTCTTCTCAAACATTCACTGTTTAAAACGACTTTGTCGGGGGAAAGATAATCATACTTGCCATTTTTATTACAGGTGTGATTGCATAAACAACTCTGTAAGAATTAATCATATGGGCGACACCACTTTTGATGTTTCACTTGGGAGATATTCTTAAGCAACAAGGCTTAATTTTATGAAGAACAGGAATACAAAAAATGGATTCTGTGACTAGCACTTATACTCTTGTAGTTTTATGAAGGCTATATAATACAAACTTTGACATATTTTGTATGGACCAAGTACGGCATCAAGTTCAAATGTATTATCAGCTTTAATACTTAAGTGGGCTGATTGTCATATAATATCCTCATGATCATTTAACCTTCTCACTCGATCCCCACCCCCCCCACAAAAAACCCCTAAAATATTCAGACATGACAGCTCCTTTCAAACAAATATACCCACATGAAGAAAGACAAAACTAGTTCAGTCTTTTCCAGGAAACAGAACAGCAGTTCTCAAAGTGTGCGTCCCCAGACCAGCGAAATCAGCTAGAAATGCAAATCCTCAGGCCTCACCCCAAATTCACTGAACTGTAAACTGTGGGCTGGGCCCCGGTTATTCCTGTTTTAACAGCCCTGCTAGGGACTCTGATATATGCTAAAATGTGAGAACCGGTGTTCTGCAGTTAGAGCTGGCAATAGTTAGAGCAGTTCACCTGAGGACAGCTTGACAGGGAAAGCGACCTGACCACAGATGACCAGTTCATGCCTCTTACCTCCCGAGGCTCTCCGGGTAACTTGTCCCTTGTTGCGCTGTCACCTTGTGGAGAATGTGCCACCTGGGTAAGATTTTGCTGCTCTGTTTGTTCTGGTTTTCGAAAGCTTGGAATCCTATTCAGAGTATCTTTCAATTGTTTATATTCTGCAACTTGAGTCTGCATACAAATTGCACAATTGGATGCAAATTGCACAATTTGAGGAGGGAAAAGGATATCATTCATAGACGGTTCACTGGAAGACTAGACAAAAATATTATACCTAAATGCAAGAAAGGAAAAATACGCAGACTGTTTCCATGCATTATCTATACTTACTTGGACATGCTCAACCATTTATAAGCACATGCAAATCAGAGTTAAAGGGAACAGAGAAAAAGTATCTAAGACAGATGTTAGTTTCCCATGCTACATTAAACTAAGTCAGGATTTTTATATATAAATTTCTAGTCTAAATATCATTATTAAAAGTAAGACAGCTATGCAATCAGTTTTATGACATTAAACTCTATTTTAAAATTGCACAATTATGTAAATATAAGTGCAGATTATCTTTTACCAATATGGTCTGAGTAACACTCTTCAGCAGAAAAGAACCATAGGCTTCAAATAAGTAACTGAATATATATGTAAAATCACTCAGGCCACCCTCTTCTTCCAGTCAATACGTGCTCACAAAGGGTCCCTTCCTCTCCAGAGCGCTTCCTGTATTGTGCTCTGCAGTTTTGGAAAGCAATAGCATAGGCATGAAATGAGGCTGGATTTTTATTCTTCAATTCTGAATGTCCTTTTCTTCTAGAGCAACAAAGGCACTAATGAAGGCATAGGTCTAGAATATACTCATATACTCATATGTGTGTACCCGTGTGTATATGTGATAGGGTGTGTGTGTGTGTGTGTGTGTGTGTGTGTGTGATATTTTTAATACAAGAAGCTAGAAAGACGGAAAAAATCACTTTAAGTAGGAAAACCAAGAGACTATACTTAGCTCATCATATGCACCAACACCGTAACCCTAAAACAGAAATACTGTGTGTGTAAACACACACTTCCATGAACACAAAGAACCCAGAAATCTCTTCTGAAAGAAAGAGCCTGCTGGCCAGGGCCGCCGCCCTCAGTGTGCACAGCAGACGGGGAGTCGAGGCTGGTGAGTCATGCTCCTGCGGCCACAGCTGTGCACCTGTACAGTGCTCTCCCACCCCCTTTCTGCCTTTTTCTAATTCACACAGAGGTGCAGAAGTCTGCTTGCTAAATCTGGCTCAGGGGAGTGCTTCTTTATCATTTGAACAAAGGCGTGCCAAACGGCTAACAATGGCCCTTAGCCCAGAAATCTACCAAAACATTTGCAAACCAACTTTGGAGGTCAAAGAAAAAAAGATGACATCCACACAATGATACTTTTAATAAGATAAATATTCTAGTCTTTTTTTCTTTCTCCTCCTCCTAGATACATAACCTTTGAAGGCAGTAATGCTGTGGTTCTCAAATACTAGCGTGCATTAAGAATCATGTTAAATTATGGAAGGATCATGTTAAAAATGCAGGCTCCTGGACCCCCCACCCTAGAAATGATGAGTCAGTAGGTCTGGAGCAAGGCCCAGGTAACTGTGATACAGGGAGTCTCCACAAATTCCAGCTGAAGAGTTAAGTGTGACTTTGATGTCCATAAGCTTCCAGCTTGGTTCTGGGCAATGATTTGGGGCCAGCTACAGTACTCCTTTTTGACCTTACTTTATTTAGATATAAAAAGGATACAGTATTATATAACTCAGTAGGTTGTGAATAGTAAATAAAATTCTGTACATAAAGGTATTATGATAATCCCTGATAAATTGTAAACTCTCAAATTCTACTCTGTTCCTGCTTTCTCCCGCCCTTAATTATTCCAATTAAAAATCAGGTTGTCGGGCTTCCCTGGTGGCGCAGTGGTTGAGAGTCCGCCTGCCGATGCAGGGGACACGGGTTCGTGCCCCAGTCCGGGAAGGTCCTGCATGCCGCGGAGCGGCTGGGCCCGTGAGCCATAGCCGCTGAGCCTGCACGTCCGGAGCCAGTGCTCCGCAAAGGGAGAGGCCACAACAGTGAGAGGCCCGCGTACCCGCAAAAAAATAAAAAATAAAAAAAAATCAGGTTGTCAAGACAGAATCTCATAAGATGATTTACATGAGAGACGTAGATGCCTGAAATAGCAGTTGTTTTCTGAGCAGATCTGGGGAAAGTTTTAATATGGGAGTAAAAGAGCAGGAGAAACTTGGAGGCCCCACCCAAAAGAACCAAAAAGCTATTGAAAGAAATAGAAAATTATATGTAAGTTAAATAAAAATATTTTTTCTGTTGCAAAACCTTATTGGCAATACTCCCAGGATGCTTACGACAGAATCTGGCTTTGGTCATTAAATGAATTATTTTACTTATATTTTTCTGAATTTTCAAATTGTTGCTTAGTCTAATATTTATGGCTATTATAGTACATAGAGTATTCAAATTGGTTTGTCACATTTTTCAGTATGAAAAGCAGCCTCACAGAAAATAATAATACTTGGTAAAAATTTTATAAAGAAGGTTTTGAATGTAATAATATCCTCTAAAGTCAATTTAATTTATACCCATGGAAAAAAATTACCACACAGCTACAGTTTTGTAGGGAGATAATCAATGACTGCCTTGAAAAAGGGTCCCAGAGACACAGATGCTACAGCCTCTGAGATGAATCAGGGCCCAGCATATGATTCTATTAATAATTTTATAAAGGCAAAAGATAATACATGGTCTCCTGGTTAGCAAAGATAGTTGGTTTTCCTTTGCCCTTTTCTTGCAATTCTTCCAAGAGAAGAAAAGTGAAGACCGGTGATTAAGAAGCCATTCTTATTTCTTTGCTTCGACTAGAAAGCTGTATAACACTCAATGTGATATTACTTTAATAAGCTCTCCAGCACTTGTATTTGTTCACTTGTTCATTCAGTAAGTGTCTACTCAGGGCCTGCCTTGTGCCAAGGACTGTTCTAGGCTTTGAACAAATGAAGCTTACGACTCTCGTTTTCCTTCTCTATTGACTTGAGAGCTCTTCTTATTTCCTGTAATTTGACCAAACAACACATAAGCCTAGTCCCCAAAGCAGTGTGTGCAGGCTGTAAAGCTGGGAGCAAGGGAGGGAGGAATAAAATATAGAGCTTGACAATAATTTATTTAGGTAGCTAGCATCATAAAATCCTACAGATCATATAGCAAGCGTCAATACAGGTCACACGGTGGCAAAAGACCACATATGTGGGATAATTTCTGTGACTGAAACAAGTATTAGACTACTGCATGCAGGGGCTGGAAGAGGGTAGAAAAAGTAATATGCACCACACTGCCAGTGCAAAAAAACACCAAAAAACAAAGGTTTATTTAATATTCTCTTGATCAAGTTTTGAAAGCATGCATGATCTTCAGCATCAGGAAAGCTCTGTCCTAAGGAACTCAGTGAAGCCTGGCCTTTAAGAGACTACACGCAAGAGGGATTCAGAAATGTTAAGCCGACTTAAAAAGAACCCAGAGAGGCCGCTACCCTTCTAACCTGTGCAGCAGCTAGTGCACTCTTGTGGTCTTCCAACGTCACTACAAGTTGTTCATGCTCGGAGAGTAAATTCTTATGCTGTTGCTACACAGAAAAGAATTTTACAGGTTGAGTTTTAACATTCTAGGACAAACTCCTCTTGGGCAGACAGTGGCAGGAGCACCCAGATGCTGCTTGCTTGCTGGTTTGCTTTTGCAGTATTTGTTAAGTTCCAAAATCTTGGTAGAGGGAAGACTATGGTTAATGTATTCCACAGTCTAAAACGTGCTACCCAAATATCACAATCACTTACAGTGAAATCAACACACAAAGAAAAATACCTCTCGTTATTAATAAACCTTTGTAAATAAAAAGCTTATTAATCGAACAAACCTGCAACATTACAGCCATACTGGAAATAAGTGAAAAATATTATTAATGATATTTGAATTAACATTTTTATTATTAAAAATTATAACAATAGTGCAGAATAGTTGAAAAATAGATGGGGAAATATATAATCCCACTATCTTTAAATAAGCTACAAACGATTTTATATGTTTCCTTTCGGTCTTCTCTACATAATTGTATATAGCTATCATAGTAGCCTGCATTCTACTTCATGTACTTATTTTTACTTAAGATATTAAAGGTATTTCTATATTGCCAAAAAAAAAAAAAGCTTATTAAGATTGAACCATCTGGCAAAAGAATCATTTCAGTACTAATGGAAATGCTGGGATTTCCAGATCATCGTTTAGCTTATGATACAGAAGTGGTAGAAGTATTGGGCCTGGTCCGGTTTATGCAAAGCCCAAAATAACAGTGTGCATTGTAAAGCATGTCAAATAGGGAACGACTTTTAAGGTCACTCTACAAAGTAAAGCAGGCAAACACTAAACAGTCAAATGCTGGGTATTTTGTTTACCTTGACATCTTGCAGCTGTGTGTGCATGTCCTGATGCGCTCTCCTCAGCTGTCTGTTCTCTTCTCTCAAATTGTACACGGATTCTATTTTAGAAAAAGGGAAATCATGCGTAAAGCCCTGGGCCTTTTGGGCTCTTGATTCTATTATTTTCACATCTAAAGCCTCACATAACTTTTTCTAGGATTGTTTTGAACTTTGACAGTACCATATTCCAAATCAACAAAACCTATACCATTTTGGGATGCGGCATGGATTCAGCTGGACAACCCAATACAATCTGGTTCAGTGGTTTAAATACATTTAAACAAGCTACACGTCATAGAAGTTAAGGATTTTTAATTAGTCCTGTGCTAAAAATGAAATGTTTCTGTTAATAAGCAAACCCTTAGGAATGAAATGTAATGGGTAGGGGTCATCTAAGATTTTGATCTCTTCACAAATTAAAAACAGGGCTATCAAAAAGCAAAACCACATTTCTCATAGCATGAATAATTTCCACAGTCCCCAAAAGGTATTTCAGTTACAAAAGCAACCCAAGAAATAAATAAGAGACAGAGAGACACCCCATCTGCTCAAAACTTCTAAATATATTTTCTTTCTCCCACCATTGAGTTCTTGACTGATCCAAATTCTCCCTCCAATAGCTATAGGACAGTTCTTTCCAGGGCTACCATGTGAGACTGTAGCAATCAAAGCGAAGTCTTAAAAACTCCTGAACCACAAGCTCCACTGTTCGGGGAACCACCTCTTGCTAATTTTCCCACATTTTCAGTATCTGGATGGTATGAACTGGCAGCACTTGGGCTAAATACAACACACAAACATTTTTTTCGGCCCCTGCAGTGTTGGCCTACACATAGTGTCTTCCACATTTGAAGAGCTGTCACCATTTAAAAACCAAGAATCTGGGTCTAATAAGATTCTGGCAACATTAGGCCAGTTCTCATGTGACAGCACTCAGCAGAAGTTAAATGGTGGCTGCGTGACCATAATGACTCATCTCCAACGGGAGATGCTGTTGAGAGTGAAAGGGGTGCTGTTAAGAATTATGCTGGGACAGCAGCAGGTGTGGACCTGCACTGCGTTGGGCAAACCGTCCCCAAAGTGGCAGCCACTCGCTGCAGGCAGAACTTTATGTCTCCAGGGTGGCCCTCAGCACAGAAGGAAAGTTCCAGTCACCATCCTGCCTCATACTTTCTGTCCACTTTCACTCCACTAGAGTCCCTACTTGATCCCCAGGGCACTGGCTTCGTGATTGGGTTTGGGGAGAGATCAAGAACAAGGTGGGAAATGTGGCCAGTGGTTGGGTTGTCCACCTACATGTCATACCGGATTTTCTCAAAGGTCAAAACAGGACACTGTGGGGGCTTCCCTGGTGGCGCAGTGGTTGAGAGTCCGCCTGCCGATGCAGGGGACGCGGGTTCGTGCCCCGGTCCGGGAAGATCCCACATGCCGCGGAGCGGCTGGGCCCGTGAGCCACGGCCGCTGAGCCTGCGCGTCCGGAGCCTGTGCTCCACAACGGGGGAGGCCACAACAGTGAGAGGCCTGCGTACCGCAAAAAAAACCAAAACAGGACACTGTGGCAATCGAAGAGGACCACAAGTGTGTCATTGGCTGGATGGGCCCTCAGTCTACACACAGGCACACATGCACCTGAAATACCTGAACTTGGCTGACTTTTAAAGGAATTCAGTTTATAACCTTAATGACAGTGTCTCCTGTGCCTTTGCTGTGTGACACTGAGCAAGTTACCTAACTTTAGCAGGCCTCAATTTCTTCACTTGTTAAATTAGACTAAATATAATGCCTACCTTGCAGGGTGTTGTGAGACTTAAATAAGATACCTGTACAAAGAATTTCCCCCAGTACTGGCACATGGAAAACATTTGTTAAGTGTCAGCTATTATTATAACGATAATGGGAAGAATAATCATCTAAGTTTAATGCTACCAGCTCATAGCTATCCATATTCTAAATTCTAAACTCCCTCCTCGTGTCATAGTAACCTGCCAAAGACTACTCGGACTACACACGTCATAGGTTTGCCGCTACAGACCCGTGTCTATCACGATGCATCTATCTTTAATTTACTATCAGGGACCATAATCAAACAAAAGCGCTGATGTGAAAATCACTTATCAAAGTGTCATCAAAGGCACTGTCACATTAAGTTGTTTTAAGTCTCTCTGAGAAACTTCTTCCAAAAATTAATTGACATCAAAAATACCGTTCTCTCTCTCTCGCCCTCTGTCTCCATCTCTGTCTCTCTCTATCGCTCCCTCACCCACCAAGGTATTTGGTAGATTCTCTCTTCTGATGACAAGAGCCCTATCACTTGCTGTATTTCTACTTTTGTTCTGGGTTCCAGGAAGCTCAGACCAGGCCATCAGGCTTGAACTATCTGAGTATATGCAGAACTCACAGACAAGTATTTTCCATGGTTCTGATTTCTTGTTAACATTTTACTATACATGGACTTGGTTTCAAAGAAAGGAGTAACTATAGAGTAGACACAAGATAATATGCCATTTAGGGTTATTACTAAAATTGAATGAATTAAATTATGTAAAGCATTCCAAGGTCAGACACCTAGAAAATTTTACTTCTCACTCCTTAATGGATCTCCTTCATATCAATATAATTAAATATATCCCCTCAGCTTGGCTCAGGTTTGAAAATGCTCAACAGTGGATCCTACAAGTCAAATGTCCTCCTTCACCACACAAAGGTGTAGCATCCCCAGGGTGGCAAGTGCTGTCTGCGCACTGGAGTCTTCTGGTTCTCTCTTCCTTTTACCACCTTAGGGCTTTCAGTGTTTAGTCTCTTCCTTTCTCTATTTTGTTATCTTACTGACTCCTCACCACCCAGCTCACCACCAACAAGCCAAGGCCCCTCCACGTCTACATCTCTTGGGTATCATCCGCTGACATCTGGCTCCATCAAGACCACCTCAACCCTTTGTAAACTGCCTCAGTGGCTATTTAACTCCCAGGTGCCTTGTTGGAATACTTACAAAGTATTCCTATTATTTTGGAATACTGTTATTAGCCTATTATTTTGGAACACTTCGAGACAAAACACTGCAAAAAAAAAGTACAGAAAAGTCCAAAGGACCCTTCACATGGTTTCTTTCTATGATGACATTTTATATAAAACCAGGAAATTGTTCTTCACCCATGTTTTTGCAAAGCACCAGGATTTCACCCATGTTTTTGCAAGCACCAGGATTTCACCCGTGTTTTTGCAAGCACCATGTACGTTTTTAAACCAAATCTCACACTTCAGACTTATTTAGTACCTGGATAGGTGATTGTAGAATATGCTATAGCCCTTTTCCAGAACTCACATGTACTCAGAAGTGATATATTTTGTTCCACATTACTGTGAAAATACCTGATGCTGATGCTGGTGGTGGTTAATATAGATTGAAGGTCTACCACGTACCAGTAACTGTTCTAGGTGCTCTGCATGATGTAATCCTCATACCAACTCTACAAGGTTGATACTTTCTATGAATAGCTCGCTTTTACAGATGAGGATGGTTTACGCTACACAACTTGCCTGTGGTCATATATAAACATCATTGAAGAGGCCAAGATTCACGAGGGCAGTCTGACTCCAGAGCCTGAGCTTTTTGAAGCTACTATTAGCGATCAACAGGGAGTCTTTATGCCCCTGTGGAGATTTGGAAATGCATCACTGTAACTGGGGAGCACTGATGGCATTTTGTGGATGGGGTCAGAGATGCTAAATGTCTCACAACACACTTAAAAAGAGAACTGTCTTGCCCAACATGGCCAATGTGCCCCGTTGAGAAACACTAAGTATTCTATTCTGTTTCCCTAAACAAACCCAAAGAGATAAGTGTGAAACTTCGTAAAGAAGTAAGAAGTAACTGGTAAAGGACCACATGTAAGGTAATCAATCAGCAAGGAACAAACAAAATAAAACAAAAGTCTATTGTTCTATTCAAACGTTAATATGAGTATTCATTTCCATGCACACTGACTAATTAGGTTTCCAAATACCTTTTAGCTTAGAAAGCTCTTGTTCTTTCTCTTGCTGCAGCTGCAGGTATCGCTGCTTGTGGTCATTAAATGTCCTACTGAAGTCTTCTCCTTGCCTGCGGTGTTCCTCTTCCAAGTCGCTGTGCTGTTTCTTTAGCTCCTCATGTTGACTCTGCAAAGATGAAAACTTTAGCAGGGATGTACATTCTCTAAATTATATCAGAATCTGTCTCTCGATAGCGTAGTCTTTCTCTTCCCAGAAAGTCAGCACAAATGAAGAAGTAGCCTTCGTTTTCCTCAGACTGCTTTGAATTTGTGCAGCTCCCTTCCATTTCCCTTCCATTCCAAGTGAATAGTTTGGGATCATGGCCAAAAATAATTTTCTCCTGAATTTTTAACATTAACGGGAAAAACAAGAAGTTGGAAGTTTGCATGAGAGATGGAAAAGGAAGGGATTTGGGGAAATTCCCAGGGACTCAAGTTACTGTGGAAACAGGGTAAAGCCAATGAAAAAATTACCCCTCCGTGGATACTCTAGACTGCCTCTTTCAATCTGATGTTTTCCCAGCAACATTTTTTATTTCCTTTCTTTGAGTTTCAGCCTTCCTGGTAACCCAGTTTAAAGAAGGGGGGGAAAAAAAGACTTTTTTCCGTTTGGGAGAAGTAATAAATCGATTGTTTATAGAATGATTCTTACTTATACTACTCCTGATTATAATACTGTAATCACAATCTAGATAAATTCTACAGTCTCCAAATGCTTAATGTGAAAGGGTGGTCTGCTTTAATTCATGTATTGCTTTCTTGATAATAGGAAAGATGCTGCTTTCAATAAAAAGGATATGCCCTACTGATATAGGAGAAAACACAACACCAAACAAAAAGCTGGGGGGTAGGGGCTGGAGACAGTGGCGTGGTATTTTTTCCCTGCTGTGCAGGGTGGCATACTGTCTGCTGTTCATCTCTTCTGGCCTGAACAGAAATAATGCATCTCCTTCTCTCTCTTATTTTTTTTCAATTTTCCTGACACAATAATGAGTTTTATCCAAGTACCATGGAAGGAGAATCTTTAAACATAAATTGTGCTCTTGTGGTAGGCAGAACACTTATTACACATTAGTAACAGGAAGGCAGCATTTTAATACTTCTACTGCCTCCAGTGCAACTAAGATAAAAGAAAATATCTAAGAAAAACCACTCTGAGAAATTAGATTTAAAAAAACAAACAAAGGGGCTTCCCTGGTGGCGCAGTGGTTGAGAATCCGCCTGCCGATGCAGGGGACACGGGTTCGTGCCCCGGTCCGGGAAGATCCCACATGCCACGGAGCGGCTAGGCCCGTGAGCCATGGCCGCTGAGGCTGCGTGCCCAGAGCCTGTGCTCCGCAACGGGAGAGGCCGCAACAGTGAGAGGCCCACGTACCGCAAAACAAAACAAAGAACAAACAAAAAAAAATCCTTAAAGGATAGAGAACAAAATTAAAAATTAGGTGACCAGAGAGCCTCATTTATAAAAAATGTGTAATGAGCTAAATATGTTCTTTGTAATCAGGTGATAAACATGATGGAGCATTACAATTATATATCACTTTTAGCCAGAAATGACTTTAATATACCATAACACAATACAAATCAACTTTCTGTAAACTTTCCTTGATCACTTAAGTTACTTAGTTAATCCTTTGATTCACTCACGAAGAACAACTTTAAATTACTCACCTTTAACATCTGATGTTGGACATTCAACGCGCTGTACCTGCTATTAGAATCTTGCTGTAAATTGAAAAGCAAACAGTTAACGCAAAAATAACAAATTTGGCTCTTTTGCTAACCAGAGCTTAAAGGTCTTAATGGAAGGATTTCACTCATTTCACTTGTGTTAAGTGAAAATGAACTCTAAGCTCGAAACAGGACAATTCTGAGGCCATCTCTTTACTTAATAGCAGAAATGAAGTTTTCACATTCCTCTAAGTTTGCTAGACTTTAATAATGAAAAATCAGGACATGGAATTATGAAACAGCAGCTTGACAGGGCCCTTGGAGGTGATTTACTTCCACTCTCATATTGAGAAGAAAAACTGAGGCCAGAGGCACAGGGGAACTTGTCCTGAGATGCAGCACCGCACATGGCTGACATATTGTGCCCGGTGCTCCAAGGGGAAAAGGAGATAAACCAGGCCTCACAAGCTTCGCGTGGCTTCCGGGAAGGGAGAGAAAAGGCACTTTCCTGCCTCGAACTTCAGCGGGTAAGAAATTCTACATACGTGACTTTACCCCAACTAGAATCCAGCTCACAGAGTGAGAAACAGAAAGGCTAAGGAACAGGCCAGGACAAACATTTCCTTTAGTAGCAGAGCCAGGACCAAAACTTGAGCCTACACCTATGGCTGAAGCACGTGCTCCAGGAGTGTGTCTCTGTGTGCCAGTGGAGCATCTTCACATTTGGACCTCACACAAGTCCAGTCCTGGACAACCATAACTAGTGAGGGTGCAAACCACAAACCACCTGAAGGTTTTCTCTCCCCAGGCTGCTGTGTTGTTCTATCATATGTGCCCCACTCCTTGCTTTACCCGTCACCGGTACAAGCACAGCCTCCATTCTTTCTTTCTTTCATATTCTTGCAGCTTCTAAAATGAACTGCATTTTTGCTTTATCATTTTATTTTATCACTTTACCATTTTAATTTGTAATAAATTACATTACAAAATGCACAACAGAATACACACGGTTCTGGCTAGGGCTTTTAAAAGCAGGTAAGAATTGAAAGCCGACAGCCTCCTAGCTATTCAAGGAACAGACTCTTCTCAGTTTTAATACCCCAAAATGCCAATGCTTTACTCAACCAATGCTTACATATTTTTCTTAGAGTAAAAGAAAAACTTATTTTTCTCCAGTTAATTTGGACTTAAAAACTTTTTAAACTGCCAGTATCATTTATGTATTCATTCGTTCCACAGATGTTTTTGAACATGGGAACTCTAGGCCAGGTGCCGTGTCAGACATTAAACAGCAATGTCTATGCAAGTGACAGTAACTTCCTGCAAAGGCAAATTAAAATATCACATTCCATAGAAAAGAGAGACTACAAATGAATAAGTAAGTGAATAAAAATAATCTCTTTATGAAGAGATTATGTTTATGGTTGAACATTAAGGCTATTTCCAATTTATCACTATCACAGTAATGTGATAAAGGAAGGTAGGTTTTAAAAGAGCAGTTTTTAGGTCTTCCTCTGAGAATCTCTTGGCAAGGAAGGAAGGAAAGGAGAGAGGAAGGGAGGGAGGGGAGGAGGGAAATGTATTTCAGCCCTTCAATCCTAATGATCAACAGAGTAAAAGGTTTTGCGATATTTCCATATTTCCCCCTCTTGCAAGTTTCGTGAAATAAAAAATTAAGGGAGAAAAAAAAAAAAAACTCACCCTTCCCTTATTTAGTGTTTCTTGTGCTTCTAATTTATAAACCAGAAAATCTAGAAAATACAAAATGGAGAAAATAGACTATAAGTTAATTCACTATGGCATTTTTAGACATCTAAAAGAACATAGGCATACTTTACTCAGACCTAAAAAATGTTTCAGGTTTAAGACAATCTACTTGGTGACTTATATACTTTGTCTTTTAATGCTTTAGAAAGAGTTGAAAAAAACTGTTATATAATTTTCCTCTTGTGAATCTTGTATCAACAAAATACACACTATAACCAACTGATTAAAAGTGCATTTAGAATGTGTACTTGGTGATGAACTGTCCTTGAAATTAAGGAGAAAAAAAACATGAAGTGCACCTAAGGACAGAGATGATTTATTGCCAGCCACTAGATGGCACACGAAAATCATTCAGGACCTGAAAAGGAAATCAAGCCGTGGAAACCATCTTTAATGCTCTTAAGGCTTTATTATCCACTAGATGGCTCTATAAAATCACTCTGCTTTTGAAGACAAGGGAAATCCAAATCCTATCAAAGCATTTTAATGATCTGAAACATCTCAGTAAAACATCCTAGCCCACACTGCCCTCCTCTGTTCTCCCTCCTTCTACCTCACACCAAGGTAATCAGACGGAACATCTCACTTCAATCTCAAGATTCACCAAAAAGATGAATAAATAAAAATAGAATGCAGGAGAAATATCTATTTAGGTCTTCTGCCCATTTTTGGATTGGGTTGTTTGTTTTCTTGTTATTGAGCTGCATGAGCTGCTTATAAATTTTGGAGATTAATCCTTTGTCAGTTGCTTCATTTGCAAATATTTTCTCCCATTCTGAGGGTTGTCTTTTCGTCTTGCTTATGGTTTCCTTTGCTGTGCAAAAGCTTTGAAGTTTCATTAGGTCCCGTTTATTTTTGTTTTTATTTCCCTTTCTCTAAGAGGTGGGTCAAAAAGGATCTTGCTGTGATTTATGTCATAGAGTGTTCTGCCTATGTTTTCCTCTAAGAGTTTGATAGTTTCTGGCCTTACATTTAGGTCTTTAATCCATTTTGAGTTTATTTTTGTGTATGGTGTTAGGGAGTGATCTAATCTTATACTTTTACATGTACCTGTCCAGTTTTCCCAGCACCACTTATTGAAGAGGCTGTCCTTTCTCCACTGTACATTCCTGCCTCCTTTATCAAAGATAAGGTGACCATATTTCTCCAAAGAAGATATACAGACTGCCAACAAACACATGAAAGAATGCTCAACATCATTAATCATTAGAGAAATGCAAATCAAAACTACAATGAGATATCATCTCACACCAGTCAGAATGGCCATCATCAAAAAATCTAGAAACAATAAATGCTGGAGAGGGTGTGGAGAAAAGGGAACCCTCTTGCACTGCTGGTGGGAATGTGAATTGGTACAGCCACTATGGAGAACAGTATGGAGGTTCCTTAAAAAACTACAAATAGAACTACCATACGACCCAGCAATCCCACTACTGGGCATATACCCTGAGAAAACCATAATTCAAAAAGAGTCATGTACCAGAATGTTCATTGCAGCTCTATTTACAATAGCCCAGAGATGGAAACAACGTAAGTGTCCATCATCGGATGAATGGATAAAGAAGATGTGGCACATACATACAATGGAATATTACTCAGCCATAAAAAGAAACGAAATTGAGCTATTTGTAATGAAGTGGATAGACCTAGAGTCTGTCATACAGAGTGAAGTAAGTCAGAAAGAGAAAGACAAATACCGTATGCTAACACATATATATGGAATTTAAGTAAAAAAAATGTCATGAAGAACGTAGGGGTAAGACAGGAATAAAGACACAGACCTACTAGAGAATGGACTTGAGGATATAGGGAGGAGGAAGGGTAAGCTGTGACAAAGCAAGAGAGAGTCATGGACATCTATACACTACCAAACGTAAGGTAGATAGCTAGTGGGAAGCAGCCGCATAGCACAGGGACATCAGCTCGGTGCTTTGTGACCGCCTGGAGGGGTGGGATGGGGAGGGTGGGAGGGAGGGAGACGCAAGCGGGAAGAGATATGGGAACATATGTATATGCATAACTGATTCACTTTGCTATAAAGCAGAAACCAACACACCATTGTAAAGCAATTATACTCCAATAAAGATGTAAAAAAAAAAAAAAGAATGCAGGTAATTTCAAACCACAACCTGTATAAGCTCCATGCTTTATAGAAAAACTCTGATAAAAATCAACAGCATTGCCTAATACCTGTGCTAAATGTTGATTTTTCAAACCAAACCAATCAGTTGTGCCAATAAAGCCTTTACCACAAGATGAAAACAGGTGTATAACCTAAAAGACATTGTACAATAAGATCAATTCATTACGTTCTAAATGTACATGTATACGTATATGTTTATATAACGTTTGTCATATTCTGGACAACGCATGCTGTTACTTTTCCTGGATGCCTGTGGACGGAAGTCAGGTGTTAGTAACGTATGCACTGATAATTGTTCAAAGAAAAACTGTGTGTCATTTCCGAAGCAATACATATAACCAATATATGAATGACCTCAAAGTGGCACCAACTGAATGAAAGATTCTAAATCTAGTCTTGAACAGGAATTATTTTGTCGCACAATGTATAGCATATTGCTTGGTATCTCCTTCTCCATCCACCAAATAAAACTGACTTTGGGTGATCTGAAAAATTTCTTAGCAAAAAAAATAGTAAAGCAAGTACGTGATGCTTCAAAGAAGAGTATGATAAAAACACAGAACACGAATTACATTATTTATTTACCTTCCTTTGCTTTCTTATGTTCAAGTCTTTCCTTTTGCAAGGATTTCTCTAATCTTGATCTGTGTTCATACACAACTGGAAAAAAAAAAGTTAAAACTTATCTTCAAAGAATTAGAAATTCTAAGGTAAAATTAACATCAATTTTCAAAACAGGAAGAAGACAGTTTAGAGTCCTTTCACAATTAAAATTAAAATGTATGCATTTTAAGTTCCACATTCTTGGTAAAAGATGGACACAATAATAGGCATAATTCTGGGCTGACTCCTATGAAGTCTGCCCCTCTGTAAAACCAACAATCTGGAAGAGGCTTCCACCTTCTTGTCCTCATGCTTCTGGAACATGAGTCTGTGTGAGGCTCCAGGTCTCTTCCCGGACAAGCGTGTCCACGCTCACGGCTTCAGCCAACATCTACACGGCACTTACCCTCACATCTGTGTGTCCAGCTCCCACCTCTCCCTCAGGTGCTAGGAGAGGATTTCCACCCAGATATCCCATAAGTACTGCCAAGTCAACATGAGCTGCGTGAGTCTCAGTGAAAGACGCCTGGGCGGGTGAGGAAACCTCAGCAGCATACTAAGGCTTGCTGAAAGAAGGGGTGGATTCCGCCATGTCAGGAAAAACTTAGGTAAGATAGCCACAGAGATTAAGGAGGGAGAGACTCTCCCCACTAAAGAACCTATACCAGTGCCCACAAAGGAACAAGTCAGGTTTACATCTGCCATGGCAGGAAACCCAAGGCAAACTGATGTCCTGCTGTAGGACCTTCCTGCACTTTACCAACCCCACCTCCCCCATCCACTCTGAAGTAGCTGGAGTTGCCTGTGGAGTGCAGGAGAGAGAGCAGATGTGTTAGGGGGAAAATAGGCAGAAGCCCATCGGGACTCTCTCCCACACTACAGGCTTCACATCTACAGCAAATGGGAGCTGCAAGAGTGGGAAAAGCTTTACCTTTAAATGAAAAAAATGTGTATTACTACACTGGACTAGACCAGACACGATCCTTACTAAACCAAGACTGTGTTTATGGATAAAAGTTACTGAAAGATTTTTTTCTTTCTTTGATCTGAGAGAAGCTGTAAAGTAGTGAAGTCTGTCTTAGATTTCATGCAGGGACAGAAAACCCAGCTCCGCGGAGTGGTTGCAATAGGGGAGAGGAGGAGAGAACAAAGTTACGTTTCTGACCTGCCCTTTAATCCTGTTTGTTCAGCATTACGGTCACAAATGATCTCATTCCCTGCAAGCTCAGCCAAGCCTGTCACTTGGTTCTTTTACCAGCCCCAGCTCCCCATGACTACCTAAGATACAATTCAATCACCAGTCACTGTCCGTCCAGTGCATACAGCTGCCCGACACTGCCGGCCGCGTAGAGTTGCCATGGTTGCAACTCCCCTCCCTGACATCTGCTTGTTGCTGCTGGACCCCCTGCCCCTTCCCCACTGCCACCCCTGCCAGTTACCAGCTACCTCTGTCCTCCTTCCAACACGCCCATCATCTCCAGGGTCCTTCCCCTTCTCCCAACACTGCATCTCTCATCTTGGTGTCCCATAGAAACCTGCCATTCCCAGGGCTCCATCTACGACTCCCACAGCCCCTAGCTCTCCTCACACCTCTGCTAGCATCTCAGTCCAGAACTCCTAGAAGGCCTGCCACCAGCCGAACTGGTATGGTGTCATCCCCTGATGGCATGCCTGCCCCAAACTCATCTTTCCCCTCAATTCAGCCTCCCATTAGTCATCGAAATAATGAGCTGCTCCATTCCCTTTCTCCACTTGGGTTCCTATTCTATTCCCCAGATGATCCCTCCCCTTCCCCCAGTGCTATTATTACAAAGGGATCTAATCCAACTCCCCAGTTATTGAGCTGCTGCGATGTACCTGGCACCATATTATGAGCAGAAATGCAAAATGAATAGACATGGGCCTTGGCCTCAAGAAGCTCTAGTCCAACACAGGAGATAGATTAGGTAATTTTAAATAATTAGAGCTAAATGCATTTGGCATACTAAAAGCCCAGTGAAAGAGAGGTGTGAGCTCTGGATGGGAGAGGAGTGAGGGGAGATTCTCAGAGGTGACAATCTCTTGGCTGGCTTTGGGAGTGAAGAACAGTTTGGTAGATGGGAGCCCCACAGGAGAAGGGCACTGCTGGAAGACATCACAGGACAAAGACACAGAGGTGTTGGAACTGGACTAAAGGCAGCTGTGCTCCAGAAAGCTTGGTTCTAAGTCCATTGTTGAGAAATTAGACTTTTTTCAACCACATAGGTGTACAGTAGATAAGTCTCTCGGCCAATTCCTGAAAGCCTATTAAAACCAAGAGGTTCCTTGGATTGGTACTAACACTGCCATCTTGAATGACATTTGGAACGAGGGAGGGAAAACAAAGACTAGAGCTGGGGAGCCTCACCAAGCCAGACCCAGAACTGCCTGCCCATAGTCTGAGAATTTCCGCCAGGTAGTGGAGGCTCGCAGGGGAATAGATAAATTACAGTGTGATCATGATATACACAGGCAAGAACAGGATGCCATGGGAACACCTAAGCTCCCCAGCTGGAAGGAAAAACACTCCCTCATCTCCAATCTACTGGCCAAAGTTCCCACAGTCTTGGAAGAAGGTCACAGGAACATAAACATGCCAGGTAATAGGGAATCTGGGTGCACTAACTGGACAATTTCAGCAAGCATGTACATCACTTTCAAAGAAGGGTCAACAGGCAAAGTAGTCAAGATCTTGCTCTAATGGAGTCAAAAGTGGCAGCAGGGGTCCTGAGTCTAGGGGGCTCCTGAAGGGAGGTTAGGACCCTTATGGGGAGACAATCCAGCCTAGCAACACCCAAGATAACAACAACAACAAAACCCAGTAGCAGCACAGCCAAGAAAATGTAAGTGGGGGACTGCTTCCCACCATCCCCCGCCACCTCAGACTCTAGATGTCAACTATTATCATGGAAGGGTAAGGATGGCGGTAAACGTTGTAGTTGCAACTTATAATCCAGTGAAATTCTTCCTGACTTCAGTAAAATATGGCAGCAGTCACTCAACGTCACGTGGCACGTCACGAGAGAATGGAGCAGCAGTGACTGACCGTGGAACGCTTACCTTTGGTTTAGGCAGCAGAAAACTCATCTGCAGGATTTCATCCTCAATAAGGGCAGAGGGTCCACTAGATTCCACCTGGCAGAGAGGGGGTGTGGGGAATGGGGTGAGGAGCGCTCTATGTGGGGGGCAGGGGAGACGGTGCTCCGCACTTTACTCACTCTCTTCCCTGCGATTCAGCCAGGAGGATAACGTGCCACCAGCTGGTCCAAAGTCCCCATCGACCAAACTGTCTTTGACAGTTGTATGCATAATGGGGATTTAGACATTCGACATCTTAAGAGCAGCGTGTCTCAAGAGCTAGAAGATCCTAGGACACACAGTTAGAGACTTTCCTAGATCACCTAAAGAGATGCTATACGAGGTCCACAAAGAGGAGAGGATGTTTATGGATTACAGTCCACATCCAAAGGTCTTGGGAAATCTGAGACTATTCACGAATCCATAAAATGGCATCACTCATAGCATGACCTAAGGCATGAATAACGTGCTTTTGCAAATGCAGCAGAAAAAAGATGTGGTAAACAGGGATAGAGGCTATATGTGAGGAACCGTGAGGTAACTGTACTATTAATATTATCTTACTCAGAACTGGTCATTATGACAGCCACCAGCTTCTAGTCCTGACATATAACCTAAGAATTCAGAAATGGTTTGAGGGTTGAGAACATCACCGAGGAGGAAGGTGAGAGAATGGAGCAGCAGTGACTGACGGAAAGCTGGAGAAGTGCTCAGAAAAAGAAAAAAAAAAAAAAAACCCAAACCGAAAAGGAACCTTAAACTATAGGCTGAGGAAACCACGTTAGGTAAAGGAAAGTGAGAGTAAAAATTAACCCTTAGAATTAGAAACTCTAGAAGGAATGGGAGAAGGAAAGAGGCAGGCGGTACGTAAAGGTCGAGAGCACAGACTCTGGTGTCTGGGTTCAAGTCCCAGATCCATTCCTTATGGGTAGAGTTGCCGAACTTCTTTGTGCTTCAGTTTCTTTATATGGTACATGGGAATAAAAACAGTGCCCATCCCTTTGGGTGGATGTCAGGGCTAAATGAGTTAATTGATGTGAAGTGCTTCAAACACGGCAGGGCACAGAGTAAATGCCAGAAAAATACTAAAATATTTTTTCAGCTATCTGTGATGGCTTCAAAGTGCCAGAGGATGAATCAGGTGATTCCCTGAGCTCTTTCAACCCTACAATTAAAGTCTAATAATAACAAAGTAATACACATATATATTGAGAGAGAGACTTGAAACAGCAATGAAATACTGATCTCAGTTTCCTGTTACTTTAAAAAAAAAAAATTCCCTTAAAAAGGGGGGAGGGTTGCGAATAATCATTCTAATAGCTTAGTAAAACCTATAAGCCTATTTTCTAATAAAAATTGAAGAACAGCAAAATGGACCAGATAGAATCTTTGTGTTCTTGTGGCTCTTCTAGAAAATTTCCCTATCAATTAAACACACACACACACACACACACACACACACACACACACACACACACACACGCTACCCTTAATTCTTTAGCATGCATTCTCCAGGCTCTGGGGCTGGTGATTTATCTAGATAGGTTTACTGTTTTGCTTAGAAGGAGGATTGCTAATCAATCCCTGTTACCTATCTCTTTTTCTATTTATACTCTGAAGTCAAGGGCATCAGTCAAGATGAAGCCAAACTGCTAGAACCTTTGCAACAAAAAAGGTATATAATTAATATTCGCAAAGCACCCATCAGGTTCAAGAAAAAATAAGTATAAAAATAATGGTTCAATCTCGGCATTCAAGATCGTTAATGCAGACCAACACTACAACAGGGATAGGATGTGAATCATAAGAACTCGTGAGAGAAGGATGAAAATCCACAATACTCATCATCTCCCCTGCTTACTGACAAGGAGTTTAATATTTTCCATGCAGTCAAGGGTGGAAAGAGCTTTTATTCCCCCCTTAACTCACTCAAGAGTTTAAAAATATGCCAGCTTCCGACAGCAATTTTCCACTTTAACTCTGACTTCCATCCAAAAGGCACAGAGAAATTAGGGGCATGCATCCACTTAGGGGTAAAATATATATCTATGACATTTCATCTATGACAAGCTGCTCCAATTCAGAATTAGAAAACAACAGTTGAAAATTAGACAGAAGGGCTTCCCTGGTGGCGCAGTGGTTGAGAGTCCGCCTGCCGATGCAGGGGACACGGGTTCGTGCCTCGGTCCGGGAAGATCCCACTTGCCGTAGAGCGGCTGGGCCCGTGAGCCATGGCCGCTGGGCCTGTGCATCCGGAGCCTGTGCTCCGCAACGGGAGAGGCCACAACAGTGAGAGGCCCACGTACCGCAAAAAATAAAAAATAAAAATAAATAAAATTAGACAGAAAACACTGCTAAGTGTTTTAACACCTTAAGCCAAGAGAGGGCAAGGTTTCTTTGGCAGAAGCAACAGCCTGTGAAATTTTGCTGTCAGTCCCGACGACAACACAGGGTTTTATCTTTAAAAAACAACACACAACCGAGTTTTGGTATGAAAGGCACACAGTTCAACTTGTGAAAACATTGATTTGCGAGTACCTTTATCATTTTACAGGTGATAAAAATTAAAATGAACAAATTAGTGTTTTGATAATTGTGGCTGAAGATACTTAAGTAGGATAGCAAGAGCGATGACAAAAAAGGAAAATAAATTGAAATCACTATAGTTCTCAGAAGATAATACTCTTGAGGTTTTGCTTTATTTTGGTTTTTTAGGCCTAAAATCGTAGATATTTATTATGTCTTCACGAACAGTTCTCAACCGTGGTTCTAACTGGCCAGAAGTGGGCTGGAGGCCAGCCACTTGCCCACCCACCTCCTCCACTGCACAATGAGCTGGTAATTAACATGAAGACAACATCATAGATACAGTTTTCCAATTATCTTTCCTTCCTTCTTTCATCATTTCACCTCATTAGAAGTCTGAGAAAGAATACCAAAGATCTCCTTAGAAAACAACCCATATAAAACAAGTAAAAAGACAAAAGAAGGGGGACACCTATTACCATTTTGAGGATCACACCGGATCCCCCTGCAGCCCCCATGAGTGGGCAAAGGCACCCCTAAGGCTCTACTTTGGTGTCTCCACCCCACTCTTTCCACAAAGTCGGCCCCATCCTCCTGACTCATGGGGCGTTTTTCTCACAGGTAACTCCTAAACCATTAAGTCCAGCTTTGGCTTCTCACCCCCTTCCGGTTTTACAACTTCCAGTACAATTCAACCTTTCCGGTCTGCTCGACCATTGATGGCTGAATTTGAATTATGGTTAGTTACCTTGGTCACATCGCAGGCCTGGGGGCAAAACCTCCCAATGGCTTCCCGTCACGCCTTGAGCGAAACCCACAGCCCTCACGAGGCTTCACCCCATCGTCCATCCTGCTCCAGCCACAGCGGCCTCCTCAGCATTCCCCGAACATGCGAGGCGAGCTCTCACTTCAGCACCTCGCACTGCCTCTTCCTGGCAGCCCCGCTGCTCCTCCTCCAGGCATCTGTGCGACTAGCTCCCTCACTTCCCTCAGGTCTTTACTAGAAAGATACCTTCTCATCAGATCTTTTCCTGGACAACCTAAGACTGCCACCTGCTTCCCACCCTCAACACTTCCAGGCTCCCTCCCCACTTCATTTTTCTCCTTAGTCCTTAACTCTTTCTACTAATTTTTTTTTACTTTTGGGGGCCTTATTTACTGCCTTTCTATCTCACTAGAATATAAGCTCAGTCAGGGCAAGAATTTCTCGTTTATTTCAGTGTTGTATCCCTATTACAGTGAGTTACAGGCATTCAACAGATAATGAATGAATGAATGAATGAATGAATGAACTTTGTGTGCCATGAAGGCTGGGATTGGCTAGCTCCTCTTTCCTTCTCTTCTATATTCCCAGCCCTCACTACCACTTCAGTTCCAATGCCCCAGCTCCTAATATCTAGTGGTATTCAATAATACTTGAGAAATAAATGAATGCATTTAGAAGATATTTCATTCTCTTCCTCGTTTGCCTGCCATCCTTTAAGTCCCAGCATTTTTAACTGAATTTCCATATTTGTTGGCTCATTAGTACTCACATATCCCAGAGAATAGACAGATAACAGAATAGAGATTAAATATAAATTTATCTGTTGATGTATAGGCTCATCAGATTAGCATTAGTTAAATCACAGCCCTGAAATATAGAAGTTTTCAGAATGCTGAGAGGAAAAAAAGGACAGTCTGATTAGGTATTTTTCTACTCCATGGCAATTGCTGTATTTTTTTTTTTTTTTTTTTTTTGGTGGTACGTGGGCCTCTCACTGTTGTGGCCTCTCGTTGCGGAGCACAGGCTCCGGACGCACAGGCTCAGCGGCCACGGCTCACGGGCCCAGCCGCTCCGCGGCATGTGGGATCTTCCCGGACCGGGGCACGAACCCGCGTCCCCTGCATCGGCAGGCGGACTCCCAACCACTGCGCCACCAGGGAAGCCCCTGCTGTATTTATTTTTTTACTGCACACTAAAGTTCCTATAATAGTTCATAAAGTGTCTATTTTTAAGTTTGCTAATGCATACAGTTTATGAAGTCATTTAAATGGAATTTTAAGCGTGATTTGAATTGGTGCCTAACTGCCTTTCTTATTTTGGATAAAACTATACGAAGGCTTTCCCTCATGACACTATCTAATTGAGATTTGGCTTTTTCAAACAAGTATTATATTAGCTGACTTAAGATATATGTCTTCACACAAGTCTTCTTGGCATTCTTTCAAGTGGTGAGCTACTAATAATCATTCTTATTATTAGAGGAAATCTATTCACTCCTCATGAAATAATTCTGCTCTTAGCTGCTCAGAGCTATCATAGCACCAGCAGTATTCCAGGCCCCTTGGGAGACACTAAAGTACAGGCATTACTCTTATAAAAAGCTTCTAGTCAACAAATCTGGGTTGCGAGAGGAGGCTAAGACAGTTAAAACAGTAAGAAGACAATGAGAGATCACCAAAGGTTAGGTAAGCCAGGATGACAGAACGGCCTGCTGAGCCAGCAGATTTTTACATATAATCTCTTGGTAAGCTAAGAGAAAAATTATCCTCCTGTCCCATGAAAATACGGGACTCAACAAAGTAAAAGTTACATTCTCAAAGGCATGAATAAGTACATATGCATATATACTAGAAACTTAGGAATTCACAGTAAGAGAAGTAAAAGTTATTCTAAAATCAGATGTATAGGCATAGACCCTCTAGAGTAATACGCTTATCTAGCAATCAGATTTCAGCTGGACTGCATCACAGCATTTCAAGAAATAATGCGTGAGAGGATTAGGTTTCTGGTTACCCAAAACTGATGCAAGGGTATACAAGAATGCTCTTCAGATGGGCTAAAATAGGCAAAAGCACATTGGTTCTATAATGGGACTAAGAATTTATGCATAAACTTTTCAAAATTGATGTGCTTGATCCAAACGTAAAAGACATTTCTTAAGTTACCTGATTTCTTCATGGAAACCTGCTTCTATGGACACTTCAAGTAATGCCAGCATCTTTGCTAGCATTTTTTAGAGAAAAACCTAAAATCCAGGACTCAAGTATCAACCCTGTTGTATAAACCTGTATCTCTGAGAATACACACAACTCAGGGAGCATGAGCTGGGCTGCAACTGGCTTCTCCTTCAAACCAATGAAGCAGTACGCAAGCAACCCCATCTTCATCCAAACTGCCAGTGTCAAGTTTTCACTTCAAAATGTGAAGGTATGCAACGTATCTTGGAAGTGGCTTCATAAAAAACCTGGCTTATAAAGAGATACTATGTAAGGCCTCTTCTCTATTGCACCCTGAATATTACATTCTACAAATCAAACGAATATTCACTGAGCATTTATTATATGCCAGGCATTGTTCTGATATTTGAGAATATATTGTGAGCACAACAGTAGAAAATATTGTCTTTGGGGAACTCATATTCTGCAGAAAGATGTAAATGATAAACATAACTAGGAGTACACTAGAAGTTAGTGAATGCCACGGGGAGAAAAGAACGGAGGATAAGAGATTGGAGTTGTGGGAAGGATGGGTCAGGTTTCACTTTTAAACGGGGTGGGCAAGACAGGATTCACTGAGGAGACGTTTGAGCCAACACTTGAAAAACGTGGTGAAGGAGTTAGTACTACAGACGCCTCAGGTCAAGTGTTCCAGATAGATAGAACAGGAAGTGCAAAAGCCCTACAGTGCAACCATACCTGGGATGTTCTAAGAAAAGCAGGGAGGCCAGAATAACTGAGGCAGAGTGAGCCTAGAAGGTCAAAGGGTAAAGGTGGGGAAGGGGGCAGATGGCGATGGGTCTTGTAGGACCTCATGAAGACTTGGCTTTTACTCTGAGAGAAATGCGGAGCCACTGGAGCGTTTTGAGCAGGAACATGTGATGTTACCTTACATTTTAAAATAATGATCACTCTGACCACATGGGTGCAAGATGCAAGCGGGAAAGCTAGCTAGTAGCAGGCATGTGCAGTCACGCAGGCCCGAGTGTAATGGGAGAATAGGACCGTGTGCAAGCTGCAGCCGATTCTGAATTTAAACTGAAGGTAAAACCAGTGCATGCAATCAGCTGAGATGGGGAAGGCCACCGTGGACTAGGTTTATGAGGAAGACCGGGGGTAAGACTTCATTGACTACAGAGTGATTTACTCAGCCTGCAGGAGTCAATCTGGATTCCCAGAGGCAACATTTGTGTGGATGTTTCCTTCCAATGGAGGAGAATAACCCAGAGAGTGGACAGAGAACATGTAAGAGCACTGAGGCAAAAACAAAATCAACCTGTTTGTAGTATTCCTCAAACTTCCCTGAAAATAAGAGAAACCCGGAGTGCTTGTTCATCACACAGATTCCTGACCCCACTGGAAGCTACTGAATCAGAATTTCCAGGGAAGAGCCTTGATAATCTGAATATTTAGCAAGTGTGCCTCGAACCCGCCCAACTCCTCTTCCCCATGACCTTTCAAAGGGAGGTTCTGCACACACTGTTTAGCACAGCGTCGACAGGAAGGTAGGTAATCAGGGAGGGGAGAGAATGAGTGGGATAGGGCTACAACTGACTTGATCAGATCTGCGTACAGAAAATAACTTTATGGGTAGTACGGAAGACGGAGTAAAGCATCTGAGAGAGAGCAGTGGGTGATGAATCAGTTAAGAGATCACCTCAATGACTTCCATATTGCCCCAATATAAGATGATCTCCAGTTTTGCCAATAAGGTAATCCAATTAAAAAAAAAAGTTGATTTCTTTTCCAACTGGAATATACGAAATTTTAGAGAAGTGAAAATGAGTGGGGAGTGAAAAAGAATATGAACAGACACTTAAGGATATCCTAATGGTGGTTAGATATTTGAAAAAGTGGTCAGCTGGGTTAAGTCATCAGGAAAATCAAGTTAAAATCATAACGTAATACCACTATTCTCCCATCAAAATGACTAAAATAAAAAAGACAGAAAGTACCGAGCTGGCAAGAATATGGAGAAAGGCGCCCTCCTACCTTGTTGATGGGCGTGGAGCTTGGTACAACCACTTCAGAAACCTGTTTGCCAGCACCCGTCGGAGCTGATGAGGGGTATCCTGTGTGGTCTATAATCCCACTCCCACATAGGTACCCAAGCACATGCTGGCATGCGGTCACCAGAAGTCACAGAGGAGACTCGGAAGAACGAGACTCTTCACGACCCTCCGCAGCTGGAAACAACACAAACATCTATCCCCGGAGAATGGATACGGTGTGGTTGTTCATAAAATGAAATACCACTCAGCGACGTGGAGAAACCGAATGAAGCCACACGTGCGTTTCACAAACGTAATGTTGAGACAAGAAGCCAGACAGCAAAGTGGCGCTTACTGAATGAGTCTACTTACAGAAAATTCAAAAATAAGCGAAAGTATTCCGTGGCGAGAGGAGGAAGCACCTGTTTACACCGTGCCTATTGGCAGTGGGAGGTGGACAGGCAGTTCCTGGAAGAGCGCGGGAGGGCGCGTTTTTGGGTGCTGGTAACTGTCTGATTCCTGGTCTGATTCCACACTGTCTGCTTTGTGAGAATTCACTGAGCTCCATACTTAAGATTCATGTACTTTTCTGAATGTACAAGTGTTTACATAAGATCATGGTCCTTGTTATTTTCAGTTACATAAGTGAAATTAATAGTGAAATATAAAACATTTAGATAGGTCACTTTTGTCCCTCCATCCGCGTCTCCCCAATTTGATTCAAACTCTTCACAGGCATGTCTGACATCTGCGTCTGCATCACCTCAGGTCAGCATCTTAGTCCTCTGACAGTTTTCTGAAGCATACCCATCTTCACTGGAATACAGCATTAGTGGAATCTCTGTCTGATACGGTCACTGGAAATGTCCTAAGTCACATATATTTGGTAAAAATTAGGATAGCTGACATCTCCATTTGTCTTGGAGGTGCAGATTCATGCTTTCGGTAGCCTTAACTCCTGAACGTACTGGGGGTGTTTTTGTTTTCTTTTGTTTTTGCAGTGGGAGGGGGGAGGGTAGTGAAAAGGCTTATTTATAAAGATATTTTGCGTTTACCATTGTGAGATCACATTCCTGGAAATAAATACCCACACTATCTTAAATGCTGCCACATCCTTTAAAACCAAAAGAGAAGATTTTTGTCAGGTGCCCTTCATAAATATCTAGTCGCCTTAAACGAGGCCATTTTGGGCCAATGTGTCTCCTTCACACAGCGCTCTGCGGTTTAAAATGAAGCAATTGGGAGAGCTCCCAGAAATAGCAGAGGCTTTATGCTCACTCCAGTACAAGACCCCCTCTTTTCTGAGGAGTACTTTTGCAGGGGGAAGGGAATCTAGCTTTATAATATTCAAGTATATGCCGTAATCATTGACGGAGGAAGGGGAAGGAAGAGAAGCAAAATGTATTTAAGCAATAAATGCAAAATGCCTCAGTGACTGACTCAAAGTACGTTACGAAAGTGGATCCAAGGATGGTGCAAAGATTTCCGGCTTATGCTACTGCGTGAAAGGAGGGTCCAGGACCAAGGAGGACAGTGGGAGCTCTGTGGGTGGGGGCAGGGCATCATGCACCCTGCCTCCCACGTTGGACACGTTTAATGCTTGAGAGAGATACCAAGATAGTGCAGGGAAGTAGGAAGAGTAATCTAAGAAACACTCAAGTTGCTAGTAGCTAGAAGGTCACTGCTGGGAAGGTCTATTTCATTATCACTTACAAGTCTAAGAAGACCCAACACAAGGACCCCTTTGAGGTAAACCCCAGCCTACCCTCCACAGCCACGTCGTACGCTTCCTGACATCTTTTTTTATCCCACAACTAAACTGCCTAACTACCTATACCAGTTACCACTGAGGGAACTTAAGAAGATAAGATACTGTGGGGACAAAGTCAACACCAGATGTCTAAAACCTGCTTCACCAGTGTGATTAAAATTCTTAGTGATATCCTGCATTCTCTTTCCATTTTTGGACATTTTAAGCTCTCCTTTGAGAGAGGAGTATAATTAGGTATGCTTTCTTTTCTTTCCTTATATTTGCTACAGAACAATGAATATTTTCAGTTTGTTAAGATCATATGTGACTCTAAATAAGAATGTCTCCTGCACTGAAATCCTGGGCACTGCCTGATTCGGGGCAATGGTCATATTTTAATCTCCACTCACTGCACGGCCCGTCAAAGACCTTAAGAGTAGAAGGCTGAGCTCACTGATTGAGACCCTCCAAGGTCAAATAAAAATATTATCTTTTATTCATCCTTTAAGAAAGGGTAGGACTTCCCTGGTGGCGCAGTGGTTGAGAGTCCGCCTGCCAATGCAGGGGACACGGGTTCGTGCCCCGGTCTGGGAGGATCCCACATGCCGCGGGGCGGCTGGGCCCATGAGCCATGGCCGCTGAGCCTGCGCGTCCGGAGCCTGTGCTCCGCAACTGGAGAGGCCACAACAGTGAGAGGCCCGCGTACCACAAAAAAACAAAAACAAAAAAAAGAAAGGGTATATTACGTATCAGGACGTGTGGATTTTAGGGTGACAGCAGGAGACTTCTGATGATGATGTGACATGAGGAGGACACAGAGGGTTTTGTGAAATTCTGGTGAGTAGCCCTTGAGGTACTGCAATTGTACCGGCCTCCATCACGTAAACACAGTCACCCACGACGTGAAACCCGACATGTGAGATCAGCGTCCACCTTCACTGTGCTCTCCAGAGGCTTCTCCAGGCAGTATGGATGCGCCACGTCTATTCTTCCATGGGGGCCTAAGCAAATCCCTATCCGTGGTCTTATTATAATACTTTACATACAGATTTGTCACTCCTACGACTTCGTGGAATTACTTATGAGAGAGTCAAATCTGTGCAGATTGTCACCTAGCCTTGGGTCTGGTACAAAGTGGATACCTCTGCTGATGGTTTATTAAATGACTGAACCAAGATAATCAGCGCATGACGTTAACAATGTACTCTTCATACCAATTATTTCACAAAATTTACATATAAAACTTGTAATTGGTTACATATCAAGAGATGGATTCCTAAGAGTCCAGCTTTAAGAAACTTTAAATTTGATACAGCTGACTTATACCAATATAAGCATAGGAATCCATTGGCAACCTCTAAAGGTTTTCTATGAAAGGTAGAGACAATATATCTAATATCTATATTGTTTAAATTGACAAAGCACATGGGGATCTTTGAAAGCAGAGTAAAATCAACAGACAGTCCAGATCTGTAGAAAGGTGCATATATAACTGGATGCTAAAAGAAAGAAAAAAATCTTTGATGATACCAGCATTCTAATTAAACTTCCAGTTTTTCTTTTCAACCCATTCCATAGTTAGTATTCACATTAAATCCACTGAAAATGACTTACAAAGAACTGAGATGGATTAGCCTGGAAGAAGAAAAAAAGAGAGAGAAGGAAAAAAGAGACAGACTGACAGAGAAACAGACAGAAACAGATGGAGCCAAGAGACAATTTAATGAGAATTTTTCAAGTAATTTAGGGGAAATAACAGTGGCCTGAGCCAAGATTCCTGAGCTCCATGCTACCAGACGCTAACCAGTTCTGTGCTCACATTTAAGAAACTCCACCTTTCAAATTCTGTTTCCTCAGCAATAAAATGAGGTAGTTGGACATCTGAGTCATCAAGGTCCTTCCAATGCTAAAATTCTAAATATGCATATTTAAAGCAAAGGAGAAGAGTAGGTGGCATCAGCGATACACTAATCATTTCAAAGTGGATTTGTATATTCTCAGTAAAATAAACTTAGGGACTTCCCTGGCTGTCCAGTGATTATGACTTCACCTTCCAATGCAGGGGGTATGGATTTGATCCCTGGTGGGGGAGCTAAGATCCCACACGTCTCATGGCCAAAAAACCAAAACATAAAACAGAATCAATATTGTAACAAAATTCAATAAAGACTTTAAAAATGGTCCATATCAAAATAAAGTCTTTAAAAAATATAAATACATTTGATTAAGAAAGATTCAATTTAGCAGAATGCTGGGAAAGGCTCTGATTTTTTAGGAAAAAGTTTTTGACAAAAGAATACTATTTCAGGGCTTCCCTGGTGGCGCAGTGGTTGAGAGTCGCCTGCCGATGCAGGGGACACGGGTTCATGCCCCCGTCCGGGAAGATCCCACATGCCGCGGAGCGGCTGGGCCCGTGAGCCATGACCGCTGAGCCTGCGCGTCCGGAGCCTGTGCTCCGCAACGGGAGAGGCCACAACAGTGAGAGGCCCGCGTATCGGGAAAAAAAAAAAAAAAAAGAATACTATTTCAGATTTATCTGTCACCTATGATTTTCAATAAGTTGAAAACCATTATATATAAACTAAGACCCTCTGTCATACTTAAGGTGTTCTATGGTAGGGCTCTCCTTTTCTATAGGTACAACTCTAAAAGATACAGACACATGATCCTTCTTTGATACTGAATGAACTTTGATACTGAATGACTAATAAAAGCAGTAAAATGCATACAATTACAACTGCTACTCTCATTGCAAACAGGTCTAAGGAGCATGCTTGCTCCTTTTTTCCCCTGCCTGATTCATGTTTCAATTTGCTCTTTCCCATACTAGGGCATAACCAAGCATATGTGGTGAACAGCCTGGACACAGAGGTGGGAGAATGCAAATATCAGGTATTCTTTGGAATAGGCAGATTTTTGCATGTGTCTACTTGCACATATCTGCAGGCAACATTTCCTGGTGGAACAGGCCAAAGGCTAGAAGTCCAGAGATTTGGGTTTAATTTTTAATCTGAAAGGTATTTATTTAATGTCATACATTTCATCACTGGTAAAATAAAGGGGCTTAGCAACTGATTTCTGAGGCTTCCTCCAGCTCTAAGATTCTCTGATTCTCTGATGTGGTTTAACAAGCAAGGACACAGAATCAGAACTGTGGAATGACCTGGATAAACGTTTAAGATCTTAGAGCATAATAGTGATGCTCAGAAAGAACGCTGGCCTGACTAGACTAGGGGGACCCAGTGGGGTTATAAAAGAAGACCACAAGAGGAGGGGCAACATCTTTTTTGGCTGAAGGGCTTAAGTCCCTTTTCTTCTGCAAAGTATCTGAAAATGATTAAAACTATTTTGACAGCTGCAAGTAATTGGGAGGTGGGTGAAAACAGGAAGTGCAGGCACAGAATAACCTCACTGGTTCCAGATTCCGACAATTCAATACTTATAGTAATTTGGACAAGAGTAGCTGACATTTATTATTATACTACATTTTGATTTTCAAGTAATATAGAATAAAACTAATTATAACCATAACTTAAAACAAGATTCATTAGCATACTAAACACTTCACCTCTGATGCTATGCTATTTCCCCATTGACAAAGTGTAAATCAGAATTTCTCTGGAAGAGCAAACAGTTATTCCACTAAAGATCTCGGTTCTATTCTTTATCACCTTGTAGATAAACCTGTCACTAAGAGGTTAAATACATTTGCAGACGAGTGTTAATATATTCAGGAGAAAAAAGTGTCCTTTAAAAAAACCACTTTTGGTAGCAAAACTATGCTTTTATAGTCCTTTACAATTTATATACAAAGAGCTTTTTTACACCCAATTCACATGTAATTTGTGGCGGAACAGGTGCTAATTAGAAATTACTCCTATCTATTCATTAGACGATCCAGTGACCTTTCTTTAGCCATTAGCTCAGTACTGAAAAGACATTTACTTAAGAAGCATTAAACTTTTTAGTGATTTAGTGTACTCTTGTTCCATTATTCTGAATTTCTGGGGAGATACTTCATAAGAAAAGGAATCCATTTATTACAGTAATTTTTTGATTGTCATTCAAGAGATTGTGAGAAAGAAATTATTATCTGTAAATTCACCTTTAAATCATTGATACAACATGCCCATCACCCCACCATAAAGCTGTATGAATTTAAGTATATAGATAAAAGAAATGTTGTGGTTTTTTTGTAATTACTGCTGAATATGAATTATCATAGGAGAACTGGGACAATTTTTAGTTAATATTCATGCTTGGTTCTTTCATCTTTGCTTTAGAATCTTGGGAACTCACTAGGTAAATTTTTTAACATTTTAAAGGACCCACTTTTGAGTTCTACTTTTAATGAAGATAATTTTGTGCTATTTTGTTACTTACTCAATGCCGAAATAAAAACTACAGTACCCAAGTAGTCTATCCCTTCAACACCACAAATTTATGAATTAGGAATTGTAGCTCTTGATCCAAAACAATAAACCTAGAAATACACATTAGGCATAAATACATTTAGCAGTATATGTAGGCAAACAAAAAAATAGCACTAAACAGTCATTAAAGTTTTTCTTCTGAGGCTATCAAACACACACACACACAAGCACACGATATAAAAAACCAAAAAACACCCCCAAAACAAAAAACCCTCTGATCTAAACATTGTTGCCAATGTACTGTCAGAACTCAGTAAATCATCCCCATACTAAAAGCATGAGAGAAAACAACACAGGCATTTGAGGGGGAAAAAAAGGCCCTTACCGATTCCTGTAAGGCAGAAAGGACAATTCTACATTATCAACATGCCAAATATATATACATGATATTTATCTGAGGTGCAAAAAGGGAGTATTTCCATCATTTTGTCTTTCAGAGTTCATGAATTTGAAAAGAACATAGATAATCTAACAAGAGCACATTAATATTTTCTGGCCTGGTGTTTCACTAGGAATATACAAAAATAACTTTTTAATTCCTTAACTTCATAACTAAGAAATAAAAGACGTTACTATGAGCTTAATTTCTCACTCTGAATTTAAATGAGTTTATACAGTATCACTATGTATGATATATATCTGATGAAAATACGTATCTGATAATTCTGTATTATAGAATTGAAAGAATTTTCACAAGATTTTCCTTACAAAGTCAATTATCAGAAATTAACCCATGTAAGATAAAGAAAATATTGATAATTCATGGCTGCGTTTTTCTGTTAGGCTTACATTCCTTATTGTGATGGAAAGACCTGAAAGCAAGCCAACGAAAAATTACTGTGATTAAAACTTTTCTTTCAATACTCCAAGTCAGAAAATAAGTGGAAAAAAACCTCTTAAAATTTGGCTTCTGAATGGTTCTATTTTTCAGAGAAACTTTTTTTCCCGAATTCTGAAAGCAGGTACCTGATTTACTATTTTACATATCAACTTCTTGCAGAATACTGTTTAAAAATAATCTGTTATTTTTTTTTCTGTTTCCCCAATGCAATATTGATTAAGGACAGATTTTTTAAGCCACGAAGGGAAGTTTCATTTCTGTTCTTTTCATCCATTTGTAAATTTTTCTAAAACTTAAAGTGGAAATATGACTAGATAAAGCAAAACATCAAGTTAAACAGATTTTAAAAAGCTTAAACTAGTCAAAGAAAACTGCACATCCATTTGTCTTTGATTCTATAAATAAAGACTAAACACTAAAACTTTAGAGACTGTGCTGGTTGTTAATAATTATGAGTGACTTTGTCTCAAAATTTTTTCTGCACTTTTCAAATTTCTACACAAACATAAACTACTCTTAAGTTTATATCATAATAATTAATTATGTTAATGCTCATTTTACCATAACTTAAGTGGAATTTTTTATTGTATTCATGTTCTAAAAGAAAGGGAAAGATCAAAATCTATTGATAAGTTCATTGCCATGGCCAAGAGACAATATACATCTAGTTGAATCTTCATATCTGATCTACATTTTCATCCCTAGAGGAGAACTATTGTTTTTAATGATGGCCATTCTTAACAATGAAGTAAAGCAACTAATACAGTTTGAAATGCTTTTCAATAATATAACATGAAACAAAAAGTATTTTCTTTAATTGATTTCTCTTTTACCAGAAAAATAACTTGGTACAGAGTTTTCAATACAACCTCAAATTCAATAGAATGATTTAAATACAGAGACCAGAAAACACATGCGTGGAGAAGGTAATATGTTTTTTATTTAACACTGACAACTGAATTCACCAGAATATTCTATTTCCTGACTCTTCCACTTAACTGAATTTTATTGCTTTGATGTTCACAGTCTCTGAGTAAAATGAATTAACGATTGAAGCAGCAGCCTTTCAAAGATCGTTCCAAAATATGCTTCATGAGAGAAATAAAAATGCCTGTTAAAAGCATCATGTCTTTTAATATGCTAAACTTACTTTCCCTAATGGAGATCTTAAAAGGGTGTCATTAGAAAATAAAAATAGGACATAAAGCTCTAAGTTGGTGTTATATGAAAACTTTGATGTAATATAGCTAGTTTTCAACTATGAAGCCTTTGTATAGAAAGATGAAGTTACTAACTCACCACCAGTAAGGCGAGTATTTTAATTTGTTTTTCTAGAAGTCGTAATTTATCAACTAATTAAAGTGGGGTGGAGTTGACTACCTTTTTCAAAACATCTACCGTGTACCAGGCACAGAATAGATGTTTTCATTAGACTCATAACTTCAGAGAGCAAGTATAATCTTTGTTCAAACAGGCAATGAAACAGGCTGAGTGGCTAGGTAACCTGTCAAAGATCATCCAAGTATTTAATTATGGAGTCCAGATTTGAACCCTGGTCTACACTCATTCCAAATTTTGGGAAAGTGCATAGTTTCCTCATCTTCTTGAGTTGGGTGTTCACACTGTAGCTTCATTAAAGTCTCTGACGTAATTGTCTGCCTCATCAAATACAGATTCAGAAGACCTCTAAAAATACATTATAAAACTCAAAATGAATTATTTTTAATATTCTCCTCCAATGATAAAATTAATCAATAATGGCCTAATTTTCAACTCACGGAAACAACCTTCATTTTCATTAGGGTTATTAAAGAAGTAATTTAAAAAAAGAAAACAGTTTCTGCGGCCTGCCTAGACAGAGGCACATGGCTTTATAACCTGAAAGGGAAAGCTTATCTATTTAATATAACACCTTTGTGATTAAAGATTAAAACCATACTCTGAAAAAACTGAGGTCAGGGAGTTCCCCGACTTCTTTACATTTAATAAGTTCACTCCTCTTAGTGAGTGGAGGTTTTTTTACACTGAATTGTTAAATCTACTTTTAAGACCAGTTCTTAAAAAAAAAAAAACAACACTGAAAACAGCAGCTTTCTCTTCATCCTACAGGCCAGGAGCTGGCATTACAGACTCAAGCTGGACCCAGATATTGGTGCCCAGGGCACATCTGCCACACATGCTTACAGCAGCCTCCTGCGTCAGCAGAGGGATGATGGCCAGCGGCACACACTTAAGCATGACCTAATGAAGCCTTCCAGCTCACATCATCTGAGTTTCTCAGTGCCCTGGCACACCTAGAGAAAACGGGAGTTGTGCTAAATTGGAAAGAAAACTGAATTTAGAGTGGGCAGACTTTCATTCAAATTCCTTCTCTCATATACCACCTTTGTCATTCTGAACACAAAACCTTTCTGAACCTCACTCTTCTATTCCAGAATGTAAGTATTAGGGCCTGTTTCCATGTATGGTACAAAATAGGTACTCAGTGAATTTCAGCTGAATTTAAAGCAAGAAAAGGGCAGAATCTTGGCAGGACTCTCAAGGCACGAACGACGAATAAATGCAAGAAATGCAACATTCAGAAGGGAGCAACCGGGAGTGAAGAAACTGGTCATGGTGAGAAGTTCCTGACGGTCAGTGGAAACCACCCAAGAGGAAACAAGGAAATAGAGCAGCAGGAAGAGGCCTAAACTGAAATGAGATTCTCTGGGGCACACCAGACAATCCAGCAGGCCAGGGAGATGACCCATTTTGCTTGATGACTAGAAGAGAATGCTGATGTCACTGATTTTGCTACCGAATGAGTCACAAGGGTGGATAAAATGAGAAAATATGTGAGGGAGTGGAAAAATGTAAGTAATTACATGGATGTTGTAGAACTTAATTAAAAAATTCCTTGCTCTGAATGTTTTGTTAACTCTGAGTATGTACAGGGACTGATACATCCCCCCATGAAAGCCCCACGGCCTTATACTTCTCAAGGGCTGAGCTGCCTCTGAATTCTACTGCTGTAAACCCCAGGCAGGGAGTGAAATACCGTGTAGCAGCTAATACCTGCTTCAGGGTATCAAATCTCTAAAGGATACCAAGAGAGTGTGTTTAATTTTACAGTCAATCTTGGACTGTGAATTTTCCATAGGGCCAAGGTACTGGTACCAGTCTGCCATGAAACTCAATCTTGGATTGCTCCCCAAGTTGTGCTGACAATCTTAGGAAAGAAAGCTGTCTGCAGGACTGGTCCTCCGAGTCTAGCTCTAGACCACTGGGTATAAGCTAGGACATCCTTGTCAAAGTGGCATGCATATGGATGCTGCTTACCAAGGCATTTGTTGCCGGGCACCAGGTGGTAGAGTGTGAAGCCCATTCAACCTGGTGGGGATGACTGGGGAAGGAAGAGAGGACGGAAGAAAATCCATGCCAATAACGTTCTAGGCCTTTAACATATTTACTCTTTACAGCGACACTGTAAGATACAACTTTTTAAAAATCAGGCTCAGAAAGATACAACAATTTGTTTAAGGACGTAAAACTAAAATTTGACAGACTTATGAGTCAGTCTGACTTCAAAGCCAACTGTGATATATTGAACAGAGACAAAAAGTTCAACAGCAAACGTAAGTAAAACAGCATCTTGTTTATTAAGAGAAGTTGTGAAAACACAGGTGAGTACCAGAAAGGTGAAAAAATGAGCCACAAAGAGCTAAACTAAAAAGAAAACCTCCCTTAAAACTTAATTACTTGAAAACTCTATCATAGTATCGTTTATTCTTATTATACATAATTCTATCAAGTGTGGTTACTGGGCTTTCAAGTCCACAGCAAAATTAGATGAAGCAACTTTTTTTTTTTTTTTTTTTTTTTTTGCGGTACGCGGGCCTCACTGTTGTGGCCTCTCCCGTTGCGGAGCACAGGCTCCGGATGCGCAGGCTCAGCGGCCATGGCTCACGGGCCCAGCCGCTCCGCGGCATGTGGGATCTTCCCAGACCGGGGCACGAACCCGTGTCCCCTGCATCGGCAGGCGGACTCTCAACCACTGCGCCACCAGGGAAGCCCTAGATGAAGCAACTTTTAAGGCGAGGGAGACAGAATGACTACCATAAGAAGCTGATAACAGTGAAGAATACTATACAATACAAGAATACAATTGTTACTCGGAGAACGAATTGCAAAGATACACTGATTGAAGGCTATTTAAAGTATGGGCAACTGCTCTACATATGATGACAACCACACATTATGAAACATGATTTCCTTTATTTTTAGTCATTTCAGCGAGGTGATCTTTAAAAATACATAACTAAACAATTTACCATATCTATAATACTCTTGTAGACAAGGCTTCCTGACTTTTTAGTTGTTCAGGAAATATGGTTTCTTTCCTTCTTACATTCTGAGAATGCTAAAAGAAACACAATATTACAGGACAAAATAACATACTGACCTTAAGACATCAAGAGGGCCTTCTATTGTGAAGCCTCCTCCAATTCTCACCCTGCCTCTCGCACTGCAATTTTCTCCCTCTTCTTTATTTTACTCATTCTTTACTTTATTTGTTATTTCACTTGTTCTCATATGGCACATACCCTTCCTTACTTAAAGGACTCCTTGGGGGTAAAGACCATTTGGGGGTAAGATTATTTCATTTGTAACTTCAGAGTATCTAGCACAGTGCCTTCTACATAAGGTAAACTCAGCAAATATTACTTAAACTAATGAAATTTATGTTCAGTACACTCAATTTTAGAATACAGGGATGCCTGGAGAAACAACTTCCATACGAAATGGCTGAAAAGGTAACCTATGTGTTCATTTATCACAAAATGATCTACTACATTTCAGGCATTGTTCTAAGCCCAAGGATTAAAATAGTGGACATGAAATACCCGTTTTCTGAATTCAAGGTCTCATACTCTCATAGAGGAAGACAGACAAACAAGATACAATTCACAAGGAGATACAATATGGGATTTCAGATAGTCATCAGTGCAAATAAGATAATAATATAGGATAATGGGACAGAGAGTACTTAGGTGAATGAACTATCATCATTTTTCAACTTATTCCCTTATATCAAGGAAGAGACGCAGCTATGACTTCTAAAGATTGTTCAGGGGTAAAAAATATGAAAGATGTAGGCTTCTCAAAAGTAACCAGTGAAATTCCCATGGGCTGCTGTAGTAGCCAGCCTTCCACATGGTTCCCTATGATCCCCACACCGCCTGGTACTCATACTCTTGTGCACTCCCCTCCTACACTGTACCAGGGTTGGTCTGCGTGACTGATAGCATCCAGTGCAAGTGGATTCAATTATAAAAGCCTGGCTTCTGTGTTGGGCTCTTCCTCTGTTAGATCCCTCACTCTGCGGGGGATGCCACGTCATGAGGACACTCAGGCAATCTATGGAGGGGCGTTCTGTAGTGGAAGACAGAGGTATCTGACCAACAGTGAGAAACTGAAGCCCGCCAGCAACAACGTGAATGAGTTTGGAAGTGGATCCTCCCCCAGCCCATTCTGAGTCGACTGTAGCCCAGCCAACAGCTTGAGTACAGCCTCATGAGAGACCCTGAGCCAGAACTGTCCAGCCAAGCTGCTCCTAGATTCATGACCCTCAGGAAACTACGTGAAACAGTTAATGGTTACATATGTTTGTTACTTGAAAGTGCTAAGTTCGGGGGTAATTTGTTACACAGCAATAGACAGCTAACACTGCTGCCTTTGTAGGAGTTGGCATCTGAGCTGAGGCCTGAATAAAAGGGAGTCAGTCAATGATGAAGAGATCTTAGGGAAGAAGATTCCAGGTAGAGAGAATAGCAGGTTTAAAGACTCTGAGAAGGCTGTGAGCTTGGGGTGTCACTGCAACAGCTAAAAGGCCCATGTGGTTGGAAACTTGTTGGTGAAGCACAACCAAGTGGTAAGAGAAAAGTGAAATTTTCCTTAAAGAGAGATAGGAAATAACATTACCTACCCTATATTTTACAATGAATAATCTTTATAGACTACTGAGCTACTATGTGGGAGGTAAGGGTGGAAGCAAGAAAACCAAGCAGAAGCTTACTGCAACTAGCCCAGTCAAGAGATGACAGGTAATCAGACTAGGATGTTAGAAATAGAAATATCACAGATTGGTAAGATTCAGGAAATGTATTTTCAAAGTGGAGTCAACACAACTATGTAAAAAGCATCCACGTAGTCTACACCATGCCAATAGGTTTTTGAGTCACCTGGATAACACCAGAACAGACCTAGAAAGAGGGGAAATTAGATATGATTGAATGAGACACAACTCAAAATTCAAGACATAATTCTTGGTGTGATGGTTAAAAATTGTAATTTCTTGCAGTTAAAATGCTGTGGGGCCTGGTAAGACTCTTCCCTTTACAAAATAATTAAGCAGTCAGTAGAAATGTTCTCTTTGGCATCTGGTCCAACTGGTGCCAACCAGAGTGCTTAAAAAAAAAAAAGTAAGCAATCAACTAGTAGAGTTTAAAAAAAATTAAGTAATAAAACAGAGATAAGGAAAACCAAAAATAAAGTCAGATTTTCTTTCCACATCAACATATTTCCAAAGGGACAAAGTTAAAGACAGGAAGTATTTCTTTAAGTTAAAGAACAAATACATGGTAACTGGCCAATTATTCACTGGTTTCATAGAGTATTAGAGTTTTACTTACTGGGGCTTAACAAGAATCTACATGTTCCCACTCTGAAAATTTTCTGAGCAGGCACTGTTCACAAAAAGTACAGACGTAATTTGTCGAAAAAACCTGCCTTTCTTACTGCTTCTTCCATTGTATGCACAAAAAGCATGTCAGGACGACTCACAGGAAATATTTATTTCCAAATCAAGGCCATATTTTTGTACCTGGGGACCAGCCTTCGGCTTCCCTTTTTTGGTAAAAAAAAAAAGTTCTGATATTCTCAAGCCGAGACATGAAGAATCAAGCTTTAAAAAGTAAAAATATAAACAAATTATTATTAGGATTATCTTACTACAGAAGACCAATTCTTAACTTACTAGTCATACACACACATATATACTACATATATATACATCTCACATTAAATGGAGGAATTAATAAATATGCAACTTGAAAAATAAGGGTGTTTTAAAGAAATGCTTAAAATTAGATAAATCTTTAAAAAGACAGAAATACTGACAAAAAGACAGGGCACCCATCTCTCTAAATTTTCCATATTTTTTCCCCAAGACCTTGGGTATAAAAATATATAGCTGCTATAGTAGGCACTAGAACCTTCAAGTAAATACTAATGGCATAATTTTTAAAATTTATTTATTTTTGGTGCCTTGGGTCTTCGTTGCTGCACGCGGGCTTTCTCTAGTTGTGGCGAGCAGGGGGTTACTCTTCATTGCGCTGGCTTCTCTTGTTGCGGAGCCCGGGCTCCAGGCACACGGGCTTCAGTAGTTGCAGTGCGTGGGCTCAGTATTTGTGGCTCGTGGGCTCTAGAGTGCAGGCTTAGCAGTTGTGGCGCATGGGCTTAGTTGCTCCACGGCATGTGGGATCTTTCTGGAGCAGGGCTCGAACCTGTGTCCCCTGCACTGGCAGGTGGATTCTTAACCACTGCGCCACCAGGGAAGCCCTGGAATAATTTTTTCATTTAATTTTTTTAAAGAAAAGAATCCCAGTGACTATATAATGGATATTTTTAAAAAGCCAAGCATTACTTGCGTATTCATGAGAAGTCTACAAAAAAATTTAAATGTCCAAGCCTATCCATGGGTCCATGTTCTATATTGTTCTAGTTTTTTCTTAACCCACATAAATCAATGTATTAAATTAAATCCTGTATTTGATCACATCTGCTTTTGCTGCTAAAATCAGCATATTAAATGTTGAAATACTTCAGTGGAGAAGTTCTACTTATTCTATGTCACTGAAAGAGCAGTCATAAAAATCTGATAGAAAAGCCTTCAGCTTTAAAGGATACTTCAATTACATTCTATCTCTTAGTGGCAGCCCCTGTAAAATTATTATATCCCCCAAGAAAGCCTGTGGACAGCAGGTGCTTCAGAAAAAGTTTGCTGATTAAAAGAAAATATATACTCGTTGCCTTCTGTTTATAACTTATGCTACATGCCTTTTCATTATGAACTCATTCCTTTTGCCAAGAAAACTCAAATATGACTAAAATTATGTTAACCTTTTTAAAAGTCTACGTCAAATCACTGTAAAATAATTCTTCAAATGAAGGAAGCTTTCTTCTTTTATCTCACACTGTACCAACTTTGAAATTGACTATGGTACATAGGGTCATCACTCCTAATTTTTCACCCCTCACTACTGTAATTATATACTCACACCCTGCCACACAGGCAGTAGTGCCTAGCTGTGTGCAGAGTGTTCTTCCACGCCCCAATCCATCAATGCTGGCATTGACCACGTGTCTTATCTGGTCAATGGGATAATAGAAATGACAGTGAGCCAGTTCCAAGCTTGTCTACGCCTAGATCCAGACAAATCAGTCCCAGGCAAGCCCAGTCCACAATGGTCAAATCACAAACAAACTACAGACCTGTGACCATGAATCTGCTTGTTCTTTTAAGGAACTGAGATTTTGAAATTGTTACAAAACAAAAATATATCAATGCTCAGTATCTTTATATGGCTACTCATGTAACATTAGTTGCATCAAACCACACCTCCTTGGATTACCTATCCTAATAATAGTAATTTTCTTTGACTATCTTCTATTCCAGAAAACAGAATCAGAAATCTTTTTAATAAAGGAATTTTTAAAGAAAAAGTTGTCATGGAAAGACATTCTATGAAGTCTAATTTTCAGAAATAAATTACGATATGCCAAATAAACTATATTTTAACAAACTCAAGTTATAATTTTGTAACCTCAGATGTGTCTACAATTTACCAAGCAGTACTCTAAGTGAACTGAAAGTAACCCATCTCCCTAACTATCTGAAATACTCCAGAACCGCTCATCTGGTTTTTTGAGCAGTTCCTGAATAGCTTCCCTTCAAAACTTCACAGGTGTGAACTAAGTAGTGTTAGGAGGAGGAACCAGTATAAATTAGTAAAAATCTTCAATTAAAGAAGAGTTTAGTAAGTACAGTTTTGTTAATTTTGAATACTAATACTTTTAGGGTCTGCCTGAATCATAAGATAGGAATCATCTGTTAATTCTGTGGCTAGAAGGATGTCTTTCCTTTTTATGCTAAGTGATTTAGAAATCTATTCTTTTAAAAAGTAGGGTAGATTTTTGTTTACACAAATATTTTTTTGATTTTTTTCTGTCATAATTTGTATGAAGACAAACTGTAGCCTAACACAATTCAATTAAGACAAGTTATAAAAGCAATGAAATTTTCATGAATCACTTCCAAGAACGTTACTGCCTTTTTAGCCATTTATATATAATAAGGCAAAACTAATATACAGTGTGAAAACTGTATATTAATAATTTGCTGAGCATGGGTCACTACAAATAATTCTTATTTTCATTATTGTGCACTAAAGCTAGCATCACAGAATATAAAAACAAGATTCTTAAGGCTAGTTCAACCACCCACCAGATACTTGAGTTAACTCTGTAACATTGCTCCCAGATGCTCAGTTATCCTCTGGACCCTTCCAGTGAGAGGCAGTGTTCCCAAATCAGGGGGATTGTGAACCTGTTTCAGTAAGTCAGCAAAAGGCGGTAATCAGGCCTATTGTAATTTCCACTTTTTAAATAAAATAATTACTTTAAAAATGACCCTTTTACACAACACAAATGGGAAAAGAATGTATCAAAAGAGCACGAATGATGGTAAATAGAGAACAGACAAGTCAGCTCACATCTGGACGGACCCTTGGGCAGCTTATCCTTATCCTTGGCGGAGCAATGACACCAATACTTGCATTTTGAATGTTAGGTTTTAGTTGTTTTTATTTTTGCTCATATTTTTACATTTGTACTGATAATAGTCCAGTGCATACAGACAGGATGCATAAGGATACTAAATTAGCACTCACTAGTAGAAGGGAAATAATAAAATAACAATTTTGCAAATGCACTCAAAATAGTCCTTAAGTTGCATTATCTTACTCAAAATAGTCATCAAGCACATCAAGAAGTCGCTAGCCCTTAAAAAAAAAAACAAGTCAAAAGGAACTAGAGCATTCATAGCAGCAGATCTATCACTCAAATGCTTATCAATAGTAGAATGGATAAATTGTGATAGACATATAAGATGGCACACTAAAAGAAGTGAACAATCTATAACTACATGTAGTAGCTTGGATGAATCTCACAAACAATGTTAAGAAAAAGAAGTCAGGGGACCTCCCTGGTGGTGCAGTGGTTAAGACTGCACGCTCCCAATGCAGGGGGCCCAGGTTCGATCCTTGGTCAGGGAACTAGATCCCACATGCATGCCGCAACTAAGAGTATGCATGCCACAACTAAGGAGCCCACATGCTGCAACTAAGGAGCCCACGAGCCACAACTAAGGAGCCCGCCTACCGCAACTAAGACCCGGCACAACCAAATAAATAAATAAAATAAATAAATATTTAAAAAAAAGAGAAAAAGTCAGAAACAAGATTATATGTTGTTTGATTTCATTTATGTAAAGTAAAAAAACAGGCAAAATCAATTCACAGCAATTATCCTTAGCGGGTGGGGGACAGTTAGTGACTGAAAGGAGCTCAAGGAAACTTCCGGGGTGCTGGTATTGTTATGTGTTTTGATCAGGTTGCTGATCATACAAAGGTGTTTGTGAAAATTCATCAAACTGCCTTGCTTATCATTTGTACACTTTTATGTATGTATGTCACAATTCATAATAACTAAAATGTAAAAAAAGAAAGTAAATGTTAGACTTGATTGGGCTATTCACATGCCCAGTGTTTTATTTGTGAAGTGTTTGATTTCTTTCTTCTCATGTCAAATATAGGAACTCAATATATTAAGTCTAAATGTAATTTTGTCTAGTTTTAGAGCTACAATATGTAACTAATTTTAGACTACATTTTAATATACATCTGTGTCGAAAATCAAATACACTGTTATTCTGAATGTGTTGAAAATTGTTTTCTTAGACAAATAATTCAGAGACAACTAAATGGTCAGTGTCACTTAAAATAAGAAAAATAATTTTAGTCTTTATATATCATGAATATATTATCTTTAAAATTACCTTTATTATATGATCATTGATAATACACAAAGCTAAATTTTCATTTACATAAAATCATTTCTATATCATGTGTCATGCAAAAATAAGGAAAAATAAACTCCTTTAGGGGTTTATGAGATTGTCTGGTATAATGAAAAGGTTATGAGAATTAGAAGGAAAGTTGGGCAAGAGTGTAGTAATAGAGAAAAAGAATGGTTAGAACCGTGGATATCTGCTGACAAATTCCAGACTTTCCACCAACAAGCTGTGTGAGCTCTGTCAGGTCAACACTGTCCAACAGAAATACACCATGAACCACGCTTGTAATTGTTAGATTTCTAGCAGCCACATTTTAAAAGGTAGGAAGTATATGTGCACTGCAATACACCAATAAGATCTAATGCGACCCAAGACTTCATCGAAATGTAGTGCCACCAAGGCAATAAAGCTGTGTTTAACAGAAAAATATTTCACAATGCTTTGGCTAAAAATTTTAAGTTTAAATTAGTTAAAATATGAAATTCCAGGGCTTCCCTGGTGGCGCAGTGGTTGAGAGTCCGCCTGCCGATGTGGGGACACGGGTTCGTGCCCCGGTCCGGGAGGATCGCGGTTGGGCCCGTGAGCCATGGCCGCTGAACCTGCGCATCCGGAGCCTGTGCTCCACAACGGGAGAGGCCACAACAGTGAGAGGCCCACGTACCGCAAAAAGAAAAAAAAAAAAAATGAAATTCCATTCCTCAGTCACACACTAACTGCACTTTAAGTGCTTCTGCCACACAGGACCAGTGGCTACCACACTGGACAGCACAGTTGTCAAGTCATTCGACCTCTCTGAAGTTCGCTTTCTTCATTGATAAACTAAAGGAGGTATTCGAGAGGAAGAATTCCCAGCGGAAATGTCTGCTAAGCCCACATGCCCCACTCAAAACACAAGCCACGCAGGAATGCAGCGCAGTGTCGAGGGATCCTATGACTTTTCAGACAAAGTTGGAAATCCGGATGCTCACATAAAATATCTTTCTTTTTCCATGTAGACAACTACCGTGAAATTTTTCCGAGCACTGTGTGGGCCAAACCAAAACATATCCATATGCTGCTCTTTGCAACCTGGGTTCTACAAAGCTTCTTTCCTGTTTTTCCAATCTGTGATTTATTTAGGAGTGATTTGGCTTCTACATCTGGAAACTAAAAAACACAGCTGGAGAATCAGTTGAGTGGTGAGCTTCAAAGCCCCCCTGTGAAGTCAAGGTGAAGCTACAGAGCCTGTGGTGAAAGTTAGCAGGATGCCGGTGTGGGCCCGTGCCATGTCTACACCCCAGGTTGCAGAGGTGTCTGAGAAAGAATCATCTGAAGGTTAGGGACAGCCCAAGCCCCTAATTTTGGATCAAGGACAATGTGCCGGAGAGAGGTGGAAAGGGCAGTGAAGCCAAGTTCACCACACTGACTATCACTCTTATTACCCTGGGATCCAATCCAGTGGAGCCTGCCTCCATCCTTCAGGGCATGAGACGCAGAGAGGGACACGGTGAACATGCTGGTGACAGTAGAAAGCTGCAGAGGTGAAGCAGCAAGTGGTAGCGCGAGCAGCCAGCAGCACCTTCCGAGGACACGGAGATGGGAAGTGGTGGGGGATGGCAGTGGACCCCAAGGAGGCCAGTTCTCAAGTCCAGCTGCGTCACCATCTGGGAATATTCTTAACTCTGAGGAGGCAAAGTAAAAAACTCTGTTTTGGAATAGGTGCTGTCAAAACCACCTTTTAGTTCCAGGGTGAGGGAGCCTTGGAAACTGAGAATTAGTAAGAGTCCTGAGTTAGGATTCAAGCAATTTGAGCATTAATCCCAAGTGTGTCACTGTCTTGCTGTGTGACTTCTGTTTCCCCAAATTCAAAATGGTAATAATATTGCATATTGCTTTACTCAACATCACAGGTTTTCAGGACCAAATGATATCATGAATACAAAGCAATTTGAAAAGCATAAATGTCTCATGTGATAGCAAGGCATTTTTAATTTATTACTTACTAAGCAATTACTAGTGGATTCTAGGAATGCAATTTATTAGATGTCATTTAAATCTCTAATCAGGATTCTTACATTTGAGGGAGGTGGAGTGGGTTTGGGCTTTAGAGGAATAGCAGTCAGCACTGATGACTCCATTACAAACCTGGCCACTTTCTAGAGGGTTCATGGTGTGGAACCAGGGGAAGTCAAATTCCAAGATGGACTTAAAAAAACCTCAGAAGGGGGAATTTGCCCAAAAGCAGGGGTTCTTAACCTTTTTCAGGTCACTGATGCTTTGAGGATCTGATAAAAGCTATAGCGTCTGTCTTGGAAAAAGGCACTTATACAAAATTGACATAAATTTTCAGAAAATTCATAGACCCCACAGATCCCAAATTGAAAATGCCACCCTCAGGAAAGAGAGGGTCACAAACAAGACACACGACGTGGTCTTAGACTGAGCTGTTGCCAGGTAGGAGGCAGTTTTGAGAAAAGCTGGAGGCCTGAAATAAAAGCAAAGCAGTCTTTCTTTAAAGGCTCGGTCTCTGCTCAAAGTATTGCTACCGTGGGACCCTCAGATGAACACTTCTCGGGGGCTAAAAAAGGGGTCTCACATGTGTTCACAAATACCATCATTCTAGCTAACTGGGTTAGAAGCTACTGCTTCCTTGGGCAGTTTCAACAGAAAAGAGCATCTGCTAGCTTAATCCATATGAACCCTGACCAACCCAGGGAGCAAAAGGTAAATGAGACAAAGACAATATGCAGCCTGTTAAGTGTCCCTAAGAACCACACTGCACATGTTGGAACTATACTGTAGAACACGTAGGGAATTTTCCCATTTTGGTTTTTGGGACAGATAACAGAGACCACATGTCCCAAGGGACTTACAATCACTGAGAGTATCACCAAGAGAAGTCCCCAGCAACCTAGCCTAACAGAGAGGATCACGGCAGCGATCTGGCACCCACATAGATAGCAGGAGAGCAGGAAGAGAATCACTGATTTCCTAGAAATTCAACAGCAACTTCTCACTGACAAGAACAGAACTCTCCCTGATTTGTGAATCAAGTACAGCCTCAAACATTTTGACAAAATATTCTCTACCCACTTCCCGATCTAATCTCTTACAGATATATGTTTAGGAAAGTACAATGGAAGTCAAATGGAAAACAGAAATATTCATCTCATGTATCTCTAATTATTAAAGTATGTTTGGAAGAGTGAGGCCATACTGTGAATTTGAAATTACAATTGTTCATAAAACATTTAATGACTTTTTCATAATTGCTCATATGCTCTATTTTTTATTTTATCGACATCACAAAAGAATAACTCATGTATTGCAATATTTAAAACCTGACTTTCAAAATAGGGATGAATGAACAAGTTGAAATTACTAGTCATGCAATGAATGCTCTTTCTTTAAATCAAAGAAATTTATCTAAGACCAGTTGAACTCCATTAAAAATTGTATCTTCTGATTATCAAATAATGAGGTCTTCACCAAGGACTGCAGGCTATATGAAGTCAGAAGGAACGTTCAGAAACAAATGAAAATACTATATGAACAAACACACTGCACTGCATTCCTATCTACTTGCCAAAGAAATACAGTCATTTGTAGGAGCAGGAAATTTTCACAAGTTGTCGATGGATTTTGAAACTCCCCAAGGACAGGATGGCTTCCACTTTGGGATTTCCCCTAACAGCCTCCTAGTTAGGTTTATACTTCAGAGAGATACCTGGAAATCTCTTCTAATTTTAATTCTTCCAGGTCAGATGGTTTAAACAGCAGATAATTTCCCTCTGTAGTTCCATGACTTCAAATGCCACTTCTCACTAATATATGTCAAATTAAATGGTAAATCACATTTTAATATATAGTAGAACATTTTTACCAAAGTATTATGTTGGCTATTCCAAGAATATAATTTAGAAAGGTGCCTGGCACATAGCACGTGCTCGAAGAATGCCAACAATGACAATGTCGTTCTCACCTTGTGGGAGGCAGCTACTAAGATGGCCCCAGGTGATCCTTACTTTCTGTTATTCTTGCCCTTGAGCACAGGCTGGACTTGGTGATTAGATTCTAATGAACAGAATATGGCAGAAAGTGATGAGTTATCACCTTCAAGATTAGGTTATTAAAATACTTTCACTTTCATCTTGGGTTCATACACACTCTCTCTCTAGCTTTCTCTTGGATCTCTTGCCCTGAGGGAAGCCAGCTATTATGTTTTAAGTTCCAGGTTGGAATCATGGGCCTTCAGAAAGGCCTGGATGAGTGAGATTGGAAGTGGATCTTCTGAGGCCTGCCAACAACCACATCAGCGAATTCTGAAGCAGATCCTTCAGTCCCGGTCAAATTTTGAGATGACTACAACCCTGATCAGCAGTTTGACTGCAACATCGTGAGACAGAGATCTTCAGAGAATCACCCAGCTAAGTCGATTCCTTTCCAGCAAAAACTGTGAGATAATATTTGTCATTCTAAGCTGATTCAGTTTGGGGGTAATTTGCTATGCAACAGGATAACTAATCCAGATTTTAGAAGTGGGGTGCTGCCATGACAAAAACCTAAAAGGTGGTAGAGGCTTTGGAACCATGTAGTGGGCCTAAGAAGAGTGCCAGTGCCAGTGTAAAGTGCCTTGGACACATTGTTCACAGAATTTTGGACTTTGAAGAGATTTCTATTAAGGGCATGAATGAAGGTGAGGAAAATCTTATTGGAAACTAGAAATTGCACGTGGCAAAAGGTTTAACAATACGACGCTTATGTGTAGTTACGTGACCTGCAGACCCATGCATTTATATGAGACGTTTACAAAGTGCCAAATGAACTGGGTGATTTAGTTAAGGAGCTTTCCCAGCAAAGTACTGAAGATGCTACCTGGTTCCTTCTTGCTGTTTATAGCAAACTATGAGAATATAAATCGGGGGAGGGACTACCAAACAAAAAAGGAGGCAGGACCTGAAGGTTTTGAAAATCCTCAGTCTCTCTAGACAGCAAACAATGCTAAAGTTAAGAAACAGTTTCCAAGCAAAGATCATTTCTAGGGAACTGAGAAAACATGGTCTAAAATGAGATCAATGGTGCAGCTTCTGAAATCTTTTGGTAAGCCCTGGGAAACGCGGCACCTCAGAGTACTATTCAATCAGACCACAGGATCTCCTACAACTTTAAGGGTGTGACTCACAGATACTCTCAACAGGCCTTTGGTAAGTTAAAGGGCATTGTCTCTCCCTTGCCTCTGCAGAAACTCAAGGTAGAGAAGGAATCATCTCCCAGATGGGTGTGGTTTTTTGTCTAACAGAGTAAACCTCAACAAGTTTCACAGGAGACCCACAAAAATTTTGAGAGGATTTTACCAGCAGATACACTGCCAGTTTGGACTGGAAGGAATGGAGATGGTCCTAAATGAAAAAAGGCCATAGATCCCCAAAATTCTACAGGCAGGAAGCAGACAGAAAACTCAGCTGCCAACACATGCTACCTTTCATGAAAAAAGGAAGGATGACTCAGTAGTCCATAGGGTAGAATCAAGAACCATGGAGAATTATTCCCAGGCCTGGACCTAGTTGAGGAACATTTGTCTAACTGGATTTCAGAATTTTCATGGACCAGCAACTCCTACCACCTTGCACTTTCCGCTATTTTGAATAAGAATATGTAGGTATCGTACGCCGGCCCCACTGTTGTATGTTGCTTATATGTTGAGGTTTAGTTTCACAGATCTACCAATGAAGAGGAACTATACTTGAGAAGTTGTACCTGAGGAACTATATCCAAGGAGCCATACCCACACCCGGATAAAACTTAGATGACTTCTGGATTTTGAGCTGATACTCACCTATCTAGTAAAGAGGATATATTTTTCATCTTCTAATAAAAGTGATGTTTGACATCAGTACTATTTAACGTGTTTTACAGAATCAAACCTTTAAAAAGGATATAAAGTCCTTTTAAAAATTATCTCTAAATGTTTGTTAATAGGTTGAGAGATTATTGCAGTAGGAAGCATAGAGTTACAATATTAAATCTCACTAATGTAAAACTTGATAAACTGTTCTACACTAACCAAACTAATCAAGCAATTTATCAGCTGCCCAATTTTAATTTACATTTAGAATACTTATTTTATAGTATCATAGCTATTGTCTAGAGCATACAAGCAACGTCAAAGTTCTCTTACATACCTTGATTTGTAGCATTTTTTTTTTTTACAAAAATTCCACTTAAAGAAGGGCTTTAAATGAGAGGTGAAATGGGAAATAGAATGTTTGACTCTCCTAAAATGATTATATATTTTTCTTAAGTTCACTTACTCTCAAAGGAAAGGACATGGTGTCATTCAAATGTTCTAAAATGCCTCATCCTTCAGAATGACAGCACATCTTTCACTTTTCTATTCACTACGTATCATATTGTGACATTTTATGTGTGAAAAATAGCTAAAGCAATATTTTTTTAAATGTCATACTATTATAACGAGCAATTTATTTCATGCCCATGTCCCTCCAGGCCATGAGCCTATTTAGTGAGCCTTATTAGCGTGGGGCAATGTCTGGCATGTCCTCTGGAAAAGCACCCACAGGCCAATAAAAACAAAGAACACAAGTGTGCCATTCAGAAATACATAGCATTGTTTAAAAATAGCAACACCCATGCTGCTCAGACCAAGAGGAGGGTGCTGCCAGTCTGCAGACGCAGCTGAGCGCAGGGAGGAGTGCTCCGCTGTTCTGGAAATCAGCGTATGTAGGCTCTGGGCTTAGCTTGAGACATATGCTAAGTGATTCATCCTCTTCAGGATTGTTTTCTTAACTGTAAAATTCAGTGTCTGTATCACCAAGTGATGCGTTCTTGAACGTCAGACATGCAGGTACTCATAACATGAGTTCTTATTTTATACATGCAAAACCTGCATAGGTACAATGGGTGGCCAAATGTTCACTTTTTACCCTAACATAAACTTCTAAAAAGGAAACTTTACACTACTACTTTGTAAATGAAAAATCTGACTTAACGTGCCATTAATGGGTAGTAACCGTAAAATTTAAATACAATAAAACAACAAAACAATTATTAAAGTCTAGCTGTCAGGCTGTTGGCTGCGTGAAGTCGGCTCTCTGAAAACAAATGAGCAACTATATCTAGGAGGGAGGCTGTAGTATCAAACCGAGAGTTTCTCCTTGACTTGCCAAGAAAACACTGAAAGGGAATTCAAAAGGGCAGAAGTTCCTCATGTGATCTGATGTTATTTTATGCAGCATCTGCAGATCACCTAAAATCAACTCCAGTGTCAACTAAAATCACCTTTTTCAACAGCACCAAATGTCCTATACTCTGGAAATGCTGCATCAAATAATCACACCTGTTACTTCTGATTCTAAATTTTATCTTGAATCCTCACATGACCCACCTAACCCACTTTCTCAAAACCTTTAATACTGTCACAGAGACACTAAAATAATTTTGAGGGCAATGGAGTACTGTGGAAAGAACACAGGCTAGGAAATCACATTGGGGTTCCAAGTGCGGAGTCATTAGATTCGACCTTGACACTGGCAACTTAATTTACCCCTCTGAGCCGCAGACTACTCCTTCACACCAAAGTGCTCAGTCAGGGTTAAGTGAGAAAATGCATGTAAGTGCTTAAGCCCAGCACCTGAATGTGGCAGACACTCAATAAATGGTATGTATTTAACATAATTTAATTCTTTCAAGGAAATTTTCAAATTTCTATCAAAATAAATTTGTTTCAAATAAGAGTGGCTCGAAAGAAAAAATACAGTTGGCCATTTTTATTTTACAGTAAAGTTATACATATTTCACTTCCAAACAAAGCTACAAAACCCATAAACCACTGACAAAAGTAGCAAAAACATTTTGTCCTCAGTGATAAAATAAGAACACTTATTTGTCAAAATGAAAAACAGCAACTCTTAGCTGCTACCATGCAAAGCGTTCTCAAGTCCTTTCTTACCAAAAGAGGGTCAATATAGTAGAAAAGACAGAGTGAGAGTGTCTTTAATCAAGTAAAAGTTTCAGCCAAGGTGGGCATATGGCTCTGAAAAGAGTCACAATTAGACCACAGATAATGACTCTATTACCTACTAGATGTAATACACGGTGGGCAAAATAAAAAGTAGCCCAGTATTAATCCTGCAACAGCAGTCCTGGTTACCTAGTAAATGTCATAGTGATGCGCTCTGGGATTTGTGCTAGTCACATTAGATGTATTATTTCTAGTGCATGCAAGTGTGCAAAATATCCCCAGCGAACTAGGAAGAAAGCGAAGTTCAGAGGGGTTACCTGCCTGCTCAAGGTCACTCCATTGGTAAACACCAGAGTTGCATTCTAACAGTATCTGATGCCAAACCCACTCCCCCTTCGCTAGTCCGTTTCTTTCTTTTTAGGACACGCAGATGTGGGCAAGAATCATCCCCAATGCTTTGAAATGTCATAAACTGATGTTAGTCCCCTTCTCCCTCTCTCACGTCTTCTAGTTTCTCTCAAATCATTTGCATTTTGGTCCTCCCGGCTTCAGTCGTCATTCTCAAACTCCAATTCACTCATTCCTTAAGTCTCTAAAACCTGGTCTCCTGTCCCAGCTCTTGGTAAGGCAGGAGGGAATTTTAAAAGGTCAAGGTAAGTTTTCCAATCTACTTGGATGTAGTGAACTGTATAACATGCCTGGGTCTTCTACCTCAGACTTAAACAAAAGGCTCACAGATACTGAGCAATTCTCTTCCTTGGCGAGTTCCAATTTACAGGGACGACTAAGGCAGGTACAGTGTGTGGAGTCACACATATTCGTGCATGTCACATGTATTTAACAGAATGTTTAACTGAGTCATATTTTCAAAAGTTATCTAGAAGCTTTTATCTTTTATTCAGAAAATAAATCTTAAGGCAGGGTTTTACATAAAGAGTTTTTATGTCTGTTCCATTTTTAAAATAGAACAGAACTAAACAAAAACAGCTTGATAAATTTCACCTTTTAACTGCTCCATGTATGTACTTCAGTGAAAATGTCCATTTAATAGACAACATCTAATTGATGTTTGTGTGTCCTAACTTTGCACTTGAAAACGAGTATCCCTACTACGCATTGCCTATACCCGTGGGGCTAAATTACTGAGGTCTGTGAACCACTCCATTGTACATGAAGTTCCCCAGTATTCCAAAATGCAAGTATCACCCTTCTAAGCACTGTACACCTGCTAACACTACTGATCCTATGACAAACTATTATAAACATTATCTCCAGTTTATTATCCTGATTATTACATATGATGAAAGCAAATCACAGAGATGTTAAGTAACCCAAGATCACCCAGCTGGTTAAAAAAAATATACATATATATATATAGCAAGACATCAAATCCAAGAGCTCTGACTCCTCAGCCCACATCCACTACATTTCACTGCTCACCGTATAGAAGCACATTCATTGGCAGAGAGCCAATGAATATATAGGTATAGACCTATGTATTTATTGATCACCTACTACAGTATATGCCAAGCACTTAGCACTGGAGATGAAAGAATTTTTTAAAAGCCTGGTCCTGAGCTGAAGGAGAACTTTTTATTTTTTTTTAAAAGCAAATTCAGGGTAGGTTGAAAACAAAGAAGAAACCAGATACAATATGTTTTCATGCTCAGGCAAATGGGCCATTCTATGTCTCAAGGGAACATAATGCAAAGGACAACTAACTTGAATAACCATGTCACCCTTAGAAGCACCAAACGTGTTTGTTTTAAATAACTGTAATACACTTATCTGGAATAGGAGCATAGAAGACATCATATGAACCTTTTCTTTTTTTCTTTTTTCTTTTTTTTTTGCAGTACGCGGGCCTCTCACTGTTGTGGCCCCTCCCATTGCAGAGCACAGGCTCCGGACATGCAGGCTCAGCGGCCATGGCTCACGGGCCCAGCCGCTCTGTGGCACGTGGGATCCTCCCGGACCAGGGCATGAACCCGTGTCCCCTGCATTGGCAGGCGGACTCTCAACCACTGCACCACCAGGGAAGCCCTATGAACCTTTTCTTGATGGTTTCTGGTCATCACTGGGAAGACCAAGAGCACTGCAATAATGTAATACAATGTTTTAAGAATGAGGGACTGTGGGAGGGAGGGAGACGCAAGAGGGAAGAGATATGGGAACATATGTATATGTATAACTGATTCACTTTATTATAAAGCAGAAACTAACACACCATTGTAAAGCAATTATACCCCAATAAAGATGTTAAAAAAAAAAGAATGAGGGACTGTTTGCCCCCCCCAAAATTTAAATAGTTACATCCCTCTCCCAGATCTTATTGCACAAGGTTACTGCCTACCTCTGGCAATCACACCCTCTCCTAATCTGACATGATATAAAGAGAGTTAATTAGTAACCAGACTTGAATTCTAAATTTAAATTGTCAGGGAGGGTCCCTTATCCAGAGTAAAGTACTTGGATTTATTCCAGTCTGTCTATTTTCTTTGATGTTCATTTAGGTACAACAAAAAAGGAGCTAATTATAAAAACAAATTCTGCCAATTTCAAAATTTTACCCATGGCAACCCTGGGAAGAGAAAATGATCAACTATCTCAAACAGGGACTGCTATGATAACAACAGCTAATGTTGAATGAGCAGTACCTACTATGTGCTAGGAGCTTCACAGGTATTAATTATTTTATCCTCACAATATTTTATAAAATAGGTCACTCTAATCTCCATTATATAAATAAGAAAAATGAGGCCCAAGATGATGCAGAAAGTTGCAGGGCTAGAATTTGAATCACATGCTTGGGGTAAAAGAAGAAAGCCTCAAATGTCCTTGCAGCCAAGCCAGCGAAGTAAATGTGCGAATCAGCTCAGCCTTAAGATTACAGAGCTGTGGTTCTCGACCTCAGCTGCACGTTGCATTCACCTGGGGAGATTGCCAGGTGGGTTCCACCCCACAGATTGTGACTTAATTGGACTGGGAGCTGCCCCCAGGTAACTGTGATGGGCAGTCAAAGCTGAGAACCACTGTTTATAGACACAGAAAACGGAGCATGGCCCCAAAAGCATTTTTGCTTTTTTTGTTTTGTTTTGTTTTTGGCTGCTTGGCGAGGAACATGGGATCTTAGTTTCCTGACCAGGGATCTAACCCGCACCCCCTGCAGTGGAAGCTCCGAGACTTAACCACTGGATTGCCAGGGAAGTCCCAAAAGCAGTTTTTTTTAAAAAAATTTTAAGTTAACTAAACACTGCGCTGGTCAAAGGTTGTTACTACTGCTTCTGCCACCAGAGGTAACCTCTGCCCCACTCCTCAATATAATTAAGGAACACTATGGATGGAAGATAGAGAGGCTGGCAGACACAGACATTTGTTTTTAGTGGACGGAGCATTGCCAAAGTCTGGAACTTTCCCCATGTAACCCCTGCCATTTCCTATTTATGGAACTGTTCTACTCCAAAATACACTTGGAGTTAGACATAACCTACTTTCAGAATAATGTCTGGTGACAACCCATTATTAAACTGAAGATGACCTAAATACATTCATTTAACAAATGTATACCTTCAGATTACATGGCCAAATTACTTAACGTTTTTCAAGAGGCATTTTTTAAAAAAAGAAGGCCACTCATAATTAACTCTGATTTTAATCCAAGCCAGGTCAAGAGATCTCACACAACGAAACAAGTCTTAAGAATGGAGAGTTTAATGTCCCAAAAACAAATCTATATGTGTACACAGCACCGCTGAGTAAAATGTCATTTGTCATTGGAAAAGGGAAGCAAAAGCTGCGTACCATCAGAAAATCTTCATTAAATGGCCTGCAGATGTGAAATCCAAAATAAATGCTACAGAACAGAATTGTGAAAAAATAAGAATTGTAAAAAAAAAAAAAAAAAAAAAAGAAGAAGAAGAAACTGTAGCCTGCTTGGGAAATCATTCTTCACACATAATCATATTGCAACTGTGCAGCACCACAATTCAAGAGCAAATGGCAAAACACTAAATTAAGAAATGGACTGTAAGGCCACTTGTTCCAACTAGCTACAACATTTCTTTTCATCTCCTGCAGCAAAGCAAATGTTGTGTATTTTAATGGTCTTGTATTACCACTTACCACCCCTCTCCCCCACTACCAACACCAAAAGAAGGCAAATAAAAGGGGGAAAAAAACTGAGATGGATTTTCTAAATGGAATACTGCAAAGAAAGGCCATGACTCAGAAATCAGGGCCTCCTCAGTCAATGAGTTCCAGCACTGGGAGTTTAGGCAAATGTGCTACTTGGGCAAAATAGTTCATTGTTGTTACTTGGTTTTTTTCAAAAAGCAGACTAGGAAGCGAAGTCTGAGAAAGCAGACAAAAGTGATTGGAACTAGTTTTCTCATCACAGTTAAAATTTGTTTGTTCACTGAATAAATATATACATTGACCCCCTCCTGAGTGTCAGGCACTGTGCAGTGCTGAGGATGTATTGGTGAATGTGACAGCACCTGCTCTCATGAGTCTCCTGAACTAAGAGAACAAGGCATCAACCTTGCATAATCCACCATATACACCCTTCCAGTCACGTGTGTGAAAATCCAGTCCTGCCACTGTACTACTGGATGGCAAGTTTTTCCCTTGGTCTAACTGCCGCTGGTGTCTTCTAAGTAAACAAGTAAATAAATAAATATCCATATTTTGCATACCAACATTAACTCATGGGTAAATTTCAACAAGTTTTAAAGAAAAACATTTTTAAAGTAAGACTGAATCAAAACAGATTTTCCTTTTGAACAAAGCCCAGCTCCTATTTTCATTGCCTGTGGCTATACAGCTTCAGTAAGCTAAAAATACTTCCTTTGTTTCTAAGTCGGGAAAAGCAAGTAAGACCAAGAATCAGAAAACATTCAAAATAGCTAAAGCAACGAAAAGGTATCTGTTTTATATTTGTATAAATATACAATGACAGAAACTATCCATGCAGCTTGTATCTTCCTAGAAATATGAAATAAGCTATATTTGCATGATCAGCAAGGACTGTCAACATTTCACTACTCAGAGCCCTTTACTATTATTACTTTTTTTGGTGGGGAGAGGACTGCATAAGTGTTGAAAACTAACCACAAGTATAAGAAAAAGCTTTCAAAAAATACGTAAAGGATGACTCTGCTCTTAACAAGGCCACATGGTGCTTACTTTGCAGTCATGCATCGTTTATGTTCCTGAAATTTACGTTAAATGGGATTCTAAAATAGAAGGATAGGAGCTTTCCGTCTTTCTGCAGGTATTGCTCACATTGTGTTTGCTGTGTGTCTGGCAAAGTGAAAAACCAGGTTTCTCCTCTTGCACCTCTCCGGGACAAACTGAAAGTTATAAAGTTTTTTTTTTTTCTTTTTCCAAAAACATACCTGCAGTATGGTGAACAGTAGCGTGGACTTTTCCAACACATCCAACATCTCTAAAGTCACACTACTGAGTTAAGAGATAAGCAACTAGCAGGTCTAGGCTCCATTCGACTGGGCCATTAGTTTGGACCACCAGGTCATGGCTTAATTTCCCTTGAAGAAACAGAAGTTTGAGAAATCTCGGCCGAACTCCCCATTTCTTAGGCTACTGACGTCAACTGGAAAGCAAATGCCTAGAAACCAGGAAACCATGCCCCTCCGGATCGGCTGGCAGGAGCGGAGGCAGGGATCCTGGTTTGTCTGCCCGGGTTGCAGCCGGGCCTTTGACAAGGGCTGGGGTAAAAGACTCAGTGTGTACCCGCCCATCCATCGCCCAGCGGAACCTGGGCTGGCGCTGCCAATTTCAAATGTAACCACCGGAGGAAGCGGGAGGATGCGGATGTGTCATCTCTGACACTCCGGGGTCCGGCGGGGCTTGCCTCTGATGTCCCTGAAGGTCAGAGGTGGTGCCCGCGGTGCCAACAGCTCATCAAAACCACTTTTCCAGTCGGGGCGGGAGGCGCGGGGCAAAGTTGGCCACCGGCCGCGCGCGTCCCGTTAACCGTACCTTGTAACTGGGCGGAAAGGGACTCCTGGTGCTGCTGGTACTTGAGTGCCACCGCTTCGGCTTTCCGCAGCTGTGTCTGCAGCTCGTAGTAGAGCATCGCGCCATAGAGAAAGCCGAACACCACGGTCAGCAGCAGCAGCGTCTGGAAGATCCGCTTCTGCTTTCGGGAGCACATCCCGTTTCCCATAGTCCCGTCGGGACCCCGCGCCGCGGCCGTCCTCGCCGCCGCCGTCCCTTCCTCCCCTCGGACCGAGCGGGCGCCTCAGCAGCGGCCGCCGCAGGAGGTGGCCGGACGCAGCATGAGGAGGAGACGCGAGACACAAAAGCTGGGCCGGAGGGTAAGTGGCGCCCGCTCAGCCTCCGCGCGCCGCGGGGCGTGCAGCCATCGACGCCGCCGGGGCAGCCACCGCCGCCAAACTTTGGCGAGGCTGACTCTCCTTGAGTGCCTGGGCCCGGGAGGGGGCCCTCCGCATACTTCTGAGCGGGCTGTCCTCGCGCCGGTCCGCAGATGCCGCCTGCCTTGTTCCCTCCTCCCCACTTTTTGGCCTGGCTGCCCCCGGCGGCGCTCGGAGTCCCGCCCCTGCCGCTCCCCGCCCCCTCGCGGCAGCTCTCACTGCGCGACTTTGTTGCCACCAAAAGGAGGGGGTGCGCGCCCAACAAAGGGAGCCGGGCTCCAGGCGGCGCCTCAGCGCGCGGCCCGCGGGGATGAGTAGTTGGGTGGGGGCCGGCTGCCCCGGCCGGGTTTGGGGGACGGCGGGCCGGTGTCACTGACGCGGCTGCGGAGCCTCGGCCGCCGCCGCCTCTCACTTAACTTACGTGTCACCCACGGCCCAGCTATTCTGGCCAACGGGATTCCGGGAGGAAGTCCCACTCGGGCTCCCCGCTCATTGGGCCCGTCAGAGCCGCCCTTCCCTCCCTTCGGGGAGGCAGTGCCGGGCTCGATTGGACGCCCGCTTTGTCCGTCAGACCCCGGGGCCGCGCCTTCCCTCGAACGCGGGGGCCGGCTAGGGCCTCCGTGGGCCGCGCGGCCGCCTGGCGCGGGGTTACGCCCATGTCGGGTGCTGGTGGCTGGGAGAGGCCGCGGAGCCAGCGGCGGGGAGGTCGGAGTGAGCGGGCGACGCGTCCCGGGTGATGGCTGGGAGAGATACGGGTGTGTGTGTGTGTGTGTGTGTGTGTGTGTGTTTGTGATCCTGCCCTTGGAACGCACGTGGGGAAAGGAGTACAGTGTACAACGTCGGAGAGAGTGGATAGGAACAGCTGTGTACACTACACCAAGCACCCTTTCTTTCCCTGTCCAGTGGGCAGATGCGGCAGGCACACGGGATAGCTACACGGTCAGCACAATTTTCTTGTGAACCGGAGATGCCTTGCCTACTGAGTTTTGCCCCATCCAGTGCACTATCACGGATGCGTGTGTCCCCATAGATGGCAAGACACAAGTCCGGAGACTCGAGCGCGCTAGCATGCTAGACTTACTGCTCAACTGTACACGTGGGTTGGGGAAATCAGCTTGTCTTTGGCAGAGGGGAAAGAAATGATCTCATATGTTTCCCCTGTCTGCAAATAAAATAATTTTAAAACAGATCTTACGGGCTGAAATGAGTATGCATTTATTTTGTCATATGTATTTGTTTTATTGGCAAAAATACATCAGTTACACTGCTAAGTTACATTTTAAAGGCCAACAAAGGTTCCCTATGTAAAAACAAGTAAAACAAACATAATAACTACAAACCTCTTCAAAGAAAATCCGTAGTACATTTGTTCTTTCTATGTACTTGAGGGAAAAAAATTGAGGTTATGCATAAATTATAATTTTGTTTCTGCTCTTGACCTAAATTCTAAAAAAGTAAATATTTCTCAAATGCCTCAGTCATGTCATGGAATTTATCACATACTGCATACTTTTAAAGATACTTCAACCAGATTTTAGTTATCACTATTAATAATGGCCAGCGAGTACTCAAAATGAGGGTAGATCTGTTTAGCCACAAATACAACTTAAAGACAGCCCCTGGTGCAGAAATTTTTTAGTGTTAAAAGCCATAAAAGTAACCAAATTTACAACCTAGTCAGCCTGTGACGTTTATATTACCATGAAAACTAAGTGTGCCTGGCATGTGCTTTTCCCTAATAAATAACTTACATTATATTTTTTAAATGCTTTCATTTACTATCTCATCACAGCCAGGTTAAATATTTGGCTCACATACTGGTAAATAAAGAAAGCAAAGCTTATCAAAGTACTGTGATAGCTCTAAGACCTTCTAGAAAGCTAGGAGCGCAACAGGATTATAACCCAGGTCAGAATCTTCCTCTTTCGATCTCTTTCTCCTATAGAAGCCGGGTCCTCATTCTTTTTAAGCAAGTTATATAAACAAATTATATCTGGTCCATTAGCGTGAGAACCTAATTTAAAGAGAAAAAGGTCTGAAGTTTTAGTTTTTGTCCTGTCATGTAAATATTATGTAACGTTACTTGTTATTGAATTTACCACTGTTTAAATTTCACTCTTTCAATGTGACTCAAGACTGGAAACTGAGACTGGATAATTCCTGTGACCTTGTCAGAATTCCTCGTAACTAAAAATTCCTCACCGTTGTCAGTGTACAATTTGCTAAACAAACTCTTCCTCCAAAAAAAAACTACCAAAACTGCTCTGGAAGAAGTTAAGTTTTATAGCAACAATCCTTGCCCATACATGAATAGATAATTATCCTAGCCACAAAAGAAAAAGAAGCTGTCTAGAGGATTGGGAAATTATTGCTCATATTGCTTACACAGTATGCAGTATTTGGTTGTTTTTCAAAATCTTTGGAAAATTCCTGTGCTTCCAAAATACATGATTACTCATTTTAAACCTCTGATTTCTTCCCAAAGTCTGATTTCAGACTCCGAAGGTATTCTTTGCCTAAAGCTGCTGGCTGACTCTACAGAATATAATAAATGTAGGTCATAAAACACAACTCAATATTGAAGTCATAAAATTTGAAAGAGAACGAAAATTATTACCTGAACTTATCCATTATTTCAAATTCAAGAAGGGTATGTAGAAGTACATAAAATCACTAATGGCAGCGTCTTCATAGTATTACTTTTTCAGGTTGGAGTGTGCTGCTAGTTTCTTGAAAATATCAGTGTAGAGCTTTTCAAAGGCCAACATTGGGGAAGCTATTCAACATCTATAAATTGAATTTACATAACATTGCCTTTGGGCAGAGCTTGTAATAGATGAGCTATTCATCTGGTCTTGCTAGCTCTGTTGTAAGTTCTATCTTACTTTTGTTTCTAGCATTTAAAAAATAGTATTATATAATTATATTTCTACATGCCATATGTTTAACAATATAGTATGTAAAATTTAAAAATTGTAAATCTTGAGGAATTTCACCAGTTTAATGTTTTATTCCTAAGACAGGAAGAAATTAAACAGATTCAAGATCTTACATTTGAGAAGGGCTAAGGCAACATTTGGGAACCTTAGTATTCTCTCCAGTTTTAGTGAATTTGTCATTCTAACAAAATTTGTTCATTTTCCAAATAGGGGAAGGCAAGAAAATTATAGTCAAGAGATACAGCTAATTTATAAAAATAGATGACTTTAAATTAATAATGTTCAGGATCCTAGAGCAAATTTTTCATTTAAATCTCTTTACAAATTGAATTCAATATTTTTTAATTTGCAAGAGAAATCAACACTTAAGATGATGAATTTTAAATAATATTTTAAAAATATATAACTAGGTGTGGTGATGGATGTTAACTAGACATTGTAGTGCTCATTTCAAATAAATGCATATATAAAATCATTATATTGTACCTCTGAAACTAATATGATGCTGTATGTCAATTATACTCAATTAAAAATAAGTAAATAAAATATTAGATGGCGTTTCGGTATTAATAAATGAGTTTTAACCTTTTCATGTGAAAATTGCTGAAATCAACTATCTTTTTTTCTCTATAGGAAACTTCACTCTTTATCTCTGCCTTTTGGCTATCACCTAATTAGCACACAGGCTTCCTGCATGCCACCTATACCTGCCTGTTTCGAGGGGTAAAGGAAGCTACATTCAAGGTATTCTGTCTTTTTGAGGATTCTGTGAGAGATGTTTTTATAACTCCTTTTTACAAGATTTTGCTAATGACCTGGTGGTAATTGTTAGCAGATTAACAAGGTAAGCCTGTGGCTAAACGCTTAACAAAGCAATTGAAACCCCACTCAATGTGTCTTGGTGCCTTGCTTTGGTCTGTCTCTAAGCTGCCACGTGGGTAACTTTGAACTATTTAAGGAGTTAGAGGAGAGTAAAAGGGAAAGTAGATGATTAGGTGAAAAGTAAAATGCTTTTCAATAACAGAAACCACACCATCAGCACCACTGGTAAATACTTTGTGAACACACTCTGATAATGGAGGAAAATGATTTAGAAGGTTCTACTTGCCACCGATGTGTAGCTAAAGAAACAGAAATTATCATTTCAAACTTCTTTAACCTTCTAAAGCAGGACCATCCAGCATACCCTAAAGTCTTCCAAATTCTAAGATGGCACAAGAAATTATTTTGAATTTGTTGCTTAATGTTTATTATAGCTAACATATTAATTTTAGAAAATAGTTTAGTTCCATAGAATGTCAGAATGAATGGAAAGGGACTGTAAGTGAGACTCAGAAGTGAAGCGAACTTCCCAAATCTGCTGCCTGGTTCAGGCAGCTTTTCACTAGCTCACTGCCTTCAGTAACTCAGACACTTCAGATAAGCAGATGGACCACAGAAAAGATCAGTGGCCAATGAAACATACATCTTTAAATGTTCCCCTCTAAACGTATAGTTTGTTGGAGTCCTTTGTATTAAAGAGGTGTTCGGTTTATCCATGACCATTTTCTAGAATTGGTATTTTAATTTTATATGTTATATGTAGGTATTTATAGTAATTTCTTAATCGTCATGAGACATGGCTGGTCATATTTATGATGTATCTAATGCTGAGTCCTGGGTCAGATATTCTATATTCAGTTTCAGAACTGTTCCTAAAGGAAATCATAACCTGCTTCATAAACATTCTTAATGCTCTAGTTTCCAGGAACATTTTGAGTCAAAACAAAGAGACTATCAATGTTTTTACTTAGAAATAAAGTAGAGCAAATTTTCAAATAAGAAGAATTGAGTTACCTCAGGATTAAGTTCAGCTTAAATTAAAATTGTGAAATAGAAACATTTGTCTTGTGTTATTCTGCTCCTTCTCTAGTTCAACTCCAACTCCTGGCATCCAACATCCTAATGATTGCCTTTAGTTTCCCAGAATCTTTGCCTTTGACTGTGCCCTTCAGTCCTCACCACCCACCCATGTACATATAATACATTGGACTTTCCTTCTTGAAGACAAAGTATACTAATCTAAAATAATCCTTCCACAGTCTTGAGAGAAAGTTCAAGATGGCTGTGTAGAAGATCGTGAATTCACCTCCTCCCATGGACACACATATGGAACAAGTCCCTCTGAAAAAGACCTGAAAACTAGCTGAACAGCTCTTCCACAACAAAGGATAAAAGAGCCACATCGAGACAGGTAGGAGAGGGAGAGATACATTCTCACCAGAAACCTCACCCTCTGCACAGAGAGCCCCAATCTGTAGGGATCTCACAAATATGGAGCTTTTCCCTGAGAAATGAAGGCTCATGCACCACATCAGGCACCCTAACCCCTGGGACCTGCACCAGAGAGAAGAGCCCCCCAAACGTCTGGCTGTGAAAACAAATGGGGCTTACATCCAGGAGACCCAAAGGGCTGTAGGGAACTGAGATTCCGCTCTTAAAGGGCTTGTGTGCAAACTAACGTTCCCAGGGACCCAGTGCAAAAGCAGCAACTTGAAAAGCTTGTAGGCTGAATGTGAAGGAGGTTCATTTGCTAATCTTAAAGCATTAGGGTCAGGGGCCTGATCCCCAGCTCTCTCTTTTTGCACTCTCCCTCTCCCTTGCTAGCACCACAGGCATGTGCAATCACTGCCCTCTCCAGCTTCCCCACTAAAGCCTGAGGGTGTGCCCCTTGCCTGTGCTCTCCCATTCCCTTACAAAAAACAGTGGGTGCTCCCCAACCCTGTGCTCTCTCACTGCCTCGATAAAGCTGGTGGGCATGCCTTGACCCTGCACTCCCCTGCTGCCTCGCTAAAGCTGTAGGCAAATGTGATTTCACACAGGAAACGATCCTTGATTGCCTGGCTCTGGTAGCTGGAGCTTGCATTTCTGGGCCCCACAGGACTGAAACAATTGGAGAGACAGTTCTTGGCAGGCTACCAGTCCCAGGGCACTGCACAGACATCAGACTGAAACACACCCCAAGTCTGCCTGGGAAAAAGGCCTATTTACTTGTCCCAGAGCGTCAGCTTGTGGGTCAGGCTTCATGTTTGCCACACATCTAGAGGCTACAGAGGAGCTCTCAGGAATGAGGCTGGAGGAGCCATCTTTGCGTTCTCCCTTGGCCTCACTACAGCTCACTAGTACATCCCAGAAAGGAACTTATACACTCATCTAGAGCCCCAATTTTTGCAACTGTAACCCATGGGACACTTCCAGATCACCTGGTCTGGAGGCCAGCAGGGCTTATGAATGAGGTGCCATTCATAAGACTGTGTATGTTGGCATACTTTAAAAAATGCTGCCTGAGTGTCTGGCTTCCAACAGGCTGACTGAGATTTCTCCTTTTCACGCATGCTCAACAAATGGGACTATCAAGAATAAATTAGGCTGCTCAGACAATCAAAATGTTTGAGAGAAAGCCAAGAGCTAGGACAAGGTTGAGCTAGAAAGGTTCATCTCCTATACAAGGCCAATCCTTAAGACTGGGAAAGGTAGTTGTTGCACCTAATACATAAAAACCAACACAGGGTCAAGCAAAATGAGGAAACAGAGGAATATGTTCCAAAAGAAAGAATAAGATAAAACCTCAGAAAAAGGACTGAAATGGAGATAAGTAATCTACCTGATAAAGAGTTCAAAGTACTGATCATAAAAATGCTCACCAAACTGGAGGGAAGAATGGATGAGAACAACAACAGTGAGAACTTCAACAAAGAGACAGAAAATGTAAGGAAGTACCAAACAGAAGTCACAAAACTGAAGAAAACAACAACCGAACTGAAAAAATACACTAGAGGGCTTCAACAGCTGACTAGATGAAGCGAAGAACAGAAACAGCAACCTGGAAGACAGGGCAGTGGAACTAACTTAAACGGAGCAGCACCCTCCCCAAAAAAGAAAGAAATTTAAAAATTGAAGATAGCCTAATGGACCTATGGGACAACATCAAGTGGAATAACATTTGCATTATAGGGGTTGGAGAAGGAGAAGAGAGAGAGAGAAAGGGGGCAGAAAACTTATTTGAAAAAAATAATGGTTGAAAACTTCCTTAACCTGGGGAAGGAAACAGGTATGCTGGTCTAGGAATCACAGAGAGTTCCAAATAAGATGAAACCAAAGAAATCCACACCAAGACACATTATAATTAAGATATTGTAAGTTAATGATAAAGATAAAAATACTTATTACATCCAAGGAAACCCCCATAAGACTATCAGCAGATTTTTCAGCAGAAACTTTGCAGGCCAGAAGAGAGTAGCATGATATATTCAAAGTGCTGAAATACAAAAACTTCCAAGCAGAATACCTTACCCAGCAAATTTATCATCCAGAATTGAAGGAGAGACAGAGTTTTTCAGACAAGCAAAGCTAAAGGAGTTAATAATCACTAAACTGACCTTACAAGAAATTTTAAAGGGGATTCTTTAAACTGAAAAGAAAGGGCACTAATTCATAACAAGAAAACATGTGAAAGTAAAACTCTCACTGGTAAAGGTAAATATATAGTAAAGATAGTAGATTAATCATATAAAGCTAGTATGAAGTTTAAAAGAGAAAAGTTATAACAATAACAATAACTACAATAATTAGTTAAGGGATATACAGTGAAATGTGACATCAAAAACAAAATGTGTTGGAAGAGAGTAAAAATGTGGAGTTTTAGAATATGTTCAAACTTGCTATCAACTTATGAAAGACTGATATATATATATATATATATATATATATCAGTATATACACACACACACACAAGCACAGGCTGTCATATGCGAGCCTCAAAGTAAAAAACCTATACACAAAAAAAAATTAGAAAGGAATCTTAGCATAACACTAAAGAAAGTCATCCAACCACAAAGGAATAGAGCAAAAGAAGAAGAACAAAACAGAGAGGAACTTCAAAATAGAAAACAATTAACAAAATGGCAATAAGTACATAACGATCAATAATTACTTTAAATATAAATGGACCAAATGCTCCAATCAAAGCACAAAGTGGCTGAATGATTAAAAAACAAAAAAAGATCCATCTAACTGCTGCCTACAAGAGACTCATTTCAGATGTAAGGACACACAGACTCAAAGTTAACAGATGGAAAAAGATGTTTTATGCAAATGGAAACTAAAAGAAAGCTGGGGTAGCTATAATTACATCAGACAAAATAGAGTTTAAAAGAAAGGCTATACTGAAAGACAATGATGGGCATTGCATAATGATAAACTGGTCAATTGAATAAGAAGATATGACATATGTAAATATTTATGCACATAAAATCAGAGCACCTAAATATATAAAGTAAATATTAACAAACCTAAAGGGCAAAATTGACAGCAATACAATAAGAATAGAGGACTTTAATACCCCCTTATATTGATGGATAGATCATCCAGGCTGAAAATCTATAAGGAAACATTTGCCTTAAATGACACATTAGAACAGATGAATTTAATAGATGTATAGAGAACATTTCATCCAAAAGCAGCAAAGTGCATATTCTTCTCAAATGTACATGGAACACTCTTTAGGATAGATTATATTTTAGGCCACAAAACAAGTCTCAATAGATTTAAGAAGATCATTTCAAGCATTTTTTCCAACCGTAATAATATGAAAGCAGAAACCAATTACAAGGAGAAAACTGCAAAAAATCACAAATATGTGGAGATTAAACAACATGCTACTGAACAACCAATAGGTCAATGAAGAAATCAAAGGAGAAATTTTAAAAAATACCTTAAGACAAATGAATATGGAAATACAACATACTAAAATCTATGTAATGCAGCAAAAGCAGTTCTAAGAGGGAAGTTCATAGTGATACAGACCTACCTCAGCTAACAAAAATCTCAAATAAATGAACAACTTTATACCTAAAGGAACTAGATAAAGAAAAACAAATGAAGCCCAAAGTTAGTAGAAGGAAGGAAATAATAAAGATTAGAGCAGAAATAAATTAAACGGAAACTAAAAAGACAATTTAAAAAAATCAGTAAAACTAAAAGCTGGTTCTTCGAAAAGATAAACAAAATTGACAAACCTTTAGCTAGACTCACTAAGAAAAAAAATAGAGCCAAAATAAATAAAATCAGAAGTGAAAGAGGAGAAATTACAAATGATACCACAATAAACAAAGGATTATAAGAAACTACTACAAGCAACTATATGCCATTAAAATGGACAACCTAGAAGAAATGGATAAATTCCTAGAAACATACAATCTTCCAAGACTGAATCATGAAGAAATAGAAGATCTGAATAGATTGACTACTAGTAAGGAGAATGAAACAGTAATCAAAAACCTTTCAAAAAACAAAGTCCAGGACTAGGCAGTTTCACTGATGAATTCTACCAAACATTCAAAAAAGATTTAATACCTATCCTTCTCAAATTCTTTGAAAAAATTGAATAGGAGGGAATGTTTCCAAACTCATTTTACAAGGCCAGCATTACTCTGATATCTAAAATGGACAAGGACACCACAAAGGAAGAAAATTATAGGCCAATATGCCTGATGAACATAGATGTAAACATCTTCAACAAAATACTAGCAAACTGAATTCAACAATACATAAAAAGGATCATACATCATGATCAAGTGGGATTTATTCCAGGGATGCAAGGATGATTCAACATCTGCAAATCAATCAACATGATACAAAATGGAGGATAAAAATCATATGATCATCTCAATAGATGCAGAAAAAGCATTTGACAAAGTTCAAAACCCATTTATGGTTAAAAAAATCAGTCTCAATAAAGTAGGTATAGAGGGAATGTTCCTAAACATACACATGGCAAGCCCACAGCTAACATCATACTGAAAGGTGAAAAGCTTTCAGCTCTAAAATCCAGAACAAGAGAAGTGTGCCCACCCTTGCCACTTTTATTCAACATAATATTGGAAGTCCTAGTCACAGCAATTAGGTTAGAAAAGGAAGTAAAAGGCATCCATACTGGAAAGGAAGAGGTAAAACTGTCACTATTTGTGGATGACATGATTTTATATGTAGAAAACCCTGAAGACTCTACCAAAAAAAACTGTTAGAACTAATAAGCAAATCCAGCTGTTATAGAGAACAAAATCAGTATACAAATATTGGTTGCATTTCTATACTCTAAAATGAGTTATCAGAAAGAGAAATTAAGAAAATAGTACCATTTACGATTGCACTGAATACCTACAAATAAAGTTAACCAAAAAGATAAGAATAGATAAAAATAAAGATAAAAATGTTAATGAGGTTAACATTTAACATTGTTAAAATGTCTGTATTACCCAAAGCTATCTACAGATTCATTGCAATCTCTATCAAAATTCCATGGCACTTTTTTTTTTTTGCGGTACATGGGCCTCTCACTGTTGTGGCCTCTCCTGTTGCGGAGCACAGGCTCTGGACTCGCAGGCTCAGTGGCCATGGCTCACAGGCCCAGCTGCTCCGTGGCATGTGGGATCTTCCTGGACCGGGGCACGAACCCATGTCCCCTGCATTGGCAGGCCGACTCTCAACCACTGCACCACCAGGGAAACCCCCATGGCACTTTTTACAGAAATAGAGCAATTGTAAAATTTGTATGGACTACAAAAGATCCGAGATAGCCAAAGCAATCTTGAGAAACAAGAACAAAGCTGGAGGCACCATGCTCCCTGATTTCAAACTATATTGCAAAGCTATAGTAATCAAAGCAGTATGGTATTGGCTTATAAACAGATACATAGATCAATGGAACAGAATAGAGACCTCAGACATAAACCCATGCATATATGATAAATTAATTTGTGACAAAGGACTAAGGATACACAATGGGGAAAAACAGTTTCTTAAGTAATGGTGTTGGGAAAATTGGACAGCAACACACAAAAGTATGAAACTAGATCACTATCTTACACCATATACAGGAATTAGGTCAAAATGGATTAAAGATTCGAATGTAAGACCTGAAACCATAAACCTTCTAGAAGAAAACATAAGTGACATTGGTCTTGGTGGTGATTTTTTGGGTATGACTCCAAAAGCAAAGGCAACATAAGCAAAAATAAACAAGTGGAACTACATCAAACTAAAAAGTTTCTGCCCAGTAAAGGACACCATCAACAAAAGAAAAAGGCAACCTATGGAATGGGAGAAAGTATTTGCCAATCATATATATAATAAGAGGTTAATATTGAAAATATATAAGGAACTCATACAAATCAAGAGCAGAAGAAAATCCAATTAAAAAATGGGCAGAGGACCAGAACAGACAATTTTCCAAAGAAGACATACAGATGGGCAACAGGCACATGAAAAGATGCTGAACATCACTAATCATCAGGGAAATGCACATCAATATCACAATAAGATACCATCCTACACCTGTTACAATGGCTTTATCAAAAAGACAAGAAATAACAAGTATTGGTGAGGATGTGGAGAAAAGGGATGCTTGTGTACTGTTGGTGGAATGTAAATTGGTGCAGCCACTATGGAAAACAGTTTGGAGGTTCCTCAAAAAGTTAAAAATAGAACTACCATATGATCCAGCAATTCTACTCATGGGTATTTGTCCAAAGGAAATAAAAACATTAACTCAAAATATCTCTGCAACCCCACTATAATTGCAGTATTATTTATAATAGCCAAGATATGGAAATAATCTAAGTGTGCATTGATAGATGAATGGATAAAGAAGATGTGGTATCATATGCAATGGAATACTACTAAGCCCTAACAAAGAATGAAAACTTGCCATTTGTGACAACATTGATGGACCTTGAGGGTATTAGGCTAAGTGAAATAAACCAGACAGAGAAAGACAAATACCATGTGATTTCACTTACACATGGACTCTAAGAAATAAAACAAATAAAACAGAAAAAAAACCCAAACTCATAATACAGAGAACAGATTGGTAGCTGCCAGAGCAGAAGTGGGTGGCAGGTGGGGCAAATGAGTAAACAGGATAAAGAGGTACAAACTTTCAGTTATAAAATAAATAAGTCATGGGGATATAATGTACAGTATGATGACTGTAGTCAATATTGTATTATTTATTTCAAAATCACAAAGGGAATAAATCTTAAACGTTCTCATCAAAGGAAGAAAAAAAGTTTGTAACTTTGTATGGTGATGGATGATAATTAGACATTGCAGTGATCATTTCACAGTATATATAAATATAACATCATTATGTTGTACATGTGAACCTAATATAATATGTCAATTAAACCTCAAATTTTTACATGAAATTAACATTGTTTATTAATTTAAAATATCAATAAAGCTAAAAGTCAAGCAAACAGAAAACAAAGTAGCGACAATAATAATTTCTGAAAAAAATTTTCACTAACAACCCCTTCATTTAGCACAGCAACTATTTCCACTTTTGCATGTTACCATCTATTTCTGATCTGCATAGTTGTATTTTATTTAATTAAAATTATAAAACAGCATATTGTTTTATATAATGCTTTTTAATTACCACCACATTTATAATATTTTGGTTTCCTATATAGTCTTAATCATTATACTTTTAAATGTCTACCTATGTATCCTATTCAATGATGTAACATGTACTTAGCTGGTCTCCTATATTTGGACATTTGGATAGCTTTTTTTAAAGATAATTAACAGTGAATATTTTATAAATGCTGTATTTGGTTTTTTGCTTGTTTTCACATCTGCTAATTATACTTTTTAAGGATAAATTCCCAGGAATGCTATTTCTGAGACAAAGTGTATAAACAACTTCGTAGTCTGAATAGTTATACTAATTTTTATGTGCGTTAGCAGAATTTTTCATTCAACATCACATAATTTCAGAAGATATGCTAATTAAGTTTTGGCTTGTGTGATGTATTTGTTATTCTAGCACAAGTGATAAGTAAATTTAGGCTTATGAGATGGGGAAGTGTTGGATTAAAGGAATGCCAGAAAAAAGGCGATATGTGACTACGAATTGTATTATGATGATGAGAGTTCCCTGTTGAAAGCATGAGAAAAACATTCATGGACTAGGGACAGAACGATAGTCACAAACAGGTATAGGCATAATGTAAATAGCAAGAAAAAAATGAAACAAAAAACAGTTTCAATTAACATTAGTTTTCTTTTTAGTAAGCACATTGTCGATCTTAGATGGAGAATGATGCCTGGAAGCCAAAGATGGCTCCATCTTCAACAGGAGATCAGGATGAGGGTTTGAAAAGAAATGGGACAAGAAACCTCAATTTTTAAAAGTGCAAAAAAAAAGTAACAAATTCTTTCTCAAAATGCCCATTACTTTCCTTTTCCTCAGGTAATTACTTAATCAAAGGAAAGCAAATTGGATATATTAATTAATAGAAAGATGTTAAAGAATGAATTATTAACTTATTATTCCTCCCAAGAATTTTGTGGGAAAATGTGTTAAAGGACTGAACTCTAAAGGCATAATCCTAGACAACCTGGTAAAAAGAGGAGTGATAATTGTGGATAGAAAAGTTTGGCTTTTCACTATTTACTTCCTGATTCTCCTGCCCAATTATGAAGGAGCTTAGGAAAAATTAAAAGGTGACTCAAGATGCCTAATGCCTGGGTACAAATCCCATTTAAGTCACAAACTATCTGTAAGGTCAAGGGTAAGTCAGGAACCATTAATTCTCTCATTTGTCAAATGGAAGAGATAATCATATCTGTCCTATCTAGCTTAGAGGAAATTGCTTCAGAGAATAAACCCACAGGATTCAAGAGATTAGCAAAACTTTAGCCTTCATTTAGATAAAATTGAAAGCTGTAGTGGTACTTGTCATTGTCTACCAAATTTGTTTGTACATTGCTGGAAAACTATAGTTGATTTTTAAAATTAGCTTCAGCTACCCAATTAAAACTGATAGTTTTCCGATTATAATTATCGATTGAGTTTCTTTCTTTAATTGTTGAGAGGGGGTAAATTATGACTTCAAAACAGAGGAGTTTTCTTGTAATACACCAAATTCAACCAGATTTCTAATTCTGGGTTGTAACTTATGGACTAACATTTTCATTATGCTTTAAATCTCAATAAGTTTTGAAGTAGTTACTGTGTGCAAGACACAATGCAGTGAGGGCAGCAGAAGGTGATGATGAATGAATCTTGGACCCTTCTGTGAAGAGCTTGCAGACGTGGTGGTTATTTGTTTAAAGGCTCAGCTGAAGCTCTGGTTGGAAATTAAATTTCTCAAGGAGACAGCAAAGCAAGGAAAGAAGAGGCCTCATGATGTAATCAAGATATTTCTAACGAATGCCTCTTAGACAAGGCAACTGGGACAGGTTAATCAGTAGAGTCAGTTACAGCTGGGAAAAATAAGTGATGCATAAACATCTTAAAACACATAAATCTACTTTCCTTTAATTCTCTCTTGACGCAGGGTCAAGGTTTTTGCTTTGTGTGTGGATCTATCGTTGGTTGGAGCTCACCTTCGTCTGTTAAGCCATAGAGCATCATTCAGATTCCAGTTTTAGCTTTGTTGAATGGTGAAAGAACTTAAAGACATGTGCATGGTAAGGTCACTCAATGTAAAATATGTCTAGAGTTGAAAAATATTTTTCTTGGCCTTGTTTTTCACCTAATTTGACTGCAATTTTTCTTTAAGCTACCAACCATTATGAAGCTTTTCTAAACCACTCATATTAATTTTCATAGAAACAACTCTTTTTTTACTCTCATATCTCATTAGTTTATATACCATTTGATTAAATTACATAATAAAAACAGCAAGTGTAATTGCATAAACAGTTTTTAGAATAAACTATTTGTCTCTACTGGCTGAGCATATAGGTCAGTACGTATACACAGATGGATTGGAGGTTCACTTTTTTGTGCCAGGAGCCTTCAGCCCTGAAGTGTGGTGGGGCAGGAACCCATTTACAGAGAGGGGAAGAGCCTCCTCTAATCCTGTGAATTAGTTACCTGGAGTTAAGGGCTTCTACTGTACATTCAAAGGCTAGTGAGATAAAAGGAGGAATTGGTGATTAAGAACAAGGTTATGTGAGAAAAGTAACAGTGAAAGCAAAGGTGTTGGGAAGAGAGTACTTTGAAGAGAGAGGGGAGTCTTTCTGATTGAGTTACAGAGAAGTCAAGTAAAGTTAACTGATTAGGGGTGAGGTGGAAGATTGCAGTACTTGGGGAATAAATGGGTGATAGATAATTAAGGGAAGAGAAGTAGTAAGAGTGGACTCTGCTTTGGTTATGTTTGGCTGAGAAGGAAGATAGATTGGGTGGAGTTTGAGGAAGAAACTAGGTTGAGAAGAAGTTTGGTTTTGGAGTTTGGGGTTTTGTTTTTGGATTACCATACACTTAAAAATTTTAGAAAGGAGCTAGTAGAGAGGAGTAGGTTAAGAATGTAAAGGGCTACATTTAAATATATTAGAATATATGGAACATGATTTCTTAAGGCAGTGCCCTATTATAGATCATTTTGCATTTTAGAGGCTCAATAAATTATGGAATGAATGGTCTTCAGAGTTACCAAAAAGAAGAAAATTGAAAACACTGCCTGGCTAATAGAAAAAGAAATTTGCTTGAGGACGTAAGGTAGTGTGTGCTTATATTAATTCACTTGGATTAAATGTGTACACCTGAAAAAATGGGCATGGTTTTCTGATAATATCTCAAGTAGAGAACCTGTAAAAATGTCTACTTATTTAAGAAAAGAAACTAACTCTGCTTTGAAAAGAGTAATTTGTCCATTGAAACCTGTTAGGTATCACTATCAGATATTATGTTTACTAAGAAGCTTATGGCCTATGCAAATATTTTATAATGTTAAATGGAAAAGGTAGAATATAAAGTTGTACAAACAATATGATTATAACCATGTTAAAATACGTATAGAAAAGGTAATTTGTTATATCTTACTACTTTTGAGTGATTAAATGAAGCAGTGGGGTGGGGGGGAGCAGATATTTCTACTTACTCCTGAAAACCTATTTATTCTTTTCAGGATAATTATGCTTTTGACTCATTTGCAGTTTTTAACATTATTGAGCATATCCCCTGATCATAAGATCTGTTTCTCTACAAGGAGTGAGTTGATAGCACAACATGCAAAAAGAGGGCAAAATCCCTGGCACTAGGCTATGGGGCCACACATTTCCCCTCCCTCTTCTCTCTCCCATTGGCAATCAGTTAAGTGCACTCTCCCACTGAGTGACTTCAAATGTGATTTCAGTATCCCTCTCAACATTTGCCTTTAACAATGATGCCTAACACTGTGCCTGGTACATAGTAAACATTGAATATATTTTTATTGAGTGAGTGAATAAACTTGGCACACAAGATGGAATCTATTTTCGATCTCTGCCATGCGTCAAAGTAAATAACAGAGGGATTCACAAGATAAATGTTAAAGAGAGACATAGGAAAGAGAGAAAAATTTCGAGAAAAAAATGTAAGATAAAATTTATCTGATTTTAATTGCAGGACAACTTTCTGAGTAGGGAAGCATTAGAAGAAATCACAAAGGAAAACAAATAGATTGGATTACTCAAAAATCAAAACTGTTGTATTTTAAACAATTTTTAAAAACTTAAAAGCAAACAGAATATTTGCATAGATTAAATAGATTGCATAAATGACATAGATTTACCAACTTTAAGTTATATAATTATATGAATATTGTTAAAAAACACTAGGATAATTTAAAATTGCAAAGTTTATAAACAGAAGGTAAACAACCAGTAAATATGTAAGAAAATATTTAATCTCAGCGATCAAAGAAATGAAAACAATGCTAATAATCTCATAACTAATAAAATAAGTTTTAAAAAATGTTTACATTAAGATTGGCGTATTGTGGTAAAAATATTTTTGAAAGCAATACAGATCGATCAAGCACTGTAAAATATGCCTTCATGCCTTTTGATTTAGTAATTTCCCTTCTAGGAATATATCCATGGAAAGCAATCTAGAACACATGAGAACATTTTTGCATACAAAGATAATCATTACAAAGCTAGTTATTGTAGAGAAAAATAGAAACAATCTAAACACTGAACTATTGGGAAATAGTTAAATTCTGGTATAAATGGTATATAAAAATATTAACCAGCCATTAAAACTTGTTGTTCTAACTTGGAATCCTCAGAAAGGGACCTTGAAAAAAGGATTTGTGTGCAACAGTGTCATTAGGAAGAATTCCTATGAAAAATCAATATAATTTCAGGAAGGATGGCAAACATGCAGCCCCATAGAAAGTAGTTTTGCTCAATCTGCTTTATTCAGACTACCAATTTAAATTTTAACGTCATCCAGAAACACCCTCACAGACACACCCAGAAATAATATTTAATCAAAATCTGTGCACCCTGTGGTCCAATTTTGTTAACACATATAATTAACCATGACATGGAGGATGAAGAAGAAAGGAATCAAAGACAGTTCTCTGTGTTCTACCTTAGATCCTTGTGTGAACAGTGGGTCCATAATTTCTGAAGAGAGTATGGAAAGAAGGACAGACTTGAGGTACCGGTGAGAAGTTTAGTGCTGGACATGTTTTGTGGAGCATATATGGGGCATCCAATTGTAAATATACTGCTTTGGATTTGGATTGGAGATACAGAATTGACAGTGGTCAGTATATAAGCTTTAGAAGGAGAGGATGAAATTCCCCAGAGAAAGTGTATATAAAAAGAAAGGGTAGAGGGTGAAGGATGGAACCCTGGAGGATTATAAATATGAAAGGACAGGAGAAAGTCAAAGTCACAGAGGCAAGATAACAGAATGAGACCAGGAACCCAAGGCAGGAGTTTCAAGAATGAAGAAGAGGAAAACTATCATCCACTGCCAAGAGGTCAAATATGGTAAATACTGAAAAACGTCCAACAAAAATAGCAAATAGGAGGTTTGTGTTATCTCCAGGGAGAAAACCTTACAGAGGTGGGATGGATTGAGAAGTGCCAATGCAGAGGAGGTAGAGACATGAAACATACACTTACGCTGTCAGCAGTGTAGATTGATGGAAAGTGAAGAGATGACTCAGAATGGAAATAGGTTAAAGAATATTTTTCTAAAATGCTGAAGGGAAGATCAGGGATGGGAAGAGGAAAGACAGGGAACAAGGTCCCTGAAGAAGAATGAGATCAGAAAGAAATAAGATCCAGAGTACATGGAAAGTTTGGTTTCAGACATGCTAGTATTACTGCCCATTCTTTTCTGGTCCAAATAAACACATGGAAGTTTGTCATTGCAATATTAAATTGCATTCTATCATAGGTGATGGATAAAAATTTCTGTAGTTTAGATGTTACCTTTATATATAAGCTTAGGACAGCGCTTAGTTTCATGATTTCAAAAAATATCTTTATCCAAATGGAATAATATATTTGAAATTACTGTGTAAACTCTAAAGAATTCTATAACTGCCAACAGTAAAGTCACTGGGAGCGATTTGAAAGAAACGTAATTTCTGTTCTTTATTCTCTACCTAAATAATATGTCCCAGGGCATATGTTTCTTTTGTAAGAGGTTCACAAAATTCCACTTTCTTGCCTTTCTTTCTTTTTATCTTTTTTTTCTTTTTAAAATACCTCCCAAAGATCTCCTTTGCTTTCTATCTTATGGTCCAGTTTTTTCCTGCACTGCTCTAATGATCTTTTCATAGTTTTCTATTTTGCTAATTTCTGCCCCCTTGAATCAATCCTGGACCTGTAGCCTAAAGTTAATTTTCCTCAAACACTGATTGCTACTTCACTATTCTAGTCAAAATCCTGCAATAGCTCCCCAATTTCCCTGCATTAAACGCAGAATAAAGTCTGTATTTCTTAGCCTGGAATTCAAGGCACTCCATAATCTGGTCTCCACTTTTCTCTTCAACCTTCTCTCTAACTTCTACCTAGTACCTACCTATCTTCTACCCCCTTCAAATTGATATGTTTTGTTTCTTGAAGTCATCTAGATGGACCGTATATTTTTATAAGGGTAGTGTATTTCCCAACTTTCAGAAGCACCGTTCACACTGCAACGTGGTTGGTGCCCACTAGCGTTGTACAGCTTACAACCTGCATAAATGGAAGTGAGGGCCCCTGTCTCAGAGCAGAAATATTATTCCAACCTCTGAACTCCAATTATATCATGACCTGCAGCTGGATTTCCCTCTCTATTCTTCTGCAAACCTACATATCGAGAAATTATAACTAGTTCAAATTCAAACCCAGTATTTAAAATCTTCCGTCAGCTAACTTCTCTGTAACCATCTTACCTTATCCTCAACATGAATTCTCCATTATGAGTGGGCTGTTGTCTACCATCAGGTCTCTACATATAGAATGCCCACCTCGGAGCCATTTCATTCTTTTTCCTTCAACCCTCACTCTTTCCCACCCTCTTCCAACAATGACAATCCATCTTTCATGAAATAAAATAGTTTTCACCATCTCTATAAACCTTCAATGATTGTTCTACTCCACAATCATCCTTTCTTTCCTGAATTAATATTAAGGTTATAATATGTGCTGTAATATTTAGCACTTGGTTAAAATCCCATCTTCCATTCATTCATTTGTCATGCATCAAATTTTGTCAACCACCAACTAGACTATGATTATTCAGTGGTTGAAACTTTGGCTTTTATAACATTTATATCCCTTGAGCATAATACACAGTCATATAATATTTGCTTGTTGATTTGATATTTTCACTAAAATTTAAAAATGATAAAGCTAACCCTTATGTTTGTCTGTAAGATTCTTAAAAAGTTAATTTGTAATTTGCAGTGTAATTTCGTAGGGTTTTTTATTTTACTGTCCAGCATGCTTCTTTTGTTTTTGAGTTCCATTAGGAAACTATGCTTTTATTTCTGTATCTGGTATGACTTTATGAAACCCAAGAAGAGCCAATGGTTTTCTTTCCTGGAGTTTGTGACCTGAGGCTGCTGGTGCCTTTTTTGACTGCCAAGGGGAAAATATCTCCTTAAATAATGAAGACAAAGAAATATAGAAAGAGTAGAGAGATGGAGAGAGAGAACTGTAATGAAATTCTTTGAGCCCATAAATCCTTTTATATTTGAGGTCTGCTGCATCCCTGGATTGGCCGTTTATATGAGTCAATAAATTCCCCATTTAGGAACTAAGCCACTTTGAATTAGGAGGGTTTCTGTTATTTTGCAACTGAGAGACCTGACTCTTACATTTGTAATATATAAACTTAAGAATGCTAAAATATGGGCTTCATTAGGAAAAAGGGAGTCATGCCAGAATATTGAAGAGGATCAAAGTATTGTAAAATACACCTACTATTAAAAAAAAATTGAAGCTAGTGTTTAATGAAGAAACTTGGGAAAGGAAGTGTATGAATTATACTTGAACTATAACATTTATACATCTTTTTGTTCATAATGTTTTCTTGAGTATCTCTATCAACATCTGAACTTATTTCTAGCAAACTATATCCAAGTAGGCGAAGGGGTTTGAATTAGTATATTTCTTATAGATATTTTAACCATTTATACTATTGGTATTTTTCAGAGATTAATCCTTTGCCCAAAACATAGAAAAATCATTGCTATGACTGAGTTTGAATTATTTTACAACATGTTTATAACCTTTTATTATCCATTTAATTCAAGGGTAGTGATGACTACGTTTATTTGAACTAGCCATAGGCTTGAAGGTAGAGTGCATTCTTTGGGTTGTATTATGCAAGGTATTTTTAGAGAATAGACGATCTTATTCCTTTGTCCTTTATTCAGTTATACTTGGCACTCAGAAGCCTAGCTTTTGCGTGGCATGTACATGCTTAAAGAGGAGCTTCGAGGAGTTCTCTTTTCACCAAACTGTGGGCAGAAAATGACATACTGTGCAGCACGTGCCAAGCAAAGAAGCAAATTTCCCACAGAATCACGAGACAGCCCCATCTGTAACTCTGGGGCAGCTGTGGTCTCATGCCAAGTCTGTGCTCTGGAGGAGTCAAATAGGAATCTTTCCCAGAACTTCTGAGAATAGTCATGTCAGTTGAAGGTCCTGGTGCCAAGCATCTGATAACCACTGGCCTAGACTCATAGGAGTCCTTTCTACCTAGCAGCTGCCTGGCTTGCTGCAGTTCACTTAAGAGAGGCCATGTTGCTCTTTGACAAAGCAGTGTCTTAATCTGGAAGACTAGGACCCACTTGGATAATCCTGAGATTAGTAACAACTTAAATTACGTTGTATCTACCCTATCGGTAGAGTTGTGAAAACTTCTTACGCATTTTAGAAAGATTTCCACTTAAAATGTGTTGAAATAGAAAATTTTATGTGGAAATTATAGTTGTCCGACATCTGAGAAAAAAATAGCTGGGCTAATTTTCTCTCCTTGGTGATTGATGAGATACGAATCACCAGATAGGCATTTCTATATTGAATTTGTATTGCAAGCTGAAAAACTAAACCAGTTTTAAATTTGGTAATCTTCAGGGAGCAATTATGTCATTTTGAGGTGAGGCAGTAAATAACCTATTTTACATACTTCTAATTCTAATCTTCTGTTGTGACTGACCAGAGACTGCCTAGTTCACCTAGGAATAAACTGGGGCACTGAGAAAAAGCAGTAGAAGGTGTGAAATTTTAGAGACAAGGGCCTGATAGAAAATACTGTTTCTTAGGGTGGCCCTTGAGGGAATAGTGCTTTACTGTTGCAGGTATGCCTAAAGGGCTTCTTCCTTTTGTTTATTTCTTTTAGCGCCTATGTACTCATCTGTGTTAGTATTAATAAATTACTCCTTGCTTAAGCACTTAATGTAAGAGCCTATTTTCCCGGTAGCCTGGAACAACGCCACCACTATCACAAGATGAAACAAGCATGAAAGATTGAAGAGTGCCTTGGTGAAGCAACATTCTGCTTTATTTTCTTTCCTCTTCAGATAATGACTCTGGGGAAGGAAGAGAAACTCCAGAACTACTGTGTTCTCTTCAAAGACTGAGCCTCAGGAGAAAAAGTAAGAAGACAAGACACCTTTCAGGCTGAAGGGCCACAAAACACGCCAGCCCTGTGCCTTTATTTTATTATATTGATGATACTGAGTTCAAAAATTACTTACTTTAAAAAAAAACAGCTATGAGTAGTCAATAGAAGAAAACTAATGGTAGTGTTTAAATCAAACTTTAGTTTGTTCATATACATTCTCAGTTATGTTTCCCCTTGAAGAGTGCACAATTTTAATGCACAGCAGGAAAAAAAAGCAAATGAAAAACCTCTAGATTCTCATCACGCAATCAAATAAATAAAAGAGCGTGTCTTCATAATTGTTGGACATACGCAGATGAGTAAAAAATTGCTGAGATTTACTGTTAGTTGATGTGCTAGTTTCCAGTAAAAAAAAAAACAAAACAAATATGAACCCTTGCACTGTCAGTAAGTACAATGTGGAGTGAAACTAAGTGGCTGGTGATGTAGTTTTAGAGGAGCACGTAGACCATGGAAGGGAGAAAAGGAAAGAGAAGGGGAGGATTTTCTCCAGGAGCATAATCTTTCCAGGTCAGTCCCTCTTCTCCAAGCTCAGTGACGTCTAGGCTCCTGTCCTAACCATGGGCTGTTCAGGTTTTCGCTTGCCCACCTCCAACCAACTGCGTACCCTGTGACCTTGAACAAGCAATTTCACCTTTCCTGCTCTTGGTTACACACCTGTTGCTATGGACTGAATGTGTGTATCCCCTCAAATTCATAAGTTGTGCCCATAACCCCCCTCGTGACTGTATTTGGAGATAGGGACTGTGAGGAGGCTCATTAAGGTCATCAGGGTGAGGTCCTAATCTGATAGTGTTGGTGCCCTTATAAGAAGAGGAAGAGACAACAGAGCCTTCTCTCTCTGCCCTGCAAGGACAGTGAGAAGGCAGCCTTTTGCAAACGCGATGTGGGCTCTCACCAGAACTGGATCTGTAGGTGCCTTGATCTTGGACTTCCCAGTCTCCAGGACTATGAGAAATGTTTGTTGTTTAAGCGACCAGTTTATGGTAGTTCGTTCTAGCAGCCTGAAATGGCTAAGACGACTGTAAACTGAGAAAAATGAGGTATGTAGATCACCTCTTATACATTTTCAACACTAACATTTTATAACTGAAGTTAGAGGTTTGAAACAGTAATTAGATATCATATTTTGCCTCTTAGCTGAATGTATATATGTGTGTGTATATGTATATACATATGTCTCTAGATCCTAGATCCTGTTGTGATTCCTTGCGATTTCTCTAAATGTCCATATTCTCTTACACACACTTGCCATCTCTGAGTAGAATGTTCAGGCTCTCAAATTGTCTCTTGTTGTTCAATCATATCTTTCCCATATTCAAACCACATTTGCCCACTTCAATTTGAGCTGGACCAGTCAACCCTATGAGAAGTGCCATGGAAGTGTTAAAGAAAAAGATCTAGAGGCCAGAATATATGATAGCAGAAAAGCTTCAGAAGTATGGATGATCTTAGGGTAATTAATAAATATAATTGAGATATTTTAAGGTAGATATAATTATAACTAAAATGCTGCTATATTTTCCTCACAATTTTTTGATGCCCATTAGGCGTATGGGTCTTGTTAACTAGAATTCCCTCAGAGTCCATGAAACAAATCTCTTCTTGCTGATTAGGTAGTTTATTTTGAATTATTGCTGGCAAGGCTTGGAGCTATGGTTACTCTTCTTTGAATCTTGAATAGACGAAAGAAATCCAATATGAGTTTTTTAAAATGAAATTTATACCATGAATTAACATGAAAAAATGTTAGTTATAATATTAAAACTTTTATATGTGATATTAAAAACTTAATATTCTTAATAAAACCTATAATATATTATAGGACTTAATATAAGTCCTGTGATAGCAGAATTAAGTATTTTATTATCAAAACTATTTAAAAAAAACAGCTCCAAAGCCTTTTTTGAAATAGGTAGGAATATAAACTTTTGTGTATTTATTTACACCAACACATATCATCATTGTTTTAGTATTTATTCGTGTGTTCTTTTTTTAACTTTGGAGGGGAAAAGTGAAAGATAAATTATTGACCCTTGAGCTGGAAAGTCCGAGAGTTGGGCCAGTAGATTGAGGGGGTCGGTGTAGGTATGCAGAGCCCCGGCTCTGTGACTCTTTCTGTACTCCAGTATCATCTTTATTTAGAGGATGAACCTTTGTGTTGGGAATTTTCATATAGAGTAGCTGCATGGCTGGTTTCTGAAAGACGACTGTATGTCACTTCATAAAGTTTTAATAGGACAGTACTTGTGCTTGCATGGAAAACTCTTGGCTACTTACTTTATGAGAGTGGGAGAGTCACGTGTTCTGGATGCCAAGGGGGGAGTCTTTCCAGTGGCTGGCTGATTCCAAAAGAAATCAGACGACGACCCCTGCCATGTTTACTGAGGAGATTTTTGCGCCATCATCACGCAGGTACCAGTGGCTTGAACTTTCAAATATTTAGCTGCCTGACTTCAGAGATGTTTGATATAAGACAATTTATTCTGTTCTGTTCTATTACACATTTTCCCAATGTAACACCAATAGCTACTTTACCTTCCTGTTATTGATATACTGATATTATTTCCTATATGTATACCACTTAATGAGTCAACATGAACATCCATTTTATCTCCTTTTGGAAGAAAAAAGGATCAATTATCAACCATCTCACTTAATTGCAATACATGATTGGTGGGCTTTGGCTAAACTCCATGAGGAGCATGACCAGGTCTGTTTTGCTGAATGAGTGATGGATAAATTCACAAATCTCTCATATACTTTGATTCCCTCTTATGATCTCCAACAGTTTCTCCTGCCAGTCCTCTGAAATCCCACCAACACATTTTTTTTTTTACTTAATATTTACCAGTTTGACCAGAGGGAACAGAGATACCCATTCTCTTTAATCCATCTGATCCTACTTATATTATTAGATTCTTATAATAATACCTTTGTTTATATTTAAAGTACAGATTATAAAGCACATTCACATACTTCTCATCGAATCCTCATAACCACCTCAAGGTTAGCTTATGTGGTCAAATTATGCCCTCCCTTAGCACCTGATTTACCTTTGCAGAATTTAGTAATTGCCTATTTAATATCTATCTGTGTGCTTTACACAGTGCTTAGCAGACAGTATCTGTTGAATCAGTACTTGCCAAAGGAATGGATGACTTGATGAATGAATGAAAGTTTCTATCCCTATTTCATAGTTGAGAAAACCGAGAATCGGAACATCTGAGTGACTTGCCTAAATTCAGAGTTCAAGATAGGTTGAGTCAGGGCTCAAACTCTTTTGGACTTCAAGCCCTTCCTTTTTCCCAATCCAGCCGCTAGACTGTGGAGAAAATACAAAGACAAATTTACCAAACAAATAGAATTGATAGAAGCCAAACAGGAAGTATGATTGTATGTTAGTTTCCTAGCGCTGAGGAAACAAAGTACCACAAACTAGGTGGCTTATAACAATAGAACTTTAGTTTCTCACAGTTCTGGAGGCCATAAGTACAAATCAAGGTGTCAGATGGCTTGGGTCTTTCTTGGGAGCTCAGAGGGAGGATCTGTTCTAGGGCTGTCTCCTCGCTTCTGGTGGTTGACAGCAATCCTTGGCGTTCCTTGGTTTGCAGCTGTATCTCTCCAATTTCTACCTTTGTCTTTACACGGCTTTCTATTCTATGCGTCTGGTATCCTTTGTTCTTCTTATAAGGACACCAGTGGTTGGATTTAGAGCCCACTCTAATACAGTATGACCTCATCTTAACTTGTATCTTAATTACATCTCCACAGACCCTATTTCCCAGTTAGATCACATACACAGGTACCAGGGGTTAGGACGTCAGCATGTCTTTCGGGAGAACACAATTCAAACCACAACAGATGATTTTTTAAAAAGGGACTAATATGTGAATAATTTAAATATGGTTGAATTATTTCCACAAGTAACACTTGCCATAGGACTAAGGTTATAACTTTATTAAATCACTTAGTACAACATTTCCTCAAGTGTGTTTTTTTAACTAGTCTGTGGGATAATAGGAGGTACTGCTTAGGGGGGAAAAAGGGTCTTATTATTAAATAGTTTTAAGAAACAGTAGGTCAAAGAAAGTTAAATGGCTTTACAGGCTATTTACAGTACTCCTCAGAGGCTTTAATATGCCAGAGTACATGGGGAAGATGTAGTACATTTCCCAAACTGATACAATGACAGACCATTTTTTCACTTGAGTGCTGTCCCAGGGAACACCTTTATGAGACCCTGACTTCACAGGTAACATTATTTTGTAACTATCTGTTTACAAATCTGTCTCAGTAGGTTGTAAGCTTCTGAAAGGCAGAATCCATATTTCACTAAGTTTTGAATCCTCAGCACATGCTTAGCATCTGACAGCTATAGGGCCATGCGGTTGTATAGGACAGCGGTCCCCAACCTTTTCGGCACCAGGGACCGGTTTCATGGAAATCAGTTTTTCCATGGACCTGGGGGTGAGGGGGATGGTTTCTGGATGATTCAAGCACATGACATTTATTGTGCACTTTATTTCTATTATTATTACATTGTAATATATAATGAAATCATCATACAACTCACCATAATGCAGAATCAATGGGAGCCCTGAGCTTGTTTTCACTTGCCACTCACTGATAGGGTTTTGATATGAGTCTGCAAGCAATCGATTTATTATGGTCTCCGTGCAGTCAAACCTCTCTGCTAATGATGATCTGTATTTGCAGCTGCTCCCCAGCGCTAGCATCACCGCCTCAGCTCCACCTCAGATCATCAGGCATTAGATTCCCATGAGAAGCACACAACCTAGATTCCTCACATGCTCAGTTCACAGGAGGGTTCGTGCTCCTGTGAGAATGTGATGCCGCCACTGATCTGACAGGAGGCGGAGCTCAGGCAGTAATGCGAGCGAAGGGGAGCAGCTGTAAATACAGGTGAAGCTTTGCTCACTCACCTGCCACTCACCTCCTGCTGGGCGGCCTGGCTCCTAACAGGCCACGGACCCGGCACCGGTCTGTGGCCTGGGGGTTGGGGACCCCTGGCGTAGGATACAAATAAATGATGCTTACTGGACTTGTGTAACCCAACCACACTGGACACATAGAGTGGTATTTTACCAGTGAGGATTTCTTTTAGCTATGTCACAAATGCTGGCCACTCTTCCCTGACCATAAAAGGGTTACTTTTTTCTCAGATAATAAGAAATTTGGGAGGAGGCAGTCCAGAACTGATGCACAGCTGCTCAAAAAGAATCATCAAAGACACAGATCATCTTGTTTCAGTCTTCTGTAATAAGAGTTTTCCTCTCAATGTTGCAGGATGCCTGCTTCATAGCCAGCCTCCACTTCTGGGCGCCAGGCAGGAAGGAGAAGTCTGTTTTCCTTCTCTCTCGCCTCCCTTCCTCCCTCTCTCCCTCCCTTCCTCCCTCCCTCCCTCCCTCCCTCCCTTCCTTCCTTCCTTCCTTCTTTCTTGCTCTTCCTCCATCTCCCTCCTTCCTCCCCCACCCCTCTCTTTCCCTTTTTGTTCTTTTAACAAATTTTTGGGCAAGCCCCCCAAAATGGGATCCCATTGGCAAAGAAGAATGAGAGAAGGGCTTTTCAGTAGCAAGGTCTTGAATTCCGTGCAATATAGGTTTGTTTGTCACTGTGTTATTGTTAACAGTACTGGAGCTGTGACTGGTGCTGACCTATTTATAGAAGAGAAAAGGTTTTTTAAATTTAAATATTTTTATATTTTAAATTCCATAAAGAAGAAATTTGTTTCAATAATCACTTAAGCTGTTAGGTTATATAACCTCCTAGTAATAAACTATTTTGATGGGAGAGAAAAATGTGTTGGAGAGTGTCCCAGGAATTCTGGACGCAGAATAGTAGGCTAATTGAGTGCTTATGCAGTCATTGGATAAACTCACAATTCAACTGAACAAGAAATTAAATATATAACCTCAAAATATTTCATGATTCATTGCATTGGGAAACCAGTATTAACTTATTGCATCCTATTGATTCAGCATGGTAAATAGAGCATTTTCATGGGGACTTTGATTCCATAGTGATTCAGTTTCCAACATCTGTAGAAATTTTATATCAGCCAGCAGAACAGCTAGCAATCTTGAGCCATGCTGGTATGTTTGCTTTTCAAAGTCGGTGCCCTTTCCCTCTTAGATACAGCCATACTCAATTAAAATCATGCAATGTTGGCTAAGTAACAGGGCAGCAACCAAGATTGAAGTTGTGGAGAAAAATTCCAAAGCATGTCTGAATAATAGGAAGCAGGAACTCAAAATTAGAAACTGCTTTCTGCTGTAATCACACCAGTGCAGCCATTAGAGATTTTTCCATTGATTTTGGGAGTGTAGGAGACACAAATTAAAAATAAATAACTGTAGCAGCATTGCCATGACTTTTTCTGTCACATTTAATTAATTGGAAGTTTGGACAACTTAGGACTTTGAATAGCTGCTTTATTTGTCTTTCATTCTATTCTTAGGCTTCCTGTTCCTATTTAGAAGGTAGCTCTCCTTCAGTTTGTTTTAATCTTAATATCAAGAAAGTTAATCAAGGAATTGATCATCAATGATTGCATCATTAAACATGATGTTTTAGCACCTCTGACTTCTCAAACATGAAGCAAGTGGGACTGACCTCACTCTCCCTCAGATGTCCGCTCATAAAACCCTATTTTTAGGGAAAGAATGCAGAAGATTTTAGCTCTGTCACATCTCCCAAAGATTATGGGATTGAAGAGAGTATAACGCCCCACTGCCACCGAAACTCATTAAGACCAGACCCAGAGGTTTAGTCAAACCTCAGCCCCGGACTCTGTGGTCAAATTCCCTGATAGGCACACAGTACGTTTTCATTGCATTTCACTTCTTTAGGTTCTAAATGAAGCCCTGTGTATTGTGCTGAGGACATGCTAGGCCGTAGGCATCTAGGTAGCTTCTCAGGGCCCTTTCTTCCTGCCTGAGGGCCTTTGCACAGGCTGTTTTTTTTTTTGCCTAGAACATTCCTCTCTCCCCTATTTCCTTTTGTCCTACATTCCCTTCAGGTCTTGTTTTAAATTTCACTGGCCTACCAGGTGAGTTTTTCTCAGTTATGAACTCCCAAATACACTTCTACTTTACTTAGCATATTTATAATTATTAATAATTTCTCAATTATTTGGGTAGTATCTTACCTTCCTCCTTGGGTGCAATGTAATAGAAGCAGGTCTGAGATACATGAGAGGAATAGAGCACTGTGGAGCGGACCCAGCATTGGGCTCGCATTTCTATTTTAACCCTAATAACAATGTATTATAATAACCTCTGTACATGATGCTTTATTCTATCAAAGTTTTTGTGCCCCAGTACTGAATACTTGTTCTCCTATGCAAGTATTCCCATAACATAGGAGCTGACAATCTAGAGTTTAGTCATCTACTCATGAAAAGTAATTAACTTTTCAAGCTATCGTACACCAAATACCAAACAAATCAGCAAATGTGGTAGAGCTGTATTATCTATTCTGTTGGCCTCTAGCCACAAATGAGATGGAGAAGCAATTTATTTTGACAGCCATTTTAGTTCCTAGAGGTGGCATAAAGTCTGTAAATATACATTTAAATGCTACACAGTTTATAAAGCATGTCATAATGAAATTCTGCATATTGGCTAAAGCAGTGCCTCAAAATACTGAAGATACAGAATTAAAACTAGAGGGCTAAAATATTATAACAGGATGTGGAAGAAAAGCAAGACATGATATTAGTGGAAGGTTACTATTTTTAGGACTTGCTTGGGGCATAGTCATGTCTCTCAACAATATATAGAAGTTTGTAAAATATTATTAACTTCTAAATCTTATACTATGTGAATGATTTGCTTATTCAAAAATAAAACTAAGAATAGGGAAAAAATTGTAATATTAATATGCTTTATTTTTAACTTTTGGTTAACTAATACATCTTTTTAAGTTGGTTATATAAATATTATTATATTCTTAGAAGATGATGTTTGAAATTATAAACATACTTTTAAATATATATATTTTGAAGATTGGCTTCAGGAAGCTAAGATAGAAATAAGTAGTGTAGATGACAATGGGGATGTGGAACCATAACCAGTACATTTGTATAAATTGTGAAGACCTTGCTGAGAGCACAGTTATAGAACTACTTCCCGGATAACTGGTTTCATGAAGTTCTTCCATGATTATGTAGCAATTCTGGTTTTTGTTATCATTGTTCCATAATTAAGAGGTTGTGGTTTTCAAGAGTTTTTCCCTTTGATCCATTTGATGTGCAGAATGTTTTTATTATTTTCCACCCTCAAAACAGCTTCCCATCCAATTATTATTTATTTATTTTTGTTGCGGTATGCGGGCCTCTCACTGTCGTGGCCTCTCCTGTTGCGGAGCACAGGCTCCGGACGCGCAGGCTCAGCGGCCATGGCTCACGGACCCAGCCGCTCTGCGGCATGTGGGATCTTCCCGGACCGGGGCACGAACCCGTGTCCTCTGCATCGGCAGGCGGACTCTCAACCACTGCGCCACCAGGGAAGCCCCCACCCAATTATTTTTTATTACAAAGGCATTTAACATTTTAGAAATCTCCCTATGACTGAAATGTTAAGACTATGTTTTTATTGTGAAAATAATGGATGAGCAGGTTCCAGTCAATATTTCTGTTTTAAAGTTTGGTGGATGTTTAATGCATTCAATGAATGCTACCGGTTGCATTAATGCAGTCCATTTACAAAATAGCTGCACTTTATAGTCAATATATCAATATTAGTTACCAGATAAATCCTCCAAATCCTCCAAATGAGAAAGTTGAGGTTCCTTTTGTAATATTGCAAAAGCACATTTCTCTCAGGAGTCATAATGACTTAGAATAATTTTAAAAGTATACCTGTTTGTTTCCAGTTTCTATAGAAAAATTGGTTGATTTCTTACAAATTATAAGTTGAATGGGAAGTTTCCTCTCCTTAGGTTGAGAATTGATTTATGAGAAATCGTTGAATCTCTAAGATTTGCATTTGTGTAGTTGAAACGTGGCTCTTAACTGGTTTGGCTCTTCATGTCACATGGGTTTTAGTAAGGAATAAGGAATATATTTGTCATGCCAAATCATCCCCCTACCCCGCCGTTTTTGTTTTGGCTGCACTACACAGCATGTGGGATCTTAGTTCCCTGACCAGGGATCGAACCATGCCCCCTGAAGTGTAAGCATGGAATCTTAACCACAGGACCGCCAGGAAAGTCCCCAAATCCCCCTTTTGTAATGACAACATGCAGGAGGCAAGAAATCATATGCAATTGAATTTGATTAGTTCTAAAGTGTGGAGGTTCATGACCACTAAAATAGTTATTTCTTAATAATACAGTTTAAATGAAAATACAAAGAGTGGACACATCTTCCAAAATATTGTGTGTTAAAAAAAATATTGTGTGTTACAGTAAAATATGGTTTATTGGCCACTCTATTAACCTGGCATTTCTCTTAATAATGACATTTGTGTTTTGGCAGTAATAGGTTAGAATATGATAATTGGTATTTATTATTGTGACCCCAAAAATGTGTAAGATTTTTAAATACCCTCTGACTTATCAAAGAAAGATTAAATTATTTATATTTTCCAAGGCACTTCAGTATCTAGAAAATTGTAATTCTTTGACAATATTTACTCTCTATATAATATAGACAATAATCCTCTCTATATTAGAATACCTTATTCCTAGGATATGTTAAAAAAAGAAACCCTGGAATTTGCAGTCATTTTCCATTTCAAGTACTTCTTTACAGCCTGTTGAAATTCCTGACATACTAACTATTATAGAATATGACTAACTTATTTTCCTTTTATTCATATATTCTGTGGGAAAAAAAAGTTAAAGTGAAAAGATTTGAATAGTTTACTATTTAGGAGAACCCCAAATGATGAAATATTGTTCAAGTTATTAGATCCCCTTAACAGTATCACTATTAGTGACTTCCTTCTAATCCAGGAGCTTATAATTGAATAAGAAATAATTGGACTTTTCTAAGCATGAAAAATAGACTCTCTGAAAGTCTTAACTAGGGCTAAGTTTTTTTTTTTTCAATGTAGTGAAAACCAAAAGCAACATGTTAGGTTCAGCATTAAAAGCAGGTAATATAATCAGTGAATGTATATAAATCAGGATATAAAAAGGACCTTGACTCATAGTGAGATAGAGATCAAACCAATAGCGCAGGCTCTCTATTCTGTTTTGCTTAGAAATAAGTAAATAGGCTGAACTTTAGGTTAACTAAACTCTGGGTGTAAATCAGCCACCTTTCAAGACCCTGAATTAACCTGGCATTTCTCTTAATGCCACTGAGTTAACCTCCTTCACTTAACAAGGGCTCAGAGGCCCCATGGAATTTACACCAATCAAAGCAGTGCCGGCAACCAAACAGCCTCTGCTTCAATACAAGAAGAAGCCAGGGGCAGAATACAAGTTACTGGTGAGTCTTGTACTTTGGACCACTCAGCAGGGCAGACATTCTTCTCCAAATATACCTTAAAGCAAAAGAAGGGACAGTGCATACCATTCTGCACCTGGCTGGAATCCAGGGGAAATGTAAACTAAGCTGACCCGACTGGTAGGTAACAAGTTTGACTAACTTTTTTGGGTCCCAGTATTTACTCTTGGTGAAAGCTATTAAAAGGTGGAATGTATCTTTGGCATAATTTCAGCTGTTTTATGTATTCATTCCTACTTCATTCTGTCCTAGCTTGTGATTTATTATGTGACCTTAAACTTAATTTAAACTTGAGAAAGCCCAGATCTGGAGATTCTTTCAAAGTTTGTTTCAGGAGATGGGACTAACTAGAGTCGTAGAGTATCCACCAGCAGCAGTTTCAAATCTCAGCTCTGCCAAATCTAGGTCTGACAGGTGTAACCCTCCTACACCAAGTCCCTCATCTCTAAAATGAGGTTCCTAACATCTTCGGAGAGTGTTACTGGTTTTTTAAAACTCATATACTGAAGCACTTGGCACATAGTAAGGACTCAATAATGATTGCTCTGAACCTCTTTCTTCCTTTTCTCTTTCTCCCTTTTAAGGTGACAGAGGGCTACTAATAATGTCAGATTTTCTGTTTTTGTTGTCCTTTACTTTTCTCTCTCTGATTCTTCTTTCCTCCATCTCTGAAACTGAGCCCTATGCTTGCTATTAAATTATACCTTAGTGTCAGGAAATGAGCCTTGCCTCTTGCTGTTAAAAGTGTCTTTGTGGGCTTCCCTGGTGGTGCGGTGGTTGAGAGTCCACCTGCCGATGCAGGGGACACGGGTTCGTGCCCCGGTCTGGGAAGATCCCACATGCCGCGGAGCGGCTAGGCCTGTGAGCCATGGCTGCTGAGCCTGTGCGTCCGGAGCCTGTGCTCTGCAACGGGAGAGGCCACAACAGTGAGAGGCCCGCGTACCGCAAAAAAAAAAGTGTGTGTGTGTGTGTGCGCGCACGCACATGTGTGTGCTGATATTTATGCTGTACTGACTGTCAGTTCATATATTCTGGCCAAAATTTCTTTTTATCATGGATCTTAATCCCTGCATTTTATCTTTTCTGAAATGGTAAAATGTCACAAGGTTTTCAATGCTGCAACTGGGCAGCGATGGAGTAAAAAGACAGAGAATGATGTTACTGGAGAATGACAAGTTAAATTTTCTTCTCTCTTCTCATCCTTTCTGGGTGTGTGGATGTATTTACTTTCTCAATGTAAGGAAGGGAAAATATTTTCTCTCTACTGTTTTCAAGATTAAAAAATATCAGGGCTCCTGAGCCTATAGAACTGATCACTGCTGAAACAAGCAGACTGAAAAGAAGTGAAAGTGTAGAGTTCACATGTGTTGTGTTTACTATGCGTGAAGCACCGTTATAAGGATTGCATGAATCATGTCATTATTTTCACAAAAACCCTATCATTGTCCCTGTGTTACAGATGAGGAAGTTGAGGTGCAAATATGCTAAGATGACTCCTTGTCTCACAGAAGTGTCAGGGCCAGGATCTGAACCCAGGGAGTCTGGTACTGAGGAGAACCTTATCTGCCTTCTAATGTATGATGTGAACACACCAGTAAGGGCTACGATCAGTCTCCATCTCCTAAAATTGTGCCACTCACCAGATGCACCGACATCACCTGGGAGCTTATGAAAAATGCAGCATCTCAACCTCACCCCAGACCTACCAAATTTTAATTTACATTTAAAGAAGATCCCCAGGTAAGTAGCATGTAAAGTTTGGGAAACACAAGCATCAAGCATTATTTCTGGGATCATATATATACTTTTTGTGTGATATAGGGAGGAAAACAATCAGGATTTTTAGATCTCAAAGGGATAAAGATTTAGAGACAATGCAGTTCAATCTCTTCCTTTTATAATTGTTGAAAATAAGTTACATGGCGGTTAAATATGTATTTAAGAATAAATAAATTCTTAAGAATTCAATAAAGATTTTTTGAGGGTCTGTCACGTTCTAGACTATATGCCAAGTGGGCTGGGGATACAAAGACACATAAATCATATCCCCTGGGAGCCAAATGGAAGAGACAAATAAAGTGCATGAGATTTATAGGTGCTATGATAGAACCATATATCTATATCTATATCTATATCTATCTATCTATCTATATATATATACTGTGTATAATAGAGCACAGAGGAACAAAGAGGTTGGGTTGGGAATCAGGAAAGACATTATTACAGACATAGTATTGGAGCTGAGTCTTGAAAGATTAATAGGTATTAACCAAAGGCACTAGAATTTGAGCCTTTTCATTTGCAACTAGGCCAATGAACATCATCATTCAGGGCCACAAGTTATTCAGAGAAAGGAGATATTTAGAGGAGTGAATCTCAAACTTGGCTTCACATAGAATTACCTGGAGAACTTTTAGAATGCCTATTCATGGCTCCACCTCCAGAGTTACTGATTTAGTTAGTCTGGGAGGAGATCTGGACATTCGTTTCTTTGTTTGTTTATGTTCTGCAGATGCCTCTAGGGTCCACACAAGGCTATTATAGTTCTTTTGTGCTTGGTTTCCCTCTTTACTCTCTGGATCTTCTGACCATTTCATCTGGTCCCTGACCCAGCTTTCGGCCCTAGACTGCAGATCCACCCTTGTCATGAATCGCAACTTGTTACCCCTTGGATCCTGAACTAAGTCTGACGGTAAATGCCGTATTCATGTGACCCCCCCCCCCCCCCCCCGTGAGCATGGAGTGCTTTTTCTGTAAATCACCACATGTTGGGGCCAGAGCCAGCCCACTCTCAGAAAAGTTAGCATTAGAGCTGCCTGAGAACAGACCCACCCAATCTCTATAACTAGCGTGCAGCCCTACCCACAGTATAAGACGTCATAATTTTCTCCCCCAAATAAACAGAATATCAAAAGATTTTCTTTTACAGTTTTTTAAATTGAGGTAACATTGGTTAAATGTTATATGTTTCATATGTACAATATGATATTTAGACTTCTGTATACACTATAGTGTGCTCACCACCAAAAGCTTAGTTTCCATCTATCACTATATAGTTGACCCCCTTTACCCATTTCACCCTCCCCCACCATTCCCCTTCCCCTCTAGCAACCACTATATTCTCTCTGTATCTATGTATTTGGTTTTATTTTGTTTGTTCATTTATTTATTTTATTTTTATATTCCTCATATGAATGAAATCATACAGCATTTGTCTTTCTCCATCTGACTTTAGCATAATACCCTCAAGGTCCATCCCTGTTGCTGCAAAAGGCAAGATTTTATCTTATTATGGCTAAGTAGCATTGTGTGTGTGTGTGTATATGTATATATAACACCTATCTATCTATATCCATTCAACTGTTGATGGGCACTTAGGTTGTTTCCATATCTTGGCTATTGTAAACAATGCTTCAATAAACATAGGGGTGCATATATCTTTTCAAGTTAGTGTTTTCATATTCTTCGAATAAATACCCAGAAGTGAACTAGCTGCGTCATACGGTAGTTGTATTATTAATTTTTGAGGAATCTCCGTACTGTTTTTCATAGTGGCTGAACCAATTTACATTCCCATCAACAGTGTATGAGGGCACCCTTCTCTCCACATCCTTGCCAACACTTGTTATTTCTCGACTTTTTTTTTTTTTGCTGTACGCGGGCCTCTCACTGTTGTGGCCTCTCCCATTGCAGAGCACAGGCTCTGGACGCGCAGGCTCAGCGGCCATGGCTCACGGGCCCAGCCGCTCTGCGGCATGTGGGATCTTCCCGGACCGGGGCATGAACCCGTGTGCCCTGCATCAGCAGGCGGACTCTCAACCACTGCACCACCAGGGAAGCCCCTATCTCTTGACTTTTTGATAATAGCCATTCTAACGTGTGTGAAGAAATATCTCATGGTGGTTTTGATGATCATTTCCCTAATAATTAGTGATGATTAACATCTTTCCATGTGCCTGTTGGCCATCTGTATGTCTTCTTTGGAAAAATGTCTAATCAGATCCTCTGCTCATTTTTTAGTTGGGTTGTTTGAGTTCTTTATATATTTTGGATATCAACACCTTATCAGATATATGATTTGCAAAAATCTTCATTCAGTAAGTTGTCTTTTTGTTTTGTTGATGGCTTCCTTTTCTCTGCAGAAGCTTTTTATTTTAATGTAGTCCCATTTGTTTATTTTTGCTTTTGTTTCCCTTGCCTGAGGAGAGGGAATGTCTAGAAAGACATTGCTAAGACCAATGTCAGAGTATACTGCCTATGCTTTCCTCTAGGAGTTTTGTGGTTTCAGGTCTTACACTGAAGTCTTTAATCCATATTGAGTTAATTTTTGTGTATTGTATAAGATTGTGGTCTAGTTTTGTTCTTGTGCATGTGGCTGTCTAGTTTTCCCAACACCATTTATGGAAGAGACTGTCCTTTCTCCATTGTATGTTCTTTGCTCCTTTGTCATAAATTAATTATCCATATATGTGTGGTTCATTTCTGGGCTTTCAGTTCTGTTCCACTGATCTGTGTGTCTGTTTTTCTTCCAATACATGCTGTTTTTATTACTATAGCTTCATAGTATAATTTGAAAGCAGGAAGTGTACTTTCAGCTTTGTTCTTTATTTTAAAGATAGTTTTGGCTATTCAGGGTCTTTTATCATTCCATACAAATTTTAGGATTTTTTGTTCTACTTCTGTGAAAAATGTTGTTGGGATTTTAATAGGGATTGCATTGAATCTGTAGATTGCTTCAGGTAATATGGACATTTTAACAATGTTAATTATTCCAATCCATGAGCACAGAAAATCTTTCCATTTATTTGTGTCTTCTTCAGTTCCTTTCAACAGTGTCTTATAATTTTTGGTGTACAGGTCTTTCACCTCCTTGGCTAAATTTATTCTTGGTATTTTATTATTTTTGCTGTGACTGTAAATGGGATTGTTTTCTTTATTTATCTTTCAGCTAGTTCATTGTTATTGTATAGAAATGCAACAGATTTTTGCAGATTGACTTTGTACCCTGCAACTTTACTGTATTAGTTCATTATTTTTAATAGTTTATTAGTGGGGTCTTTAGGTTTTTTTCTTTATGTAAAATCATGTCATCTGCTGATAGTGAGTTTTGCTTCTTCCTCCTTCCTTCCAATTTAGATGCATTTTATTTCTTTTTCTTGATTAATTTCTGTGGCTAAGACTTCCAATACTATGTTGAATAAAAGTGGTGAGAGTAGGCATCCTTATCTTGTTTCTGATCTTGGAGAAATAGCTTTCAGTTTTTCATTTGAGTGTGATGTTGGCTTTGGGTTTGTCATATATGGCCTTTATTAGGTTGAGATATATTTCTTCTGTACCCACTTTATTGAGAATTTTTATCATAAATGCATCAGTGCCTCTATTGAGATGATCATAAGATTTTCATTCTTTGTTTTGTTAATGTGGTATATCACATTAACTGATTTGTGGATATTGAACCCTGGAATAAATCGACTTTATCATGGTGTATGATCCTTTTAATATATTGTTGTATTTAGTTTGCTAATATTTTGTTGGGGTTTTTGCATCTATATTCATCAGAGATATTGGCCTGAATTTTCTTTTTTCATGCTCTCTTTGTTTGATTTTATTATAAATCATAAAGTGAGTTAGGAAGTGTTCTCTCCTTTTCAATTTTTTTGGAAGAGTTTGAAAAGAATAATGTATTAAATCTTCTTTGAATGTTTGGTAGAATTCACCTGTGAAGGCGTCTGGTTCTGAACTTCTGTTTTTTGGTAAGGTTTGGATTACTATTTCAATCTCCTAATGATTGATCTATTCAGATTTTCTATTTCTTCATGAATTAGTCGTCAGAGGTTGGTTGATTATAAGAATTCATCCACTCTTCTAGGTTGTCCAATTTGTGGGCATATAGCTGTTCATAGTATTCTCTTATAATCTTTTGTATTTCTGTGGTATCCTTTGTATTTTCTCCTCTTTTTTTTTTGATTTTATTATCTGGGTCCCTTCTTTTCTTAGTAAGTCTAACTTACGCTATGACAATTTTGTTTATTTTTTTTAAAGAACCAGCTGTGAGTTTCATTGATGTTTTCTGTCGTCTTTTTAGTCTCTATTTCATCTATTTCCATTGTGATTTTTATTTTTTCCTTCCTTCTACTGACACTGGGCTTCATTTGTTCTTTTTGTAGTTCCTCTAGTTTAAGGTTAGATTGCTTATTTGAGATTTTTCTTATTTCTTGAGGTTGGCCTGTTGTTATAAACTTTCCTCTAAGTACTGCTTGCTGTATCCCATAGATTTTTGGTATATCATGTTTTCATTTTTATTTGTTTTCAGGTATTTTTTTTAATATCTCTTTTGGTTTCTTCATTGACCCAGTAGTTGTTCAATAGCATGTTGTCTAGTCTCCATGTACTTGTGTAATGTCCAGCTTTCTTCTTGTAGTTGATTTGTAGTTTCATATTACTGTGATCAGAAATGGTGCCTGATATGATATCAATCTTAATAAATTTGAGACTTGTTTTGTGTCCCAACATATGGTCTATTCTTGAGAAAGTTCCATGTGTGCTTGAGAAGGATGTGTGCTTTGCTCCATTTGGATGGAATGTTCTATATAAATCTATTAAGTTCATCTGGTATAATGTTTCACTTAAGGCTGCTGTTTCCTTGTTGACTTTCTGTCTGGATGATCTATTCATTGATGTAAGTGGGGTGTTAAAGTCCTCTATTATTATTGTGTTGCTGTCAATTTCTCCCTTTAGGTCTATTAATAATTGCTTTATGTATTTTGGTGCTCTCATGTTAGGTGCATATGTATTCATAAATGTTATGGCTTCTTGATGGGTTGTGCCCTTTTTCATTGTGTAATGTCCATTTTTGTCTCGTGTTACCTGTTTTTGCTTGACATGTATTTTGTCTGAGTATGGATATACCTGTTTTCTTTTGGCTGCCATTTGCTTGGAGTATCATCTTCTATCTCTTTACTTTGACCCTATGTTTGTCTTTGGAGCTGAGATGAGTCTCCTAGAGGCAGCATATAGGTGGACCTTGTTTTTAATCCAAACAGCCATTCTATGTCTTTTGATTGGTGAATTCAAGCCATTTACATTTAGGATGATTACTGATAAATTAGGACTTAGTACTGTCATTTTATCTTTTGTTTTCTGGTTGCTCCATATCTCCATTGTTTCTTTTTCCTTGTGTTTCTCTCCGCCTTTTTAGTTTAGTGGTTCTCATGATGTTTTTCTCAGTTTCCTCTTTTTATGTTTTGTGTCTGTGCTCTAAATTCATGTTTTGTGGTTACCATGAGGTTTGTATAAAATATCTCATAGATAAAATAGTCCCTTTTCTGCAGATAGTATCATATCTTCATTTGGCAAATGGGCTCTGTCTTTTAACTCTTTCCCCTTTAAGTTTTTGTTGTCTCAGATTATCCCTTTTTATATTGTGCATTTGTTACCAAATTAAAGAATTTCTACTGCCTCTTTCCCTTTATCTTTTATGCTATAATTATGTGTTTAACAATCTATTCTGATATAGAATTGCAGTTTCCTGATTCTGTCTATTTATCAACTTACTAATAGTTTTGTGTACTTTTACCTTTTCATTTCCCATAGAAAATCTCCTTTCAACATTTCTTGTAAGACAGGTCTAGTGGGGATGAATTCAGCCTTTGTCTGTCTGAGAAAGCCTTTATTTCTCCTTCATATCTGAAGGATAACTGCTGGAGAGAGTATTCTTGTCTGATAGTTTTCATCCTTCAATATTTGGATATGTCATTCCACTCTCTCCTGGCATGTAGAGTCTCTGCTGAGAAATCTGCTAATGGCCTAATAGGGTTCCTTTGTAGGTTACTGCCTTCCCCCCACCCAAACTGAAAAGTCTTTATCAATAACTTTTAACAGCTTTAATATAATATGTCTTGGAGAAGGTTATTTTTTGCATTTAGAAAATTAGATGATCTCTTAGCTTCATGGACTTGTAAATCTAGTTAATTCATGAGGTTTGGGAAGTTTTTAACTGTTATTTCTTTAAATAAACTCTCTCCCTTATCCCTCTCTTCTCCTTCAGGGATTCCCATTATCCTTCTGTTGCCTTTCGTAATGGAGTGGGATAGTTCTTGTAGAATTTCTTCACTTTTAAAAATCATAGTTCTCTCTCCCCTTTTACCTGAATCATTTCTATATTTCTATCTTTGAGCTCACTAATTCTCTTCCATATGGTCTGCTCTATTTCCAATGCTTTTTTTTTGTTTTTTTTAACATCTTTATTGGAGTATAATTGCTTTACAGTGGTGTGTTAGTTTCTGCTGCATCACAAAGTGAATCAGCTATATGTATACATATATCCCCATATGCCCTCCCTCTGGAGCCTCTCTCCCACCCTCCCTATCCCACCCCTCTAGGTGGTCACAAAGCACCGAGCTGATTTCCCTGTGCTATGCAGCTGCTTCACACGAGCTATTTATTTTACATTTGGTAGTGTATATATGTCCATGCCACTCTCTCACTTCGTCCCAGCTTATACTTCCTGCTACCCGTGTCCTCAAGTCCATTCTCTATGTCTGCATCTTTATTCCTGTCCTGCCCCTAGGTTCTTCAAAACTTTTTTTTTTTTTACATTCCATATATATGTGTTAGCATGTGGTATTTCTTTTTCTCTTTCTGACTTACTTCACTCTGTACGAAAGACTCTAGGTCCATCCAACTCACTACAAATAACTTAATTTTGTTTCTTTTTATGGTTGAGTAATATTCCATTGTATATATGTGCCACATCTTCTTTATCCATTCATCTGTCGATGGACACTTAGGTTGTTTCCATGTCCTGGCTATTGTAAACAGAGCTGCAATGAACATTTTGGTACATGACTCTTTTTCAAGTATGGTTTTCTCAGGGTATATGCCCAGTGGTGAGATTGCTGGATCATATGGTAGTTCTATTTTTACTTTTTAAGGAACCTCCATACTGTTCTCCATAGTGGCTGTATCAATTTACATTCCCACCAACAGTGCAAGAGGGTTCCCTTTTCTCTACACCCTATCCAGCATTTATGGTTTGTAGATTTTTTGATGATGGCCATTCTGACTGGTGTGAGGTGATACCTCATTGTAGTTTTGATTTGCATTTCTCTACTGATTAGTGATGTTGAGCATCCTTTCATGTATTTGTCGGCAATCTGTATACCTATTGTGGAGAAATGTCTATTTAGGTCTTCTGCCCATTTTTGGATTGGGTTGTTCTTTTTTTGATATTGAGCTGCATGAGTTCCTTGTATATTTTGAAGATTAATCCTTTGTCAGTTGCTTCGTTTGCAAATATTTTCTCCCATTCTGAGGGCTGTCTTTTCGTCTTGTTTATGGTTTCCTTTGCTGTGCAAAATCTTTTTAGTTTCATTAGGTCCCATTTGTTTATTTTTGTTTTTATTTCCCTTTCTCTAGGAGGTGGGTCAAAAAGGATTTTGCTGTGATTTATGTCATAGAGTGTTCTGCCTATGTTTTCCTCTAAGAGTTTTATAGTGCCTGGCGTCACATTTAGGTCTTGAGTCCATTTTGAGTTTATTTTTCTGTATGGTGTTAGGAAGCGTTCTAATTTCATTCTTTTACATGTAGCTGTCCAGTTTTCCCAGCACCATTTATTGAAGAGGCTGTCTTTTCTCCATTGTACATTCTTGCTTCCTTTATCAAAGATAAAGTGACAATATGTGTGTGGGTTTATCTCTGGACTTTCTATCCTGTTCCATTGATCTATATTTCTGTTTTTGTGCCAGTACCATACTGTCTTGATCACTGTAGCTTGTAGTTTAGTCTGGAGTCAGGGAGGCTGATTCCTCCAGTTCTGTTTTTCTTTCTCAAGATTACTTTGGCTTTTCAGGGTCTTTTGTGTTTCCATACAAATTGTACAATTTTTTGTTCTGGTTCTGTGAAAAATTCCATTGGTAGTTTGATAGGGATTGCACTGAATCTGTAGATTGCTTTGGGCAGTATAGTCATTTTCACAATGTGGATTCTTCCAATCCAAGACCATGGTATATCTCTCCATCTATTTGTATCATCTTTAATTTCTTTCATCAGTGTCTTATAGTTTTCTGCATACAGGTCTTTTGTCTCCTTAGGTATGTTTACTCCTAGGTATTTTATTCTTTTTGTTGCCATGGTAAATGGGAGTGTTTCCTTAATTTCTCTTTCAGATTCTTCATCATTAGTGTATAGGAATACAAGAGATTTCTGTGCATTAATTTTGTATCCTGCTACTTTACCAAATTCATTGATTAGCTCTGGTAGTATTTTGGTAGCATCTTTAGGGTTCTCTATATATAGTATCATGTCATCTACAAACAGTGACAGTTTTACTTCTTCTTTTCCGATTTGGGTTCCTTTTGTTTCTTTTTCTTCTCTGATTTCTGTGGCTAAAACTTCCAAAACTATGTTCAATAATAGGAGTGAGAGTGGGCAACCTTGTCTTGTGCCTGATCTTGGTGGAAATAGTTTCAGTTTTTCAGCATTGAGAACGATGTTAGCTGTGGGTTTGTCATATACGGCCTTTATTATGTTGAGGTAATTTCCCACTATGTGTACTTTCTGCAGGGTTTTTATCATAAATGGGTGTTGAATTTTGTTGAAAGCTTTTTCTGCATCTGTTGAGATGATCATATGGTTTTCATTCTTCAGTTTGTTAAGATGGAGTTATCACATTGATTGATTTGAGGATATTGAAGAATCCTCGCTTTCCCGGAATAAACCCCACTTGATCATGGTGTATGATCCTTTTAATGTGCTGTTGGATTCTGTTTGCTAGTATTTTGTTGAAGATTTTTGCTTCTATGTTCATCAGTGATATTGGCCCATAGTTTTCTTCTTTTGTGACATCTTTGTCTGGTTTTGGTATCAGGGTGATGGTGGCCTCTTAGAATGAGTTTGGGAGTGTTCCTCCCTCTACTATATTTTGGAAGAGTTTGAGAAGGATAGGTGTTAGCTCTTCTCTAAACGTTTGATAGAATTTGCCTGTGAAGCCATCTGGTCCTGGGCTTTTGTCTGTTGGAAGACTTTTAATCGCAGTTTCAGTTTCAGGGCTTGTGATTGGTCTGTTATATTTTCTATTTCTTCCTGGTTCAGTCTCAGAAGGTTGTGCTTTTCTAAGAATTTGTCCATTTCTTCCAGGTTGTCCATTTTATTGGCATAGAGTTGCTTGTAGTAGTCTTTTATGATGCTTTGTATTTCTGCGGTGTCAGTTGTTACTTCTCCCTTTTCATTTCTAATTCTATTGATTTGAGTCTTTTCCCTTTTTTTCTTGATGAGTCTGAATAATTGTTCATCAATTTTGTTTATCTTCTCAAAGAACCAGCTTTCAGTTTTATAGATCTTTGCTTTTTTTGTTCTTCTTTCTCTAAGTGCTTTAGATGTAATATTAGGTTGTTTATTTGAGGTGTTTCTCGTTTCTTGAGGGAGGGTTGTATTGCTATAATCTTCCCTCTTAGAACTACTTTTGCTGCATCCCATAGCTTTTGGTTCATTGTGTTTTCATTGTCATTTGTTTCTAGGTATTCTTTGATTTCCTCTTTGTTTTCTTCAGTGATCTCTTGGTTATTTAGTAGTGTATTGTTTAGCCTTCATGTGTTTGTATTTTTTACATTTTTTCCCTGTAATTGATATCTAGTTTTATAACATTATGGTCAGAAAAGATACTTGATAAGGTTTCAATTTTCTTAAATTTACCAAGGCTTGATTTGTGACCCAAGATATGATCTATCCTGAAGAATGTTCCATGAGCACTTGAGAAGAAAGTGTATTCTGTTGTGTTTGGATGGAATGTCCTATAAATGTCAATTAAGTCCATCTTGTTTAATGTGTCATTTAAAGCTGTTTCCTTATTTATTTTCATTTTAGATGATCTGTCCATTGGTGAAAGTGGGGTGTTAAAGCTCCCTACTATTATTAGGTTACTGTCAATTTCCCCCTTAATGGCTGTTAGCATTTGCCTTATGTTTTGAGGTGCTCCTATGTTGCATGCATAAATATTTACAACTGTTATATCTTCTTGGATTGATTCCTTGATCATTATGTAGTGTCCTTCTTTGTCTCTTGTAATAGTCTTTATTTTAAAGTCTATTTTGTGTGATATGAGAATTGCTACTCCAGCTTTCTTTTGGTTTCCATATGCATGGAATCTCTGTTTCCACCCCTCACTTTCAGTCTGTATATGTCCCTAGGTCTGAAGTGGGTCTCTTGTAGACAGCATGTATATGGGTCTTGTTTTTGTATCCATTCAGCTAGTCTATGTCTTTTGGTTGGACAATTTAATCTATTTACATTTAAGGTAATTATCAATATGTATGTTCCTATTATGTGCTTCTTGGGCTTGATTGACCATTTCCTTTCCCATATTAGGGAAATTTTCAACTATAATTTCCTCGAATATTTTCTCAGTCCCTTTCTTTTTCTCTTCTTTTTCTGGGATCCCTATAATTCAAATATTGGTGCATTTAATGTTGTCCCAGAAGTCTCTGAGACTGTCCTCAGTTCTTTTCATTCTTTTTTTCTTTTTTCTGCTCTGCAGTAATTTCCACTATTTTATCTTCCAGGTCACTTATCCGTTCTTCTGCCTCAGCTATTCTGCTATTGATTCCTTGTAGAGAATTTTTAATTTCCTTTATTGTGTTGTTCATCATTGTTCGTTTGCTCTTTAGTTCTTCTAGGTCCTTGTTAAATGTTTCTTGTATTGTCTCCATTCTATTTCCAAGATTTTGGATCATCTTTACTGTCATTACTCTGAATTCTTTTTCAGGTAGTCTGCCTATTTCCTCTTCATTTGTTTGGTCTGGTGGATTTTTACCTTGCTCCTTCATCTACTGTGTATTTCTCTGTCTTCTCATTTTGCTTAACTTTTTGTGTTTGGGGTATCCTTTTCAGAGGCTGCAAGTTCATAGTTCCTGTTGTTTTTGCTGTCTGCCCCCATTGGGTAAGGTTGGTTCAGTGGCTTGTGTAGGCTTCCTGCTGGAAGGGACTCTTGCCTCTGTTCTTTTTTTTTTTTTTTAACATCTTTATTAAAGTATAGTTGCTTTACAATGGTGTGTTATAACAAAGTGAATCAGCCATATGTATACATATATCCCCATATTTCCTCTGTCTTGCTTCCCCCTCCCACCCTCCCTTGCCTGTGTTCTGATGGATCAGGCTGGATCTTGTCTTACTGGTGGGCAGGACCGCATCCGATGGTGGGTTTTGGGGTGTCTATGATCTTATTATGATTTTTAGGCAGCCTCTCTGCTAATGGGTGGGGTTGTGTTCCTGTCTTGCTGGTTGTTTGGCATGGGGTGTCCAGCACTGGAGCTTGCTGGATGTTGAGTGGAGCTGGGTCTTAGCGTTGAGACGGAGATTGCTGGTAGGGCTCTCGCCAACTGATATTACAAGGGGCCAGGAGGTCTCTGGTGGACCAATGTCCTGAACTTGGCTCTCCCTCCTCAGTGGCTCAGGCCTGACACCCGGCCAGAGCACCAAGACACTGTCAGCCACACAGACCGGTACCTGGGGAGTTTCTTGCCTTTTGGGAAATCTGAGATCTTCTGCCAGCATACAGTAGGTGTTTTGTAGGAGCTGTTCCACATGTAGATGTATTTTTGATGTATTTGTGGGGAGGAAGGTGATCTCCATTTCTTACTCCTCCACCATCTTGAAGGTCCTCTCTCCAATGCTTTCTAATGCATTCTTCAACTCATTTATTGGGTTCTTCTGCTCCAGAAATTCAGATTTTTTTTTTAAGAGTTCATTCCAGTAAAGTGTTCCTTCTGTGCACTCTGAGCTCACTGAATTGCCTTTCTTAGTTTTCTTGTAGCTCACTGAGTTTCTTTATGACAGCTATTTTGAATTTTCTTTCATTCAGATTGCAGTATTCTGTGACTTTAAGTTTGATTTCTGGAGAATTGTCATTTTCTTTTTGTGATAACTATGTTACCATGGTTTTTCATGGTGCTTGATGAGTTGTTCCTCAATTGGTACATTTGAAACAGCAAACACCTTTCTTATTTAGATAAAGCTTTTAAAATCTTGATTCTAACAACTCAACTGGTTGGTAATTAAAACCTTTCTTTTGATTTTCAGCAGGTGGCATTATAGCACAAAGTTTTGATTTCTCTTACCTGAACTGCCTCTGGCTATATTAGAGAACTGGCACTTTCCACCTTCCACTGCCTCTGCCAGAGGTGTCACTGGTGTCATCATTATCATTGCCTGTACCTCTGGGTCACTGGTGCCTTGCAGCTGCTAGTGTCACTACTGTTGCTGGCTTTGCAGCTGGGAACACTGGGATGGCGGGAGCTTCCACTGCACCCAGGGTCACCTAGATTGAGGGCATTGATGCCATGGCAAGGGGAGGGGAAGGGTGGGGGAAGAGTCAGGGTCACCAGTACCTCTACCACATCTGGGGTTGTTGGGTTTGTGGGTGCTGCCAGCAGTGGCGGTGGTGGGGGACTGGAGTTGAGAGTGGTACCCCAGCTGGAGGAACCAGGGTCATGGGCCCTGCTGCTTGCACTGCCCAGCTCACTGTGCTCACAGGTTCCGATGTAGCAGGAGGCTGGAGTAACATGTGCGTCTTCCTCTGCTGCTACTGGGTTCTCTAGCGCTGCAGCTCAGCCACTGCAGTCAGGAGGCTGGGCTTCTGGGCACTGCCTGCACTGCTTCCCCAGTCTGCCTCGTCCATGCATTTCAGTCCACCCACCTTCAGGTGTACGGATGTGTGGACCTCTCTGGTGTCCTGGTGGGCTGGGCAGAGGAATCTCTGTTGGATTCTGGATCCTTCATATGTCGTAGATTGAAGAGGAGAGGGATAAAAAGAGCTTTTCATGCCACCATGGTGCTCACTGACATCAGTCTCTTTATGGTTTTGAGGAGCCTGATTTCCAAACTAATGACACCTGGATTCAGTGAGGGAGGAGTCAAAAGTCTTTGTAGATGAAGCAAAAGTTGGACACCTTTTACTGATACACTATGAACCAAGTACAAGACAGAGAGTGCATGTTTCCCAAAGCGTGGCCTGTGAGCCACCCACATCAGAAGTACCTGGGGAAGCTAAATACAATTCAGTTTCTGGCTCCTTCTCTAATCCTTTTGGATAAGAATCTCTAGAGACAGGCCCCAGAGTTTAACACTCACCAGATGTAATTCTGACAGGCATCAGGTGGGAGAGTAACTGAATAAGTGTGTTATTTTATATGAAATCATTTTAGTAATCTGGCAAGTTTCTGTTTTTCATTATTCTTCACTGATTCTTATTTCAATTATATCCAAAAGAAAATGTGTCATAAGCAGTCAACAGAACACCATAAATAACCACAGAACAGGAATTGCATTTCACATATTTGAACAGGCAAATATGTTGCTTATTTTTGTATTGGGACAATTTAAAAAGGCATGGTGTGGCAAGGCTCCTGAAGAGTTAAGGAGTGTTCATCTTTTTAATGTCTGGAGCACGTATTTGTTGATGTGATTTCATTTTAAAGCAGTGATTTTGCTGACCAAAAGTACCCACCCGAACTGGCAACAAGGAGAGATAGTGGCACAGTGCCCAGGAATCATTAGTGTTAAAAGGTTCGAAAGATGCTGCTAATGGGCAATGCTGGTGAGAAGTTCTGCTTTAAATGCAGAGATTTGTAGAGAGTAGAAAAGATGTGCTCCCCTACATGCTTGTAAGGTTGGGGAGCAGCTAATGAAATTAGACAACTTGGTTGGAGTCAGGTGAAGTACGGGAAAAGGTCTCCTACTACCATGACTATTTCTCTTACTTAATTTCCCTCTTTCTCTCATTCAGCTTTTCACCACCACTCTTCATTTTTGCTGCTTAAATTTGGACTCTATTATACCTACTTTGGATTATTGCCAAAACCTCCTAACTGATCTCCTGGTCTTCCTTCTGTTTCTTCTACTTGCTGCCGGAATCCCCTTCCTAAAATTAGATCTCTTTCACTTTTGAGCTTAGTATCTCGGCCATGAGTAGTTTCTCACTGCCTACAGAGTCAAGTCCAAAGTCCTCTCCATCCCAGTGAAGACACCCTGGCTCCTGCCAACCATTCCCCTCCTTGACTTGAGTCGCTCACTTCATGCCATTGGCAGCCATGTTTCGTCCCATTGATTGTAGTTCACTGAGCCAATTGTGAGCATTTAGCTTTATTTCTTCCTCATAAGCAAGAGATAAGCAATGAACAAATCAAACCTCTTGAAAGTATACATTTCTGGCCAAGGCCTTTAGAGGTCAAACATGTAATATTTTTCCTCCCAACATCAGCTTATGAGCTCCCAAATTACATGAGTGCTGTTGGGAGAGAGAACGCATTATCTCGATCCCAAGGATTTTCACCGTAGTCCATGGAATTTCTCCTGGGAAGTTCCTCTGATCTTTATATGAGCTGGTGACATCTAATGACAAGCCTTTTAACAATGGGGGATTTTTCTGGACACTTTGGCACTCAAATCCCTTCCCCATTATCCAGGATGCCCTATGCCCCACATATCAGCTGGAGGAAAGGTGAAGCTCCTGAGACAAAAGGAGAGGGCTCTTACATGGTGTGAGTTATAGATGAGGAACCTGGAAGAAGGGAATCTAACCTTATTTAATCTTGCAGGAGTTTTTACTCCAGGCTCCTCATTCTGCCTAGATTGGGAGTCTAGGGTACTTAGAATAGTCAATTAGAAGGCAGGGGAAATTTAATATTCTCTCTCCTGTTTGCTAAAGATATACCTGGTTTAGATATTAATGAGACACAAAGCTAATGATGCTGCTCAATTCCTTTTCTTCAAAAAATCCCCTGATGTCTGCAAATGCTTAGATGCTTACTTTCCAAAAAGATTCTTAGATGCTTAAGGCAAAGTATTCTTTCTGTCTCTCAAACAGAAATTCTCTTATAAGGTTGCGTGACTTAAAAAATTATATGGTAAGCTTTAGGGGCTTCGTGTGTTTGTAAAACAGAGTCAGGCCAAGACCAGAATATGATTTGAAAGCAATTGTAAAATAGTGCCCTTATTTAAGGACAGCCTGTCTTTCCTTCCTCCCTCCCTCCCTTCTTTCCTTCCTTCCTTCCTTCCCATCCTTCCCATCCTTCCTTCCTTCTTTCTTTCCTCCCTTTTCCCCTTCCTCCCTTCCTTTCTTTCTTCTCTTTTTCACTTCCATTTTCCCTTCTTTCTTTCTCTTGCACTTCCGCCTTTTCTATTTCTCTCTCTCATTTTTCTCCCTTTTTCTCTCTCTTTTGTTTTTGCTTCCATCCATTTATTGAACAGTACAACAAGCCAGGCTATGCATGAGAGAGAGAAATATGGAAAAAAAAACAAACCCACTACTGCCTTTAGTGACCACACAATCTAGTGTTGGGAGAAACATACAGGTATGCAATTAACAAGGATGTTTGGGGTTAAGCTGATGCTTTTTAAGGCAAGGAAGAAGGCTTTTTCTCCAATTCAATGACTTATTTATTCATTCATGGTACTAGATAATTCTCATGGTACTGAGAACTGTAGCTTCTTTTTGCTATAGCATGAGGTCCGAGCTGGAGAGTGCTGATAAATAAATAGGCTGGAAAGGGAAGCAAGAGCAGATGATAATAGCCTTACAGTTCCTGATAAAGGATTTGGCATTTGTCTTGAAGTCTGTGAGAAGCCACTACTAAAGGACTTGAAGCAAGAGAATGAGATGACCATATCATTAGAAAAAATGTTATCTGGTAATAGTGAGAATAGCCAGGTAGTGGGGAGAGGGTAGGGCATTAGATAGAGGTAAGGAGACATTTTAGGAGTATATCACCATCATCTAGACAGTGATAAAGGCATTAAACTCAGTCAGTGGAACTCGAACCTTTAGAGAAGACATGAGGTTTTAACCCACAGAAGAAATGTGGGTGAGTGGTGGAAACAGAGGAGTTGCAGAAGGCACCCAGGTCTTGAACACAGTATCATTAACACCGGTTCAGATCACAGGAGGAGAAGGCCTAGGGCTGGGGTGGAGGGGTTCAATTTGAAGCCTCGAACATATATTTAGGGGGGAAATGGCTTCGTAACTCAGATGAGAGATTGATAAAAGATGTAGCTTTGGAAGTTGGTGGTCTGTAGGTGGTGGTTGAGACCATGGGGTTGGGTACAATCACTCAAGGATCAGGGGGAAGAGAGTAGGATACAGGGAAAAGACCAGTCTTTGGAAACACTAATACTTACGGAAATAAGAGATGACAACTCAAGAGTCTGAGATTAAATGACCTGGGAGGTAGAAAGAGGGACTAAAGCAAGTGATTTCATGGGAGCCAAGCAAGAAAGTTTCAAGAAAAGATAAATAAAGCCAGCATTGAATATTGTAGAGAATTCAAGAATAAAGGCCCCAGACAACATTAACTGAATTAGGCAACAAGGTGGTCATTAGGGACCTCAGTGAGAAAGGTTTCCATAGATTGGGGTGGCGGTGGAACACAAAATTGGTTGAGGAGAGAAGGGTTGGGGGACATTGGAAAGTTGGGCAAAAGCTAATGGGGGTTACAACATAGTGACACTGGAAAAACTAAGCTGATGGCAGAGAGGCTATGAATCAGGGTCCTTGCTGGGGTGAGGGTGGCCTTCTGTGGAGGCCCAGGAGCAGGAACTAAAGGGAACAAAGATGTGTCAGTGCTGAGCCACCACAGGAACACACAGAAGGGGCTGGCCAAGCTGGGATCGCTCAGCGCCCACCTGCCTGGGGGCACTCAGGCTCCGGAGACTGAGCTTACGTTCTCTTCTTCTGCAACCCAACTCCAGCACTGAAGAAGGAGGAGAAGCAGGAAAACATACCCTGGGCCTCTCTGTTCACTTCACTGTACTCCTCACATCGAGCCCTCTGTCCTTCCCCCAACACCCCCTCCATCGAAAGACTGTCCCTGCTTAGTCAATCCCACTAGCAATACTCAAAGAAGAAAGAAAGATGTGAGCTCATTTATGGAGGAGGATTCATATTAGATTCTACTCTGGGACCCCTTTTTATTAGTTTGTGCTACTGAGTCAAGAGATTTTTTTTTTTAATTTCTTGTTTTATTATTTCTGGAGGGGTTGGAAAGACTTGAGGATGTCTAGATCCAAAAAAAGAAAAAGTCCAGAGAGAGAAGATGAAGATTCTGGAGAGAAACAAGCTCTGAAGAGGTGAGAGGTGTCACACACAGAGCAGTGGTGAAGCCAGGGAGAGCCCTATCTGCTGAGGTGGGAGGCTCCAAGGTGCAGTCAGGAAATTGACTTCCTGTTCACTGGCCTCTAGTTGTCCAGGGAAGGAGACTAATCTTGGGCCTGGATTGTGTTCATGGCTGGGCTGAGGCATGCCTAGGAACGATGAGTAGATTCGGGAACAGACTCTGGAGCAGTCAGTTATATGAGTCAGTTTCCAGAAGAGTTTTTTATTTGGTGAAATGATGAAGAAGAAGTTTTTTTTGCCCCTGGTGGGTGTGGGGGAGGGGAGAGTGAAGGTGAGAATGGGAAAAGAGAAAAGGCATTCACTTCCAGCTCCTCTGATTTTTAGCAGCAAGCTGAAGGACCTCTTTTTCTTGAGATATGGGGGCACCAGCTGGCACCAGCTGACAGTGTTAGTTGGACACAGCCTTACTTGGCACCTAGAGGACCCCTGCCAGCACTTTGGTTCTTGGCCCTGCAATGACAGAAGCCCTGGGACAAGAGGGGTTCGTGGAACACGTGGAGATGCTCAGAAGATGCCAGTTTGAGATGCTTATTGGCCTCTACAGGTCTCTGTATCTCTCAGTTTGGGGTGGACACTCCATGCGGTTGTCCAGGAAATCATGGGGCTGAAGTCCTGAGGGAGCCGATGAAAGCAAGGGCTATCTTAATGCAGGTTACGTTTTCATGAAGAGAGAGGCTAGGCCATCCCCGGGAGAGGTGAGGTGTGGGTCTTGAGGAGAGGAGGGAAAATTAATGGGGAATAGGACACAGCTCTGTCTGGGGCTCATGAAAGATTGCTGAACAGTGCAGAGGGCCTGGCTGGGGATACCGAGAAGAGTTCGTAGTGCTGTCATATATCTGATTCTCTTCAGCGTTTAGTAGCTTAAACGTGAGAATGTAAAAAGCAGACAGCCAGATTAATCCAGGCTGTCCAAAAAGAAATCATGTCCAAAAAGAAAGTAGAGGGACAAGTTTACAATAAGATTCTAAAAACGTCCCAGAAAGACTTGGTGGGGGGAGAGCATCTAGAATTCCCATGGGCCGAACAGGAGAACACAGGTGGTTGGAGAAGCAGAAAAGCCCTGTTCTATAAAAAGTTACTGAGTCCGGTGTGGCCTGGGGGGAATCTTTGTTACACTTCCAGTAAGGCAGCCTACAATCGAATTAGCATTTTTGGCAAACACATCACACCTTGGGCTTATATTGAGCTTACGGTCGACCAAAATCCCTAAATCTTTCACACCTGCTGCTCCTAAGTCATGTTTCTGCCATGTTGTACTTGTGAAATTAATTACCATTTTGGGCCTAAAAGTAGGGCTTTACAATTATGGCTATTAAATTTAATCTTGTTAGATTTAGGCCATGGTATCAACTTTCAGAGAATATTTTACATACTGATTCAGGTTTTCACACATTTCCCCTATAACTTTCAATAAGACAGAACCCAGAGGAATTCCTTATGCACATTCAAAAGTGACAGATTTACCCTATGTGTTGTTTTTTAGTTCACATCTTCATGTTGTCTGACAGGGACTTGGTCATATTTCTTCCTAACATCATAATTTGCCAAACTGCATCGGTCAGGATGTTTTTGCCTGCAAGGGTGAAACTCTGAGTCAGCCTGGAATAAACAATAAGAACATTTATTAGTGCACAGAGGTAGGGAAGACTCCAGGCACAGCACAACCAGGGCTGAGACTCTGTTCTGCTGTTTGTAGTTTACCTTCTCCAATGTCTTGTCCTCAGGCCAGTTTCCTTTGTGGATATACGCTGACTGCCAACAGCAGTGGGGAGAGTGTGCTTCCTTGTTTGTGTCCAGAGGGAGGGTGGAAAGGGGAGAAAGTGTGAATAGAAGACTGTTCTTTCAGTTTGACTAGGACAACCTCCTACATGACCTTTAGAGTGACCAGCAATCCTGATGTGCTTGGGAGTGAGGCTTTGGGCTTTTATTCTAGGGATAGAATAAAAAAAAGTCCCAGGATATGGGACTTTTGGTGCTAAAACCAGGAAGATCCTAGGCTAGCAGGGACAGCTGGTTACCCTAGCCCCTGCACGTAGACCGGTGACCGTTACCAGGATAAAACCTGATTCTGATTGTCTTAACCCATTGGCAAAAGGATGGGCACTCATGGTTGGTTTGCGCACACATTTCTGAAGTGTGGCTGTGGTCTATCAGATTCCGCTGGGGGCAGATTCCTTGGCACCAAACCTACTGATTCAGAATCTCTAGGCATGGCAATGGGAAATCAATTTTTATCAAGCACTGCAGATGGTGGTCCTACACACCAGGGCTTAGAGAAACACTGGTTTAGACCTAATGGTGCTTATCCCTGAAGCTTCGGTCAACACCCAGGACGGCATGACTGCTATGCAGTGGGGCAGGGCTGGGGAGGATGCTGGGGAGTCATACGCCCCCCCCACACCGACTCTAGTTCCCTGGTTTTCCTGTCAAGTAATCCTGTCTTCCAGAAGGGAAGGAAGTTGCTTTGGGATTACTTGTTCTTAGAGAAACCATCCTTCTTCCTGGTAATGCCCAAGGGCATTAGTAAGACTTCCCTCATGAAGTGTTCACAAACCATGCTTGAGAGTCACTCTTACTTTTTTCTTGGAATCAGTATAAAACTCTCAAGTGACTAGCTTGCATAATCCATGACTTTAAAAAGTTTTTTGACAGTCAGAATAGTATTTCCTGTGTTCAGTCCTTGGGGAAGAGGCCTACATTTGAGGTTAAGAGTTTGAGCTCTGGTCAGGAAACAAAACAAAGAATCTGAGCCCTTCCTTTGCATATATTGATTTTGCATATATTTTTTAACTTCCTAAAACTTATCATCAGCAAAATAGAATAATTATCGAACTTACCTCATTGGGCTGTAGAATTAAATGAGATAATGTTTATAAAGTTTGAGCATAGTGCTTGTCTCATTAAGCAGTCAGTAAATTATGATCATTAATATCCTGCCTCCTCATTCTTTCATTGTTTGAGATATTCTGAGTAGGACCAGGCACAGTGCTTGTCACTAGACAACACAAAAATAAGGAGCAGTCCCTCCTATCAGGGAACTCACAGTATTGACATTATAATATAATGGCACTGTAGTAGATTTATATGCCAGATACCAGGACGGAACAGAGGAAGAAATGATCAATTGAGGGGATGTTGAAGAATGATCAGGAGTTTTCTAAATAAATATGGGAGAAGAAGGAAAGAGGACATTCCGGAGAAAGGATGTAACGTGAGCATTAATAAAAGCACAGGACATGAAAGAGTAGGGCCCCTTTGTGCATGTAAGTTGTTTTGAAGGCTGGAATGCAGGGTTCAGGTCAGGAGCAGTGGTAGATGATATTATAGGAAGCAAGGGCTGACTCGGGGCTTTGGGCTTTTATTCTAGGGATAGAACAGGGTTTTAAGCAGAGGAGTTAGCTGCATGACCACATTTATGTTTTGGAAAGACCAATCTGGGGACAGTGGATGAGCAGTTGGAGGGTGGTGAGGCAGAGAAATTCAAGAGCTTGCAGCATTGCTCCTAGTGAGAGTTGATGAATATTAAACCAAAAGAAAGATGTTAGGAACAGAGTGGAAAGGATGCGAAGAAGAGATGTAGGGTAGATACAAATGACGCAACTGGCTGATTGATTGACTAGATATGAGGTGGGGAAAAGGAAGATTTGGGGGGAATTCCTAAGTTTCTGTCTTGCGTGGATGGTGATGTCATTGCCCAGACAGGACTACAGATGGCGATGGTGGTGGAGTCAAGCTTTGAGCCTATTGAATTTCAGTTCCACGGGAGATATCCAGGTGGAGATGTACTAGGTTGTCTGTTTCTGGGGAGTAAGTTCTGGGATCGAGAGATGGCTCGAGTCAGCAGGGAACGGCCTTCAGGCATTGGAATCTGTGGGTGACAAAAATTGCCTGGGATGATGCCTCAGAGGAGTGTGTAGATTAGAATGAGGACAAGAATCCTCAGAAACTACAAGATTCCACAAAGCTCATTGACAATTAAGTGATATAACCTGTATGTTCTACCAGGGTCCAGGCCAGAAGAATTCAACATAATTAAGCTTTGTTTTTTTCTCTCTACTTTTTCCAAGATTTTTCACTGATCTTTCTAGTCCTTCATTTATTCCCCTTCAAGTAACTGAGATTTTTCTCTCAGTTTTGTTTTTCGGAGGGTAAAAAATACAATGTTCAAAAATTTTTAATTACATTTCAAGAATCTTGTTTTCTAATTAGGATTGTCTAGTTTCTTTGGAATTTCTCATAACTGTTTTCTTATGTTCTTGTCTAAAATTCAAACAGTTCTAAATAGAAAACTTAAAAAAAAATTAAGTTAAAATAGAATATTACTTCTGATGAAGAAATAGGGATGAAGAGCTTAAAAGTGAGACAAACCTGATAAATACATCCAGAAGGGAGAAAAATACTGCAAAATCTATGAACAAAGAGCATTTTTAAGAAAGTGAAATGGACGTGTTTACTGCATCTGCTCTGGTATTTAAACGAGCTGAAGCTAAATTCTTCAGTCTTTCCCCTCAGCAGTTAGAGAGGCAGCCTGGGAAAGATTAAAGGGAAAAAACCCACTAGCTTTGCAGAAAAAGAAAATGTACAAGTCTAGTGAAGTAAAAGACATTGGCCAACTGCAAACAAGAAACCGTGGGTCACTGGGGAGAAAGACCCCCGTAGCAACCAGGAAAGAAAGAACTCCAGATAATGGACGCCACCTTGTGGAAAACTGGAGGATTCGGAGAAAATGAACCACAACAGGATTTCAGAACTTGGAGGTGGCTTAACATAATTATTATGAGATTTATTCACTCTTTCAATAACATTCATTGAGGACCTGCTATGTACAGGCACATTAATAAGTTCTAGGAATTACGTAGTAATGATTTTCAGTTAAGCCCACAAACCCAGATGTCCAAGAATTCCCACTTTATTTTTCTATAACATAATCAATATCTATATTAAACCTCCATTTCATTTGGTGATGAGAACTTAACCTTCGTCACTTTAGTGCCCCTACACCCCTTGCCCTGGTTGGGTCTGAGCTCTAGGGTTTAATTGCAGTGAGACCTCTGCATTTAGCGCTCTGCATTGCTGTCTTCTGCTGAGATGGTTTTGTTTGTCTGCTGTTTGGACATTGGCCCTCATAAGTCACTGCTGGAAAAAAAAAAAAATCTGCTTGTTTCTATACATAGGTTTCTTCGAGTCTGCCTCTTTCTCATCTACTTCCGCTACCTTCTCAGACATTCTGCTGCTCCTGTAGGGCTGTCTACTGCCCTATCTGCTTAGATACACAAACATACATTTTTACGCTGGCATCTTGAAGCCTCTTCCCTTGGTTTTGTCTAGGAACTGGGTCACAGGCCCCTTTGACCTCAGATTCTCCAGATCTCCCTTGGGCTTCCTCTGCCCCATTTTCTTGAAGCACAGAAGAGCACATTATGGTTAAATAGCCCTGTGTGACTAGGTCGTAGGCTGCATGTTGGACAGCAAAGGGAGATGAGACCACTTTGCAAAATATTTTGTATGTTGTGCTAAATAATTTTGTATGTATGCATTGCAAATAGAAGGCTGTCTCAGTGGTCTGGGTAAGTGAAGACATGATGCTGACTTGGAGCGCTAGAGAAGACTTGGTCAATTTAAGGGACACTGGGTGGTGGAACTAACTTTATTTGGCAACCCCAATCTCCTCCAGCCCAAACAACACCCGTGTGAAAATGAGACAAAGGGAGTTCCTACAGGAAGAGGCAACACCTGGGTACACAGCCTGAGGAATAGAGCGTAGTCTAGATTTCATCCCACCTCTTGGCTGAGTGCATTGATGTAGGGAATAGTCTTGCCTAACCAAACATGTTGACCCTGAATGTGGAGGTGAAGAGTGGGAGGAATAACTAGGTTGGTGCCTTTAAGAAATATGTCTGGAAATAAATCTCTATTCACTTGTTTCTTGCCCTTAAGTATTTCAGAGAATGACTCTGTAGGGTAATAAGCTGCAGTCTGGTGTGCAATGTGAGTTTCTTACCCCAGTTTTTACCCCATGAGAATATATTAATTGATCCAGCAATTCCACTCCTGGGTATGTATCCAAAGTAAATCAGAAACACTAATTTGAAAAGATACACACACCCTAATATTCATACCAGCATTATTTACAATTGCCAAGGTATGGAAGCAACCTAAGTGTCCATCAACTGATGATTGGATAAATAAGATGTGGTTTATATATGCAATGGAATACTACTCTGTCATAAAAAAGAATGAAATTTGCAGCAACATGGATGGACTTGGAGGGCATTATGCTAAGTGAAATAAATCAGACAGAGAAAGACAAATACCTTGTCCTATCACTTATATGTGGAATCTAAAAAATACAACAAACTAGTGAGTATAACCAAAAAGAAGCAGACTCTCAGATACAGAAAACAAACTAGTCAAAAATCAGTTAAAAATATTTGTATGGGTCTATTTCTGGGCTCTCTGTTGTGCTCCACTGATCTATATGGCTACCTCTCCACCAATACCACATTATCTTGATCATTGTAGCTATATGGTATACCTTAATATTGAATAGAGTGATTCCTTGCACTTTATTCTTCTTTGTCAAGATTGCTTTAGCAATTCTAGGCGTGTGCTTTTCCATATAATTTTTAGAATAATCTTGTCTAAGTCTATGGGAATATGTGCTAGGATCTTAGTAGGAATTGCATCAAACCTACAGGTCAATTTGAGTATAACTGACATCTATACTATACTGAATCTTCTAATTCATGAACACGGTATGTCATTTGTTTAGGTCCTTGATTTCTTTCATCAGCATTTTGTAATTTTCAGCATATTCTCTATATGTGTGTGGTAATAAGAATCAATACACCTGTATTGCTGACTGGCTTCTTGAAGAACCTGAAGCAGAACTTCTGACTTAAAATGTTCAGTAAAACTCCAGTCCATTAGATTACGTTGCTGCATTTTCTTTATGTCCTGTAACTCTGCTTCCACAGTCATCTTCTTGGGTTTCTTTTCAAGAGGATGAGCATTTGTGACTGCTTTATCTTTCATCTCATTGTTCACAGTCTGCTTCAAAGGCTCAGGTTGGAGCTACGACTTCAAGCTGTTCTGCTCTGATGGTTTTCTGTAAATCAGAGTCTAAGGATTTCCTATTATCCAGGTCAGAATACTTCATATTGTTAGTATCAGGCTGACTAGGATTGGAAGGTTCTTTGTTGATCTCATCATCTTGCATAGATGTTGACCAATTCTGATCCAGAAATAAAATTCTGTCTTTGATTCCACTATCTGTTTGCTGTCTGGTCTCTTGGGTATTCATTTTCATGATGTACTTTTGCCTTATCTGTTTAGCAAATCTGGCAGGGTTGTCCCATGGTATGTTGAACATCTCAGAATCTGTCCCATACATCATTCTAGAATGCTTCAGTTTCCCTTCTTCATCAACCTCAGAGAGTTTCAGGCTCTCAAAAGTAAACACTTTGAAGGCTCGTTCTACTTCATTCCAGCTCAAAACTTCACTTGTACAAAAGTGCATGAGCTCATGAATTGTAGCTAGACGTTTCGTGCTGTTCCATGGTGGGGGCAGAGGGAATTCAAGGAATTCCCACAGTGGCAACTTAGACTGCATCTTCTGCTTAATTTGAACCAGGTCAAAATTCTTTAGGTCCTTTAGCACATATTTCTTGTGGGCGAGGGCATCGTGATAGTTCAGTAGGAGAGGGCCTCTGGGCACTGGTTTGCTTTCGTTTTCCTCTTCAGATAAGAATATTTCATGGAGATTCTTTTTCTCCCTCTCTGTCAGACAGAGAGAGGGCAGGATGGACATGACGTGAACTGCAATTCTGTGGTCCAGCCCATCTGTTCTGGGAGGCGGGCTCCGCCAGACTCGGTGGGACAAGGTCTTCTTCATTTGCCACAACCTGTTCCAGCATACAATGCAGTATCAAGGGCACAGAAATGAATTCTTCTGGAATTAGATTCAGCAAATCATTGTAATATCGCATGTCTACTTCATTTGTGATGAAGGAAGCCACTGGTGGTGGTGGTGGAGCTGGAGCTTGCAGCTCTTCATATTGTTGTGTTTTCTTCTTTCCAGGGGTTACAGCAACAGTTTGTGGGGGCCTGCCTGGTAACATCTTCCCAACTCCCGTCTCTCCATCCTACTCTCACTTTTTTTCCCTTTTATTTTGTATCTATATGAGAAAATGGACATTCACTAAATTTATTGTGGTGATCATTTTATTATGTGCGTAAGTAAAATCCTGCTGTTCACCTTAAACTTATACAGCAGTGTATGTCAACTGCATCTCAATAAAACTGGAAGAAAAAAATATATAAAAAGTAAGAGTTTTAAAAATTTTGATGAAGTTCAAATTATTGATTTTTTTTGGCTTTTGTGATTTATGCTTGTTGAGTCTTAAGTAGGAAATCTTTGCCTAAACCAGTGTCTCAAAGATTTTCTTTTATGTTTTCTTTTAGAAGTTTGATAGTTTTAGCTCTTATGTTTAGGTTATGATAAATTTTACTATAATTTTTGTATATGTTGTGAAGTAACAATCAAGGTTGATTTTTGGCTTATGGCTATCTAGTTGTTCCAGCACCACTTGTTGAAAGTTTTATCCTTTACCTTTTGAGTTGCCTTCAAATATTTTTCAAAAATCAATTGTCCATATGTCTGTGGATCCATTTATGGACATTTTTTTTCCTGTTCCATTGATCTATATTTCTATCTTTACATCAGTGAAAGTCCTTCAACTTTGTTCTTCATTTTATTTTCACATTACTTATAAAATGAACTAGTCAATTTCAACAACAAAGAGCCTGCTACAATTTTGTTTAAGATTGTGCTAAATCTACAGATCAATGTAGGGGGAATTGACACCTTAACAAATTTGGTATCTCCCCACTTACTTAGGGATTCTTTTATTTCTACTAGCAATGTTTTGTAATTTTCAATGTATGTGTTCTGTACATTATTGTTCATATACCTCTAAGTATTTTACATTTTTGATGCTACTGCAAAATTTTAAAATTTCAGTTTCCAATTGTTCTTTTTTAGTATATAGATTATAATTGATTTATTTACTGAGCTTGTGTCCTGCAACCTTGTCAAATTCATTTATTAGTTCTAGCAGTTTTTTTTGTAGATGACTTAAGATTTCCTACATAGACAATCATGGTGCCTGTGAATAATGACAGTTTTACTTCTTGCTTTCCAGTTTATAGGCCATTTAGCTCTTTTTCTTGCCTTATAATACTGCCGAGGACTCTGGGTATAATGCTGAATGTAAGGGTAGAGTGAATATCCTTGCCGCGTTCCCAATCTTAGAGAAAAAAATCTTCACTCTTTCACTATTAAATATTATGTTAGATTATGAAAGTTCCCTTTCGTTCTTAGTTTGGCGGGAATTTTAAATCAGAAATAGGCTTATATTTTATAAATGCTTTTCCTGTATCCATTAATATGATCATAAGATTTTCCATTTTTAGTTTGTTAATATTGTGCATTCCTGGGACAGATGCCAGTTGTCAAGCTATATTATCTTTTTATATATTGCTGAATTCCATTCGTTAATATTTTGTTGAAGATTTTTGCATCTATTTTCATGAGGATATGGGTGCATAATTTTTTTTATCACGCGTTTATTAAGTTTTAAGATTAGGATAATGCAGACCTTATAAAATGAGTTGAGGAGTGTTTCCTCCTCTTTTATTTTCTGGGAGTTTGTGTAGAACTGGTATTATCTATTTCTTAAATATTAAGTAGAATTCATCTGTGAGGGATCTGAGACTGGAGGGTTTGTTGGCGGGGGGAGAGAAGATGGCGTGGGGAGAAGGATAGGGGAAGTAAGACAGACTCTTCTAAATTGTTACTTTAATATTTCTTATTATATATTCTATAGCAACTGTTGATGTTAATATCTTCAGGCCCATTAAATGCTTTCAAGTTGAGATCCTTAACAGTAGTGCAGTAATTGCAGATTTTAAATAATTTACTTTGGTCAACTCTTTTTTTTTTGGTAATGTCTCATATTTATAGTCTTCCAAATACTACCACACTCAGTTTTGTCTTCAAAGAGTCCAGCTTTCTGGTAGCTTACAAACCATTAAGATCCAAGAAGTTACCCTCGCCAGTTGACTTTTCTCTCCATGACAATAGAGGTAGCTAGGTTTCATCACTTTTCATTTTTTTTTTTCATCACTTTTCATTTTACCCAATGGTCAGTTGAAGTATAATATCTTATTGCAGCAGCATGGTAAGAGCTTATGAGACTCTTATTATCTTATTAATAGACATCTATTCTGGGAAATTAATTTCTTGGTCAATTGAATGCTGCCCCTTTTCTTCTCACTCTTCCTTCACTTGCAATTTTGACCCCATCTTGCACCATTTTGCTTTTTCTACCCTTTTCTTTTTAAGTAAAAATTGGAATCTAGGCTGTTTCAAGATTTGGTCACCTTGGATATGAAGCTCCTTAAAAAAATAAATGCTTTTGAGTCACAGAGACTTCTGTTCTCCAAACTAATCTTGAGACTGGCTTTAGACAGTCTATCTTGAGACAAATAGAGCTGGAAACTATGGAACTAATGCCAGTGACAGAGAATCAAAGTAAAGCACGATCACTTGTTTAAAACTGAAATTAAGCACAGTGAAAAAAAACTTTAAGACCTTAAGATTTTCTGGAAGTCCATATCAGAATCCTTACATAAAAATATCTGCCAAGTCATAATTCTTTAATTAAATATATCTTCCCCACCTACCAGCATTCAAGACACATAGAAAACAGTTTATTATTAAGATTTATTATTCTGGTTTTGTTTTATTACAAGTGTTGCAACAGCATTTCTCTCCTCCAGCTTGAACCATAAATCTGCAGTTTCTGCATTTTGTTATGAACTAGATAAGTGCTGTAGGCTGACCTAGGAAATTAACCTCTAATGTAGCATTTTTTCCATGAGAAATTGCATTTGAAATAATAATCTCTCTTCATTCAAAACCAGATTTCTTAAGAACCTAGGCTACATTTATTACCACTAGTTACTCACTTTTTATTCCCCCCTCACTCACTGCAATCTAATTTCCACACCAATCCCTCAATAGAATCTACTCTTGCTGAAGCTACCAAAGACCTTGTATTTATGGAAGCTAATGACCTCTTTCCAATCCTTATTTTCCTTGACTCATCTTTACTCTTGATAGTATTGGTTGCCTATTTCTCTTAAGAGTTTCTCTTTGTTTCTATGATACTTTTTCTTCTAGTCCTCTTAATATCCTGACCATTTTCTATTTGTGTTTCTCACTACCTTTTTCCCTTTCTGTCTCTTTGGGGCAAGTTGTTGATTTTCTTATTCCTGAGTATATTCTTGCCCATCGTCTGTTTGGGTAGTCTCATTCACTCTCACAAATTCAACTCCCTAGACTTGCACACTTTACTTTTCTACTGAGTTCCAGTCTCATATTTCCAATGCTGAAGTGTAGTTTATCCTTTTCTTCCTTTCCCTCTCTGTTTCAGTTAGTGGAGTCATTCAACATAAACCCAGTTTCTCTTCGTTACTCAAGTGTTAGCTAGGGCCATTCCAAGTTGGACTTAAAAGTGACTACAATCAGTCCTAGGGCTGTTGGAGGTCTATGCAACGCCTTTTTGCAAATTAGACAAAGTCACTTCCTTCTATGAGATATTGTACTTCTTAAAACAATATATAATAACTTCCATTGTGTAATGATTTATTTATAATGAAACATTTTATATAAATCTATAGTGACTAGGATGTAAATGATACTCCCTTAGATACTGTGCTGCTTCTGTCGAGCAGTGTACAACCTATACAACTGTACAGAGCAGAATAATATTTCATATCTTTATGGCTAAGAAAGAGAAGGTCAAGATGGTACTCATCGTTCCTATGGGGCTCTACCAAAATTTAAAAGATGTGATTCCAGCTACTACTTTCCAATGGTTCATGGAAAAAAATGATTAGTGATGTGAATTATTGGGAAGAACAAGCTTGAATAGATGATATAATTATCTTAGAAATATCTTGCAGGCAAATGAACAAATGTCTTGGTGATATAATCTCAACACTGTTCCTTGACTGATGTCATGAAATACATGAGATGCTCAGTGTCCAAACAAGTGCTGAGCGTAAATCCTGATAAAATATAGGTCACAATCTCTGTCAAATATCTGAGAGTTCAAATGTTTTTCGGATTCAGTGATTTGCTAAGCCTTTCAATAGTTTGAACTGTAGGTTCCAGACAATCAGCAAACCATCATGAAAATAATACATGAAAACAGGCATCTAGAACATTTTGGGGAAGGTGAAAACTTATTATCCTTTGCGGCTGTTGGGAGTGTACAGCTTTTCTTTTTTTGAGCATTATTTAGTCATTTGGGAATAGTGTCTGATAAAAGGTAATGGTGGCAATTCCTGGCAGAAACTTCATTTCTCAGTAGGGCAATCCCAAAGAAAACATTGTGAAGGGGTGCATAGTGGTAGTTAAAGTGAACATATTCATGTATACTTCCAGGTTACTCTCAGAAATACTCAGGGACAATTTTGTAGGAGACTAGGTAATACAAATTTGTGTATATATATATATATATATATATATATATATATATATATATATAAAATATATATTAGATCTACAAACTAATGAAGCATAGGAAAGTCTATTTATTTATTACACATACATATAATACCATTATTTATACATGTTAAATATACTTATAAAATTAGATTATACTATTTGCATCCTTATTTTTCATTTGTCTTATCATGAACATTTTGCCCATGTCCATATATATTTTTCAAAATCATTGTTTAAAAGTCTGTATAGTAGCTCATTTTGTGCTATAATGTAATTTATAATTCTATTTTTACGTTTGCTTTTTTAACCTTTATAAATAACACAGAAATAGAAGAAATATAAAAGAATGTAAAATCCAGAAAAAGATTTATGCACATAATGTTGGATTATTTTCTTGGTATATACTCCTGAAGGGAGATTTTATAAGATGATTTTTGTGAGCCTTGGTATATACTTTTACGGTACATGGGCCTCTCACTGTTGTGGCCTCTCCCGTTGCAGAGCACAGGTTCCGGACACACAGGCTCAGCGGCCATGGCTCACAGGCCCAGCCGCTCCGCGGCATGTGGGATCTTCCCGGACCGGGGCACGAACCCGTGTCCCCTGCATCGGCAGGCGGACTCTCAACCACTGCGCCACCAGGGAAGCCCTATACTTTTAAATTGGTTTCCAGAAAGGTTATACAACTTCTTTTTGGCAGATAATTTGATTGTTCTATCAAGGAAAAATAGCAGGTGTAATGTAACTGGATGTAAAGAAGGGTTTGGAAAAGAATTATTTCATCCTTATGGAAAAGTTTGTGAAATGCAGAGTAGATAATAGTTCAATAAATAGATTTAATATACCCAGGGGTACTGATTAAGATAAAGACATCAGCTTTAGAAAGGGTTTCTAGAAGCTTCCCACTGGGCTCTATTCTATATAGTATTTTTTTTAATCAATGCTATAAATGAATATATAGAAAATCTTCTTAGAAAACTTAACGATTAAGAAAACTGACATCTAGGAAGCAATTGTTTGGCTAAACTTTGGAGGCACCAGAACATAGTAGTAGTGAGATGCATGGGATTTGGAGTCAGACTCAGTTTTAAAGATCAGCTTCACCACTTGCTGGCTCTGTAACTTTGGCCAAGTCACCTAACCTCTCTTAATCTCATTACCTTTCTTTTTTTACTAAAAAGTACCTCATTTGGGGAGCATTTTTAGGGTCACAGCAAAACTGAGAGGAAGGTATAGTGATTTTTCATATACTCCCTGTCCCCATACACACATAGCCACCCCCTTTATCAACATTACCCACCTGAGTCAAACATTTGTTACAACTGGTGAGCCTACACTGACATATCATAATCACCAGAAGTCTATAGTTTATCTTAGGGTTCACTCTTGGTGTTATACACTCTATTAGTTTGGACAAATGTATAATGACATATATCCATCATTATAGTATCATACAGAATATTTTCACTGCCGTAAAAGTCCTCTGTGGTCCGCCTATTCACCCTTCCCTCTCCCCAATCCCTAGCAACTACTGACCTTTTTACTGTCTCCATAGTTTTACCTTTTTCAGAATGTCATGTAGTTGGAATCATACAGTATATATCCTTTTCATATTGGCTTCTTTCACTTAGTAATATGATTTAAGTTCCCTCCATGTCTTTTCATGGTTTGATAGCTCTTTTCTTTTTAGCACTGAATAATATTCCATTGTCTGGATATATATATATATATATATATATATATATATATATATATATATATATATATATATATATATTTATATATATACAGTTTATCCATTCCCTGACTGAAGGGCATCTTGCTTGCTTCCATGTTTAGGTAATTATCAATAAAGCTGCTATCAACATGTGTGGGCAGGTTTTTGTGTGGACATAAGTTTTCAGCTCCTTTGAGTACATACCAAGGATCACAATTGCTGGATGATATGATAAAATTATATGTTTAGTTTTGTAAGAAAACACCAAACTATCTTCAAAGTGACCATACTGTTTTGCATTCCAGCCAGCAATGTGTGAGAGTTCCTGTTGCTCCGTATCCTTGTCAGCATTTGGTATTGTCAGTGCTCTGGATTTTGGCCATTCTAATAGGCGTGTAGTGGTATCTCATAGTTTTAATTTTCATTTCCTTGATGAGACATGGTATGGATTTTTTCAAATGCTTATGTGTCCTATGTAGATATTTGGTGAGGTGTCTGTTAAGGTTTTTGGTTCATTTTTTAATCAGGTTGTTTTCTTTATTGTTGAGTTCTTAAGAGTTCTTTGCATATTTTGGATAACAGCCCTTTATCAGATGTGTCTTTTACAAATATTTTCTCCCAGTTTGTAGCTTGTCTAAGTTATCTTGACATTGTCTTTCGTAGCGTAAAATTTTTAATTTTAATGAAGTCCAGCTTATCAGTTATTTCTTCTTCCTTTGGCATCTCATTATCTTTTCAATTATGACCTTCCTACCTGTTCTTATCTATTTACATAGTATGGACACATTTTTCATGAAGCTTATTTATTTATTTAATATACAGTTATTTATATAATTCCATTATGGTAAGATTGCTGTTCACCTCCACTAAGAAAATTAACTTCAATCAAAAGAGTTATGTTTTTCTTTCCAAGGGTGAGGGGGTAGAGAGTGGTGGAAGCTGGGAACAAATAAACACATTTCTAGTAAAATTGTTGTGAAAAATGCAATAATATAAAAGATATAAAATGCTTAACATGTTTTCTATCACACAGAAACTATATAATTAGTTATTACTAATCCAAAGTTGTCTTGGCAAACTGGAAAAATGAGTATATTAATAGGATCAAATATGCTAGGGATAAATACACATTTATATATTTGGATTAAAAAATAACAAAATTGAGTATGAGCTTTAATGATAAAAACAAGTTTGATTTAGTTAAATGTAAGGTCAGTAGTATGATGTATCTATCAAAAAGAGTAAATATGACCTATGGCTGCATTAAGAGAAGTAAAGTGTTTAGAATAAGGGAGGTGATAGTCTTGTCCTACTCTTTGCTAACCACACAATGCCTGAAGCATTGTGTTCAGTTCTCCACACAAGATTTTAAAGAGGCTGGGGTCTGGATTTGGGATTAAAGTCTATTTTAAAACATTCATTTCTTTAGACGGTTGGGATTTTTCTCCCCCAGGAGAATAATTTTGAAGAAAAGATTAATTAAGTATGTTTTATGTGGAGAAGGGAAGTTCAGAGGGATATGATAAATATCCTTAAGTATTTGAAAATGTACCATCTGGGCAAGTTAAATAAAGTTCCTTTGGATACAAGTAATAGACATTAGGAAAGGATCAGGATCTAAGGAAGATCTGAACAACCAGACTTCAGTGAGGCGGGCATCAGGGAAGTTTCAGTGTTTAAACTTGAGGCTCCTTTTTCTGGATGCCGCTGCCGATGTGTCTCAGCGCCAGCATCCCAGTCTCTTCTCAATTCTCTGGAGAGAGAATCTGACCATCCAGCCTATGTCAGGTCCACTCTTGGATCAGAAAAGTATGCTCAGGTAGTAAAGTGGGCTTCAAATTTAGTTTTCTAGAAGTCAGAACTAAGAAGGGACACTTCACATATTCACAGCTAGAACTGCGAACTTTATTCTCTCTTTCTGCCTTCTCTGAAGTCCAAGTAGATAGAAAGATTTTAAAAGAAGCTTTATTGACATTCTCATCCTTTTCTTCCAGTGTATTGCCCGAAATTCATCATATGACTGTTGCTGTTGATCTGTCCTTAAGACTGAGCAGAAGGAAATGTCCTTCAATAAGAGATTTCCTTTCCTCTGAAATTAATGATTAATGTGATACAGCTTAAAAGGTGGAAGACTGTAGTTGAAAATCCTGTGTAAAGGATAACTGTTAGGTAACGATTTGTTTTAGATCTGGGCCTGTGGAGGCAGTCCCTTTTAAGACTAAGGCATTGGTATGAAAAATAAACAAATTTCATGGCAAAAATATCATATCGATTTTATTAAAATTTTAATCAATATCAATGGCTTTTAATAATGAAAAACAGGTTTTTAAAAAATTCACTGAGCCAGGGAATTTTTTAAAAATGTCTTAGATACTGTAATATTGTAACTCAGGGGTTGGCAAACTTCTTCTTAAAGACCAGAGTTCAACTATTTTCATCTTTGCAGGTGGTACTGTCTCTGTTGCAGCTACTCAGTTCTGCCATTGTAACCCACAGAGAGCTATAGACAATACAGAAACAAATGAGCACAGCTGTGTTCCAGTGAAAGTTTATTTACAAAATCAGCTGGCAGATAGAATTTGGCCAAAGGGCCATAGTTTGCCACCCCTGCTATAACTAATTATACAGTTGTACTTGTTTTGGCTGTTAGGAAGCTCAGACCCAACTTTGCAGTCCGCTTCCAGCATGGACCACACCGCATGCAAGTGTACATCACCCCACTCATGTCATCTTTCCTTTATGCCAGTGTCCTCAGCCACCTTTTAAATATTCTGTTCTATCGTTTGTATCTCAAGCCATCACATGAATTCATTTTTGAAATAAGATTAACATAATTGAATTAGATTAAACATAGTGTTTAATTGGGAATTGATTTTATATTACTGTAGATATAATTCTCAGTTCATAATGTGTAAATTTGTTAAGCAAATACCAAAATATCAGTTTGGTAGATACAGATATCTGTATTTACCATGGTAGCTGTATCTACCATGTGCTATGGTAGCTGACTTCTATTATATCTCGTTCTAGCTAATATTCAAAGGCATCAAGTTGTACTGGTGTTTTCTGATTCATCTTCATCCTGAATATTGGGAAAATGATATCTTTTTCTGTTTATTATCTTTTGGGCTATATTCATAGGATATAAAAATTAAAATACACAAAGATAAAAATCCCAATCAACCTCCCCCCAAATCAGTGGTTCTGACAGGTTTTTACCCCAGAATTTTCGAATGTCAGTTCACATGCCCAGTGCCTCTTAAGGTTAGACATGCTTCAATTTAAAAAGATATCTGGGGCTTCCCTGGTGGCGCAGTGGTTGAGAGTCTGCCTGCCGATGCAGAATACACGGGTTCGTGCCCCGGTCCGGGAAGATCCCACATGCCACGGAGCGGCTGGGCCTGTGAGCCATGGCCGCTGAGCCTGCGCGTCCAGAGACTGTGCTCCGCAATGGGAGAGGCCACAGCAGTGAGAGGCCCCCGTACCGCAAAAAAAAAAAAAAAAAAAAGATATCTGCTATTTAACTTGAAATAAATGTCTCACAAACCAGTCATTCATATACAACCTTCATAATTTTTGTCATGTTTTATAAAACGTTTTTCACTTAGCCTAGTAAATGTAAAACAAAATTATGTATCACCAATATAAACAGAAAATCAGTGTCGTTTGTCATAGAGAGGTTAATTAAAATTATTAATGTACATGTATTATGTGATTTAATTTTACCTGTTTAATACCTGTAGTAAGTGCTATATTTTTGGAAATACTTGTTTAAATAATTTCTGCTTCCTGCTCCCCTGCTAGTCCTAGCCTAATCAAGCAATCAATCAGTTAATCAATCAGAAACTAGGAATTTACTCCCCGCAGTTTTGCTCCTACCCCTGCCCAGTCAATAGCCATATAAATTTCTTGAGGCCGAGGATCTAACAGAAACTGGCTCACCTTAAGATCCCTACTTCTTAAAATTACTGGGTCCCAATCTGTCCTGTAGGTGCTACATCCATCTTGTCAACATCCACCTAAGGACCACAGAAATCCCTAAAGAAAGGACTGCACGTGACAAATCCATGGGTTTCCTTTTTTGAGAGAGAAATGACAGTTTCAGACCTGATTTTCTTTTCTTTGATGTATTGATTTCTAGAAATCAGACGTTTTTCTCCTTAACTCACTAGACGCAATTTCTGAAAAGGATGTTAGACTTTTATCATTAATGTACACAAAGCTAATCATAAAATAGAATTTTAAGGAGTAAAAGATGGTCCTACCCTTCATTTCCACATTATACAGAGCAAACTGCATTTTTCAAAAAAAAATACATGATTTAAGATTATATAATAGTTGAGACTTGGTATCATGTCTTAAATCTCTTTCTTTATGATGCAAAATTGCTCTAAAATAGACCAAGATATTGTTTGTACTATGGACATGTTGATTTAATTCTCTATTGCCATTAAAATTTGACATAATTACTAAAGGAATTTGAAAAAGTTAAATCTAAATTTTGTCAAACCAACAAGTGCCCCTGAATCTTCACCTTCTGTTTGGCAGAGAGGACTTTATGGAAAAGCCACAAAAATTTGACCTACTTAGTCTGACACAAGAGTTGTGCTTCTAAATTTGAGATCTGTCCAGTTGGCAGTGTGACACTGACAGGCCTAATCCCTCCAACCAACTGCCGTTTCCACAACTAAAAAGGATTACAGGGGGTCACACTGTCCATCTGTCATCCTTTCCAATGAGTAAAATTATTTTAGATTTAATTAAAAAACCCATGACCATTCCCCTGAGCTAGTGGTACAGTTGCTTCATATCCTTTTGTAAGATACATTTCTATCCTTATAATGACGACCTACTAAACCCTTTGAGGAACTGCCTTACCTGTGTATGATGTTTCACCTGCACGCAGCAGGGAACAGAGAGGAAGCCCGAGAGCAAATGTCTCTCCTAAAGTTAGTGGTTTAAATTGTTCATCAATATCAGTCTCATTATTATAATAATTCATACCTACTGCCTTTCATTTTGCGCCATATATTGCATAGAAAATATGCATCATTCTGACAACAGTCCAGCACAATGGGTAATTATACTCATTTTTCTGTTGGAGAAACTGAGACTAAAATGTTAAGTATCAAAGCAAGGCTGTGCTTCACATTGAGTTCCAACTGGCATCATCCGTAACATTTCTATTTTACCCCATGATCTTCCCTTTTTATCCTGCATGCTTTTTAAGTCTGGAGTCTACATGATTGACAATCAGAGCTACTGATTGGCATGAGATGACCAGGTCAACAACCTTGAGGTCATATAACATGCTTAAAAACACCTTTTAAAAGCTTTATTTAACCTGTGCATTCTGATTGAGGGGATTCACTGGCCTCAAACTGTGTCTCCAGCACCCCCCAACACAGACACAAAGTTGTTGCAAATAAAGTTCCCAAATTCTCTACTTTCCAGGACTTTCTAGAACACTGGACTTGGCTTGGCTGTCTAAACTATGATTCTAACAGGCTCTCTCTACTGAATTCTGTGTCCTTGATTGTTCTTGACCAGATTTGTGAATCGTTGGTGACCTAGCTTAATAACTTGTCCTCCTAGAGAACATCTTTTCCAGGCTCCTTCTTCTTAATCAATGTCTAGCTATGGTCCCTTCTATCACTTTTTTTTTTTGTGTGGTACGCGGGCCTCTCACTGTTGTGGCCTCTCCCATTGTGGAGCACAGGCTCCCGACGCGCAGTCTCAGCGGCCATGGCTCATGGGCCCAGCCACTCCGCGGCATGTGGGATCTGCCCGGACCGGGGCACGAACCCGCGTCCGCTGTATCGGCAGGTGGACTCTCAACCACTGCACCACCAGGGAAGCCCTCTTCTATCACTCGTTGTATCAGGGCAGAGGCTATTAACTAGCAGCAAGTGGGCCATACACTCCCTCACACGTGTTTGGTTTATCTAACCCAGTGTTGTTGTTCATTGTTTTCTGGTATTGTGACCACATTTGAAATTGAGTAATTTTAAGAGCCAGACACAAAAGATCACATACTATATGATTCCATGTATATGAGATATCTGGCGTACATAAGTCTGTAGAAATAGAAAGCAGATTGGTGGTTTTTAGTGGCTGTAAGCAGGAGGAACAGGGAGTGATTGCTTAATGGGTATGGTGTTTTATTTTGGAGTGATGGAAATGTTTCAAAACTAGATAGAGGTAGTGGCTGCACAGCACTGTGAAAGTACTCAAAGCCACTGTTCACTTCAAAATGGTTAATTTTATGCTATGTGAATTTCACATAGATGAATGATTGGAGTAATTTCAGATTTTCTACCTTTCTTGGGAAACTGCTCTCTGATTCTCACTATTGTAACTGTCAGTTAGAGCTAAGCTTTAGATGAGAATATGTGCTTTAGGGACTGCATTGCCAAACCCTGAATTTTTTTTTTTTTTGCGGTACGCGGGCCTCTCACTGCTGTGGCCTCTCCCGTCGTGGAACACAGGCTCCGGACGCGCAGGCTCAGCGGCCATGCCTCACGGGCCCAGCTGCTCCGCGGCATGTGGGATCTTCCCGGACTGGGGCACGAACCCGTGTCCCCTGCATTGGCAGGCGAACTCTCAACCACTGTGCCACCAGGGAAGCCCAAACCCTGAATTGTTGATTTGAGTGTGAGAGTAAAAGTCAGGGCCAAGATTCTACATGCCCTAGCTTTTGACTGTATTGCAGAGAGCTATTTCTCTGCAAGCTCCATCAAAAGCAAGAAAATAAAATATTTGCTGAGAGAGCTAAACCATTCAAGAAGAAAGGAGGGGTTAGTGGAAAAGTGAGGAAACCGATTTCCTTTCTGGAAAAGAAGGATATTCTTTTGTGTTTAATATGTAAATGAAGTATATCAATGCTGAACCAATATCAAACGGGAGCTTCACTCCTTTACTCACCTCTGTGGGTATTTATACAGGTGATCCCTACCTCAGAGTGACTAATCGTAGTAATCGGGACTAACAGTAGTGGAAGTGAAGCAGGAGAGAAAGGGAATCAAATGAAATAGAGACCTATTATGACAAAGAGGAAAAGAATAAAACAAACAAATATGTTCTCCCCTACTATCCCTGACACTCTGTATGGTGGCAAGAAGATAGTTACTGGTTCTCTCCTTTAAGGGACATCATTAAATAATGTCTGAAATTAATTGAAAATAATCAGTTTGGATGCTTTGCTCCTCTCATTTTTTTTTTTTTTCCACTTGGAAGCCTGTGTAGTAAAGAATTTAACCTTGCTCAAAAAGCATTCTGGCCTTTGACCTTGGCTTCTGGGAGGTAATCGCTAAGCCCTTGGAATTACAGGCCTGAAAAAAGTGTCTTTATTTTCCTGGGCCTTGGTTCACCAGATAGTCTAGCACTATGCTACATAGTGGGCACTGGCTATACCCAGATAGTCTTAGGGTGGAGCCAGCCACACTAGAAAACCCAGCAATGTTATTTAGAGTTATGCTGGGTCAGACAACCACATGGGCAGTGAGCCCATCAATCATATCTATGTAATGGAGCCCCAGTAAAAACTCTGGACACTGAGACCCAGCTGACTTTCCCTTTTTGGCAGCACTCCATGTGTTTTGTTGCATATTGATGCCAGGAAAGTAATGTGTCCTGACTCTATGGGGAGAGGACAGTGGGAGCCCCATGTTTGGTACTGCCCTGGACTCCACCCTGTGTGCTTCCTCTGTTGACTGACTTTCATCTGTATCCTTTCCCTGTAATAAACTGTAACTGTGAGTATAACATTTTCCAGTGAGTTCATCTAGAAATTGTCAAAACTGAGGGTGGTTCTGGGATCCCCACAAACTTGAAGTTGGTGTCAGAAATGAGGGTGGTTTGTGTATTCTGTGTGCCCTCTAATTTTACAGTTGGCTAAACTCTTCCCAGTCTCACTCTTGATTTTAATTTAATACACACACATATCATATCTTGATTACTTAATGGCAGTAGAATTCATGGGGACAGGGACAAATGTTACCTCCTACTTACCCACTTCCATACTGTTTTAAATTTTTATAAGTACCCATTACTTAATAATAAAAAACATTTTAAAAATTTAAGAGTCTCATCTTTTCAGCATTACCCCTTTATCAAGCAAGGATTATGGTGGAGAAGGAAGATGGTTTACAAAGATAACAGAAATGTGAATCTGGAAACTAATCACAGAAATACATAATTAAGGTGAAATTATGCACTGTACATTATAATTTATTTTAATCCTTGGCAATATTTTAAAGAAGTATGTTGAATTGGGCATATAATGTGTCTAATTTTGAAGAGCAATTAGATCATTTAAACTATAATTAGAATTTTAAAAGAAATCATCATAATTTCTCTAAATATGAACACTGAGTCATAGTATTGCTTTATGGAAACCACATCAGAAAACTATTTAAGTAAAGCTTGGAAACTTTCATGAGTTTATGTCTATGTATGCGTTGGACAAAATAGAGTTTTTCAGTCTGAAAAAAAAAATGAACTCTCTAAATGCCAAATTTGGGACTAAAATAAAATAAATATTTGGAAGTAGTATTGGGAGATAGTAGAGTTTAAGAAACACAGAATACTAAAATAAAATAAAATAAAAAAGCATCTTCTGATTTCTCTCTCCCCTCTTCCCTCTTCATCTTGGGAGGTGGGGTAAGATAGGACCCTGAACTTAGGCTCAAGGTGGAACTGTTTCATGATGTCAAAGATAAAACTGCATCAGAGACGAAATGAGCAAAGGCTGTTGATTCATAAACTGGGCAAGGGAACCCATCTGTCATCGCTTTCATTTCAGCAGGAGTTCTAAGGTGGTAGAAAGGAGAATACGTTTACAGAGTAAAGAGAGGAAACACAGTCTCTGACTGGAAACATTCTCTGGAGGTGGGATTTTTGCAAGTGAGGGGGACTTGCTGCTTGGACTCCAGGCACACTCATAATTCCTTGGTTGGCTTCAGGGGGCAAGTGAGCCACCCAGGGACATTTCTAAAGAGGAAGATGTGTTTAGTGTTGGGAGTAGGGGTGTTCTGGAGGTGGCTATTTCCTGGAACAAGTGGGGGTCCATGGGATCCTCTTTTTGAGGTCCAACTATCCTAATGGCACATAATGGGCAGGGATGGCTACCATGGTAGATAGTTTCTTATTGAAGACAGGGTTGGACAGCTATGCACTATTATTCTAGGGGGAATCATGTATTCTTCTTCCTTTTTTTCCATTTCTTCTGCCACACCCTCCCTCATCCACTCTGCATCCATCACTTTGACCTTCCTTCTGATCCTTAGACACAAGACACCAATTTCTGTCCTGGAGCCTCTGGTCTCTCTCTCTCTTTTCTCTCCCTGGAATGTTCTCCTCTTCATCTGGTTCAATCTTCCTGCTACTCAGGCCATACCTAATTACCCCCTTTAAACCAAGCATTTAAAGGAAGGGAAGAAAAAGAAATAATCTATATTCAGATGTGTTTATGCATGCATAGTGATACTCTGGAAGTTACATGAGAATCCAACAACAGTGGTTCCGTCTGGGAAGGAGCAGCGAGAACACCTGAGAAAATGGAGGTGAGCATTGGAAGGGGAGATTTACCATATATCTTTTTATATATTCTGATTTTTTAAAGCATGTGAATAAATCACCTATTCTAAATGTTTTTTTAAGCTGAAAGTACAATAACATGAGCAGCAGCCACTTGGCCAGCCACCATCACTCTCCCTGTGCATGTGTTTGCCTGAAAATGACTTTCTTCCACCTTCACAGTTAGTTAATAATTTGAGTATAGAAGTTTAAGTTGAAAATAATTTTAACACAGAATTTTGAATAGATTTTTTCATTATTTTCTAGTATCTGGTGTTCTGATGAGAAACTGAATGTGCTTTTTTTTTTTTTCTGTAGGAGACCTGTCTTTTTTCCCCCTCCCCTTTTAGGACCATCTCTTTATCTCTAGTGTTTTTTTCCCCAATTTAAAAAATTGTGGTACAATACAAATAGCATAAAAGTTACCATTTTAACTATTTTTAAATGTACAGTTCAGTGGTTTTAAGTACATTCATATTGTTGTACAACCATCCCACCATCCATCTCCAGAACTCTTTTCATTTTGCAAAACTGAAACTCTCTATCCACTAAATATAAACTCCCCATTCCCACCTCCCCCCAGTCCCTGGCAACCACTCTTCTCTTTCAGCCTCTCTGAATTTGACTATTCTAGATACCTCATGTAAGCAGAATCATACAGTATTTTATACCCTGCATTTTTATAGCACTTTTCAGCCTTTTCTTATTTATTCATTTGTTTATTGTTTGTTGCCTCTATTGCATTTTAAGTTCCATGAAAACAGGGCCATTGCTTTTCTGATCATCCCTGTAGCCTCAGAATTCAGAGTAATGCCTGGAACAGAGTAGAAGGTGACTTGATGAATGTTAAACTGTTCCCATCATGGCAATTCTTCCTAGGGGAGGGATTCTATACATCACTTTCCCAGAAGAGGTTTGAACCTGGCAGACATTTAACATGTCATCAATTGCCTGGGATATGGGGCGGGCTTGGATTTGCTCTTTATTGCCTGAACTTCTGACTTGCTGTCTTTGTGATGTTATGATGGAATAACCAAAGCAAGTCTTCATTTTGTATAATTAGGATCAAATTACCACTGTAGGAAAGACAGTTTGGGGAAAATTCTTATGATGCAAAATCAAGTGGAAGTTCTCAGTTGGCGAAGAACTGGTCCTCTTTACCTTCTCTCTTGAAGCAGATTATTCTACAGTCATCAGATAAATACCAGCTTATCCTCTACTTAGGAAAACCTTGGCTATGATCTTGTTAGAGTGCCAATCTTCCTTTCTTTCTAGGATAGATTTAGGCTAAATGGTGGGGGTGTGTGTGTGTAAGCAACATTTTCTTAAAGGGCCAGACACTAAATATTTTAGGCTTTGTGGCCGTATGACTTCTGTCCTAACTACTCAACTCTGCTGTTGTAGCACAAAAGCACCCAGGACAATAGACAATATGTAAAGGAATAATAACACTTTTTTATGAATACCGAAATGGTAATTTTCATGTGTCATGAAACATTATTGTTTAGATTTTTTCCCCCTACCCATTTAATAAAAATCATACTTAGTTCATAGGCTATATAAAAATAGGCAGTGAGCTCGATTTGGTCCATGGGCAGGAGTTTACCCCCCTTGAAGGAAGGATTATCTGTGAAATGTAAAACGTAATTCTCAGAGAGTGCAGGGCACACAGAAGACAACATATAAATGCTCACAGTTCTTTCAGTGTAGACGTTCTTGAAACCAACAGAAAGAAAACAGCTTTGTTAACCTGCTTGCAGGAGCAAACACTGTGTATATAAACACCACTAAAACATGCTACCACATGGTAATGACTTTCACTTCTCTCCTAAAAGAAATTACTCTAGCTCTAATATTAGACACTAACTAAAAAGCCTACACTGAGCAAAGCTGAATAAGCTATTGCCTTCTTAGTGGAAAGGAAAAGTATCATGTTGAATTGGTTGCACAAAGAGTTCATGCTTGTGTATAAATTCTCACTGTTGCCCTTGGTGTTCTTTATCTTTAACCACTCAGCTTAAGGATTAAGTCTATGACATGCTACAAGGGTTTGTGTATACGTGCTACAAGAGTTTAAAGATGGGAGAGCCAAGGCACAGAGTGGTTCAGAAAGTCACCTAAAGTCACACAGTTATTGCATGCAGAGCCTGATTCAGACCCTGGCAGTGGGACCCTAGAATTTGCTCTTTTCACCACTGTGCTATTTTTAAATCATCACACCTTTTAATTTTCATGCTAATAATAGTCTTTCTCTCCAAGGAAAATTGTGCCCTCTATAAAATGAGAGTGAGAGTTTAAAAATATTTCACCTCCTTCAATAAATAAACTGTAATACATAAACATTCAAGTTTTAAGTACAGTCTATAATATTCTCATCAGCCTGGCAAAGTAAGTCCTAGTGAAGACCTAGTCAGGGACCTAGCCCACCTGGGCTCTACACAGACACAAGATAGCCTTTTTAGAAGGAGGTTTATTTAGTATTAGGTTTGTGGGTTTTTTGGGTTTTTTTAGGTAAAAACATAAGATGAAAATGCATTCTTCTGTAGAACTGCTCACTTTGCCAGATTTCATTATATTGTAAAACATAATTAAATAAATAAGATTTCAAATTGGTGCTAGTAAAATACCCCTTTGACAGAAATTTTTTCATCTAAATATTAAAAGCTAAGCAAATGTCCATGTTATCTTTAAGTACTAATTGTAGAATGTAATTCAGGAGCTGTTGTCTCTTGGGGGAAGGATGTTGGTCAAAGGTCTATTCCAGAATGCTGATATAGGTGTTGGCAGGTGAGTGATTTTCTCTTCATCAAACATACCTGGGAAACTATATTATAAAGAAATGAGACACCGTGGTGATAATTCTTATTTCCAGTGGTTAATATATTTTTAATCTCATAATTTATCATTGCCATTGATGAGTTTTTTTTAAAAAGGTGATGTAGGTTAGCCTTGAGTTATTAATAAGGATAACATTATACAGAAAATGCCACTTTTTGATGAGGCAGTTATTCAGTGTGCTTTGTTCTCATATTTAAAACCACGTCCTATGGGCTTCCCTGGTGGCGCAGTGGTTGAGAGTCCGCCTGCCGATGCAGGGGACAGGGGTTTGTGCCCCGGTCCGGGAAGATCCCACATGCCGCGGAGCTGCTGGGCCCATAAGTCATGGCCGCTGAACCTGCGCGTCGGGAGCCTGTGCGTCCGGAGCCTGTGCTCCGCAACGGGAGAAGCCACAGCAGTGAGAGGCCCGCGTACCGCAAAAAACAAACAAACAAGCAAAAAACCATGTCCTATATCTTCAGCCACTTCTATCCCAAATAATAAATAACTTATACTGTATCGTGTAATTTATGAAGCATTTTTGCATATGTGAACTAAGTTTATCTATAAAACACTGATAGGTGTTCCTGCTCCTTTTTATGGGAAAGGAAATTGAGAAAGATTAGATGAGCTTGCTAGGATAATTTTATTCCTATTGTCTCATTTTTTTTTGAAATGGATCATTTGATTACCCACGGTCTCATAAGAAGACATGTAGAGAAAGGAGACTATTATGAGTATTCTATAATTCTTCCTGGTAAGTGGGTAAAGATATGTAACTCTGGGAGGGATAAGAGAAAGAAATATTGCTGTTTGTCCTTTGCTTATATCTCTTAATAGTATTAGCCACCATCTATTGAGTTCTTACTTTAGTTCTTACTCTATTGAGTTCTTACTAGTATAAAGCTTACTTGTAAGCTTTATAAAAAAACGTTTAATTAGCACATTTAATCATCATAGTACCCTAAGTGGGTATATAATACAGACATGGAAACTGAAGCGTGGAGGTAGTAATTTACCCCAGAGTGTACATCTAGTAAATGGTTAAACAGGGTTCAACCCAGGCCATCTGACCCTAAAACTTGAGATCTTCTAAATTCTCTGCTAATTCTTTAGACTACTAGTACTATATTCTGTATTTTCCTTAGCTATATCCTTTTAAGGCCCTTGTAGGGAACCACGCTTCCTGTATCTTATATAAAAACTAAATAATTTGAAAAAAGCTGAGATTGGTTTTAGGCTATGTATTTTTAAAAATTTTGTTTTGTTTTTGATAACATTATACGCTGTGGAGGTTAGAAAGATGAGGTTTTGAAAAGGCAAATGTCAGAAGCTTCTACTTACTACTGTTCATTTTGGAATATAGGATGTGGCAACTGGCAGAGACACAGGAGAGATAAGATTAGGTGGCTATGAGGGACAGTCTTGAAAAAGTAGTTTGGGTTCTCATCAATAAAATCTTAGTGAAAGTTTCCATAAAAATGAGTCAGGCTTAAGATAAGGCTAGCCTACTCCCATGGTATCTTACATATTATGGGGCCATTTGCTCCCCTAAGACTGTTAAAAACAGGCCCAGACCTTAAAAAACATGACTCCCAAGTGAAGGTTCCAACAATAGGGACAGATTTGCCCAACTTTACCAACTTGCAATATGGCAGAGCTAGGTCTCAAGCCCAAGTCCTTTAAACATTGTTTGAAAGTAGAACATTACGTTCACGCAAATAGGACCTAGGCAAATCACAGGAGGCACATTTACAGATTCTCACCTCGTTTCCCTGGACCCCAAGCATTCAGGACCTGCAAACTTTCCTCAGGCGTAAGAGGGTTTTATTCTGCCACCCCTCCCTGAGCAAGGCAGTGCCCCCGTGACCACGCCTCCATCCTCTGCCCCTCAGTGCACTTCCCTTTCATCTAGTCCAGCAAGCGGTGCAGGACCCGCTGATGACTCACGCACAGTAAGGTATGAAGGACTGACAGCTAGCATCCCTGGCCAATCAGTGTTTTAATGCGAAGGAAGAATTCTGGTGTTTGATTAGCAATACCATTCCCCCCAGAAAAGAATTCTGGATGGTGGAATTTCCACAGTGATATATGGCTCAGAGTGAGAAATGGGGTAGAGAGGAGGGAGAAATTATTTTTAGGAGGAAGTTCATCTTAAGGCTAGAGTCGGCAGAACTGGATTTGAGTGCAAGCTCTACAGTTCCTTAGGCTGTGTGAGCCTGTCCAAATTATTTAACTTGTCTAATTCCTAGCTTCTTTATCTGTAAAATGGGGCTAATGATGAAATCCACCTCCGAGGGCTGTGGAAATTACGTAATCTCATGGGTGTGAAGCATGAGATTTACATGAGAATGAGAATTGCTCTACAGATACAGACCATTATTTTTGGCCTTAGCGCTAGGATTGGGCCTGGTTCATTCAAATGCATAACCAAACATAATCAAATATAAACGGATGGATAGAATGCAATGGGTAGTTAGCAAATTGTGTCTAATCAAAACTCGGCACATCCAACTCTTCATAGCTACGCACACATGATTTTGTTCATGAGCTTTCCTTGTGTTCTCTTATGTTGCACACTGTTCCTTATGGGGGAGATTGTCATGTAATGACAATCATGTAATGATGACAAATAACTGTTCAGTGTTTTTCTGATATGTATATTTCAAAAATTGATTTTAACATGAGTTATCACCAACACTAATTTTTGCCATTTATCAAAATATGGTTTGAGACAAGCCATTCTAGTCAATAAATGTTCTAAATATTCTCTATACCAGAAATTCTCAGAATTTACTGTGCATTAGAATCACTAGGGAGGTTCTGGTTAAGAATTTTGTTTCATGGGCCCCTCCCCCAGAGATCCGGATATACAACATTGAAGATGGAGCTTAGGCAGGTGTTTTTTTTTTTTTTTTAACATCTTTATTGGGGTATAATTGCTTTACAATGGTGTGTTAGTTTCTGCTTTATAATAAAGTGAATCAGTTATACATATACATATGTTCCCGTATCTCTTCCCTCTTGCGTCTCCCTCCCTCCCGCCCTCCCTATCCCACCCCTCCAGTCGGTCACAAAGCACCGAGCTGATCTCCCTGTGCTATGCGGCTGCTTCCCACTAGCTATCTACCTTACGTTTGTTAGTGTATAGATGTCCATGCCTCTCTCTCGCTTTGTCACAGCTCACCCTTCCCCCTCCCTATATCCTCAAGTCCGTTCTCCAGTAGGTCTGTGTCTTTATTCCTGTCTTACCCCTAGGTTCTTCATGACATTTTTTTTTTCTTAAATTCCATATATATGTGTTAGCATACAATATTTGTCTTTCTCTTTCTGACTTACTTCACTCTGTATGACAGACTCTAGGTCTATCCATCTCATTACAAATAGCTCAATTTCATTTCTTTTTATGGCTGAGTAATATTCCATTGTATATATGTGCCACATCTTCTTTATCCGTTCATCCGATGATGGGCACTTAGGTTGTTTCCATCTCCGGGCTATTGTAAATAGAGCTGCAATGAACATTTTGGTACATGACTCTTTTTGAATTATGGTTTTCTCAGGGTATATGACCAGTAGTGGAATTGCTGGGTCGTATGGTAGCTCTATTTGTAGTTTTTTAAGGAACCTCCATACTGTTCTCCATAGTGGCTGAACCAATTCACATTCCCACCAGCAGTGCAAGAGGGTTCCCTTTTCTCCACACCCTCTCCAGCATTTATTGTTTCTAGATTTTTTGATGATGGCCATTCTGACTGGTGTGAGATGATATCTCATTGTAGTTTTGATTTGCATTTCTCTAATGATTAATGATGTTGAGCATTCTTTCATGTGTTTGTTGGCAGTCTGTATATCTTCTTTGGAGAAATGTCTGTTTAGGTCTTCTGCCCATTTTTGGATTGGGTTGTTTGTTTTTTTGTTATTGAGCTGCATGAGCTGCTTGTAAATTTTGGAGATTAATCCTTTGTCAGTTGCTTCATTTGCAAATATTTTCTCCCATTCTGAGGGTTATCTTTTGGTCTTGTTTATGGTTTTCTTTTCTGTGCAAAAGCTTTGAAGTTTCATTAGGTCCCATTTGTTTATTTTTGTTTTTATTTCCATTACTCTAGGAGGTGGGTCAGAAAGGATCTTACTGTGATTTATGTCATATAGTGTTCTGCCTATGTTTTCCTCTAAGAGTTTGATAGTTTCTGGCCTTACATTTAGGTCTTTAATCCATTTTGAGCTTATTTTTGTGTATGGTGTTAGGGAGTGATCTAATCTCATACTTTTACATGTACCTGTCCAGTTTTCCCAGCACCACTTATTGAAGAGACTGTCTTTTCTCCACTGTATATTCTTGCCTCCTTTATCAAAGATAAGGTGACCATATGTGCATGGGTTTATCTCTGGGTTTTCTATCCTGTTCCATTGATCTATATTTCTGTTTTTGTGCCAGTACCATACTGTCTTGATTACTGTAGGTTTGTAGTTTAGTCTGGAGTCAGGGAGCCTGATTCCTCCAGTTCTGTTTTTCTTTCTCAAGATTGCTTTGGCTATTTGGGGTCTTTTGTGTTTCCATACAAATTGTGAAATTTTTTGTTCTAGTTCTGTGAAAAATGCCAGTGGTAGTTTGATAGGGATTGCATTGAATCTATAGATTGCTTTGGGTAGTAGAGTCATTTTCACAATGTTGATCCTTCCCATCCAAGAACATGGTATATCTCTCCATCTATTTGTATCATCTTTAATTTCTTTCATCAGTGTCTTATAATTTTCTGCATACAGTTCTTTTTTCTCCTTAGGTAGGTTTATTCCTAGATATTTTATTCTTTTTGTTGCAGTGGTAAATGGATGTGTTTTCTTGATTTCACTTTCAGATTTTTCATCATTAGTGTATAGGAATGCCAGAGATTTCTGTGCATTAATTTTGTATCCTGCAACTTTACCAAATTCATTGATTATCTCTAGTAGTTTTCTGGTACCATCTTTAGGATTCTCTATGTATAGTATCATGTCATCTGGAAACAGTGACAGCTTTACTTCTTCTTTTCTGATTTCGATTCCTTGTATTTCTTTTTCTTCTCTGATTTCTGCGGCTAAAACTTGCAAAACTATGTTGAATAAGAGTGGTGAGAGTGAGCAACCTTGTCTCGTTCCTGATCTAAGAGGAAATGGTTTCAGGTTTTCACCATTGAGGATGATGTTGGCTGTGGGCATGTCATATATGGCCTTTATTATGTTGAGGAAAGTTCCCTCTATGCCTACTTTCTTCAGGGTTTTTATCATAAATGGGTGTTGAATTTTGTCAAAAGCTTTCTCTGCATCTATTGAGATGATCATATGGTTTTTCTCCTTCAATTTGTTAATATGGTTAATCACAGTGATAGATTTGCGTATATGACGAATCCTTGCATTCCCGGAATGAACCCCACTTGATCATGGTGTATGATCCTTTTAATGTGCTGTTGGATTCTGTTTGCTAGTATTTTGTTGAGGATTTTTGCATCTATGTTCATCAGTGATATTGGCCTGTAGTTTTCTTTGTGACATCTTTGTCTGGTGTTGGTATCAGGGTGATGGTGGCCTTGTAGACTGAGTTTGGGAGTGTTCCTCCCTTTGCTATATTTTGGAAGAGTTTGAGAAGGATAGGTGTTAGCTCTTCTGTAAATGTTTGATAGAATTTGCCTGTGAAGCCACCTGGTCCTGGGCTTTTGTTTGTTGGAAGATTTTTGATCACAGTTTCAATTTCAGTGCTTGTGATTGGTGTGTTCATATTTTCTATTTCTTCCTGATTCAGTCTTGGAAGTTTGTGCATTTCTAAGAATTTGTCCATTTCTTCCAGGTTGTCCATTTTATTGGCATGGAGTTGCTTGTAGTAATCTCTCATGATCTGTTTTATTTTTGCAGTGTCAGTTGTTACTTCTCCTTTTTCATTTCTAATTCTATTGATTTGAGTCTTCTTCCTTTTTTTCTTGATGAGTCTGGCTAATGGTTTATCTATTTTGTTTATCTTCTCAAAGAACCAGCTTTTAGTTTTATTGATCTTTGCTATTGTTTCCTTCATTTCTTTTTCATTTATTTCTGATCTGATCTTTATGATTTCTTTCCTTCTTCTAACTTTGGGGTTTTTTGTTCTTCTTTCTCTAATTGCTTTAGGTGCAAGGTTAGGTTGTTTATTCGAGATGTTTCCTGCTTCTTAAGGTGGGCTTGTATTGCTATAAACTTCCCTCTTAGAACTGCTTTTGCTGCATCCCATAGGTTTTGGGTCATCGTGTCTCCATTGTCATTTGTTTCTAGGTATTTTTTTATTTCCTCTTTGATTTCTTCAGTGATCACTTCGTTATTAAGTAGTGTATTGTTTAGTCTCCATGTGTTTGTATTTTTTACAGATCTTTTCCTGTAATTGATATCTAGTCTCATGGCGTTGTGGTCAGAAAAGATACTTGATACAATTTCAATTTTCTTAAATTTACCAAGGCTTGATTTGTGACCCAAGATATGATCTATCCTGGAGAATGTTCCATGAGCACTTGAGAAAAATGTGTATTCTGTTGTTTTTGGATGGAGTGTCCTATAAATATCAATTAAGTCCATCTTGTTTAATGTATCATTTAAAGCTTGTGTTTCCTTATTTATTTTCATTTTGGATGATCTGTCCATTGGTGAAAGTGGGGTGTTAAAGTCCCCTACTATGAATGTGTTACTGTCGATTTCCCCTTTTGTGCCTGTTAGTATTTAGGCAGCTGTATTTTTAATAAGCACTCCCAGGTGACCTGATACAAGTGGTAAGAGATGCCCATTTCGAGAAATTCTTTTCTATTACTTTTTTTCAAGTCTGGGGAGAAACAACTGTTTATCTGGCCCAAAGTTTCCCATTTTTCCCCAGCTTCATTCTCCTTTCAATCTCAATTCAGGAAATCTGATGGCTCAACCTAGATTTGCATGTGAAAGAACAACCTACCTGCCATGTATCTCCAGAGACCACAGTTCAAACTTTGAAATACTTAGAGAACCTGCATTTGAATCTCAACCTAGACACTTTTCTCCCTATTCTGAGGCTTAAAGTATCCCTACACATACATAATGATAAATCTCTCTTTTCTGAGTGAGACATTTTGTAACTGTTATTTTAAAAAATTTGGATCTCATTTTCTTTTCTTTTTCTTTTCTGTTCTCAGAAGACCTCAGTAATTTTTGCGGTACACGGGCCTCTCACTGCTGTGGCCTCTCCCGTTGCGGAGCAACGCCCAGGCTCAGCAGCCATGGCTCACGGGCCCAGCCGCTCCACGGCATGTGGGATCCTCCTGGACCAGGGCACGAACCCGTGTCCCCTGCATCGGCAGGCGGACTCTCAACCACTGAACCACCAGGGAAGCCCTGACCTCAGTAATTCTTGTTTCTGAGTTAAGATAAAATGAAAGACGGGTCATGTATGCTAAAATGTGTAATTAGGCGGTGCTAATTAAGTACTTTAAAATGATTAGACGAAAGCACCTTATGTGTACTTCCAGCCTCAGTCAAGGGCGTGGCTTCAGGCTAACATCAGAGGTAATTGGGTTGCCTTCCCTGACTCAAACTGCTTTTTTGCCATGAATCCTATGAATCTTGCATTTCAGATTTCATTTCTTCCTTCAAGCAAGTATAGGAACAAAGTATCTTCTTCCTATCCCTTAATCAAAAGCCATAATGCCGGAACTCTTCTCTGTACCTCCCTGGAGTCTTTTAAAGACTCCCGTGGAGGCCTTGGGTTCAGGGATACTATGTGAATTGGACCATGAGTTAAAAGCAGAGGAGTTGCTTTTAACTCATAGTTCAATTACTGTGAGACTTGGAACAAGTCACTTTGCCTTTTTGAGCTTTGATCCCAGGAGTTGTTGTGAGACTTGATGATATAATATTTAAAGCACGTGCAAAATATTTAGCACTTGATAGATAATCAATGAATGCCAGTTATTATTATTACCTACTACTGTATTTGCCAAACCCAGATGATAAGCCAGTATAACTACTATGGTAAAAATCTGGGCTTCCGAAGAGCAAGTGAGATCTGAAAACATAATGGGTCTAGTTCTTAAAGGCCACATATGATTTAATCCTTGAAGTATTTTTGTCCTGTGGAAAAAAGTAAAAAAGGAAGAAGGAAGGTGGTTTGGAGAGCTGGCAGTGTATTGCTCAGCTGAGCTAGACTGGTAGCAAAAGGCAGCATTAGAGAGGATTCTTGGAGAGGCAGCCTATAATTAACTGTGAGGGCAATGGATCCTCTGAAACATCCTCATATTATAGAGCGCTCGTTGTTTTCGGCATTTCCTTGCTATCATTTTCTCTTTCTTGGGTCATATATGCATACATTGAATTATGTGGAAAATGTAACCGAAGACCAGAGCCTTTTTTTTTTTGGATCCCAAGAAAACAGGAGTTTACTGTGGTTTAGAAGTCAGAATGATGGTACATAATAATTAGGTTTAATTGACAACACTTTTTCTGAAATTTCTGAATTTTTGCTAAGTTTTATACATTATCACTAGCTTGAGTTTCCCCCCTCTCTCTTACTTTTATTACTCGAGTCACCAGAAGGAAAATTTAAAGTATTTCAAAAATAGCTGTTTCTGGGCAAGTCACCCAGCACACAGTCCTCATGTTTCCTCTGGTTTCAAACATAAAGGGGAAGCCGGCTCAGACAAGAACAATCCTTACTGCACACCCGCCAGCTCGCGCATCCCCCTTTTTATTCCGAGAGGCTCCAGCTCAAAACAAAAGTTTCAAGGTTAAGCGCTACTCTGAGTTCCTGACACAGCTAACCCCTGCTTGGTCTTCAAAAAATAGAGGTCTGTAATTCCTTTTTGAACATGCCTTCAAAGTGGAGGTCTTCAGCCACGAGCTCCTCTTTGACACCATCTAGTGCCCACTGGTGGTCGGTCGGCTCCAAAGCTTCCCACTGTCTTAAAAGCTTTGCTGGTGTCTGCGGGCATGGCCATGGCTGCTCCAGTCATCTGTTCCTGCATCATCTGTGATTGGTCAGCAGCATTATCTTGGCCCCAAATCAGAGAGTAAATGCCCCGAAGGCCAAAGACATTGAGGAAATACCAGGATGCAGAACTCACCCAGGAGGCATCTAATTGTGAGTAGTTTAATTCCTTGCTGTAGCGTGGGCTTAAAAGGCAGGGTCAGTGGAAACGGGACCTTGGTTGTGACAAAGCCTGAAAACATGTTGAGCCATCCACCAATAAGAATCATAGGGAGGACATGTGTGACGTTGCCTTTCATCATGTCTGTGAGCATAGGGGGCGGGGGGGTCAATCACAGGAGAGGGAGGCACATCCTTCCTTTTAGTTTTTTTGGAAAAATCCATCCTCTGGGTTGTTGAAGTAATATGTTCATGTCAGGAGAGACTGTTTGGGAATGTATTTTCCATTTTCCCTGAGGCCTCTGCTTCGAATGAGGGCTTGACTGTCGGAGACTTGTTCCTGGGTGAGCTTCTTGTAGCTCTGCGGCAGGATGGACACGTAGTGGTGAATCATGCCCACGAAGAAGGTGATGATAACAATGGGCAGGACCACCCAGAGGCGGATGTTGGAGTCGAGCCCTTCCATCTTCACAGAGAGCCAGCTCCCGGCTTGCTATAGCCGGGTTGATTTTCACTGGGGCGCGTGGCTTCTCGTTGAGTTCACCTCCCAGCCTTCTCACGCCCCTCAGCCAGGTGAGCCCGGGGCCACCGGGCAGCCCGCAAGCCCTTATTTTATTGACAAGTCAGGAGCATCTTTACCCAGAGGAAATGCCAGGTTACTGAATTTACCCACAAAACTATTCCGAATCCTTTGTTACTTTGTGTGGATTTGATCTGTATAGATGGCACATTAATAATGTTCTAGGGCCCAGAGAACTAATTATTTACCCACAGATCATATCTGTCTTTCTCATTTGTATACCTTGCAACTACAAAGGATGGGAGTTGGCAAACTTGTTAGCACTGTGTGAGTCTGGATACAGAGAACATTTATAGAACAAATTCTTGTCTGTATTTAGGCCTGGATGCTGATCTTAAATACTTTTGTACTAATCTACTGGGGCACTTGATTCAGGAAACATTTACTGAAGACCTACTTTGTATGCTGCCAAACACTGAATATAGCCATTGCGTTTCACTGGGTGCAGGTGTGCATTTCATAAAGGAAACACAGCAGTACAAGAAGGAAAGTACATTTCCTTTACTAGGGAGAAGTAGCAGATAGATCAAATTTTGAGACTTTTTCCCCCTCTTGTCCTGAATCTTTTCTCCCTGTCATCCCGAAAGTCAGGTAGTTTATTCTGCTTCATCCCTTCCAAGGAGGATTATGACACGCTCCAAAGAAGTCACAGCAAACCTTCCTGGATTTTGTTTCCAAAAGCCTAAGCCAAGATGAACAAATCCAAACACTTAGAAGGGTCTGGCAGATAAAGTGATGGGAGGAGTGAGCTGGATGGCTCTGTGGCAAGTGGAGGGCATGTGGTCTGCATAAAGAAGGCATCTGCTGCTCTGCCCCAGCTTTTGTTTCGTTTTGTGAGCCCAGAGAAGCCAGACGTCCAAATTTGTAAAGGAAATCCAACTTTTGGTACAAAGAACTACCGGCCCCAGCCTACTTGGGAGAAGAGAACTAGATGAAGAGATAGGTTCCCCGAAACTAAAAAGGGATTTTCCTGGGTTTAGAAAGGAAGATAATTTTGTGCGCTTTATAGAAATAGAGATCTTTACCCACAGCCTCATGGCAGCCTCTGGGCTGATTGAGAGGAGAGAGGTGACTTCATGGTGCCCTAGGGAGGTGGGATCCCAGGCACTGGGATTTCCAGGGAAGCCTCCAAAAATTTCAGTCAGCCAAAAAGATGAACTTTGGTGTAGAATCCCGTTTTAAGGGAAGACAAGGAACTATGGATATAAAAAATAAACTTAAAATGCTTAATTCCTTGCATAAGATAGTATTTTATCGAGGCGCCTATAGCAGAGTGGTTTAACATAACCTGGTTTCAATTACTGAGTTCAGACCATGAATCGCACATTTACTTGCTGTGAGTCTTGAGGAAACGTGTAAACTCTCAATGCATCAGTTTCTTCATGTTTAAAATGGGAATGGTACTTAATAATACTAAGCCTACTTCAGTATTATGAGAATTAAAGTAAATAATATGTGTATAGCTGGTATGATGAACAAGCAAGACTCATGAGATACAATTAGAAATCATCCTTATTTTAACTTCCCACTATCCTTTTAAAATTTATTTAGAAGAGAAGTCCTTCTTCTGCTGCTGGTTGAAAACACAGGCTGATGGATGAATTTTCGACTTCATTTTAGATATTAAGACCTTTTTCAGATTTCAAGGTTTCAAACATAATCTTAATTCTGAATATGGTCTGATCCCACATACCAGTTAAAACTCCAAATTTGATTTAAAGTTCAATCTTCTCCTCTCTTTCATCTGAAGGATGGGAAAGGAGGGAAGGAAAGCTCTCCCTTGTTTGCTACTGCTGTAAGATGGCATTGTGCACACTGGGCCTGGCAGTTAAATATGGATGACTCCTTGGCCATTTTATATATCCTTCGGGGCCTCCATGAGAACTTACCAGTACAAGCTGTGCCTTGTCTTCCGGTTGCCACTTTCTCCCTCACTCCCTCAGTCCCCGTTTTCTTTTCTTTTGCTTTCTTCTTCTGGAGGTCCACAGAGCAGACTCTATTGCCTTCTGTCCTATTACTTCCCCAGACAGTCCTCTGGGATAGGTTTTAAAACGGCTCCATGCTGGCACATGGTAAGTGTTTATAAAAAATGACATTATTATCACCACAGTTGGAAATAACAGGTTTGAGAGGATTGTACGAAAAGACATATTTATGTAGTTCCAAATTAGGCACCTTATACTATAGATACATTTTAAGAATGTTTCTTTAAATGAAAATTGACAATTTGATGCTTTTCCCATGTACCTATTGTAAGTACCATACATAAGTTTACAAAGTATGAATGGGCCAACATAGGATTCATTAACTAAATATATGTGGATTTTTTATGAAAGGGGCATTGAAGGCTTCCTGAAAGGAGGCAGCATTTGAATTAAGCCTTGGAATTTGAAGAGGGTTTTACCATGATAGGCCTAGATGGTGGGAAGGGGAAGGAGTGGGAAACCAGAGGCAAAAGAAATGTGTCTGGAGCTAATACTCATGAGTGACAGTGTGTTACAGCAGAGGTTGATTATAGGTAAAAGTTAAAGCTAGTATTGACTGAGGATTTCTTGAGTGCTTCATTTGGACTACTTCATTTATTCTTCTCAAGTTTGTGAGGCAGGTGCTGTGAGTATCCCTCTGTTATGCATAAGGACATTGAGCCTTAGAGAGGTGAGGGTAGTGGCCTGAGTTCTCCCAGCTGGAGAGGGCAGGACATGGGATTAGATCTGGCTGTCTGACCTGGGCAGGACCATGCCTAACTACTGCATTATGCAGTGTCCTTAGTTGTTAGGGGTTATAGGTGGCATTCACGATACACATTGGATCATAAAGAAGGTTCAGGATGGTCTGCATAAGAAAAATTTTAATTTTGTACATCAATCTTTGAAAAACTTACTGTTTTTCACTATATAATACTTTTAATAATTTCCTGCCATTCCTTTCTTCTTCTTCTCTTCCTCCCTCCCTTCTTTCTTTTTTTTTTTTTTTATCAAGTTGTTATTAATCCAGGGACTGTGTTAGTCCCAGGATATATAATGGTGAACCAAAATATATGCAGTCTCTGCCCTCATGGGAATTATATTCTCGGGGTGGGAGGGAGAAAGATATTTAAATAGTTTCTAAGATTAAAATTGCAAGTGTGACTTTTACCTAAATGAATGGAAATTTGAGCTATTACAGTTTAAAGTGGGAGCTTTGATTTGAAAGGCCAGGGGAGAATTAGTGACTTTGAACCAAGTTCTGAAAGATAAATGAGAGTTAACTAGATGAAGCAGGAAGAGAGGAGTGCCCAGGCAATAGGAGCAGCATATGCAAAAGTCCTGTGGTAGGAAGAAGAATGGGCTATAAAGGCCTGAGTGGCTAAATCTGAGCATACCGGAGTGGGGCAGTGTACAGAGCAAGACTGGAAAGGTGGGGGCCTGGTCATGCAGAGTCTTGCTGTACATATTCGAACTTGATATTTATCCTAAAGGCAAGGGGTTCTGACTTTTAAAATGAAGCATTTTAAGCAGGGGTGGCCCCACGCTCAGATTTCATTTTGAACATATAACCCTAGCTGCCCTGCAGGGAGCAGATTGGAAGCGAGAGAAGTGGAAGGAGCTGGAAGAAGTAGATTATTCAGTCAACCAGATGAGAGAGGCATTGCTTAAACCAGGGGGTGGCAGTGATGAAGGGAGATGGGGGAATTCAAGAGACATTTAAGGGGTGAAATCAACAGGACTTTGGGATTGACTCCATATGAGGGGTGAGAAACAGGGGTGGCATTAAGCAGACTCTATGTTTCTGACTTGGAAACTGGATGGTTTAGAATCATTGAAAAAAGGAAGACTAGCAATACTTTTGTTTTGTTAAGGAGATTGGGTTGAGAGTAGCAGGGAAGACCATGAATTTTGAGTTAAAGCACCTTTCAGATCTCAAAGAATTTTGGTAATGGAGTTTTAGCTTTGACTGACATTTTATCCCACCAGTACCCTACCTCTAATTTCCCCATTCCTGGCTCAGTTCCTATCCTGTGTGAAAACTGGGTCATCACAGACTGACAGTCAAGGCCTGCTGTGCAGTCGTTCACTGGACATGCCCTATAGCCCCTCAGATTCAACCTGTCCCTCCTGCAGATCCCAGAGCCAGCCTGGCTGCCCAGAGTAGACCTCAGATAGCTCAGGTGCTCTAGGCTTGTTACCTCAACTCAGACTACGACGTGCGACCCCTCCTGATGCTGATAAGGGCTGTCCAGCTGCTCCTATCTCGCTTCACTCTTGCTGGTTTGGCTTTATCATCACTGGCTCCCCTCTGCCCATGTCTTACCTGCCACCTCCTCTCCACCTCCTTCCCAGTAGTTCCCGGCATGTCTTATGGAGGGCTCCACGTTATATGACTAGTGGAGATGAATAATTCCTTCCTTCCTTCCTCTGGTCCTTCCCTCTGTCCTTCCTCAGAAACAATTCATGATTCTCAAGTGAAGCTGCTAACCTGAAAACCGTCCACCAGATGGCACCAAAACATTATATTCCAAGTGTTCGGCCCTCAGTACACGTTCAAGAAAGCCCAAAGGTTCCACTACTACGAGATGATACAGCACAGCCCCAGGTGCCAGTTCAACAGAAATTAAAATTCCCACTCGAACCTCCCAGAGTATTTGGTTTTGGATTTTGTCGAGAGAGAGAGAGAGAGAGAGAGAGAGAGAGAGAGAGAGAGAGAGAGAGAGAGAGAGAGGAGAGAGGAGAGAGGAGAGAGAGAGGGAGAGGGAGGGAGAGAGAGAGAGAGAGAGAGAGAGAGAGAGATAGAGAGAGAGAGAGGAGAGAGAGAGGAGAGAGAGGGAGAGGGAGGGAGAGAGAGAGAGACAGAGAGACAGAGACAGAGAAAGAGAGAGAAAGGGAGAGGGGGGAGAGAGAGAGGGAGAGGGAGAGGGGGAGGGAGAGGGAGAGAGAGAGAGAGAGAGAGAGAGAGAGAGAGAACCTTTCTCAGTAAACAATTTTTTATTTTCTGCTCTTTAGATTCTGGATAAAAGACTATGATGGACATTACAAAATGAGGAACATGAATATTTTCAGGGACACTGTCATTTTCACTTGTGTTTGCTTCACTGACCTTTTCTTAGTGCTAAAGCTTTGCTTGTTACAGAACAGCATATCAAGAATAGATATACAATAGCTCCCTCTTACCAAAGCAATAATTAAGATTAAGTGAAAACAAATGTATGCATCCAGAATCCTAGTTAAACAGAAGAGTAAAATTAACCATTTTCTCTAGTTTTAAAATGTAACTGTAATTTTTTTCCATTTCAACATTTACCTATCATTAATATAGCAAAAATAGTATGAGTGACCATTTAAATGATTAAAACAGTTAATGAAATGAACATATCTTCTTGGTATTATCTTCTAACTGTGGGATAGTTTTTTCTTCAATCAACATAATTAACAATTATGTTGTTGATGACAGTTTAAGAGACTTTGAGGGTTGTTTGTTGTTGTTAGTAATATTTCAGTGGCTTAAAAAATACCACACCCCTTATAAATTAACATTTTTTACTGGGTGATCAAATGTCTATCTGGCAAAATTTAGTCAAAACTTCACATGAGGAAATATCTGTAAGGATTTGTTCTTTCAAATTTGGAGATCTGGGTACTGAGTGATTAAAGACTTTGCCAGGGGATGGAAAATGGGTAAAGAAACAATAGATGTTAAAATTTACTATTTTGATTCTTTTGGAGGCAAAAGAAATGATCTATGAATAAATGCACAGCAGGAAGTGAATTTTTAAAATGAAGACATGTTAAGAAATAATTTGATGTTAACTCAGTTTTGTGTATATATTTTTATAATATTTCGTATGTATACTCTTTTGTAAAATTTGGCTGGCCAGCAATTGTAACATGCACATACATATACATAGAGTACATAAATATTCCTTGTTTAGCAAAGGTGTGTGTGCATGGGGGGTGGTGCTGTGTTTTTCCACTGCACAGAATAGAATGTGTCTTGCTCTAGAGCTTGTATGAATGTCTGGCCGCTTCCCTACCCTAGGGAGTCATCTGAACGTCCACAGTTCCCAAAGTGCTTTGGGATCACTTAGGCTAAAAGATGCTACTTATTGTGAAGCTATCTTGTTTTATTCCTAAAGGAATTTCATCATTTTATATTTGTGAAAACTGTCAATGCATCTTTCTCAAAATGCAATTACCTGAAAGAAGCAAACCAACACAGAGTGGACCCCTTGTCTTCAAAGTCATTTTATTAAGAGTAAATTAGACTGAAAAAGTGATAGTCTGAAATGCATTTTCAATAGATTGCTGTCAGCCTTGCTACCTGTCAAACAGAGAGGCCTGAAGTTTCATAGTGACATATGGATTAGCCCAGTCTTCCCTGCAGCGTGAAAACAAAAGACAATTGGTGATGCATGGGGCAAACTCGTCTTAAAACAGAGATATCAACAAAGGAATATGACAGCACAAAAAGACAGAGTGCAGCCTGCTGTCCACATTTACAAAGAGATTCTGTCTGAATCCATAACTTCAATACACTATGAGACAGAAAAAGAGAAAATACACATTAAGTGTATTGTTCATCGGGTAGTTTGCTTTAGCAAATGCTGAATTTCATTCTCAGAAGGGAGAAAGAAGTGGGAACAATGGATAAAATAGCTGCAGTTATAAAGAGTCATTAAGAAGAACCATATGGAATTAGAATTATTTGATTTTTTAAAATCATCCATCATAGGGACTTTAAATAAATGTTCAAAATTCTCATCCATTAATCAATTGAAAAAATAAAGGCTAAAGTCACAAAAGAACCTCAAGAGCAAAAAACTCTTTTCCCAGTTAGAGCTTTAAACTAGACTGGCAAGGTCATTTAGTTCAGGGTCTGTGTGAAAAAGAAGTGCATATCAAAGTAAGAGAAAATCATACAGATCTGCTTAGGTCTGGGAAAATACAGTATGGATTTTTTTTTAACACCTCAAGTGAACAATTACCTAGGCCACTTGTATGACTAGTAACTTACAATTAAATAGAAATGAAAGTTCCTCTCATAGTCATTTTAATCCATACATCCCAAGGGACTCAAAAAACAAGTGTAATAACTAACACGATGCAAAAGTCAGTGAAGGAAAATGGTGCATTGAATTATAGAAAATGCTGATTTTCTAAGCTTAGGATTAGATGCTAAAAGACCAAAGTAAGAGAGTTTTGGAGTTACTCAGTGGCCACCAGAGACCCACGCAGAGCTCAGAAGGAAAAGTTCAGGAAAGGGCAACTTTGGGGTATCCTGAAGGAGTTTGCCCATGGGACAGGGGTCAGTGATGGATGCTATTTTGTCAAATCATCACCTGCGTGATGGCTTCCTTTAGCGACAGGGCTGGCTCTGCAAATGGGAATAGGCAGCTGTCTACAGAGGGTCACTTAAAATGGGAACTGGAAGTCTCATTCGGATGCCTTGAAACTCCTGTGATTAGTCACGTGTTAAGTGTTCATGGATATTTTACACAAGTGGAGGATGGGGGCATATTTTCTAATTAATATATTAGGGAGCTTTAGGATATCCATGTCCTTCCTAGGGAAGTACAGAGTCCTGAAGGTTTGAATAATGGAACAAATGAATTTTGGGTGTTTTCCTTGGCTGAGCCAGAGGACACACATTTAAGATACTATTGATACATCAGAAGTCATGAGGCTTTGGAGGGGTCTGAGGTTATCAGAAATCAGTAGGGAAGTAGGAAAGAAATTAAGGGCATCAGTGGAAGCATTTCCAAAATTCATAATTTTGCCTTTAAGCAGAGTTCTTCCCAGAGAGTTTAGCTTATTGATATTTGCTTTAGTACTCTATGGCCTTAAACATGCATAGGAAAATTACGTAGGAATAAAATAGACATGTTTGTTGTATACTTTACATCATTTTTTAACACTTGTGTTTTCTTGTAATGTCCCTTTGTTTTCTCTATCCATTATATCTCTGTCAATACATGTTTCTTTTTGAGTAGCATCGACATATATACACTACCAAATGTAAAATAGATAGCTAGTGGGAAGCAGCCGCATAGCACAGGGAGATCAGCTCGGTGCTCTGTGACCACCTAGAGGGGTGGGATAGGGAGGGTGGGAGGGAGGCTCAAGAGGGAGGGGATATGCGGACATATGTATGCATATGGCTGACTCACTTTGGTGTACAACAGAAACTAACACAGTGTTGTGAAGCAATTATACTCCAATAAAGATCTAGTAAATATAAATAAATAAATAAATGTCTCTTTTTCCCACATACCTTTAGGAATCTGCTTTGATTTCTCATTTTTGGAGTCTAAGCTCACACCCCTGAAACCGCAGTGTGTACTCTTCTGACATAATTGCTGTTGATTTCATTGCTATTAGATTTGTTCTTGTTATTGTTGTACCGGTGTGGCTACACTATTATCTGGGCATTAACACACTGTGTCAGATAATTTTCAACTGCATAAAAGGGATCATAGTCGATTATCCAAATGAAGGTTTATTTTTCTCTCATAGAAAATAGACCAGGATCAGCCATCCAGGACTTTTACAGTGGCTCTTGTTAACATCAGAATCTAGATGCTTTCTCTCTTTCTGCTCCTCCATTTTTGGCTTATGACTTTTATCCACGTGGTCACCTCATGAATCCCAGATGTTTGATCTCTAGCCTTTCCTGAGCATTACAAGTGGAGGAGGAACAAAGCCACATGGAGAAAGGGTGGTGTCTTTATCAGGAAAGCAAAGCTCTTCCAGATATCTCCAGACATCTGCTTACATTTTCTTCACCCAAACTGTGTCTGATGACCATCCCTATCTTGAGAATGCTTGGAAATACAGCTTTTAGCTGGTCACAAAACCAGTTCTCTATTTGTATGGAAGAAGGAAAGACTTAGAGATATTGGTGGGTGACCGGCAGTCTCTACCTTACACTGACTTTTCTACACAGTATATGTAGAGCGGAATAGGAAAATGCATTTCTAAAAAGATTCCATATTTAACTGCTTAGGGTATAAGGAAAAGATCTTGGAGGGAAATGTACAGCAATGGATGGATGGTTGAAAATTCTAGCTGGTTGAAGAGGTTGATGTTTGGCCCAAGTGCACCAAGAAAGCTATTTTTTATTTGAAAAGGGTTAGAGGTTGACTTGTGTGGAATAAAGGTAGAGGCGCAGGAAAGAATACTAACATGAAGGAAAAGAAAAAGATGACCATGACTTGTTCCTTCATAATGTTTGAAAACCAAAGATAGGTAGGTGAATTTCACCTATCTGCACCGCACATGGGGCTGTAATGATGAATAAAGGCAGGCAGAACAGGCCAGTTCTGGCTTCTTGACTTTGCTGCTTGGGTGACTCAGTTACTTAGCCTCTATCCCCATGTCTGTGAAATTAAGACATTGACTATTCCTATCCCATTGCTTTGCAAGATTAAATGTTATAATGCCCAACCCATAACAATCCATCAAACCATGTTAAGTATCATCACCATTAATCTTATGACTGCAGGCCTGGAAATTATTTCACTGATTCTGGCTCTATCTTCACACAGCTGTTCTGTGTGATCTTGGACATTTAACTGTGTCCAAGATGATCTGTGTCATTTAAATGATCTGTGTCATTTAACTCTGGGCGCAGATTTTTTATTTCAGTAAAATGAATGTAGTAATATCAACCTCATGCACTAGCTGTAACAAACAAATAACAGGCTTATGTAAAAATCCTTTAAATGGAGAATCTTTATATCCAAGTGTGAGATATTATTAGTGTTACTATATTGCCTATACTTTTTTTTCCCCTTTCCTATTTGTTACTTTTTTTTTTCTCTACTCTCTGCTTACTTTCTCAAATGAAACTGGTACAGGGTAGAGTAGCTAATATTTGGGATCTTTCTAAAAATTAGAGTTGACAAATATGGATGGTATTCCATCAATCTGTAGCCGCTAGTGCCCAAATATTTATCTGTGAGAAACTGAGCTGTGGTCTAAAATACTCCTTGTGAGTTTTAGCTCAGATGGAAAAATTGTTTTCAAGCTGTGTGTGCCAGAGACCAATGTACTCTTCTGACATGTTACAAATTCTAACTGCTTCCTTTCGACTTTGAAAAGTATTAAAATTTTCTACCGTTATGATAAACAATTCCCATTTCAAACAATCTCAGCTTGGAGAGTCTGCAGAGGAGCACGGTGCAGATGACCTGCCTCTGCTGGCGGGAGCTGTCACTGATCTCCACTGCCCTCTGCCTCAGCCCTGGGGCAATTCCACATGCACTCGGCCTTAACAGCACTACAGTTCCCACAGATGTAGTCACTTTAAGTGGTCTCTGGTAGGCAGTAAAGAAATGGTTTCAGTAGGATATTCTTAATTTTTAGAGTTCAGGTAGAGACTAACACATTCCTTTTATGCCTCCTAAATAATTTTCTATTAGTGCAATATATTGAATTTCTATTCCAATTTTCCATAATTTTATTTAAGGGACACTTAGTACTTGATAACAGCTTTTTCCAGATTGATGCATCAGAACTTTTGTTTTTCACCATTAATTCTAAAACCTTAAAAAGGAGGCTGAGTAATGGCTGGCATTTTTCTTTTTTATGTGTTAGGAAGAAGAGTTCTTTATATCTGGCTTCAGCTCTCCTTTAGTTTATCCCTCTTTTCTGCCCTTCTTTCTTACCCTACTTAGAGACAAGATCAATGTCGTTCAAGATGTCAGCCAGCACTTAGGCAAAGCACATGGGTGCCATTGTCTTATATGATGCCCGTGGTTTGGATCTCATTCTCAAGGACACAGGACTAGGGGACTCAATTGACTGAATGCTGAGGAAGTGGTTCACAATCAAGAGACCCACTAGGGATTTCTTTACAAGTAAGAAGGCCAATACACTAATTTATAATAGAAAATATTTATCACAAGACTATCTATGACTAACCATCCCTGGTATTAGCAGGCCCACACCTAACCGTGTGGGGCTGAGACGAGGGTACTAATCGGGGCCCACATACCATGTAAATGTTTAGGAGTAATAAATTAATATATGATTGATCAAAATATGTTCTGTCTTCCTACCTTGACAAATGTTCCTACCTTGACAAATGTACCTTTGTTATAATCTAGAAGGCCAGGTTAGGATTAGAATTCTTCACTTTCCTTGTGGGGAGGAGCCAGCTTCATGGCTCCCAGCCTCCATGCCTATGCTTGCCAGCCTCTGACCCATCTCTTTTCATCCCTGGATCTTTCCATGGCCTGCCAAGCATCTCACATGTATGTTGTGAACACCTCAACTGACACAAGCACAAGTTCATCCGTTCCACCAGCAAACAGCCACCCACTGGCCATTCCTCTGCCTGGCTTTGGGAGGTGAGACCCAGGGAGGAGACAGTACAGGCTAGTGTGGCAAACTTGGAGCCATTTAGGTAGGAACTCTAGGGTCCTAGAGCCAGCCCAGATGCCCAGAGTAGACTTAAGTTGTCTCAGGTGCTCTAGGCTGGTGACCTTGACTCAGACCACAATGTAGGGGTCTTCCTATCACTGATTATGACGTTTAGCTGTTCTGTCCTTGCTTCAGCTCTTGCTAGTTTGGCTTCATCACCACTCGCTTCTCCTCCACCCCCACCATCTAGACTACTGCTCTCCTCCATCTCCTTACCAGTAATTCCCACCATCCCACACTCTCCCTGCCCCTCCACTCTGCCTAGAAAGCTTTATATGGACCCTCGGATCCTTGTTTCCAGAAAGGGCAAACATCAATTACCTTTAATCAAATAAATTTTAGGTCTGCAATCTGGAAATTCCCCTGAGTCACCTTGCCTGGATTTGGGGTGGGTCCCTTAACTCCTCAGTTATCTGTTCTTAGGAATTTCCTGGGTTTATGTACCTATTACTGATCTCATCTATTGGATGAGCTTCCTTAACCGTTATGAAAAATCATTAAGAAGTATTTCACTGGTTATCAGGATGATCTTAATATAAGTTTCACCCCCCATATTCTTTTTAAAAAATCTTTAATTGAAGTATAGTTGATTTACAATGTTGTGTTAGTTTCTGGTGTACAGCAAGGTGATTCAATTATACATGTATATATATATATATATATTTTTTTCATATTCTTTTCCATTATGATTTCTTACAGGATATTGAATATAGTTCCCTGTGCTATACAGTAGGACCTTGCTGTTTACCTATTCTATATATAGTAGCTCATACCTGCTAACCCCAAACTCTTAATTTATCCCCACCCCATATTCTTAAGTAAAGACTTAGTATAAATTCCTCCTCACTATTATTAAATAACCACTTCAAGTTCCTCACAGGAATCAGTGGTTCTCAAACCCTAGGAAGTATCAGAGTCATCTGGAGGGCTTGTGAACCCCAGATTACTGGCTGTGGAATATGTGTGTATGTGTGAGAATTTCCATTTGTAACAAGTTGCCAGGTGATACTGATGCTGCTGGTACAGGGGATGCACTTGGAGAACCACTGCTCTTCATGTGCACTGTTCAGTCTCCTCTCATTCACTCTTCAGTACAGCACAGTCTATCTTCCAACCCCGCCATCTACTGACATTGCTCTGACAAGAGTCACCAGTGCTCTCCTATGGCTAAATCCAGTGCTTAATGGCTAAGTCTAAAGGACACTTTTCATGTCCAATAGATTCTTAGGAAATTTCTGACGTGTTTGATGTGATTTACCCCTACTTCCATATTCCTTCTTTTGAGTTTTATTTCATTCAACTTTCTGGTCCTTCTGCTGGTCTGGATGCTATGCTCTTCTTGCTTCACTCTCCACCTGGAGGGCCTCTACCCACTCATCTTTCTAGACTGGGGCCCGGTGTCACTTCCTCAAAGAAGTGGTTCCTTTTCTTGTCCCAGAAACATGGATGACCCTTTCTCTTTCTTTCCCATTCTACTCTACTCATGCTTATATCATTCTCTCTGTAATGCCTATAATGGTATATATTTACTAGTCTCCTTACTCAGGGGAGTAAGGATTTTGACCAGATTTTCTTTCGTTCTTCCAAGTATTGCTAAACAGTAGGTGTAAAAACTTCCTATGGTTCCTTATATCCCTGCTGGGTACCAGTGCCCACTCTCATTCTCTGGGATGTAGCCAAGGTATGTTTATGTGAAGCACATAAGAAGGGTAAAAGCTAAGTCTCTGGATTGGGACAGATGTCAACTGCTGTGTTTCCCCTTGACAAAGTGCTGGTTGCCCATGAAGCAAAATCCTCTACAGATGCAGTTACCAGTGGCAGGAACTGTTAGCATTATCTTGAGAGTGTGGAATGTTTTGCAGGCCTGGTAGTCTGAGGATGAAAATTCAGCTCCCATTCATCTCCCAGATGCCTGAACAATGCCATAGTTGCCCTTTGCTGGAAATATATTTCAGTTCGCATGGCTTTAGTGGATTTGGCCCTCTCTTCCCTTTCTCATTAAACTCTCTGCCCTCATCCTTTCCCCTTTCATCTCTCCTCCCTGAAAGAAAAGGAGAATCTTTATCTTTGAAGCAAATATTTTATCCATTATAGGAGCTCACTATGTCCTTTAGGCTTAAATCTTTGGAAGCAAAGTCAGAAAGAAGGAAGACTTTTTTTCTTCTTTGCTTTTTTCACCCAATTATGTCACTCTTCTCGGTAATATGCACAGCACAGACTTGGTGCTTCTCTGCAGGATAATGTGAGGGTGAGAAATACTCTGTCTGCAAAAAGAAAATATGCTGGTTATTATGCCAAAACAGAGCCTATAATTCAATTCATTGTGTTGCCGGAAAACCTGACTCTAACCTCTCTGCGGCCAGGAACTCTATGCTATTCATCTTTGTAGCTACCTTGCCTATTACACCTGTCATGCCTGTCATGTTTACTAGGGAATCAGGAGGTATCATCATTTCACACAAAATGATAGCCTATTGCCACCATCTTTAGAAGAATTTCAAAGAATATACAGTTAACCCCTAATATTAATGCACCCTTGGAGCTTTAGGTCAGTAGGTCTGAAAAGAGCCTCTTGAATAATCATCTTTTCCCTCCTCCAAAGCCCTGTTTCTCCATATAATCTGGGGTCAGTAACAGCAGTAAGAAAGCTAGCAGCAGTCACATATGTGCAAGTCAAGCTTCTCTCCATCTGCTTCCTCCTTAGGGAAAATCTAATGCTAAAATGACTTTCTAAGGGGAGGAAGCACAGCTGTTTTCACCACCATCTATGGCGTCACGGGATAAAAAAAACCCGCTTCCTTTCCCCTTAAGCTCTGGCTTCTTTTGGACACGTTTTGGATGGCAGCGATAATTCATTTTGCTGCTGGGATGCTGGTTCCAACAGCACCTCCTTTGCTGCTCTGGCCTCCACCCCATTTATCTCTGGCCCTGGGAGCCAGGGAGACAGGGCTATTTCTATCTCAGGCATCTGTGTTTTTGATCAGCTCATGTGTTAGGCCAATCTAAGTGTGAGGAGGAACTGAAACTACTCCACACTTGTCTGAAGTAGTGCCTTCATTTGGGTGAGGGGCAGAGAAGTGTGTGTTGATGCCGAGATGCCTGAGTCAGAGGGCAGAGATTCCGGCAGGGACACCGTCACTGCCTTTGAGAGTCCTGGTGGAATCCAAGAAATGTAGAATGTGAGTTATAGAGGAAAACTTTGGACAAATCTGGCAAAGTCTTCATATTTCTTTCTCTAAGAATGAAACTATGTCTAGATAGAATCACCTTTTATTTTTCCAGCCCCCAAAATAAGATTATAGCCTGGCCAAGTGACCTCAGGTTTTTTACTGTAGTTTACTCACCTATGTGGAGGTCCTGATTTTCCAGAGGAGCTCTAACTTTAAAAATTAAAATTGTATATTGATAACTCTTAGATTCTTTTATTTCTTTCATGTGATATCATTCTTCTCAAGAAGGAACCCTTAATTCTCGTTAGTTTCAAGGGCCTGACATTAGTGTGATTTCAATGCTTCCCATGTGATTGTTGTACAGCCAGGGCCGAGAGCCACTGACTGAGAATCCATAAGAGCATCTCACTCTAAAGTATAATTCGATGAGTCAAAGATTTACTAATAACTTACTGATATAATCTATCGAGTGGTTTCTTACTCCAGACTATAGCAATATATAGTTGGCATCTTTAAATTTCATAATTTGTTTTCAGTACAGAAATATATTGGAGTTGGAATACAGGGCTGAGTGACTGTTTCCTTTGTGACTTAACAATGATACTATGAGAGCTTACGTTTTATGGTGTTTTTTTTTTGCTGTACGCGGACCTCTCACTGTTGTGGCCTCCCCCGTTGCGGAGCACAGGCTCCGGACGCGCAGGCTCAGCGGCCATGGCTCACCGGCCCAGCCGCTCCACGGCATGTGGGACCTGCCCGGACGGGGGCATGAACCCGTGTCCCCTGCATCGGCAGGCGGACTCTCAACCACTGTGCCACCAGGGAAGCCCGTTCTCTTACATTTTATCAACAGCATTTATACAACCTCATTTTATTATGGAAACAATTCCACTTGGTCAGTATTTTGGCATTTGTAATGATATGAGGGAAATATTTTTAGAATGCTTCATTAGGAATATTATCAGAAAAGTAGCTTTTCTCTCTGCACACGGTCCACCCTGTGGTCCCTGCAAAGGTCAAAGTCGGGTATGTGAAATAGAAAAACACTTGACAAACCCAAAGATGTGTAAAGCCGGCCCCTTTCACCTCATGTAGGAAAGGGAAGGAGGAAAGGCTACAAAATGAAGGGAGGTGGGGGCTTCCCTGGTGGCGCAGTGGTTGAGAGTCCGCCTGCCGATGCAGGGGACACGGGTTTGTGTCCCGGTCCGGGAGAATCCCACATGCTGTGGAGCGGCTGAGCCCGTGAGCCATGGCCGCTGAGCCTGCGCGCGTCCGGAGCCTGTGCTCCGCAACGGGAGAAGCCACAACGGTGACAGGCCCGCGTACCGCAAAAAAAAAAAAAAAAAAAAAAAAAAAAGAGGGGTGGTGATTGGTCAGACATGGTTGCAATGCCTTTCTTTCTCTGGATTGAAAACCCCGGAGGACATCTGGGACAGTGGCAACCATTTTGAGAGGAAATCTGAAAGCAGAGCTGTACTCTGGTCTCCCCTTGAAACATAGGAATAAAGTAAAAGTGGAAGCAGGACTTTTGTGTCCTGCTTGTAATAATTGTGTAAAGTTCCATGTGACTTGGAAAGGCTGCAGATGTTCTCTTGGCCCCTACAAGAAAGCAGAAGGTTGAGAGCCATTGGCTTACTCTGATGCTATGAAGTGGAGAATATAGACAGGACTCAGAGAGCTCTGAATCAGTGAGAACCAAGGTTGGGTCAAGTCCTTAGGGGAGGGCAACTCCACAGCTATTTTAGTTCTCCCCTGAACTCATGGAAACTGCTCCAGACTCCTGGGTTATCTAACTATGTCTCTTCTGAATGCACACTGGTCTAGAGTAAGTGGCAGCTGAATGGTTTAATGTGGATGATTCACACTGAGAGGCGTGGACTAGAAAGACCATGTGGTCAGACAGACCTCATCCGGTTCCAACACTCTCTAGTTTGTTCTCCTTAAACAAGTCATTTAACACCTCTCAGCTGAGAATTCTCTCAGCATCAGACACTATAAAAATTAACTGCATAACTCTACTCATTAATTTTGGTCTCTTTGGGTCATTGCAGAACTGGGCCTGGTTTATAGTGAGTGCTTATACTGGTCTATAAGCAATTGTTGAATGAATTGAATGAATGTCTCAGCCGAGAGCCTTTTAGCTACAAGTGGCAGACAACCCAACTCGGATGCTCTTCAAGATGAATACAATTTTAATATATAGGATAACGTAATTGAGAAAGTCCAGAAACTTGGCAATGATTAATTATGTTTGAATTGATAGCCCTGTTTTTGTTTTTTTTTTTATCTTTGTTAATTCTCTGACTTTGACCTCCTGCCCATGCTGACTTCCTCATAGCTGTACTGATGGCTGCAAGAGTCTTAGACAAAGAAAATTCAGAGAAAAAGAGGACATTTTTGGTGATTCTATCTTCAGAGTGAGGAAATATCTTTCCCAGAACTCCCATCAAGGTTCTCTTCTTGTCTCATTTGACCAAATTGTAACACATGCTCATTTTTGAGTCAAACTCTCAATTAATGCAGTGCACTGACTGCTCAAGGCCTGGGTTCCTGTGCCCATCACTTCAGGAACAGAGGGATTATCCTTAGAATAATCAGTCTCTGAAGCTAGCAGAAGGGCCAGCTCTGCCTGAAGCACCTGGGTCATATGTGGGAGGGGTGGGTACTTGAACCCAAATTAAGGTGCTTTTTGGAAGGAGAAAATGGATGCTGGTGAGACAATCAACCACTAATATTTACCACAATATGTAAGCACCAGCCACCGTATTTGACATGTAGTGGGCTCTCAATTAATGCTGCCTTCGTTACTCTTATAAGCAGGACTTGTATAAGAACTCCAAGAAAGTGAACAAGTTTTCTGGGGTGGACAGTGAGTAGATTAGTGGGATTGGAGGAGGATGGAGAGTATATCAGTCAGAATCCCAGGAGCAAACACATAATACACTCAGGTGAGACAACTGAGGAGAATTTTTACAAAAGGGCTATTTACAAAGCAAAGGGAACCAACCAGGGATAGAGAGGCACTGCAGTGTTGGCAATGAGGCGTGTGTTACTACCTCTAGGACTGAAGGGGCAATGGGAGGAAACTGTTAATAAACCTGGACAGAGTAGCTCTCAGTTGGTCTCAGTAGTAGGGGTCGGAGTGGGGGAAGGGAGGGGATTTTGCCTCTTGGGGTACATTTAGCAATGTCTGGAAACATTTTAGATAGTCATGACTTATGAGATGCTATTGACGTCTAGCGGGTAAAGACCAGGGATGCTGTTACACAGATCCATACAATAAAGTATTATCCTGCCCAGAATGTCAATAGTGTCAAGGTTGAGAAACCCTATACCAGAGAAACACTGTGAAAACAGAGGGATGCTCAAAGTCTGGCCTTTGCATATAACTCCAAGCAGCCAGAGACAGGGAGAGAGCTCGAGCAAAAGATACCCTCCCTGCCTCCTGCTGGCCCATATCTCCGTGGCTCCCACTGAGTAGCAGGCTCATTTTTGTAGTTCAGCAATTGTTTAACTGGTTTTGGTGGCCTTCGAAAGCCTATCCATTGGATGGAGACCAACCCTATTATGGAAAGGTTCATCATATGACTATTACCTTCTTCAGTTTTGCATAGGGGTTAATAAGAAAATAGTCATTTGAGACTGTCCTATGTAAAGAAATGAAAGACTTAATTTTCACTGATTTTTGCCACTCTGGCCTCTGACCAGCATGTTTGAGAATTAGACATATATACACTATATGTACCCATATATACACTATTTATACTGCATGTATAAAGTAGATAACTAATGAGAACCTACTGTATAGCACAGGGAACTCTACTTAGTGCTCTGTGGTGACCTAAATGGGAAGGAAATCCAAAAGAGAGGGGATATGTGTATACGTATAGCTGATTCACTTTGCTGTGCTGTAGAAACTAACACAACACTGTAAAGCAACTATACTCCAATAAAAATTTTAAAAAAGAAAGAGAAGTAGATGTGGGTGTTTTTTTTTTGCCTTATTATAGATTTTTTTCCCCTTAAGTAAGTATGGAGCAAACTTTTGTGTAGTTTATTATCTGAGCTTGTTATTTATCAATAATTAATTAGAAAAAGTATAAAAGGAAAATATGGACGTTCACTCCTTTCTTACTTCATGCACTTTTGAAGGTGTTCACCCTGTTGTCTGAGACATTCCACTTCAAGGGTGTTTCAGCTGGAGGATAACTTGAAAGAAGACGCTCTGAAACTTAAACAAATTAAAGTAATTTAAGACCTCGCGCCCCTTGGCTAAGTAGTAGTAAAGCCATGCCAGACAGAATGATCACCAGGTCTACAGCCATGTGAAGACATTCAAGGCTCTTTTCAGTGAGATTCAAGATAAAAGCAAACTTATGAGTGAAATAAAGAAGCCTAATTTTGTGCTACTGATAATAATTAGCTTCCTGTTTGCTTCTTTCTAGAATTGTTACTATTAGATTTATTTATTTACAGCTAAATGAACGAAGTCATCTAACATATTGTAAACAAATATGGGCATATTTATCAAATTGTACCTGTGGAATGTCTTGGAGATTTGTAATTATTTTGTCTTAAAATTCAAACCCAAACAACTGCTTGGTTCATGCAGTTCTAATAAGTTAGTAGCGAGGAACAGAGGCACAGTCTGGGAGACCCTTATAACTCACTTAGGATGTGCCCCCCCCCATACCTACAGTGATGGAAATGACACGTGTAGCCCACGGAAGTAAAAAAGTATGCGCTGACAGATGCATCCTGGACCTAGAAAAACCTGTGTAGAAATACAAGTCTGGAAGATTTGTAGTAAAAGTTTTTCGGTTACTCCACCTGAATTTCTGTGTGAAGCTATAGTAGTTTTGAGGGTTTTGTTTGTTTGTTTGTTTGTTTGTTTTAAGCAAGCTGAATAGCAAGGTATTAACTATAGAAGACAAAAACTTCAAGGGAAGTATGCAGAGAAATTCATTTAGCCTGCTGCTTATTCCTCAGCTGAAAGAGCATGGTCTCTGTTTTGTTTTTGATAAGCCAATGAACTGAAATTAAGATTTGGATATCAAAAAGAAGTTAGAATTTCAGGAGATGAACCCAAACCACTAAAACCCTGAGAGATAAAAAGATGTTCTTTTTAAGTTTCATTATTGTGTCTCCTTTTCCAGCCTCCCCGCTGTCCAACAAAATCCTTCAGAAAGTAGTTACATGTCAAAATCAAACATAGTGAGCCACATTTTTTTTCCTAAAGAGAATATACTCAGAATATTTTCAAAGCTTCTTTAAGAACGGAGGCAGATCCTGACAACCTTGAAAACCTTGAAGTGAGAGTCCAGGGAGGGGTTTAGCGCAAAACCTCCTGCAGAAAGCTCACATGAGCCACCAGAGAGGTCTGGTGAGAGGACATTACTTTGTGGACATAGATGCCTAAACTTTACCTTCACTCCCCCAACCTTTGCAATGGAACCATTCCTTTGAACAACCAGGAAATAAACTCAACTTTAGCTTCAGTGTTTTCCAATGAAGCAACGTACCAATTATACCCGAAGACACTCCCTCACTCCCCTGTCACTCCAGGCCAGCACCTCTTGTCACACTCTACATAACACTCCAATGCCTTCCATATGTGCCTATGTCTGTGTACAAATCATCCATAATACACACTTTTTTTTTTTTTGAGTGGAGACATTACTCTGTATTCCAAGTTGTCTAAGGCCATTCCGTATGATGAATGTGCTGATAACTTTCGGCTATTATTCATCTATTTGGCCAATCACCTCTCAGCATGTCTTCTAGCTCCGATGGCACACACAATCACAGCTTATCTCTTGATCATACATTGTAGCTCAACACAATTTTATCTCTGAAACTGCATACTGTAGCAGGTGTATCTTGCATTATGCCTCTGCCCTTTTTATTCATCTTTCTGGACTGGGAATCCTAAAAGTGGCAATCTTGGAAAGCAAGGTAATGAATCACAGGTCCTACGACACATCTGCTCTCCTTCCAGACCATATAAAAGTGCTTGCTATAAAAGTGATGGATTCCCTAAGCTTGTTGTTCATCTCCTGTGACACACTCCACTCCGTGTTCAGGTTCTACCTGACTCTGTATAGCCCTGTGGAATTTGGAGCTTAGGGAACCAGCACATACATACTGATATGTTTGCTATTGCTTTTGCTGTGAGTAATAAAGACCTTTGTTTCTGACGGAGAGTCTTGTGTCTAGCAACCACAGAACTGCAGAAGGCTACTTACTCACTTTGCATAGCTATTTCATTCAGTGTTCTACTGCTTCCAGCCTCCCTCCACTCTGTCAAACTCATTTAAGTAGGATAAAATCTCCACAGCTGTGAGCCCATACATCTACCTAAATGCATGGGCATTCCCTTCTACCCTTCCTTCCCTCCTGGCTTCCTACCGGTTTTATCTATCTATCTTCTATATCTATCTATCTATCTATACATCCATCCATCTCTACTTATCTGTCATCTACCATTTTTTTCATTTACTCAACAAATGTTTACTGAGCATCTCCTTTCCTTCAGGCACTGTTCCAGAATATGCAAATTCAGGAGCAAGCACAACCAGCTAATATCTTTCATTGTTGTATCTTTATCTTCATCTTTATTTGAAAAAAAATATTAAAAACAGATTTCAAGGAATACATACAAATAGCACAATCCATACTAGATATAGGTAAAGAAGAGATGAAAAACGAAGAGAAAAAGGGTAACAGTGCTTAGGGGTGAGATTAATACAAAAGATGAAACATACTTGTTTTTGCTGCAAATTTGGCTCTAAGGTTTATGCTGAAAATTTCTAAGTTCTCTGGGTATGGAAAAGCTTCCTAGAATGGGCACATCTTTCAAGAAGGCCCAATGGCCAGGCACATAATTATCTTCCTTGTGAGATTCTTTCGAGTTGAAAGTGCTCTGCTATTCTGTGAGAGCATCTAATCATGGGAACCAGGATTAAACCACAGAGTAAGAGCTCATCTAAGCCACGCCCATTTCCTGGGCTTAGGTTCTTCATTCATAAATTGGTCTATTGTACTCTATAGCTTGCGTGTCCTCACTACTGTGGTATTATCTGTGTCATAGTATACAAATGCAGAGACATATGAAGGTTAAGAGTGATTATGACTCTAATCTGAAAGAGAAAAAATGGCCCTTCGTATAGATTCCTGTATGTGTCGAAAATTCATATTAATTCCTTCACTTTTCCTTCATGGTACCCAAGTGCTAGCGTTTCAGCTCCTTAAGATGCTAACTTGTTCTTTAAGACATCCTTCATATATTAAACTCTTGCAATAAGGGTTGCTCAGCATGTTACTTGTTCATAAAGGACATCTGCATTTGTCTAAATGCTTATTTAAAAAAGAAATTGGGATTTAGTGCTTGTCGGCACTAATGGAATCAATGGTACTTTAATATGTGTTAATGGTACTTCAGTTCACTTAACAGCAGAAAACAGTGTGGTTATTAACCAAACACACTGTTGTTCCAAATGAAAGAAAAAGTGTGTGGAATCTAGAAAAGGCAAAGATGGCACATGACTGTGCTAGTGTGAGGTCATTTGAACCTGAACGAAATGTATGCATTTTTCTTCTTTGCTGTGTTTTAGTCCAAAGGGTAAACAAAATTGTAATGGCAGGTGTTGGTGAGGCTACCATGCATCTTATCAAAATGGAAGGTAAAAGAACTTGCTTAATGCTCCTTTGTGTGAAATTTCAGTGAGATGCTAACCGTCAGCTGCTAGCTCTAGGAAAGGGTTTTTCCTCCCCATTGATGTAAATATCTTTAAAAGACCAAGTGAATAAGACGGCAATAAGGGAACATGTATTCTAGAAGAGCAGAGGCGGGCAGTGCATTTGGTTAGACCTCAGCTTATCGTATTAAACTCAACAAAATAAGGCAAATTAATGGTTGAGGCCTTGACTCAAATACCTTGCTTTTGAACCTCCAAGGCTCCCTTTACCTTGCACCTGTATATAGAGTTTGTTCTTTTAGTGTTCATTTCTGGATGCATTCATTACATCTGGTGGCAGATTTTATAATTTAGACACTGCATGTTGTTAAGTCAAAGGCTAGAAATAATGTTATAAGAAAGTATGACAGGATTACCTTCCAAAAGAAAGAACTACTTTTCCAATTGCTATCTATATCAAAATGATCCTAAATACTTCCTAATATGGCTGATCCTTAGCTTTTTTAAAGTCTGGTGAAAATTTTCTGCAGTTAAAAGATTAGTCAAGCATTTTGAATTAGTGGAGAATGTGCTACACTTTTGGAATATTTTGTGTAGTTATTGGAAAATATTTATTTTGTTCATCTTTCCTTAACATTTGTGTTACTCTTCTTTGGGATGGAATATAATAGACTTACATCCTTGGCTGAAAGAAGAAGTCACTTGAATTCTTACAATTGATTTTTAAACTTTTACTTACTGGTTTATGGACTCTAAAAGGATCGTCTCTGAAGTAAAACCTTTCTCAAGTCTTGTATAGAATGCATAATTTTTGGCATTGTTGGAAACTGAAAGGATGTCTAATGATTAAATGTTTGAAATACTAAATTAGAAATCAGGAAACTTAAGGTATTATCTCAGCTCAACACACCGTGGTCTCAGATACTGTGCATTGCTGAGTTGTTACAAAACCCAATAAGGCAATTTTAAGAAAGTGCTTTGTACTTTTTGGAAGAAAGTTTTTATGTCAATATAAAGCATCAATATGAGTCCCTTGAAGTGCCATTGCCTGAAATCTGGGAGTCAATACAGTATTCTCTATTGCTAGTGTCTAGTTACATAAAACACTCTAAGATTATACTGTCAATTTAATATCCATGCAGGGGTTTTGTTAATGCACACTCTAAAAGGGGATGCTAAACAATGAGATCAATGAACTATTAGATATCACTCTGTATGTGGGCAACATTTCTTCCTGTATCATCCCTCCTAGTTTCCTAAAGAAACATTTTCCTATCTTGAATTTCAACAGGTTATATTTACTTTCACATCACAGAGACAAACATAGTGTCTAATTTTTTTTCTCTTTTTAAGAACAATGGAAAACAAAAATCAGTGGTTTTGAATATTTCTCAAAGGGAACCAATAATTCCACTGTGAAACTACACCAGGCTGCTGGACATGAGTCCAACAGCAATGAATTAAATCAATAATGCCACAGCTTCCACCCAGAAAAATTAGACTGCCTAGAAGGCAAGTATATATGTAACACCATTTCTGCCACAAGACTGTAGCTATTTTCAAATTTTAAGAAAATGCATTTCAGGTAGCATTCTTAGCATTTTAACGTGGTTCTTCAGTGTTCTCTTCAGGGTGAATATCTATCATCCTACAAAATGAGAATTCAGGGCACATGTCAAACCTTCAAGGAGGGACACTGGGAGGTGATAATGCCCAAAAGATAAATTGGAACGTTACCTTAGGTATTAGCCTGTGTAAATGCTGCTTTCAATTTGTGTAGCAGCCACTGTAGCACTTTTAGAACAAGATAATGAATTAAATGTAATTCTTGGCTGTCCCCTGAAGTCCTAATAAGGACCAAGCCGCTGAATTCAAACTGATTTGAAACCTATCCTGGAACCATGACATAGATGCCTCACTTTCATTCTGTAATTGAGCCAAGACAAGCTTTAATATAGCTTAATTTCTATCCTTGAAGGCACTGACAAGAATGGCTCTTGAATTATAGCAAAATCTTATGTGTTTTCTTGTTTTATGAAGGACTCAATAAATGCCAAGACTTGTCCTTGGTTCTCATTTCTTAAGTGGGATGGTGTTTATATTTTAGCCCAGAGAGGCATTGCTATTATCTTATGCGTCCTTTTTTTTATCTGTTAACCAACATAATAATGGCAGTATAAATCAGCTCATTTGTTAAATGGTTCTCTAGGCTGGCCTTAAGAAAACGTTAGTTTTAGGTAAAACACTTCAATCACTCAACATGACCTCACCTGATACAGTCTGGTACTCTGAAGGATATAAATAAGATATTTCTCATCTTAAGGAGCTCACAATAAATTTAGATGGAGGAAGTGGAGAGTAAAATTGAAACACTTGGATATTAATATGAAAAAAATCAACTCAGATTTTAGCATATGAAATTCATTTTAAGTGGACAGAAAATGTTGCAGATTTTGTTTGTTTGGCCTTCCAATATTAGCTATTGCTATGAGTGTATTGAGAAGGAGTTTGCAATGAGGAAAAATTGTGAGGTTGAGTTAAGAAGGGCTTATCTTCTTTGGAATATGCAAGTTGATATTTTCTAAATTCAACTTGTATTTTAATTCGTGTTTTGCAGGGCTTTTCCAAAATTGGTTCAACCAACCACTAAATCAAAAAGGATTGATTAAAGCATTTCATTGCAAGGCACTGTTTATAAAAAAGTAAGAAGATAGCATCATTTAGGTTTGAATGATGTACAGAGAGCACCAGCTTATGGAGTCAAGATTTTCTAAAAGAAGAGGCAGAGTGACTCAGAGCTCCCTCATCCACAACCAAGTCATCAGAGCAACTCCACTTCCATGAGGGCACCCAGGTTACTGCTTTACCTTTTTTGAAGCTCTTGCTGGCCCTGAGACCACAGTCTTACACTTCTCTATCTGATCTCTTGACTCTAACTACTTTGCAATTTGCCCGCTTGAATGTCTCTGTAACCAGACTCCAAGTTCTACCCGACTCTGAGTGTCTCGTCATCCAGTCTCCAGGGTCATTCCAGCCAGTGGCCCAGGCTCTTGTGGGATTTCCACTTTTTAAGTCTGTGTGGAAGAATCCTTCCCATTATCCTCCAGATGTGTTGGGTTCAAACCCTCAGTGTATGATACTCTTCCTAGTACCTTTGGGACTTGCAGAATTCAGACCCAGGACGTGGTCTCTAATTAGCAGGTGGATCTCTCTTTTGAGCACTGACACTAAGGGGGTGGCCCCAATAAGTTATGCTGAGAATCCAGCGACCACAGCATAGAGGTCAGGGTCCCGTATCCTTCCGGAAGGAGAAGGAAAGCTGTGGCCTCTGCCTCATTTGCCAGGGGGCCTGGCATACTCTTGTTTGTGTGACTTCTGTGGAATTAATATAAGTCAGATAGCATTCTTTCTATTGAGGCTCTTACAGCCAAATACTTAAGACAGTATAAAGCCAGAGCTTTTCTGGATTTAAAGAAATGGAGTCATTTTAAGAAGAAAGAAAATTGTAGCTTCTGGAAAAACAAGGTAAAAAAGCAATGAGATCTGAACAGTAGTAAATGTATTGTTTTATTCAATGAGAGAGAAGACAAAAAATTATTATATACTTAACGATTTCCTAAAAGCATAGCTTTATTTATTTAGTTTTGTACTTAGTCTCTGCTTGTGGTTTGGGACATTTCATTAAAAAAATGTTAAATAAAATGTTCCCTATTTATAAAAAACCAAAACAAAACAAAACAGAAGAATATCTTTGCATTAACAAAAGGCATGATATAGAAAATAACTTGGCATTGATGGAGTCCAGACAACAGCAGAGTTGCTTGGGAGAACCTGGGCTCAAGCATCAGATTGGCATATAGTCTTGAGAGCAGGGCCACATCACACAGTAAACAGGAATTCACACAAGGAAGCACCGAGAGTCCCAGAGGGAGATTCAGGATACTAAAACCAGGGTCCCGCATTGATAATCAAATGGGAATTCATGTGTCATGAAAAAGAACAGTGCTATCAGGCAAGGTGGCTCTTAACAGATTTCTTCAGTATCAGCCAGCTTTCACTGGTCCAATCTAATTTGTAAACAGATAAACCAGTGGTGTCTTCAGTGTAGCTGAGGCTTCTGACACAATCTCTGTGACAAAATTTCATTATGTGAAGATACGAAGAGAAATAGGCACATAAAAACTAGTCAAATAAATCCATATATCTAAAATACATTCTATGTTTCTTGTAATGTATTCATCACAGGTGTGAGAAAGAATCCCTTCAACAAGAAAAAATTGTTTAAAATTGGATATTCATTCCAAAGTATGAAGATCCTATATCTTTTATGGTTCCCTCTTACATTATCCATCAAACAGCAAATAAAGTCATGTACAGAGGTTTGGGGAGAGTCCCTAGTGAGGGCTACTGTGAAGACAAATGGTTAATGTCTGCTGTCCCAGCTGCTCAGTTAATTACTGTAATAGAAAACATCTTGAGGGAAAACACTGCATTCAGTTATTAGCAATTAACCCACAACTCTAAAAATCACAATTCTTACTAATAATAGAACATTGCCCAGCCAGCCTCATTATAATCTCTACACAAGAGTCTTGTATTTTCAGAAAATGTGAAATCTTGTAGGTTACTACTATTTCAAATGCAAATAGGACCTTGGGATGATGAATATAGCATTGAGAAATGCAAAATGGAGTAGAGAAACAGAGAGGCCATGATTTATGTGGTAATAAACTAATTCCCAGACAGGCAAACGATTCAGATATATTAGTCAAAAGAACTTCCCTCTGAGTGTTTACTACAATTACAGGGCCCGGTGGTGTTAATGGTTGATGGTACTAAAGTGGTAAAGAAGGTAGGATAAAAGAATGCAGGGCAAGAGAAATCCGTGCACTAAAATAAACAGATATGGTATTGCTTTGTTTTTCTTTGAATCATGGAATCTTCTTAGACACAGCAGGTCGTGAAGCTCCAATGCTTTTCCTCCCATTTGGATATGTTTCATCTACTGTTCCCCATACTGTTGACCTCATTCAATGCTTACCGGTCTTCTTGCCTTTCTAGAACACACTAAGTTTATTCTTGTCTCAAATTCTTAACACTTGCTCTTACTTCTATCTGTAATATTGGTCCCTCAGGTTGCGTGTGACTGCCTCCTTCTAAGAATGCAGATATCGACATAGAAAAGGCCTGATCACACTACACAATAGCCTGCCTCTCCTTTCTCTTTCTGTTCTATAACATTCTCCTATTTTTCCATACATATACATCTAACTGATAGAGTAGCCTATTCTATTATTTCTTAATTTATCATATTAGGCAGTATTTATTGACTTCCTCCCTATTTTGGATCCATTATACCCCACTCCAAACCTTGCTTTCCACTATGCCTTCAGTAGTTGTTTCACAAATCTGTGTCAATATTTGCATTATTTTATAGATGGCATATTGTTTGCAACTACACCAAATAATGTCAAGATATTTACTTTCTCAGTAAACTTTGTTTTTCCTTCAGTTAATAACTTTCTTGTGTTTTTTTTCTCATTGATCAGTAGTTAGTTTTCTCCCCAAGTGTTCTAATGCCTAGAAATCATTTCTGTAACTCCCAAACACATTAAATGACCCTCCTCCCCTTTTATCTTCCAGAGATTTTTCCTATATTCTCTACTTACTCGCTGGCTGTAGGAGGCTTTTTAATTTTGGCTCACAGTTTGGGTTGTAAAGCTTCCCTTTGTCACCTTCCTGAGAATACTCTTTTCCATATTTTCTGGTTTCTGTATTTTCCTTTCTTAGCTCACTTCCTCATTTTGCTGGGATATATCCTCCACTAGCTTCCTATGAAAGTGTATGTGAGTGGTCAGTTTTTTTGAGCTTTTGTATGTCTGAAATGTCTTTCTCTTAAACTTGATTGATAGTTCAGATTAGTATGGAATTCTAGGTTGAAAACCATTTCCCTCAAAACTTTGAGGTTATTATTTCCCCTATTTTATATCACTTGGTATTTGTTTTCAGAAGCCCGATGCTATTCTGAATGATGTCCTTCGTATTGTACTATCTCTGCCCCTTTTAGAATTTTCTCTCTGTCTCTGCTGTTGTGGAATTTCAAGATGAGGCATCACTGTGAGTTGTTGTCCCACAAACTCTGTATACTTGGTCCATCTGGAGATTCACGTCTTCTGGTTCTTAAGCTTTTTTGTTTGATGATTCCTCACCTTTGTTTTCTCTTCTCTCTTTCTGCTTCTCCTGGATTAATCCACTTATTTTATATCCTTTTATTTCCTAGTTTCTCTCTCTTCCTCCCTGTCTCTGTCCGTCTGTCTCTCCTTTTACCTTCTGAGAGATTTCCTTGATTTTCTCTAACCTTTCTATGGAATGTTTTTTCACTGCAGTTATTCTACGTTTAATTTCAAAAAGTTATTTCTCACAGTGTTCCTTTTCCATAGCAAAACACTTTTTTGTGTATGTGAATGTAATACATCCACTTTCTTAAGATAATATTTATAATTCGGGAGGCAGGGGATTTTTTTTCCTTTTCTTTCAGGTTTCTTTTATCTGTTATTTTCATGTGGTCTCTACATACTGGAAGCTTTCTTTATATCTGGTGACCCTTAGCTGATTATGTTTAAGAGTAAGCACTACAAAGATTATTAGAAAGAAGTTCTGCTTTTGTGGGTGGGTGTAGTCAAGTGGTAGACTTAACTGGAAGATTATCAATCACTGACCTTTTTATTGGGGTCTCCAGAAAACAGTCCTCCAACCTCCTGCATGGTGCATGATATACAGTCAGATATAGGTTTTCTGGGACCACAAGTGAGAAGGGCCATGAGAGGGCTTCAGTTTATTCTGTGGACTTTCCACCTAGTGCTCTTGCGTTAGCCCTCTGCCAACCTCTGTTTTCCACTGTGTCAAGGATAAACCCCTGTAATTCAATTTTTTCAGAGAATACATCACCTGGGTCTTGAGGGGTATAAGGAGAGGGAACATCAACTACCCAATATATTTTACAAGCATACCCCTCATTTTAGGCATCACTCACTCCTTCCAGGTTTCTTCAAGCACCAGATTTCTCAGATGTTCTCTCTGGGGAACTAGCTCACTTCTCTCCTCCTAGGCATTGCCTTTTACAGGCACCTACCTTGTAACTTTTGTGACTTCTATCTACCAATGCAGATAGTAATCCTGCATCAGGCTTCTATCTTCCAAACTCTTCTTGAAATAGTCGACTAGTTGTCTCCTCTCTCGTTCGTACTGGAGGATAGTAGCTAAAAACATTTCTTTACTCTTCATTTAGTAAAATTTGGGGAGGGAACAGATGTAAAATATTATGATCAATTCACTATTTTTTTTTTCAGGACAGAGCATCTATTTTTTAAACTAGTTGCTACGTTTATCTAAAACAGTGGTTTTCAAGCTTCAGTGTGCCTCAGAATCATTTGAAGGGCTTGTTAGAACGAATTGCTATTGCTCATCTCCAGACTGGCTGATTCAGTAGTTCGGGGATGGACCTGAGAACTATTTCCAACGAGATCCCAAGCAATGCTGATGCTGCTGGCTTGGAAGCCACACTTTGACAAACACCAATTTATATGTACGGACTTTTGGTTTAATTTACTCTGGTTCTAGTCTTTTGTATTCAGAAGTATGTGCCTGCTGATCTCCTAATCATCTTTTATCACCTACCCCGTATACATCCTCTGGAAGGCTTTGCAGACCACATAGAAAGCATATCCTCCCCCAAACTAACCCCTTTCTCCTCTATATTTTGTTTTTTTTTTTTTTTTTTTTTGCGGTACGCCGGCCTCTCACTGTTGTGGCCGCTCCCATTGTGGAGCACAGGCTCCGGACGCGCAGGCTCAGCGGCCATGGCTCACGGGCCCAGCCGCTCCGCGGCATGTGGGATCCTCCCGGCCCGGGGCACGAACCCGTGTCCCCTGCATCGGCAGGCGGACTCTCAACCACTGCGCCACCAGGGAAGCCCTCTCCTCTATATTTTATTGCTACTTGTTATACTAATCACATAGGACAAGTCACATGTCTGACTTCCATAGAAGAAAGTAAACTCTTTGTGCGTGTAGCACCTGCCTTATTATTTATTTACCTTCTTCTCCTCCCCCTCCACCCTCCCTTCTCCCTCCAGTTTCCAACCTCCACTCTTTCCCCTTCTTCAATTCTCTTATGGGACTCATTGCCTCACATATAGAGGCATGATGAACGGAAGTTTTGTTACCACGTGCAGTTGATACATAAGACACGGGTTTGGAACGGTTTCTCTCAGAAGTTGTGAATGTCTTCGCTCATTCCTCAGTGTGTCATGTAACCGTTGACAGGCACATTCTTGAAGTCAGGCATGCAGCTTACAGCAGCTTTACTCAAAGTAGCTGATCTGTGAACTCTTCATTACCTGGTCCCAAGCATACCTCAGAAGGAAATCAATGGACTGCTTACTTCACTGGGAAAGTCTCGCCATTAAAATATATCAGCTGAACTAAATAGTGCACTTAGTGATGCAGTCTACTTTCATTCTGGCAAAAGCTTCTCATCTCGTCAGGGACGAGTATGAAACACGTTGCAGTTTGGCACCGGTCAGCAAACAGCACTTAAAAATATATATAATTCACCTGTCATAAAATTTACCCTTTGAATAAGTGTACAACTCAGTGCTTTTTCATGTTTTCACAAAGCTATACAACCGTCACCACTACCTAATTTCAGAGTGTTTTCATTACTCCAGAAAGAAACCCTGTACCCATGAACACTCTCCATTTCCCACTGTCTCCCAGCTCCTGGTAACCACTAATTTACATTCTGTTTCTATGGATTTTTCTATTCTGTACTTTTCATATAAATGGAATCATAAATAAGTATGCGGCCTTTTGTATCTGGCTTCTTTCACTTAGCATAAGGTTTTCAAGGTTCATCCATATTGTAGAATATATCAATACTCCATTCCTTTTTATGACTGAATAATATTATGATGTATGGATATGCCACATTTTGGTTATCTGTTCATCAACTAATGGACATTTAGGTTCTTTCCATTTTTTGGCTTTTATAAGTAACACCGTTACAAATATTCTTGTACAAGTTTTTGTGTGGACATATGTTTTTCATCCTCCTACAGTGGAATTGCTGGGTCATATCGTAACTCTGTGTTTAATGTTTGGAGGAACTACCAAACTATTTCCAAAGTGGCTTCACGATTTTACATTCCCACCAGCAATGTGTGAGGGTTTAAATTTCTCCACATCATTGTCAATACTTGTTACTGTCTCTTTGATTATAACCATCCTAGTAGGAGTGAAGCTGTACCTCATTGTGGTTTTGAATTGCATTTCCTTAGTGGCTAATGATATTGAGCATCTTTCCAATGTGCTGATTGGATATTTATGCATCTTCTTCGAGAAATGTCTATTCAAATCATTTCCCCATTTTTATTGTTGCGTGGTAAGCATTATTTATATATACTGGCTACCAGTTCCTTATCAGATATGTGATTTGCAAATATTTTGTCCCATTCTGTGGGTGGTCTTTTCACTTTCTTGATAGTGTGCTGACTGCACTTTGTATACCACAGCGCCATAGCTGAAGCTGTCTGCCTCATACGCTTCAGAAAACACACAGTCAAAACTACAGAAAATGTTCCAGGAGCCAGCGTGTACTGTGTTTGTATGAAAGTGGAGGATAATGAACTTTCAAATACACTAGCTTTGGGTTGGTGATGTAGAGCCTCAGCTATAACTTGGGCTTATCCTTCCAGAGAATAGCCGACAATGTTTCCTATCTTCTTATGTGGGGTTTAAATGGATAGGCTCAAGACCATATTAGGTTCGATAATTTTTCCTTAGGTGGATATTTTTTCCTTATTTACACTGAGGTTCATGCGTCACTACTATGCTCAGTGATTCATTCTTGTGAAACCCTCCTCTGGTTTATCCATATTGAGTTGGAGAGGAATGGAAAATTCTATACTATCAATGATTGATTTTGATCTTTCCTGGTTGTGAATGCTTAGTTTATAAAAGGTGACCTAATGGCACAGTATGAGTGGCTTATTGCAGCCGGGCCTAAATAACTGGACCCACTATGATGCACGCATCAGGCTGTGTTGCTCCTTCTGTGTGTTCTTTAGGATTAGATCTATTCAACATTAGCATGGTTAGTTGTAGAGGCATTGATAGTGGCTGTTAGGATTTGATCAGTTACCCAAGGCATTCAGACATTAAAAGTTGGAATTCAGAATAAAAGCTTCCAGGGAAGGGATTTTTGTATTCACTTTTTCTTCTTTGACAGAAAAAAAAAATGTTAGGAAAAGTGGGATTTATGCAAATGCTAGTAAAGAAGCTCTTTACATACAAAAATTAGCTTTAAGTCACCCCAGATAGTCAGAGCAATCTTGAAAAAGAACAAAGTTGGAGTCCTCACATTTCCTGACTTCAAAATATACTACAAACCAACAGTAATGAAGATGGTATGGTTCTGGCAAGAAGACAGATATACAGACCAATGGAATAGAATAGAAAACCCAGATGTAAACCCTTGCATATATGGCCAAACAATTTTGACAAGGATGCCATAACTACACAATGGGGAAAGGGCAGTCTCTTCACCAAACGGTGCTAGGAAAACTGAATATCCACATGCAAGAGACTGAAGTTAAACCCTTATCTCACATCATATACAAAAATTCACTCAGAATCGATTACAGACCTAAACATAAGACCTAAAACTATAAAAGTCCTAGAAGAAAACAAAGGGGGAAAACTTTAAGACATTACATTTGGCAGTGATTTCTTGGACATGCTGCCAAAAACACAGGCAACAAAAATAAAAATAGACAAAGGGGACTACATCAGGCTTAAGAATTTCTGTGCATCATAGGAAACAATCAACAGAATGAAAGGCAACCTAAGGAATGGGAGGAGGTCTTTGCAAGTCATATATCTGAAAAGGGGTTAATATCTAAAACATATAAGGAACTTCTACAATTCAAAAACAAATTACTTGATAAAAAATGGGCAAAGGATTTAACAGACAGTTCTTTAAAGAAGATATACAAATGGCCAACAAACATATGAAAAAATGCTCAGCATCCCAAATTGTAAGAGAAATGCAATAAAAGGTACAATGAGATATCATCTCACACCCGTTAGGATGGTGACTATCAAAAGAATAGAAGATAAGTGTTGGCGAGGATGTAGAGAAATTGGAACTCTTGTGCGCTGTTGGTGGAAGTATAAAAAGGTGCAACTGTTATGGATAACAGCATAGAGGTTTCCCCAAAAAGCAAAAATAGAATTACCATATGATCCAGCAATCCCACTTCTGAGTATATATCCGAAAGAATTTAAAGCAGTATCTTGCAGAGATACTTCACACCCACATTCATTGCAACATTATTCACAATAGCCAAGAGGTGGAAGTAACCCAAATGTCCATCAACAGATGAATGGATAAACAAAATGTGGCATATACCTACAATGGAATATTATGCAACCTTAAAAAAGAAGGAAATTTGTCACATGCTACAACATGGATGAATCCTGAGGACATTATGCTAAGTGAAATAAGCCAGTCATAAAAGAACAAAACCTGTATGATTCTACTCATGAAGTGGCTAAAGTAGTCAAAAGCATAGAAACAAAGTAGAAAGTTGTTTCCCAAGGGCTGAGCAGAGAGGTGAAGGGGGAATTCCTGTTTAATGGGAATAGAGTTTAAGTTTTGCAAGGTGAAAAGGTTCTAGAAATCTATTGCACAACCATGCGAATATACTTAACACTGTTGAACTGTATATTTAAAAATGGTTAAGAGAGTAAATTTAATGTTACATGTTTTTTTTTTAACATACACACATACACACACACACAAAATTAGCTGTGTAAAGTACAGTTTCCAAAAAAGTACAAGTCAAATGTTTATCTGGGCTGATCTTCTAATTATGTTCTAATAAATATACATAATTCTGGAGTTGGTAATTCTATTATAACTCACATCTGATTGGTCAAGTCTTTACGGCCAATGAGTAGCACAGTACTGAGAAATTATGTATTAATCACTAGACAGATATCTTAGGAGTTTTATGCTAAATTTATCACTTTCCTTAAAAAGAGAGCTATTGGTTTGTAGGGACAAAATTTAGTGGCAGATGAAACCAAAGCAAGAATGATTATTCACATCTTGGTGTGACAATCCCAGTTGGTTCCTGGGTGAATTTCATTCTATTTTGCCTGACATCAAGATTTCAATGTACATGGCTCATTAGTGCTTGTAGGCATTTCTATAATGGCAATTTATTACACTTTCAGGTGACAGAATCTGTCCTTTGAAGAATTGCTTTCTGACCTCCTCCTCTTTCCACCCACAACACCTGCCAGAAGTGGCCTGTTCTCTTTTCCTGTCCCCATACAGACACTGGAAGTTTTTGTGTGCAGGAGAGCAGGGCTGAAAAGCTTTGGCAGGAAGGTTTTTGCAGCAGCCTGCCTGTCGAACTGCATGGATCAACAATTTCTCAATTAGAAGAAGATAGACGAGAAGATAAAGTATGTGGGGACTGTAAAGCTTCAAGCAGCAGCTGAGGAAGATTTTGGAACATCTGGTCAGAATCTATTTCTTTTTAGGTAAGCATTCCTTTTTACAACGAGCATATATAAAGCGTGAAATTGGCTTACCCCAGCTCCTCCTTACAAGGGAGAAGCTAGTTAGATTTATCACTCCTTTGATGCAGGTCTGGAGAGAGTGGGGTAGCATGTGGCATTCCCACCGGAGGTCCCCCCAAATCCTTTGGGCTCTTCTCAGAGAGAACATTTGTCTGCTATATCAAACCCATTTTTAAAAACCTGTTCAGGTTGGCAGTGTAAAATACCATTCACAAAAATAAAACCCAATTCATGATGTGTCTGTTTTTTTCCTCCATGAAATTTATGTCTGAGCAACGGATGCCATCATCACAAAACTTCTCTCTCTCTTAATTTAAAAAGTTGATTCTTTGTGTATGTGGCTCATTCCCTTGCTTTGTTAAATTTAAAAATTTCTTTCATGTTGGGCAATAAACGCTGAATGAATGGTTTTGTCTGTATCTGGCTTCATTTTGTGTGTTCATAGCATCCCCAAACCAAACTGCATTGCTTTTTTACTGTGTAAGACTGTAACTAACAGGTTTCATAATGCATCCTTTTTTAAGAGAATAGCATAACCAGCCAATAAAACCAAATTACCAATTATTTTTAAATTGTATGAACAGACTGCAGAAGGAGAGCTGAGTTCAAATTAGGGCTTCCCAGTTCATGGAAAATTTTAAATCCCTATGCTGGAAGAGTATATTTCATTTAATGGTAATTGCTTACATGGCATTGTGTTATATTATTATCCATGCTATAATAATTCGAAATCAACCTCACTTTATGAAATATACACTAATCACATTTAGCGTCACATCCGAAGTGCTTTTAAATATTCATCTATAATAAACATGGTTTTAAACTAATGTACATAAAAGGAAATTTTTCTAATTTGGGATTTTCAACTTACTGATTCACTTCCCCTGTACCCAAACTAAGCATGCCCTTTATTAAACAACCATGCAATCAGATAATTTACATACATTCCTGTATTTCCCCATTATTCTTTAGCTCTTAAAATAGTTCTGAGTTTCAGCTGTGGCTTACATAAAATTTAGCCTTGTAATAAAGAAGGTCTATTATTTATGCAAGGCTTTCTGTAATATAAAGAAAAAAAAATGATTAGAAACTTTTTACACTCCAGGAGAGAATGAGATTAGTTGAAGATAGAGCCCTACGGAGTTAAAACTGTTCCAGAAGCAAAGAAAGGCTTAGCAAATCATATGAATTTCAGGGTACAGTTAAGCTATACTGTCATCTTTGGGTGTGCTATACATTTTCATTAAAACAATTAAGATCAAACTATATTGAAATAACCCGGAGTCTTTAGGTTTCATCCAAAGACAAACTAAAAGTTGAATCAATGGAAAGAGTTAATCTTTTCACCTCTACGTACATCCAGAAGGGAAGAAAAACAGCCTCACCTTATGTAGTTAGTACACACAGTTCAGGAATCACCATTACTGTGAATTACCAGTTTCCTTTTCTTTATTTCCGCCCTCACTGTGCCCTGCCTGCCCTTGGTCATTTCACTGTTCATTAGCACCTCACTAGAAGAGGGAGAGGAGAAAGAAGAGGATGTGAAATTAAGCATTCAACTTTGTTACTTGGTAACAAAGGTGACAAAGAGGTTCAGGAGAAGTTAAAACTAAGAGTTAAAAATAGATGTTAAAATTATCAATGTGTTTCAGCGACCCATGCTGGGCATGTCATTATCAGAACTAATTAAGAGTTAGCTAAGTGACAAGGCATTTCTACAACAGATGTCAGCACTTTCCCGAAATCCGCTCTGTGATTGGAGAAGGTTTGGTTCATGTATAACAAGCATTTAGAAAAAAAAGAAAGAATGAATCCCTGTTTTATAAAATAAGGGGTTCAAATAATGATTTCTATTGTGCAAATTGCTTCAAAATTCTGTTTGTTAAAGATATCTGTCAAAAGATAGAGATATCATCTAGTTGTATATTCATGATTTTTCACTTTAACTTCAATTTAAAAAAAAGTAAAAAGAATAAATATGTCTAGGAGAAATAGAGAAGACTTCAGGGTGGTGTGAACTCCAGCTCCCCAAATCAAGGAGGGCAAAGTCACAGAATGCGAAATAATTCAGGAGTGGAATGGTTCTAACGCACCCTCATCTTTTTCTTTCTTTTCATAGAAACCCCAAAAGTTTGTTCCCCAGTCTCCCCTGTAAATGCCCAGTTGCTTCTTTAGTTGCAGAAAAAGAAGAAAGAAAAGAAGGGAGAACAAAGGCTCAGAAGACTGAAACTAAGAGCCAGATGGTTAATTCAGCTATGAAGGGCAAAGGGAAGCCCCAAAGACCATTTGGGGTAGATCCTTTTAAGGCTCCTACGATTGAGGAAATCAGGTGGTACCACTTTAAATGTTTGACTATGAGTGAGTCATTGGAGAGCCACTTTTGGTAAGTTTAGGAATCAGAGAACAAAGTTGTCCCGCTGCAGATTGATCTGTTTCCTGCAGGGCTGAACAGATTATGGCTTCGGAGCCGGGCTGTCCTTGTTGGAGGGCACAATGCACCATAGATTTTTATTTTCACGAATCAGACTCCAGAGGTTTGTGGCCTTCCAGACAGCAGCTGGCGCCGGGCAGAGGCATCTCTTCGGGCCGGAGCTGCTGGCGACCGCGCGGCACTTGGCTATGCGTCCCAGGCAGGCGGGCCAGCACCGCAGCCTATGCCTCCCGTTCCGAGCAGACGCCGTTCCCTTCTGGAAGGGCTCTGGGGGCTCGCAACTGACTGCTCCTCAGCAAATTTGGGGGAAGAGGAGCTGGTTTGAAGGAAAGGAGGGAGTAGGTTTGGAAAAGCGTTGGCTCCTTCTCATAACTCTGGTGCCTGAAGGGGGTGAGATAGACGGTGGCCAAATAAACTGAAGGGAGATGATCCCATTTGGAGGAATGAGGATTTCTGGATGAGCCGACGATGTGCCCTGCAACTGTCGATTTGGCAGGAGATTTGACTCAATCAACTGCTGTTTGGTTCCTACTTCAAACCGACCTCCCCCCCCCCCCCGCCCCACCCCCGGGCCTGTGTTCTGACCGACTCCCAAGACTCGGGTTGGGAGCGAGCGGAGCAAGCAAGAATCAAAAGTCAGCCTTCCTTTGGTCTCTGTTTGTGGCAGATGTACAGCTGGCTTGGTTCTGAGCAGGTTGCTGTGTGAGGGGAAGCCAGAGCCGCTTCGTCTCTTTGGCGAGGTTTGGGTGTGTGTCTTGGGTGGGTGGGTAGGAAGAGGTAGGTAGCAGGGTTAGGCGGGAGGACTGAGCAGAGCCCCCTAAATATCTTCTTAGCTGCCCCTCCAGCCCCCAGCGTCCAGCCCCCGCCGCGCCTCCTCCTGGCGGCGCGGGAGAGAGGAGCGGGTGAGGAGGGCGCGGGGGTGGGGGGCGCCCAACAGCTAGTCGAGCCGCGGTGGCGGCGGGGCTGTCTCTTTAAGCGCTCCGGAGGGGCCGGGCCCGGAGGGCGGCGAGCGCGTTTCCATGGCACCGTGGCGGAGGAAGCTGCGGGGCGGCTGGGCTCGCAGGTTGCCAGTCGCTCCCGGCGGAGCAGGGGCGCGCATCTCGGCGGCCCCGGGCGCCTCGGGGACTCGCCAAGGCGCTCCGCCTGCGCTCTCCGCGTCGCGGGTGATGCCTAGTGGGGCCGAGCTGCTTTCGCGCCCTCCGCAGGGAGACGCATCTCGTTGGACCCGCGAGCCCGCACACCAACTTCTGCCCGCCCAGCGAGCTCAACTTCTGCGCGGGGCTCGGACTTGCGGAGCCGGAGTGGCGCGCGGCGCGCAGCCGGCGTGGCGGCTGGAGCAGCTCCGCCCGGCGGAGATGACCTGGCAACTGTGGCTCTGGTGTGGCTCTGGTGCACTTGGGTGGCCGCCGGCTGGCCGTCAGGCAGAGCCCTTCAGCTCCGTCCGGGCATGTAAGTGGCGCCCGCGCGCTCCGGGACGTGGGGGGAGAGCCGGCCCCGTATGCCTCCGCCCACCCCAGACCTGCCGCAGTCCTGGCGGCCGCAGCCGTTCCCTCCCGGAAGGGATGGAGGGCAGGAGGGGCAGGCGGGCACCGGGCGGGGTCGGCGAGCAGTCCCAGGCAGAGCGCGGCGGGAACGCTGTCCTCAGCGGGTCCTCGGGTCAGAGACGAAGACCCCGGGGGGTGCTGGGTGCTTTCCACCTGACATACTTTCTCAGCGCCTGACAGAATTTTCCCGCAAATTGTGTGTGTGTGTTAATTTCCTGTTTGGAAGAGTAATTGGCTAATGATAAGTTCCACTTTCTGAAAGGGTTTTGAATGAAATCGTTACTTGACATGCCCTTTCTAGAGACCAAAGTTTATATATATATATATACACACACATATATATATAGTCTTTTTTTTTTTTTTTTTTTTGAGAAGTATCTCCGAGTCCGAAGGAGTGGATTATTCCACAGGTTTGACGAGAGGCGAACCCCGGCTCATTCGCCGAAGTGAGGAGCTGGGGAAGAGAGAATGTCAAGGGCTGAATGCGCAGCCACTTAGATGCTAGCCGGGTTAGGAGAGAACTAAAGAGTAGGAAGATGACTGAAACGCATCCTCTGAGGGTGGGTCATGGTTTCATTTCCAGATTAGAAGTGAAGAAGGGAGGAGATACTCGTTCTTGGTCACTGTGTCAGCTGTAGTGAGAAGCTCAGGGGAAGTGTGAATCTTTACCAATTGCCCGGTCGCCTTGACCGGCGGAAGAAGTTTGCATTAAATTCTGTAGCATCAGGGGATCATCATGGAACTGTCTGAGAGAGAAACCAAATTTAACTGATTTTCCTTTCTGCTCCTGAGCGGTTATGAATAGACGCCAGGGTATTTTGAACCTTTAAACGTCTTTGCTACTTCTTTGCTTCATCTTTGATTTTCTGAAATGTGAATGCTTTATAGTAGAAAAATGGTTTAGAGGAGTACACAAAGCCATCCATACCTTTCTGGGTCTTGACTTTTTCTTGTCAAAAAAATACTATTCTTGGATTCACTTTACATTTCCATATTTCATTCTTCTCATGTGAGATTCAATTTACTACCTGGTTACTGCAAATGTCACTAACCATAAATCTTGAGACATGGCCACAGTGAGGTGGCATCGCAGAACAACTTGCCTACATAGTTTGTAAATACGTTTTTCGGCAGAAACGCAAGAAATTTCTGGGTAGGTGATTTATTTTACATTGATAAGATGTGTCTTGTTTATCTGAATAGGTGTTTCCTCTCCAGTTTATCTCAGGAAACACATCTTACTTTGGGTAGCTTGTACATGCATAAGCCTCCACTTTTTGGCACCTGCTTTTTTAGCATGCTTGCTGGCTAGCCATGCTCTTACTTTTACAAGCGCTGTTATTGAAGTGGACCCTGGCTGGCCCATGCACATGAAACAGAAAAATTCCTTTGGGGAAGGGACACTGAAAAACAACTAAAATCCCACCTCACTTTTCATATTGCTTAGATATTTTAACTCATGTTTCAGTATTGATACTTTTGTTGAAAAGCCTGGAAGGATGACATTGCATTTTTTTTTAAAGGACACTGCTGCTGCAGCTCATTCATTTATCAGGTGAGATGAGATTGGATTAAAACCAATATAAATTCTTGGGTGTTTAATAGAGATGCTCTTTCTTGAGTTATTGAGATCACTCTGATGACTCTTAGTGCTTTCTGAAATCTGGACGGGAAACCCTGGTATTAGAGTTAATGGTTTCTTCAGCAGGAACCATGTTGGGATTTAGTGCTAGGTTTCTGCAGATGCCTTTGCAATCGTCGTAGGCATGTGCAATAAAACCATGTATAGCACTTGGCTTCCACACACCTGTCCATCTATTAAATTAAAGAGAATTCTTCCTGAGATTTTTATTGACCTCTGAGGTCCATTATCAGTGAGAGCAGGCTTCTAATGAGATGAGGACCACTAATGAGAACACATCATCCTACTGACTGGCACTTATAGGTCATTAACACAGGTAAAAATTTTGTGTAGCTGATCTTGTACTTGAGCAGATTTTGGAGCTGGGGTGACAACTGAAAAGAGGAAATGACTGTGCACCTAAATAACAGTCAGCCTAAACGTAATGCATTGTATTTACGGTACATTACTCCACAGGTAAGCTCATTTTCAAAGGAGATTTTACTAATGAAGCAAAAGATGTAATGTATGACATATAGGTCCTCCAACTCTAATGATAATTGATCTGATAACCTTGTCTTATCACGTTTAGGAAACCCCATATAACTAAGGTTAGATAGATTCATAAAGTCAGTATTTCACAAAGAGTGCCTACGTACCTCCTATGTAATTCCACGTTGGAAATCACAGGTAATGAATACTTAATCTTTTTGAATTCTTAGTTAGATGCCAGGCAAATTTCTAACTACTTTACATGTATTATTTCATATTATCCTGGAAATAGCCCTACGAGGTAGGCATCATTATCATCTCCGTTTATGATGAAGAAAGAGACACAGTCAGGTTACGTTCACACTCCAAGAGTTCGTGAGATTTGGATCCAGGTAGTTCGAATTCCAGTGCTGGAGTTCTTAACAACTATCATCCCTTTCAGAACACCTAGGCCCAGCCAGTGTTTCTAAGAAGTTCTTTGTAATCAGTGCCAGGGGGTTCTCAGTGGGAGGCTGGCTAGTACCTTCTACCTAGTGCGTATTGAGGAACCTGTGGGGCTTTTTTGACTGTTGTGAAAGCTATAGGGTTCTGTTGGCGTTTGGTGCTGGGTATGGAGGCGGGTTGGGGTGCTGATTGTCCTGCAGTGGGTAAGATCGTTCCACACAAGGAAGATCTGCTTTTTCTCCTCACTGAGACTCTTCATAAGAAATTTCCTGCTCTCTCATGGCTGTAGACACTTAAAGCAATGGGCTCGGCTTAAACTGGGAATTGTTGAATAGGGAAAGCTATCCATGGCAAGTATATTACGAATTGGAGAGTTGTAACCGGTGATGGCATTTTAAAAAAAAATTAAGTTTTGGCTGCGTTGGGTCTTTGTTGCTGCACGCGGGCTTTCTCTAGTTGCAGCCAGCGGGGGCTACTCTTCGTTGCGGTGCACGGGCTTCTCATTGCGGTGGCTTCTCTTGTTGCGGAGCACCGGCTCTAGGCATGCAGGCTCAGTAGTTGCGACGCATGGGGTTAGTTGCTCCGAGGCATGTGGGATTTTCCAGGACCAGGGATTGAACCTGTGTCCCCTGCATTGGTAGGCGGATTCTTAAACCACTGCGCCACCAGGGAAGTCCTGGTGATGGCATTTTGATAAAGGGGTATTGAAGAGTTTACTTATGTTAATGGTACTCTGCAAATGTTTTCTCAAGGATTAAATAGATGGAAATAAACTCTGCTCCACATCTTTGAGACATCAAAGGAAAATGACTGGCTGTAAGACAGTCTATTGAAATTTATCCTTTGTGATGCTCTCTTGTAAACACTTGCATAATTATTGTATACAACATGATGGATGTAGTAAACATGAGAGTGTTGCAGATAGATATCACACAGGCAGAAGTCTATAAAGGCAGATCCAGTAGCTGAAGCTCCTGGGACTTGAGATACTCGGCATTCTCTGACACTTGGGGGGAATTTTAAAAAGGTATGGTCACTTTGTGACTCAACAGTCTCCTAAACTGTTTAAGACAGCGCACATCCATTCCCTAATGTAGGTATCCAATACAGGTTGACATACAAATCCAAAATGTGCCTGATCTGATACAGTTTATCCACTCGACCCTCACATCCAACACATGCCTGTAGAACTGTTTAACCTCAGCCTTCTGTAGCTGATATAGAAACTTGTGGTCAGAGTGGCAGAGATTTAGATTTTCAAATAATGAATAAATTTAGAAGTAGAGAAAGGTAAAAAGGTTTAATAATTCAGAATCACACCATGCTGGAATTTGTTTTATTTTATTTTGGTTTTGTTTTTTACTTCTGAGAAAGCCTGAAATTGAGCCAATTAGAGACGTCTGGGGCTAATAACAGTCCACTTTTAAATTTACAAAAAATTTAAGAGTGGTCTGTGGTCTGTCATTTACTCAGTGTCATTTAGTTCAAAAATATTTTCCTTTTTCATGAAGTCAGCCACACTGGGTACAAAGTGAAGTAGAGAAGGCTGGGTGGTCTCTCCATGGGCAAGGCATTATTTCCAGTAATTTGTATTTATTGATATCTTTAATCCTAACAGCAATCCTCTGAGGTAGATAATACTATCATCTCTATTTTTCAGATAAGGACACTGAGGCAGAGAGAGAGGTTAAGTAACTTGTCTGAAGTTTCATAGCTGAGAAGTGGTGGGATGGGCTTTGGACCCATTCCAACCCCAGAGACTTGTTCATAATCACTGTTACTTGTGATGGTCCCTCTGCCCTTGACCTCTCCTTTCTAGGCTTCCTAGGGTCTCAGATTACCAGCCTCCCAGACCCTCCTGCTTATATTTAGCAGTAGTTTACTCTTTCTCCTATTGCTTCAAGTGGACCTGAGCCTCACCTCGGCCATGTAGTTTTAGCAGTCAACTTCAACCCATACTTTATCGATGAGATTGACATTATATTATTTAATATATAATATTTTGTCAGGCTCCCTGTTCTCAGCTTCAATGTTGTTTTCTGTATCTTTACTTCTTTCTTAGGTGTCTCATGGGAATAACTTTCTACTTTTTTCAAGGTAATCCCTTCCCTATATGTTCCACATCCCAACTTAAAAATTTTTCTACATTAGTCATCTCCTTTCTTTCTTTTATTGCCAACTGTTTCCTTTCTACTATTTTTTCCTCTTCTCCCCAATGTGTCCAAGTCACCTTATCTACATCTCTTTCTGTTCCGTGTTTATATGTTTGTGTCTATATGTGGATCTGTTTTGACCTTGCTTCTCTCCTTCATCTTCAGTTTCTCAAGAGCAGCTCTTTGATGCTTATCAGTGATCTTATCATCGATCATTTAAGCCACTGCAGTCTGGCCTCCTCTGCTGAAATTCCTTCTCAGAGGCTGCCTTTTTTTCCAGGACTCACCCTACTCTCATTTTCCTGTAGTATGTGATATTACTGCCTATTCCTATTTCCCACTTCTCCACTGCTGCACTTGTTCCTTTCCTTTGTACACTCCGTATCATCTGTAGTTCTCCTGCACCGGCCCCTGCTTTCTCTTACCTTCTATCCTCGTTCCTCTTCCCGTTCTATATACTTTACCTGGTTTATCGCTTCCTTTCCGCTGGCTTCTATCGTATGTTCTATTCTGGTGAAACCCAGATCTGTACATCTAGCCCCATTCTCTTCAGAGCTACAGACTTGCATTTTCAGCGATAGATTTATCATCACCATGGGGTTCAGACTCAAAATGTCCTTAGATAATCTCTAGTTATCAACGTTCTGTCCCTCTGAGGTACTTCCCTCATCTTCCCCTCTCTTCGTATTTGAAATCCTTTATCTGTCACTTTTCTCCCTCTTTACCTTGTAGTTATATTATGAGCTTTAGGTGGGATGATTATGGAAAGGTCTTTTTATACGACAATTGGATAACTAGAAATTAATTTTTATATTCCTATCGGGTACCAAAATTCTAGAAACACCAGCAACGAAATCTCTCTTGAATTAGTTCTCTTCCCCATTGCCAGCACTAAAGCCCAGCCAAGCTATTTTTACTCCTAGACTGCTATAGTCATCTCTTGGTTAGTCTTCTGTTTCATATTCTCTGGATCCTCTTTATTTTTATTATATATATGGTTTAACTTTCATCAAAGTTGGTTTCTAAAGCAAATACTTACTAGCATCATTTCCTTTCTTAAAAACTTTGATTGTCCACGGAGTAAAGTTTGAGCATCAGAATATTATTCTTAAATAGCATTTATTAAATGCCAGGAACAATTTAAGTACTTTCCATATCTTAACTCATTTAATCCTCACAACAACCCTATCAGAGGGTAATACTGGTATCCACATTTTATAATGAGGAAATTGAGATCTAGAGAAGTTAAGGTTTTCTGGAGAAATTGCATATAAAGGTATAAAGCTCAGGAGAGTTTATATTGTTAATAATTTTAAAAGCTAGGCTATGAACCCAGACTGTTTGACTGTAGATTCTTGCTCTTACCTATTATACTCTATTTAAGATTTTATCTTTCTGGTAGTATTCAATTTCATAAACATTTATCAAATAGTTAAAAAAATTTCCTTTAGTTCCCTTCTTCTTGTCAGGAACTCTGAAGTGTGTAAGATTTTACTCTACCTTCAAGGTAGCAAGTTAGTTTGCCACAGTACATAGCTGCTGACAGAAGATATGAGGCTCCTGGTCAGAGACAAAAGACTTTATTAATCAAGCCATAGCAGGTAGTGTGAGCTTCATGTTTGCATAGGCTTCCATCCCCCCCACCCCCAATTCCATGGGGCAATGAGGAGTGGCCCAAATGGATACTGTGTACATAGTGAATTTATGTCGCAGCTAAGGAACCTGGGCCTTAAAAAATCTCCAACCTTATAAGGGGGCTGTTAACAACCTTGCCCAACTTTTGCCCTTAGAGGGAGACATCGTCTTTATTATCCTGCTCAGGAAACAACTCTGTCCTCAGCCCTGGCAGGATACACTCTCTAAATCTTCCAAAGCTGTTTGCTATATACAGACATCCTTCTAGAACAAAAGCCATCAAAGCGTCTTCACAAGGTATGAAGAAATGTAAGAGACCTTGAAGAATTGTCTCCCAACACCCCTAACGTTTTCCTTCCCAATTTCAACATCGTGAGCTTTGCTAAAGCTTAAATCTAGTTTTGTTCTCTTTTGCTAAATCCAGCACTTGTTTTTCCAATCTTTTTCAATAGGTGGGAAACTCTGGAACTAGATGAACACAGAGGTTTAATGAGCTGACTCAAGGGGCTATGTTCAAATCCCAAGTATCTGTCTTTCCTCCACTGAAGCTGAAATCAAATCACTAACCTAGTTGCTTAATGCGTAGCTAATTTTTTTTCTTGTTACTTCCATTTAACAAATAGTTGGTCAATGTTAACTACTTTGCTGGGCTTTGGAGATACAGAGAAGATAAGGTGACGCTCTGTCCTTGAGCAACTCATAGACCTGGGGGGAGATCAATGAACAGACTAGAACCTGTCAAAAGAAAAAAAAGTTGCAGAGATGGAACATATAACCTAGTTGGAGGGAAGAAAGAATCCAGGGCCTCAGTGTAGGTTTTCAAGAGTGTATTTTTCTTAAGCTGATTCATTGAGTAAAGGTTAGATAGATGATAAAGGTGGTGCTGGTAGGTTCTAGTTGGTGAGAAGAGCATGTGCAGGAAGAAGGAGGTCTCCTTTCCTTTAGGAAAAACCATAAATCATTTTCTTAACGGTATGTCTGGAGGGAAGAATATAAAAGGAGCCACAGTAGAAAATGGGTTTAGGGCAGCTGAGAGGGGTTAGAGCTCAGGAAGGACCTTACATATCAAATTGAGAGCTTTGGATTTAGCAGTAGACCAGGGAGGAGCCAGGAAGTGACTGACTGAAAGCAGGGGAGGGACCTAGTCAGATTTGTGTTTATTGAATGAAGAATGGCCTGGAGAGGGGAGAGGCCAGAGGTAGGGAGCCTAATTAGGAGGTTCCTTCAGTAGTAGAGGGAGAGGTGGTATGAGTCTTATTAACAAAGGGAATAGTGGTGGTGATGAAAAGAAGGGACAGATTCCAAAGAAGAGTTGGTGAATGTGTGGAAGAAAGGGAGTGAGAGAGAAAGAAGACTTGAGGTGATCTCTGGGTAACAGAGAAAATCAGAAACACAGGAAAGGCAAGAAGAAGGTGAGTTCGGCAGTGACGCTGTGGGCACTTATGTGTCTGTGGGATCTCAGATGGAGACATTCTGGGGAAGCTCCACAGAAGGGCCTGAGGCTAGGAAAATGGTCTGGGCTAGAGCTATATTTGGGCGTTGAAGTGGCAGGAGACAAATGTGTATAACATGTGAGGAGAAAAGATTATCGAAGAAGGAACCTGGGGAATTGTAATATATGACAGGAGGACAGATGAAAAAGGACCCAAGGAGGAGATTAAGAAACTGCCTGAGAAGAAGGAAAAAGGGAGTGTAAATGCCATGGAAGGCCTCAAGAACGTTAAACAAAAGAGGAACATGGAAAGTGAGGCTGCCGCTACTGAAAAGTAATTGACTTAGAGTTACCCAAACACACTTGATGGAAGAACCTTGTTTTAGTTGAGAGCTTACCTGTAGCAGCCGTCACTTGCGGTTATGGTGACCAGTAGTGGAGACTCCTGGAGAGTGGTTGCATGTGTCTGAGTTCGTGCTGGACTAGTGTCTGCCATCATTCTCGGCCTCACTATTCCCATTGCCAGACATGACAGGACAAAGGACTTCCTGCTGTCCTATTCCAGCAGCATTAATTACAGATGGGGCACACTTTAAGATCAACTCACAATCGCCAAGGCATTTTCCTTGGTTCTGTGGAGATTGTCAAGATGGGCAAGATAAAGTCCCCATCCCCAAGCAACTTCTAAAACTATGTTCTTTGTTGTGGGATAGTTAAGTACCATAAAGGACTTAGACCAAAGTATGAATGTAATTAAAAAGGAAGGAGAAACCAAACTCATGAGAGGAAATCATGGAAAGCTTCATGGAAGCGGTGACATTTGAAGGCGAGGTAGGAATCAAAGCAGAAGAGCATCCATTACAGGAAGGGAGCAGAGCACGGCAAGGCCTCAGAGGCTGTTGGAAGGGTGGAGTATCTTCCATGGGGTGACAGATACTGTGGTTAAATGGTGTTGCCATCATTGCTCCCATGCCCTTGGAACTCTCCCCTCACCGGGGTATCCCCCAGAGGCCCCCAGTGTTCTCCACACTTTCCTTTACTCTCAATGAACTTCCCAGCACAAAAGTCATCTATTTCACAGATAACTTCCAGGTCCCTCAGATATGATTAGCTGACTCTCTGTCTGTCCCAGCAATCTGAGCTGTCATTCGTATTTGGCGTGAAGATCTCTAGTTTTCTTGAAGAAATCTATTTGATAACCATGTGATAATGATGAGGACATGTTCGGAGTAAGTAAAGACTTTTCCAGCCAACTGTTTGTAAAATCAGCTCCTGGTATATAAATTATGTGGCTTGTCAACTCATGATCTGGGAAATGTTTTCTGTCACTCTTCAGCGGACAGTTTTCAGTGGTGTTAAGTGTTCTTCCTCACTGATATGGTTAATTAAGAATCGACAGTAATTCTGAGCTTTAGTGGCTTTTACTCTTGAGGGAAGAGGCAATCCGAGGAGACTTGAGGTTTGGTTTCTCTGAATTATTAAGAGCACTATTTTCATGGTTTAACGTAGTGGATTCTGATCAGGATCAGGAGAAAGGCAACCTAATTTTGAATTTTTTTTCCTCTGGAACTTAAAGCACTAATCTTATTTGAAGTACTTCCAGATTTTCATTATACTGTAAAGGGTTTGATTTATAGACAAAGGTATGTGACAATAGAATAACAGTCAAATTGTATTGCTTTTTTAAAATTTATTGTGGAGTTTAAACAAATTTTGGCTATCCTAGCTTACAAAGTCCCAAAGATAAGAAAACTGTTCTCCGCGTGAATAAACTGGGAATGTATCTTGACATCAAAAATTTATTTTCTAATGCCTTTCACGGTTTCTTCATGCTGAGAACCACTTCTTATCTTTTGAACTTTTGAACTCTCTCTGTATCAGGATGAGCAAAAATGAACACGGGTTTCCTTTCAATGGACTGAAATACCACATGTAAAATAAAACGAGTAGAAACTCAAGACACAGCAATACACACTGGCCTATTATGTGATAACAGAATAGGATTTGTACTGGGCTTTAGGCATGTTATATGCAATGTGAAATGAATTTTGAAATAGGAAACACAATAGGCAGCAGCCATTAAAAGGTATGCCTTAAATCTCTTGTAAAGCACATCTCGCTTGAATTCAACTGACAGTAGCAAGTTGGGACCAGGAAATGACTCAGTCAGCATTCTCCTTTCATAAATCTATTTATAGTAGAAACACCATTAACCTTTTAATTGTTTCACAGCTAAAGTTGCTGTGAGTGCCACCTTTAAAAGGGCTCAGGTTCATTAAAATTTAAGGGACCAGTAAGTTCACAGTCTACTCTAATGACCTAGGATGGTTGTGAAGGCTCTAAATATATTTTTGACTCACTGAACAACTGAGGGATTCTTTGTCGTGGCCAGGTGTGCTCCCAGTAAGTTGTTGCATTGTCCCATTTCAACCCCACCAGAAAAGTCTCCCCATTCTCCCTCATCTGAATCCTAGGGTCTCCTAAAGTCCTGTTGAGTGTCTTCTGTCAGTTTTTATTTAGTTGGCCATGTTAATTCTGCAGCTAGATTTTAATTTCATTGAGGGCAAAGTGTGAGCCCAGTAATTGTTTGTTGGATTTAAACTGGTCACAGATAATCTGTTTCTGCAGCCCCTCTATTGCCCCCTCGTAGATAAAAAGTTACCCCAAACTTATTGATAAGCATTGGGAGTTCTTGTTCTGGCTGTGCTACTTATTAGCTGGGTGAGACTATAACATCTCTGGTCTCTAGTTTCTCCTTTATCTGTTAAAACAGATGTTCCAAGAGATATTGGGCTGGCCAAGAAGTTCATTCGTGCTTTTCCATACCATTTTACGGAAAAACACGAACGAACTTTTTGGTCAAGCCACTACCTGTTCTTCAAGGATTAACCAGCCTTAAAATATGTCCCTAATGTGATTTGTTATATATGATTATTTAACATTGGTCCCTTAAATGTAGGGAAATGTCTGCCCAAGACATTATTTTTTCTGTTTGGCTTTATTGTATATTAAGCCTTCCCTGATAAGATGTAGTTAAAGGATCCTTTTTCTCTAAAGAATGTTTCTGGTTGATAATAATGAAACACTCTAATTTGCTTATAGAGATAAAATATTTGATTTTCTAAGAGAAAACTGAGATGGAGAGATATAAAGTCTAACATCAAGGGGATCCAGAAGCCTTACACCATCAAAGTGCATTAAACACCAGGAAGATCCAAGATCATTTGGGATGCTAAGGATCTATTCTTTTTTTTTTTTTTTTTGCGGTACGCGGGCCTCTTACCGTTGTGGCCCCTCCCGCTGAGGCTCCGGACGCGCAGGCCCACGGGCCCAGCCGCTCTGCAGCACGTGGGATCCTCCCGGACCAGGGCATGAACCCGCGTCCCCTGCATCGGCAGACGGACTCTCAACCACTGTGCCACCAGGGAAGCCCTAAGGATCTATTCTTAATCCTGGGATTTGGCAGTAATATTAGGATGCAGATTATACAAAAACAGTAATAAGAGGGAGCATGTGTTCATTTATCCTTTTTACCATGTGATTTTTGTGTGTTTATAAACCTGAAGAGTGAGGTGAACTAGGTTTGTGTGATTGTCAGTTTCTGGAAGTGAATCCTATGGGCTTTGCCCACACTGTGTGTTCAGTTTCCAAGTACTCTTTTTCGCCTTCAAAAAATGGCTTCATGAGAAGTCTGCAGCCTGGAAAAGGGCCCTCACCAGACCCTGCTGCCACCCTGACCTTGGACTTCCAGCCTCCGGAACTGTAGGAAATACATTTCGGTTGTTTATTAAAAAAAAAAAAAAAAAAAAAAGGCTTCAGACTCACTGCCAGAAGATTTTGGTTAGTGGTGGTAAATAATGACCAGAGTAGATTTTAAGAAATCTTATGCCAAGGTGGTACTTTTACAGGCCAAATCTGCACTAGAGGCTCTTGAAATTCTTTTGCTTTAGGAGGTACGTGCTTCGGTTTCACCATTTCTTTTTTTGTCTTGTAGTTTTCCTAAAAGTTATTTCTATTTCCAGTAGATTTTGTCGTATGATATCAGCACACAAGCTGCCCTTTCTATGTCTTAAATTACTTACCCATCTTACATTTACACACTAGTCTGGTTTACCTGACAGTGTATGTTGACATAAAAAATATTTTCATTATCACTTATCCATAATTTTGAAATCCAAAAAGCTCTAAATATTGGCAGGTACTTTTTTGGTTGTTGCTGTTATTTGTCATAAACTAATTTGGTGGCAAAACCTACACCAAGCTGATGTGAGTCTAATTATAGACTTTATTTTATTTAATATGAGAAACCTCAAGTTTCTTTAAATAAATATTAATGGGTTTGGTTAGGGTGTGACTCTAGACACTTCTGGGCACATATGTACCATACTGCCTTTCTAGAATCTGAAAAATTCTGAGCTCCAAAGCAATTTGGCCTCAAGAAATTCAGATACTTCTAACCTATATTTGTAAATATGATATTTGAAGAACATACTGATTTTCACAGGATAATTTAAATTTTTAGAAGTTTTTTTATTCATACCATTCTTTTATAAAATGAGGAATTGCTTTTAAGCAAAGAAGTACCCACCTATTTTTGTTTGTTTAAATTCTGGATGTTGGGTGGTGTAAAGAAGGAAGGTTCAGCTTCTTCTGTTCCCCAGAGTAAAAAAGAACATTATCATAATGTTAATGGATGTTTTTTATCTGAAATCCCAACATTTTATAATATACTTTGTCAAAAGTAAAAAAAAAAAAAAAAAAAAGTTAGCGGATTTTATCATTGAAAAATGTTCCCAGGGACTTCCCTGGTGGTCCAGTGGTTAAGACTCCATGCTCCCATGCTCCCAATGTGGGGGGCACGGGTTCAATCCCTGGTCAGGGAAATAGGATCCTGCATGCTGCATGGTGTAGCCAAAAGTTAAAAAAAAGAAAGAAAGAAAGAAAGAAAAAATTTCCCATTTTAATAATCAGAAAATAGAGATTAGATAGTCCTTTAAGGCTAATGCATGAAAATGAGTTTTATTGTTATTCTCTTAAGCCCATTGCTTCTGTATGAAAGAAGCAGAAACAATGGAATCCATTGAGCAGGATCTCCATGCCAGGCAACATGACAAGGGTTTTCTACATTGTTTCATTTTATTTCATCTGAACAACAAACTCTGTGCAGTTGTACCATGCCTCTAATGTTGAAAAATCATTATTTGGGGATAGCGATAAGGCAAAACAAAACCCATTTCTACAATTTAGATATTTTATTCATTCCAGTTTTATTCTTTGTGAAGTGAGGGTAAAACTTCTTTGGTCCTACTCTTCGTTACTTTTTTTTTCTGCAGTACGCGGGCCTCTCACTGCTGTGGCCTCTCCCGTTGCAGAGCACAGGCTCCGGATGTGCAGGCTCAGCGGCCACGGCTCACGGGCCCAGCCGCTCCGCGGCATGTGGGATCCTCCCGGACCGGGGCACGAACCCGTGTCCCCTGCATCGGCAGGCGGACTCTCAACCACTACGCCACCAGGGAAGCCCTTGGTTACTTTTTATGATGTCTACTTCCAGAGGGTGAACTGGTCTTTTGAAAGGTAAGGTGGTCTGGTTAGGATCAGTCTGCTGGACCCCCTAGTACCAGATTAATATTAATAGAAGTGGACTTTGAAGTCTTTTGCTCTCCTCTGCTTCACAAACTTTCCTTTTTCACTTTCTTCATAAATTTTATTTGGTTCTGTGAAGTCCTTATTTTGACTCCAACAAGCCGCTATATTTTTGAGATTGCATTTGTGATAGATCCATAGCTGTTTAGACTCTGGTAAGCTCTTAGTTTCCAAGGAGAGTCAACCAAAATTCCTAACTCACTTTGCTGTAGTCCTTGCATTTCAAATTAAATATGCTTGTGATATTCTCTTTTGTATGTAGAATCTGCATGACCACATGTTGCATTATTAATGGCCTGCCCAAGGCTTTGCTTCTTGCTGTGACTACTTCAATTATCTCAGAGTTTAAGCTCTTCATCTGGTAGCGTAGGTGGGGCACTTAGTTTCTAGCATGACTTTCTAGCATAGCAGGAAAGAAGCCTGTTCTGAAGAAAATAGGGGTCCTCTTAAGGTGGGGTAGAGTCCCTTGCTAGGGAGTTCTGGTGCCCATGGAGACAGACACTTCAGGAGAACCTAAGGGCCTGGAAGAAAAGTTAATTCTAAAGGACCCCAGAAGCCCAAGGAAGACACTTTTACGTCTGACAGACTGGCCAAGAATTGAACATGAAGAGGAGATAAATAGTCTCACAAGGGAGGGGGGCTACACGTGGGCAGGATTGCAGGTGAGGCTTCCTGCCTCTGTTCAGTGTGGCAGCAAGAGATAGTAGAGCTTTTGACCTACAAATTAAATGCCAGCTGTCAAAAATGTGAGCTTTATGGCTGAGCCTTTGCAGTTGTGTGAGATGGAAATCATATTTGTGAGAAAGCAGCTAGGAATGGAAAGTCTGAATTAAAATTAATTATTGCTTGAAGGAAAGATAAATGCCTATTCTGATTGAACCGGAGGCTAGCAGTGAATCTGTTACACGAACATGTCATCACTGTCTGTTTCATTGTGTACTTCATTTGCCTACGAAAGGAAACTTGTTTTCTTTTGAAAACCATCTTTAAAATTTCTGTGTGTTAGCAAAAAAAGTGGAAATGGCCTAAATGTCCAACAGTGAGGAAACAGTAAGGTAAATTATGGTGTATCCATTACGAGGGAACATTTACGCAGCTATTAAAAATGATGTTTACAAAGAATTTTAACGTTCTATAAAATGCTTATATTATAAGTCAAAAAAGAAGCAGGATACAAATGTAACAACATGATTTTATACAGAAATGTATAAATATTAAGACAATAAGCACAAAAGGAGGGAAATGCATCAAAATGTTTTAATAGTGTTTTATCTCTTGGTGGTGAATTATGGATAATTTTTATCCCCTCATCTACAGTTCTCAGTTTTTGCCAGTTTTTCTATAATGAACATCTATTACTTTTTTCTCAGGATAAATACTTTAAAAAATTCAACTTGCTTCTGAAATAGTTTTCTGACCTGACGTATATTACTGACCAGAGCCACCTGAAGACAACTTCATAAGACTACTCTTGAGGCCACCAGTGCCACAAAATTATTTCTGATAAGAACCTTTATGGTTCATTTGTATTTCATTAAAAACATGTCATTGTGTGCTCTATCTGGGTTGCTATGATTTATTCCACTGATGGTCCAAAAAAAAAAGATGCAGGCAGTGTCCTCTGTTTAAGGTTCTGGAAGCATCCCAGAGCAAGGGGGAAGAGGTAGCTTCACCTCATGGGCTTCAATCTTGTAATCTGGCTCACGATTAACTGACATAACCATATTCAGGAACAAGGAGGCCATAAACATGGCTTCTTCAGACCTATAGTTACTAACTCAGAATTACAGTCTTAACATTTAATCTACTAGCTTTAAGTTGCTAAATAACAAATTTATCGCATTTTTGCCTACTCCAAAGGATGAGATTAACCTGACTTGGCTTTTAGGTGACTCTTACTTCTGTAACCAGTTGGTTACAGGTAGAACTATTTTGCTTACCTAGAACTCAATTTTCTGGCAGCCTATCTGCCTGGAAAATAATTGAGAATCAGGAAGTGAATAATAATAGTAACACGAATAACAACAGCTAACCCATATTGGGTACTTGTTTGTTTTTTGTTTTTTTTTTCCGCCGTACGCGGGCCTCTCACTGTTGTGGCCTCTCCCGTTGCGGAGCACAGACTCCGGACGCGCAGGCTCAGCGGCCATGGCTCACGGGCCCAGCCGCTCAGCGGCATGTGGGATCCTCCCGGACCGGGCCACGAACCCGTGTCCCCTGCATCGGCAGGCGGACTCTCAACCGCTGTGCCACCAGGGAAGCCCCACTTGTTATTTTTTTAACTCTGTGGGGTACTTTACCCCATCATCTCATTTAGCCTTTACAAAAAACATATGCAATTGTATTGCTTTCCCTAGTTACAAATGAGAAAACTGAGGCTCAGAAAAGTTGAGTAGCTTGTCCAAGGTCACACAGCTAGTTGCTCTGGAGCTAGAAACTGAACTACATTCCAAAGCCCAAACGTATACTTAACTAGTACAGTAAATACAAAGTGCAAACTGATGTCACAACGTCTCTATTCAGAAAATGCTGGATTTTAAACTTCAAGTTCTCAAGTAAGAATCACTCTATTTTTCAAATGACTTTTGCAGATTTACAAATAACATATTTGAAAAGAGGAAGAGAGGACTTCTAGAAGCAGGAATTGATAGTAAAAAAGAAGATATGGCTGTAGACTGATAGTAAGAGGAGCTGAAAAAAACTAGAATATATTCTCAAGATCTCTGAAAGCATTATATTCTGGATTGGTTAGGTAAGTCATCCTGTTCACTTTATTAAGTGTACCAATGAGTAAATATGGAACTGGATCATGGTAGATTTATCTTGTCAATAGAATGTTAAGTTCAATATAGTCCTAATTTTTTTGACGTCTCTAATTTTATTATATAACGTATACATTTCATGGAGAAAAGATTAGAATCTACAGATGAGGTAACAAAATAAAAATCTTTCATAATCTCACAACCAGAGATATCCACTGTTAACATTTTGAAAAAGCTACACAATATAAACACAAATGTAAATATAAATATGTATGTTTATGTTTTAACAAAATGGGACCATGCTTTACTTTTTAATATTGTCCTCACTATCGTATGAGCATTTTTAAAAATGTTCTTTGATTATGAAAGTAGAGAGGTATATAATATATTTGAGAATGATTTTCTTCCAGAAAGGATTAAAAAAGAACCTGAAACATTTATTTGATGCTTTAAGGAAAAATGCATATTAATCCAGAAAATTATTTCATGTGGATCAGTTCATTTCTTAATTATGCTGTATCAGTGAAACACTGATGTGCTTGAGTTATCTTCATGCCACAGAGCTCTCATTGTTCTCCTCTATTTAGATTAAACCTTTTAAAGTGACCTTTTTTTTTTTCAGTAAAGAAAAAAGGATCAATAATGAGAGTGATAATTTAAGAGTGTTTTGAAAGGAAGAGTATACATTCCCTGGCTGGAGCTGATGTAATTTAAAGCCATCTGCTTCTTTCACTTGAGATGCAGTTAGCTTTGTACCCATCAGCCTACTTAATTCAGGGGGAGAGGCAGGACCAGCTTCCAAAAACTGTGTTTTCATTTGCTATTTCATTTGACAAGGATTTATCGAGCACCTACTTTGTGTGCGTCCTTGCCTTAGATGCTTACTTAATGCAAAGAGGTATAGGATGTTTCCTCCGTACTCAGTGAAGTCCAGTCTAATGTAGAAAAGCAAATAAGAAGGTAATTGCCATTCAGTATGATAGGTGCAAGGAGAGAAGTGAGCTTGGGGGCTGTAGAAGCACATGGTCCAGCTTCTTTGGCCATAGAGATGCCTGCGTGAAGTGTCTTGAGAGTGAGAAGGTAGGTGAGTGATGACGGGAAGGAGGGTGATAAAGTATGTTTCAGGTAGACTATGTTTCATGTAGAAAAGGTTTTGGGGACTACAGAACAAACATGCTGTGTTTAGGGTCATAGAGATTAGGATCTAAGGCGGAACAAAGCTTGAGAATTGGCCATGGCCTATCAAAGAGGCACTGTATGCCATGCTGAGGAGGTGAACTTTTATCCTAAAGGAATGAGGAGTCACTGAGTATATTGTCAGTGGAGCCTTGAGAAGAACAGCTGTGGTTTTGAGAAATCACTCTGGTAGCTGTATGAAGAGGCTCTCGGTTGTAATAAGAAATGATCAAGATCCGAACTAAGGTGCTGGAGAGAAAGTAGTTGAACTGATTAACTTGCTGATTGTTGGATGTGGGAGGCAAGGGAGTGGGTGGGAGAGAGGGTGACATCATCATCTCCAGGGTAGGTGACCGGGTACACGGTGGTGTCTTCTCCAAGTGAAGAATGCACAGAATGATGCAGATTGAGAGGGCAGGTCAAAGATGATGTGTTTGTTTTGAATGTACTCAGTAGGCAGCTGGATGTGTGGATCTTGAGATGAGAGACAACTGTGTGTCTGGGAATACAAGTGTGAATCCAGGGAGCGGGGTAGGCTCACTCAGGAAGTGTCTGTGGATTCAGAGGGGTCCTAGAGGACCACCATCATTGAAAGGATCAGCATAGAATAAGGGTGTGGGCTCTGCCTCTGGGTTCAAATCCTAGTTCCACCAGTTACTAGGGCAAGTTACCTATTCTCTCTGTCCTTCAGTTTCCTCATCCATAATATGGAGATGACACATATTTCAGTCATAGGGTAGTTGTGAGTCATAAACAGTTAATATATTAAAGTATATGTAGTAGACTGGCTTGTAGTAAAAAAAATTTTTTTGATACCTGTGGCTTTACTCTAACATTATAATGATTAAGGGAAATTTGGCCAAAAAAATAAAAAAAGTTAGGGAAGAATACAGAATAGGTATTGTCAGAAAGGTAGGGGAGGACATCTGTGAGGGGGGAGGAGGTCATAAAAATTAAGGTGGACCAGAGGAAGATGAGTTGTATTAATGTTACAGGAAAGACAAGCCACGTAAGAGCTAGAAAGTATCATTTGTTTTTTTTGTTACAAGAGTTTGCTGGTGGCCTTGGTGTGTTGGGGTCCAGATCTTGATCCTGGCCTGAGGAATGAATGGAAGCTGAGAGTGGAGTGAGCAAGTCGAGACCACTTTTCTAAGGGGCTTGATTGAAGCCAAAGAATAAGGATGGTGGTCAGGGGGAGATAGAGAGTGGAGTGAACATTTATGGTTGTTTTAAAGTATGGGTGAGGGGACTTCCCTGGTGGCGCAGTGGTTAAGAATCCACCTGCCAATGGAGGGGACACTGGTTTGAGCCCTGATCCGGAAGATCCCACATGCCTCAGAGCAACTAAGCCCATGCGCCACAACTACTGAGCCTGCGCTCTAGAGCCCGTGCTCCGCAACAAGAGAAGCCACCGCAACGAGAAGCCTGCGCACTGCAACGAAGAGTAGCCCCCGCTCGCCGCAACTAGAGAAAGCCCACACACAGCAACGAAGACCCAGCACAGCCAAAAATCAATCAATCAATCAATTAATTAATTAATTAAAATGTTTAAAAACAGAAGTAAAGTATGGGTGAATCTAAAGCATTTTATATTAGTTAAGAAAGAACTAGGACAGGGGAGAGGACTGAGCATTGAATTAAAGGAACCCCTTATTTATGCATCAGATTTCCCTCAGTATTTTCTGTGTCTGGCACTGCGTCGTAAGTTGAGTATACTCTCAAGGAACTCTGGTCTTATGCTGTGTATGAAGGTAGATGGCCAGAACTCTAACATCCTTGTGTTCCGGCTGAAGTAAGGCATTGGAGGGACTCTGCCTTCTCATGTCTAAGAACCTCTCCTGAGAGTAGTGGTCTGGGTTAGGGGTAGTAGGACCCCTGGGTGTTGACCTGAAGTATATGAGATCATCTCAGGAGTTTCTTTGGCAGGTCAGACCACCGTGCAGGGAGCCTCCTGAGTGAGGAAAACCCCCTGCAGTCATGCTGACCAAGCTGTTCCCTACATGACCACTGGTAACACCTTCCATTTGGATACTTTCTCTTTCAAAGGCACAGCAGTGTATTGAAAAGAACATGAAGCTAGATAACAGAAAGCTTACTTGTTTCATTCATTCATTCAAAACTATGCATTGAGCACCTACTGTGTGTCAGACAACATGCTATGGGCTGGGATTGCAATGGGGTCAGGAGGGGTGGAGTGCATGCCCCGAAAAGCTTGAATTCCTGTGAGGGAGACCAGCACTGAAACAAACAGTCATGCTCCTGTAGGGAGAGAAGAGGCCCACAGTTCTGTGCAGAGGTCAGGGCATCTCCCTGAGGAAGTGATGGCAAGACTGAGCTGGAAGATAGGTTGGGATTAGCCAGGTGCAGGGAGCAGGGGGAAGAGCTTTCAAAGTAAAGGAACCAGCATGTGTGGAGTTATGAAAGAGTCTGGTACTTTCCAGAACCTGAGAGAAGTTTGGTTAGGCTAGAACATGGAGGGTGCTCTTCGTCCAGCTAATTAAGTGATATCGGGCAACAGTGATGCTGATCTTCTGTCTCCTGCTCTCTAAGGGCAGAAGTGGGAGAAGGATGCCCCCGGAGGCTGCTGTTCTCAGAATGCAGAGATAAAACGGGATTTGTGGGAAAGGACTCTGAGGACCATATGTAAGATGGATTTGGGCACAGAGAAGACAAGGGAGAAACTAGAATCAGGGTGGTCTGTTGGGAAGTTACCTGTTGAGACTACTGCACTGGATATGTGAATGGAGAAAGGAGTGGACTGGAAGAAGAAATCAGTTTGTTAAAGAACAGGAGATGCTGGGATGAGCAATTCCTTGAAAATTCCTGAAAGGAGGCTCACTTGAGAAGGATCATCGTGATGTAATGAAATGAACTGAATTTTCAAAGGGATTCATCTCAGAGGACAGCAGCTGGAAAGCTAACGAAGAGATGCAGAAGGTATATTCCTGGAGAGAACTCAATGAATTTGCGTCAAGGAATTTTAGAAGGGAGTGTTTGAAAAAATTAGATTGAACTCTAACTTTCCTTTGATGAATGCTCTTTTAAGCCCAGTGAATTGGGTAAATTCTACGCTTAACAATAAAGAACTACAAAGTGCTGTTTGTGACTGGCCAAAGCAAACCAGGTTAAGTCCTAGATGCTGTTCTAGCAATGTTAGCCCTGATTTTGTCTATTTCATTTTTTATTGCCAGTTGGTGAATACTAACAAATGTTTGAAGTTTCCAGTATTTTGTTTGGGGTAACATAGCAGGAGACATTCACATTGCCTTAGTAGAGTTAATTGTTCCTGAGCAAATCCGGAGAGACGCGAATCTTGTGCGAAGGCTTTCTAGCAATTATTTGCAGTGGAGTGTGTGGAAATACAGCTCTGTTGATGTGCGTTTGAATTCTGAAAGAGATGAAGGGTGCTGTGAAAATGCATCGTGCTGCATTTGTCAGGAAATGGGATTGCCCCGAGGAGCATGGCCAGTGCCTGGTACAAGCTCACCACTGACCCACCCTGTGAGGACAGGAGGCGGGCGCAGGGTCGATAGGCAATCACAGCGCCTCTGGAGTCTCCCTGGCAGCTGGCCAGGCGGCACTGCTCTGCGCCTCCTTGGAATTCAAGATTTCCTGAGCATGCGGATGGACGCCTGCCTGTTTTAGCATTAACAGTCAAAGAGAAGAAACTTGGGACCTTTAAAAAAAATGCCGTCTTGGTTTGTTATGATTGGACTTTGTTTTCATTTTTCTCAGTGGTCAAAGAATGTTGTTTCCAGCCAGAATATCCTTCCTATGTGTCCCTCAAAAGACTGATTTATGGTTGCTATGGGAACCGGATTATCAGATTTTGAAAATTAGTGTATTTTAGGTCCCTAGACACTGCAACACTGTGTGTGTGTGTGTGTGTGTCTGTGGTTGCTTCTTCCATTTGGAGAAGGAAAGAATAGAATCTTTTTCATCTATTTTTATTAAATAAAGTGAAATATACACCTTTGTTAGGTGAATTGTGGAGTGTGTGGTGTAACATTTCATTCACATTTACTGTGTGTCTCCACTATCTCATTCCCATAGGGACAAATAAACTAAAATGCTGAGGAAGGGGGAGGTTACTTTATGTGATTATAGCTCTATTCAAAGTTTCCTTTTTCACTTCTTTTAATGAAAAATTAAGTGTCACTTTCTCAGTAAAGCTTCCAACTCCCCAAGATCTTGACCATTCCTCTCCCCCCTTCCTTATTCCACATTTTTCATAGCACTTACAACTATCTCAGAAACTATATATTTTGCTTATCTTATTCATTCAATATTTATTGTCCATTTCCTGCATTAGGATGTAAGCTTCATGAAGGCAAGGTATTTTGCCCGTTTTGTTTGCTGCTATATCCCCAGCATTTGAAAAAGTATCTAGCATGCAGTAGTTGCTAATAAGTACTTGTTGAACAAATAAAAAATTAATAATGTCGGGCTTCCCTGGTGGCGCAGTGGTTGAGAGTCCGCCTGCCGATGCAGGGGACACGGGTTCGTGACCCGGTCTGGGAAGGGCCCACATGCCGCGGAGCGGCTGGGCCCGTGAGCCATGGCCGCTGAGCCTGCGCGTCCGGAGCCTGTGCTCTGCAACGGGAGAGGCCACAACAGTGAGAGGCCCGCGTACCGCAAAAAAAAAAAAAAAAAAAAAAAAAAAAAAAAATTAATAATGTCATATTAATATTCATTTTATTGCTATATTGCTTTGCATATGCTCCACAGTAGTATCCATTGCTTTTGGAAATAGCTGTACTGTCCCTATTCAAGTGATGACAACATGCGAATCCCCAAAGAGTGGGGCGTCACCCCTAACACCAGCCACTAGAATACAAAGTTGAGTAGGAAGTGGATGCTGTTCCACAGGGAGCTTACAGTAGAGGAAGGAGGAAGGTGGTCAGTGTAATGCTAGAGTCGACCTCTGGTGGCTTTGGCTGAAAGGTATACATGTTTAGCGAGAACCTGTGATATGCCAGGCACCTTGCTAGTCCCTCACCATTATTCTCCTGTTTTTCTGATGGCAAAACTCAACTTCAGTGAGGTTACATCAGTTTCCCAGAGTTGTACAACCTGAAGGTTAGATGTTAAGACTGGCTCTGTTTAGTCATTTTTTCCCTCTTTTACTGTTTTAAAACTCTGCAAGCTATTCATGTGCTATACCCCAGACAATAAGTTCTGACATCAGTCTGATTGGAAAACATGATGGGGTGAGTTGGAAGGAAACTGGCACTGCATAGCATCGCGGAAGCATCTCAGCATGGAGCTTATCTGTCTGGTCTGTTCATTTTTCTCCTGATTTACAATTATAGAAAATTCAAAAGCAAAACTGAACTACAGTGTTTAGGGATGCATAACAAGCTGATGAAACTGTAAAGGTATACAAGGAAGTAATTGCCATAAAGTCAGGATAACTATTGCTCTAGAGAGGGGGGAAGGTCTTATGAAAGGGTATTAGGGGTAGTTCTGGAGTGATGACCGTGACCTGGGTGGTTGGTACACAGGTTTGTTAGGATGTGCATGCACTTTGCCCTCACTTTTCTCTCTGTGTGTAATTGTTTATCACAGAATAACACGTCACTTCATATTTCACCGTTTTGCCTCTGAGGAGAAATGAAATGAGGGAGGAATGTAGTTGTGAGGTTTGACTGTATCAGAAAAGGTGGCACTTGAAAATCCGAGGTCAAAATGTAAAACCTGTGAAGAGAGAGAGCAAAAAAGTGGCTCTGTCTAGTCTTAAAGCCCAAGCTACAGATATCACTTTGCCTCCTTGGGTGGAGGAATGTTTATCTCTGTACAAATGCCTATTGCCTCTTTCCTGGTAGTCCTTGGTGTAGGTGGCAACATGTGCTTTTTAGGAAACTTAAGCTTAAAGACCTTTAGCCTTTATGAGGGTAGAGATTGTTTAAATTCACATAATTATTTCTAATCATGAAATATTCTGAAATAGTGTGACAAGGCCATTTTGAATGGGAACATTCGGGGCTCATCCTTTAAGGCAGGGGTCCCCAACCCCCGGGCCCGGGACCAGTATGGGTCCACGGCCTGTTAGGAGCCAGGCTGCACAGCAGGAGGTGAGCGGTGGGCGAGCGAGCAGAGCTTCATCCCAACAGCCTCATTCATTCCCCTCCCCCCCGCCAAGGTCCATGGAAAAATTGTCTTCCAGGAAACCAGTCCCTGGTGCCCAAAATGCTGGGGACCGCTGCTTTAAGGGTCTTCTTTGCGAAGCCTCTGAGACCTCTAGGTAAAGTTCAAATGCTTTGTTTTCTAGGTGCCCATAGTACTAGCTTGCATACTTATACACAATCAAATTTTTGGGTAAATGTATTTTTATTTAGATATCTCCTTCATCAGATGGGGGAATGCCTTAAAGGTTGGAATTTTTATCTTAACTCTCTGTGCCTAGTGATTTTGAAATGTTTGAGGAAAACAAATCCATAGAAAGAATTCACAATTCAACCTATAAATCCATAGAAAGCATCCACTGCCTGGATAAAACTGGTGTTTGTTAATCTCCATCGAATAAAGCAGGAGTTGGGGACAAAGGAAAATTGTGTTATGTTTGTGAACCATCCACGCAGAGCTGGACAGTGAGAAGATGTAGGAAGCATTGATTTCTAAAGTGGAAATGCTACTGACATTTGGAGAAAGTGAAAGAAACAACGTTCATAATTAGAATTCATGAATTACTTTATAATTGAACAAATGCTTTCACAAATGTTATTAATTATCACAAAACACAGTGAGATAAAGAGATATAATCCTGTTTTATAGACAAGGAATCTTCAAAGAGGTTAGGATAACTGTGAACTTGACAAAGTCACACAGATGAATTATGGAGTCCACACAGAAACTTTCAATTCCAAATCCTGGACATCTTCCACTGTACAGTGTTCTTTCCAGAATAGGAGACTTTTATCTCAGTATGAGTATGTAGGACTCTGACTTATGTTCTCCATTCATGGTATCTGCAAAAATGAGTTATATATTGTTTGGTTCATTTTTTTTCCTATTCCAAAATGCTCTCATATATAGCTTAATAAGACTCAAATGCATGTTAAATCACATTTTATATTTTATTTTTCTTTCATCTGTAAAATGGGATTATACCTCTCTATCTCACTGAGTAACTTGAAGTGCTTTAAAATAGATAATCTTGTGCAAAATCCAGATGGACACAAGTATTTCATAAACTTAGAAATTGGTTTTATATTCTTGTTTTGGTTTCTGTCTTGCCTATCATGACCTTTCAAAGCTTTGTGGTTAAACCCAGAGTAAAACTCTCCCAATGTTATTCGCCCAAGAAGCTATTAGTATGAGATTTATATATATGACAGGAGGTAGAAGTAATCTTTGCAGATAACTGTTAGTAATATGAAGGAGCAGATATTAATATGGGAAGTGACGGCTTCCTTAAAAATCCCAGGTGAACTTTCGACTTAAAATTAATCCAGCAGGCCTGCAGGGACAGTAAAGAATAGACGGGAAGTCATGTGTCACACCTGCATACTTAAAACATCCAAGTCTGATTTCCCTCCAGCATTACCAATTACACTGATTATAGTTCTTAGTTTTCTTTGCACTTCAACCAAGTTTCCAGACAATTCACGGTAGTTAGATGATCGATCTGTGTACATATTCTTATCGATTGCACTTATCAAAAACCATAATGGAAAAGTTGTCATAAAGATCTCGATTAAATAATACACAAGCTGCCATGGCAAACATCTCATAGTTGAATTTTGGCTGAATACACTGAGCTGCAGTGTTTCACTTCGTATTGATTGGATAGCCTCGTGCTGTGTATGTGCAAGTATGTTAACCTGTGAAGCTAGGGTGAGAATGCTGGGAACGTTCGTGAATTAACTATTGATCTAGAATCTGGAATTCACTCGATAGTTTTTGAAGAACATAGGAGCCTCTGTAAGGATGACAAAATGTCATCAGTTGAAACTGGTTACAGATCTTGATAATTAGGAATACCAGTGTAATCAGACTCTCTAGATTAGTAAGGGCAGAACTAGATTTCTACTTCCTTTTCTTGTTGTTAAAGAATAGCGTTCATACCCTTTGTTGAATCAGTGCTCTTTTATAGAGAAGCTCTTCTCATCTAAAGGAATAACGTAAAATATGGGGAAACTACATCAGCATGAAGATGTTCATAACTGCCTAGTTTAGAGAAAGGAGAAGCTGAAAGAAGCCTATAGGACGTGATGTATCCACTTGACAGAATTTGGGAGGCATTGAAAGTTACGTTTATGAGGTCTTAGCAATGTGGAAACTGCTTTGATATGTTGCTAGGTGAAACATTATTTTACACAGGTAAAATTGTAGATAACTTACTGTTGTATTTTTCACAAATATGTATATGAAAATAGATTTATGGAAAATAGTAATCATTTAATTACTCTTGTTATCAGCATTTTGCAGATCAGTGCTGTTAAGTAACTTGTCAAGGTCACACAGCTACTCAGTGAGAGAGTTTGGACCTGATCCCAGCATTGTCTGCATCCCAAGACCATGCCTTAAGATTATAGTAAACTTGTAATATTGCTTCTTTGACACTTAAAAAATATATATCTATTATAAGGAAAATTAATGAGAAATCCAAAATGGTGCCATAAAAAGTTTTTCTTTGACTTAATTTGTTCAACTTTAATTTTCTTTCCACTTTCATTTTTTCCTATACTCATTCATTCTTCTCTTTCCTATTCTTTTCTCCTTCCCCATACTTTTGTAGAAGAGGAAAAAGTTTTCCTTGACTCTTAGGGTCCTTGGCTGGGTTTGAAAATGAGACTAACAATGATTAACAGGACTAAAGCATACACACTTACTTAATATCAATTTTATGTGATTCAGCAGCCTTCATAGGGAAATGAAGACCCAAAGAAATGGTAAACCTGAGTGTTTTTATGCTAACTTTGAAGAAGAGCGGACATTTGTGGAAAGATATGGTAAGACAGAGTAGCAGATATGTATAACAAAATGTGGTAACTTAGTGAGGCTGTTTCCTTTAGATTCTTCTCAAAGACTCCAACTTGGCATGTTGGCATCTTGGATGTTCATTTTTCCTCCAGGTATAGGGAGGGTGCCTGTCACAGGAGGGCCTTAAGACCTGCTTCAGGGGAGAAGGGAAGGTGGAGGGTTAAGGTCAGAGAACCTTCTTGCTTCTGCTCTTTTCTCAAACTTCTTCTGCTTAAAATATTCAATATGCCAAGATACTATATTTTGGGGCAATGTGTCCTGAACCTCATCACTTTCAGTTCTCAACCAGCAAGAGCCATATTTCTACTAAGACCGTGTTCCGGTGGATAACTGAATCACTGCCTCACCCAGCCTCCCCTTTGTTCCTGACTGGTCTTCTCCCATCCTCGGTCATTTCCTCTTGGACGCCTCCCACCTATCTTAGTTTATTCCTTCTCTTCCACTGGAAGTAACCAAGGGAATTTCCAGACCCTCTTTGTGGAGGGGGTGGGGGTCACACTCATTTAGTCTCGTATATTTTAAATCTGAGCAATTGGAAATTTCTACTCCTGCTCTTTAGTTCTCATTTTAGGAGCTGCCTTTCTTGGCAGTAATGACCGTGGAGCAAACGTTAACTGTTTCTAGAGAATTCATACTAATTTGGCCCTTTAAAAGTTTTAAGCAGGAAGACTATTTTCCCTGGCCTCCCAGAGGTAGTGGGTAGAGGTGGAAGATGCTGGTGTTTATCTCATGTTTTTAATTAACATGTTTGTTTTTAGGGTGTCTTTTCTTCTCTGACATTCTCCCTCTGGACTCAGCAAGTTTTTGAATCGTTGGTTCTCCTGCCGTGAGAACATCCTTTGAGAGAGGCCCTAGAGAAGTTAAGAGACCCTGGAGATCTCAAGAGATGTTAATTAGTAGGAGTAAATAAATGGCTTGTTTATTTGTATGCGCATTTTAATGCTGTCCTTTCCTTTTTTAAATTAAGAAGTAGAAAATGTGTTTGTGCTTAAATGTAGTGTAAAGTTTCCCATATTCCTTTGGGTGTTGGTCTATTTTCCCTGGTTGCAGTAAATATGTTCAAAAGAGTTTTATCTCTTGAGAATGGCCTTCCCCCATTTTATTGCCTTTTATTGCCACCCCTATCCTTGCACAGAAATATCATCTGAATGGTAATAATATTTTATCATCTGCTATAGTAACCATACTTGCTTATTTTCAAAAATTATACAGGACTAGAGTTGAAGAAACAGAGGCTCGGGGCTTCCCTGGTGGCGCAGTGGTTGAGAGTCTGCCTGCTGATGCAGGGGATGTGGGTTCGTGCCCCGGTCCGGGAAGATCCCACATGCCGTGGAGCGGCTGGGCCCGTGAGCTATGGCTGCTGAGCCTGCGTGTCCAGAGCCTGTGCTCCGCAACGGGAGAGGCCTGCGTACCGCAAAAGAAAAAAACCAAAAAACAGAGGCTTGGGAATTGCCCATGATTTGCATAAAACCCTTTTCATCCAAAAGTATAAAAATTATAGTGACTGAGTAAAAAGGAACCTTTAGAATGTCTTCCCCATTCTTATCTTCAGGCAGCCTCACACTTAAGACTGCTCAAGGAAATGAAATGCTGGAAGCCATTAAAATTATTTTCAGAACTCTTCCTGGTATCCTCCTTCCAAAATATAGTAAGTCAAGCTATTGGAACTTTCTTATTAATACTTTACTTAATCTCTTACAGCAGAATTCAAGCTTGTTATTTTACATCCTATTCAAGAGAAGCAGTATGGAATAGTGGTTAAGAGCATGAATTCTGGAGTTAGTCCACCTGGGTTCAGATCGTGGCTTGGCCACTTACTACCGTGTGACACTGGGTAAGATAGTTTATTTCACTTGGCTGTAGGGTTCTCCTCTCTAAAACCGGGTAAAACTAGGTATGAGAATTTAGTGAGGTACTATATCTAAGATACTTAGAACAGTGCCTGGTACAGAGTAAGCACTAAATGATCTTTATGAGATTAGTCTTACCGTTAAAAGAGGAGAATGGTCTTCACATTAGAAAGGGTAGAACGATAGTTGAAGGGGAACTGAATCTCAAGATGTCAGGAGATAGTAAGAAAGCCCCAGTTTGAGGTTTTTAATCCTAGACTAATTACATTCCAGATTCTTGAGAGAATGTGTGTAGGTTATGACAGAACCATTTTTGGTAATCATCTTGGAAGCTTGGAGATATTTCTGAAGACAATTAAGAAATAAATGGTATTTTCAAAAGCCATCCAACAAAACCTAATGATAAGGTTGTGCACATGATGGACTCGATTATAATACCGTTAGCTGGATTTGCAGATTTGTACTCCTACAATTACAGTGTTAATTAATGGCTCATGAACATTTTTTGTTGCATCAGGAATTTGAAGGAGTTTACAATTAGAATACCAATAATGAAAGAAATAAAATGTAAATAAAAGTAGAAAGTTGGCACTATGGCACAGCAGAGCCCAAGCATGGGACCTAGGATCTAACGTTATATGTTACCACTGAGCTTTAGATTGAGCTCTGACGTTCTTGGCAGCCAAGATGACAAAGGAGATGTGATCCATTGTGTCACTGTCATTATCCCAGACTAGAAACAGGGGAATTTTTCCTTAGTGCTGATTTTTAAAAGACATTTTTCACATGGGACCATAAATGATGAGTATTGATTTAATAGGCAATTCCTTCAACAATACGTTTTGATGCAAATGCTCTTTCTTAAAACAACCTTAGGAAAAAAGTCTAAAAGGTATTATTAAATGTCTGTTCAGCAAAGGCACTATTGTGAAAGGCTAAGCTGATTTGCTCTATGTATGTGAACTTCATGTAGTCTGACTTGATCCAAGATGTAGTTTAGAGATTGACTGTATATCCTTAAGTAGTGTTTTTCAAGTCATTTCTCCGGTTGGGAATTTTAGCAAGACCAGTATGCTTTAAAAATCAGCTTGGAAGTTAGTTAAGTCAGCCCACTATGAGGAAAACCATAACATAATTCTCCACCAAATCTTGAAGCTCAGAGTTCATGAGAGGTGCCAGGGCACTTGGTTGGGTGGCAGGGGGTGGTGAAGGAAGAGAAAGACTTGAGGGGTAAAATTAAGCAGTTTCAGCTTTAGTTATTTTTACACATGGGGTTTTTGGAAAAGACTATGCGACAAACAATAAAATAAATTATTTTGTTTAAAAATTTGGAAAACTACCATCATGTTGCATGGTCATAGTGATATTGGTTTAGTTAGTCATCCTGGCAATAAAAAAATCCAAAAGAAACTCTCATGGATTGGTTTATTTTAATAAGAACTTTTTCTGAAGATCTAGCCAAATGATTAGTTGCACAGATTACCTCCTGAAAGGGGTGCGGAAAAGGGGAAACAGACAAACAAATTCCAATTGCCTTTTGAAGAAAAATTTCTGCAGATACTAATTTTAGTTTTAGAGTAATTAATACTAATCTATAACCTATTAGCCTTAACTTTGGCTAGAAAACAGAACAAATTATATATTTCTAGACCAACCTAGGATTCTAGGTTCCTCGACCAAACTAGAAGAATGAAAATAAAACCATGTATCAACATACAGGATAATAATTACTTTTCTAATTTCTGTGGAAATGGAGACTGCATGCGATTTATCTGATTATTTACAACAAACTTGAGACACTAAAACACAGCAGCCATGCTCCACATACCAGTAGAGATTATTTGTTCTGCTTTGAAAGCCCTCATTCTTCCAATGTTAAAAAAAAATGCAAGTTTTACAGAAGCATCAATAACTGGGTGTCTGTACTGCTATCATGTATCGATAGCTTAGGTCACACCTAGTCCCTGCCCTTAGTGTTAAGGACAATTCAAGGGAGATAAAAAGCTATCTTTAATCTCTTAGGAAATGGAGAAATACAGATAAATAGAGATGAAGCCTTTCTCTCTCAATCCCTCCCTCTATATTTGGAATAGCGCTTTAGCATATCTTTAGACATAAGACTGTTGTATATTAGAGTCTTTTACCCCTCCTGGAACCTTTTATATCCCTAATCCTAAAAACTCAGTTAGGATAGGGTCACCGTTAATTTATTATGTAAACCAGGACCCCTTTGAATATGGAAGTAGTTAATGACAAGACAATAAGCAAAAATGGAAGGGACTGTCCTGGACAAACTCTATGTATAGTGTCCTAGAATCTAGGTATAAACAGTTGCAGGGATCCTAGAGTGTGAAGGGTTAAGGAAGTGGAGAAATGTGTGATTAAAATTAATAAAACACATTCACTATTTACCCGTTGAAGTATATAAAAATATAGATAAGAAATTATAAATCCCCTGTAAACCTGCTTCCTAGAGATAGCAATTGTTAATATTGGGGTGAGTGACTTTCCACCTATAATCTTCATGCAGCGTAAAGAACATGTTTCTTTTTCTTTTTTTTAAATCAGTATCCCTTTTAACCATTGCTTTGTATCTGTTGCTTTTACTTAACTTAAATCATAAGCATTTCCCTGAGTCAAATATTATTTAAAAAAATTTTTTTAGGGCTGCAAACTATTTTATCTTATAGTTATACTATAATGTGTTAATCTCTCCATATCATTGGTATTTTGAGTTATTACAGTTACAAAATATGATGAACATCTTTGTAACTCACCTTTTGAGTGGAAGTCTCATAATTTCTTGAGAGTAAATTCTGGGAAGTGGAATTCCTGAGTCAAATTTTCAGGGCTCTCGATACATATGTGTGTGTGTTTATGTGTGTGTGTGTACATGTATATATACGTATAAATATATATGTATATATAATTTAAATTGTTGTCCTTCAACAAGTATGTTGAAAATTGTTGTCCTTCAACAATTATGAAGGAAAAGTTATGTGGCAAGTAAGTAGGAAATAATTACTTCATTGGAACATCCTTTGCTTTATTAACTTTGGAGAAATCATGAAATCTTTTATTTTTCTCTCAATGTTTTTATGAAATGACAAGCAGTATGTCTGGGGTTGGTCATGAAAATACAAACATGTACAGAAGTTTTTTACATGTGTCATTGGATTGAAAAATGAAGGGGATTTAGGCTGCCAAGTAAGTGTTCAGTTGGTCACTTATTTTTTATTGTTTTATTAAAAAATTTTTTTTTGGTTGCGTTGGGTCTTTGTTGCGGTGCGTGGGCTTCTCATCATGGTGGCTTCTCTTGTTGTGGAGCACGGGCTCTAGGCACGTGGGCTTCAGTAGATGCAGCATGCGGTCTCAGTGTTTATGGACATGGGCCCTAGAGCAGTGCGTGGGCTTCAGTAGTTATGGCGCATGGGCTCAGTAGTTGTGGCTCGTGAGCTCTAGAGCGCAGGCTCAGTAGTTGTGGCGCACGGGCTCAGTTGCTCCACGGCATGTGGGATATTCCCGGACCAGGGCTCGAACCTGTGTCCCCTGCGTTGGCAGGAGGATTCTTAACCACTGTGTCACTAGGGAAGTCCCAGTAGGTACTTTAGACTTAAGTGCCAATCAGGTGGAGTAAGTGACGTGGTGGTGTGAACATCAGGGCTTCTAACTTGAATGGACATTCCCAATGAGGTGAGAGGGCACTTTGGTGCATGAGAGCAGCATTAAGCTGGGGAGTGACCTCTTTGCTTAGCTGCAGAAGATAAGTCAGGTTATTTTTCAGAAGCTTAAGTCTATCAGACTGGCCTTGTTATTTATTGGGATGATGGATAGTTAACAACAGGGGCTCATCCTCGAGGGCTGTTGTGATCAAGACACAGCAAGTGAATAGAACATGTAGTCCATTCTAGTGGATCTCAGGAGCTACAAGCAGATCTTTGACTGCCCATGAAGGGCTTTTATTGGTTTGTTTGCTTTTTAAATTTGTGGATGTCATCAGCAAAGTCCCTTCTTACTCTATTCCAAATAATCTGTTGGGGAAAATTCCGGCTCTGGTTAACTTTTCCTTGTTCCTCAAATTTGAGGGAAGAGAGTTGAATGATCCACCATTCCAAAAGGATTCTTGTGTAGCCATGTCTTGTTGGAGGAAATAAGGCAAGAAAGCTTCTAGACCTGATTATAGATCCTCCATGGTGCTCTTCAAGGAGTGCATCCTCTAATCTTCTCCCATCTAATGAGGACATTTCATGAGGCCAGTACAGTGTCCAGGGTTGTCTGGGACTGAATCTCTAGACTCAGGTGACTGAACTCTCTAGTAGGGCTTGGTTGGTATATTATATGAGAACACAGTGTTAATTGGGCACCTCAGATGTGCTGGTAATACATGTAAATCCTCTAAGCTAATAAGCTGTTTTGGATTTCTCCGTTTCTTCATTAAGATCACACATATCTTAAGGAGAGTTGGCCATACTACCATGCTGTGTGGAGGGTGGATTAGCAACCACAATCCACCAAGCTTTAAGGTGAATCTTTCGATCCTTCATAGACTTTTAATACCATCAGCTTAGACAAGATAACTGTGCAGACAGGGTAAAAGAAATAGGACGTCATTCGCGGAGACAAAAGTTAACATATTCTTTCTAGCAGATAAATAATAGAAAAGGCAGTATTGTCCAAGAGAAAACAAAAATAATATCAAAAGAGTTTCTTGGGACATACTTTGAACTCCCCCCTGCTAATTATGCAGAGGAAAATTACCGTGCGCCACATCCACCAAGGTTAGAAAAGGAGGAGAAAATGTCTTTAAACTGCAGACTACAGTGTGAGAGATTTAGATTGGTTATAAGGAATAATATTCTGGTAGGATAGTTAAACACTGGACAGTGTTACCCAAGAGACGTTGCAGGCCTAGAAGTGGGGCGGAGGAGTTGCAGGTACCTCTGACCCCTGAATGCATTACGGTAAGTCTTTAGAGAGCAGTGGGAAAAAAGTTATGTGAAAGAAGTACACAAGCTATGGTTACAAAGAATTTTCGGGACTTGACGGAAAGAAGGAGGAAGAGCAAAGAATCACTCCTAGGCTAAAAAAACATCATCTCAGGGATGGTGGAAGAGTCGGGGTGCTAATGCACGTCAGAATATAAAAGAGGCACAGAAGGAACTGTCTAGACAAGAAAAACACACTGTGAAAAAAGGATCGAGAAAAAGGGAGAGGAATTAAAATGTTAGCTTGCTATGTTTATAGCAAACAGTTATGTGCTTGTAGAAATGTTTTGGTTTGGTGTCTGGAAAATATGTGTAAAATGTAAATAGCTCTTTATTTAAAACATTTGAATTACTTTCTCTGAAGAATATTAAATAGTGATAGATTGTGAATTGGCTGAGATATTTATGGGCTTTCAAGGAGAAGGATAAGATCAATGGTCTCCTACAATCAATTCTTAAATTATGATTCCTTCATCATTATTGTGATTTTTGGTGCTGAGTGTGTGCTCTGAGGTTCCGAGTGCATGTGGGTGTCATTAGACAAATGTTTACTAAGCAAACTACTAAGGAAAACGGCATGGGTTCCAAAGATGTGATGCATTTTTCAAAAGGAGCTTGCAGGATCCTCAGGGAGATTTGACGGTAGCAGACACCATAAGGGCCCCTGGGAGATACGAGGCGTTTCTACCAGAGCTGAGAGCTGGCAGCAATGAGTGTGGGCTCTGTGAGAACACACAAGGCTTTCCTGGAGGGATGGCATTTGGGCTGGGCCTTGGAGGGGAGATGGAGGCTTTGACGGATGGAGATATGCAAGCAGAGGGAGACAGGCGTCCTAGGAGCAGAGAACAGTGGTTGGTAGTACAGAGAAGCTCTACATCTAATGTGTGGTGTTTTCCGAAAGCCAACAAAGGCTTTTGAGGAGGAAAGAGCACCATAACCTTGAAGGAGAGAGAAGACAGGAAGACCAATTAGGCAGCAACTGAGTTAGTTTAGGCAAAGGAATGATGGCTTGTCCTAGGTAAGGAAATGAAAATGACAAGAGTCGTGAGGGAGAAACTGTGAGAAAGACCTGAGTAGGTGAAAAGGGGGAGTGCAGAGAGAACCAAAGATGGGAGGACGCTTAGTAGAATGTTGAGGCCATTGATAAAAACTAGACAGACGGAAAGGATATTGATAAGCAAGTCCTTAGAATCAAAACCTGCTTCTCTTCTGCCTGCTTTTCTTTCTTCTCTCCCATCCTCCCTTCTGTCCCTTGCATGAAGCCTCTGCTTTGTGCCTGCTCTGCTCAACGTAAAGTAATGAAGGGAAATAAAAACATGCAAATGACATCCCCTTGCCTTTTAACTGCTCACCATTTAGTTTGGGGAATAGGATCTATGCATACTTCGGAAATAATTAGCACACAGTTAAAGATAATATAACTACCCGTGTGAGTGCAAAAGAGAAAAATGGTGGGCTAAGGTCTCTGTCCGGCAGAAGCTAAACTTAGAAGTGGATATGCAAAGTGTGGTCTATTTTAGTTATGCATCAGGTAATAAATGGGGTCAAGGTCATTGGTTCTGGTTCTAGTTTGAACCAGATTTCTCTTTCAGGTACCCTTGAAGATGTTAGCATGTCTCCATGTGTTGTCACCCTTATATTCAGAGATCAGAGGAATATTAAAAAAGTTTATGACAAGCTATTCCTGCCCTCTTATTATTTATGGAGATTTCTTTTCCCTAGGAATTACCTTGCAGATAATTCATTTTTTAAAGCTTTCCTGCATCTCAAAAATATTTGTTGAATGAACAAATAGAGTGACTTTTTAAATTAATTTAACCCCAACTTTCAAATAACATCATTCCTAGATGAAGTGAAGCCTTCAAATGATTTCAGGGTCAGATTTATCGTGGTCATACCTTAGTGTAGGAGTCCAGCTTTGGATTTCACATCCGGCAGTTGTGAACTAGAAATTTTAAACACCACGCACCCATCCCCTGTCTTTAAAGGACCTGTGACTTCAGTAGAAGCTCTAAGAATTAATTTTATTCCAAAATGTTAAAAGAATCCAAAATGGGCTGGTTATTTTGCACTTCCCTGTTAATAGCACCCAGGGATAAATACTGGTATCTTTTGTTGCCATCTGTTTTCTAGTTTCTCTATTTTTATGTCCTGTTTCTATTCTGTTAAAAATTCTCTTCTATTTATAAAAAGTACATATAGTTGGCAATATGAGATTTTTTTTTTGCGTCTTCGTGTATTTGATGAGACAAACTACTAGATCATTTTGGAAGACAGTGATTTGTGAAATTTGAATATGAAAAACCAGTAGCAAAGAGAAGGAAAGCAGTGGGGGTATTTGCCAGACGGGAGATGCCTTACTGCTCTTTGGCAGGCCCTGAGAGCCACTTGATAGGAAAAGGCTCACTGAATCTAATCTTTTGATACTCAGGGCAACTGCTGACTTCAGAACAGGTACTGTCTCTAGAAGGAGTAGAGAGTGATCCCTGTGGGGCACTAGAAGGCCTTTTTTTCCTATTTCTCCTCTTTCGGGTCTCTGTTCTCTAATTAAAATAGGTGTTTTGGAAAAAGAGAACATGAATTCTGAATACAGTAATAAATTGTATCCTTGCCTCAGATGGAATTAAAATGACTGCAGACTTGAAATTTCCCTGCCTCTGAAAACTTAATTTGATATTTTCTGTTACACACCAAGTAGTGATTTGCAGAGGCACAGACTGCATCTAATCTTACATCTAATTATCTGATCATCTGAATCGCAAATACAGTAGTTAAAGGGTGTCTGTTTAAAGGGCAGCCGCAAAATGTAAATATTAAAAAGGAGAGCTCTCTAGTTTTCAGGAAGCAGACATGGAGATTTATAATAGCCATTATGTTATTCACGGTGTTAGGTCAGCAGGTCACATAAAAATGTGGTTACGTTGTTCTGTCGCTAAAATGTGAAGATAATTCTGAAGTCTGTGCTGAGCTTGTTTTGACAATTAACCTCCATTAGTATTCTAGGCCACATAAGAGCAAAACTCTTAAAAGGCTCTCTTTTTCATGAATGTACTGTCAAATTGACTTCATTTAAATAGGACTGTAGCCACAGTAAATGATGAGTTGATATTTATACAAAGCATAACCTTAATTAAAATATTAAACGCAGTGTTCACGGAATTATTGTACATTTATATGTAATAGAGTAAAAACATTGCATGGGACTGTTAAGCTTTTTGTACGAATCTAATTAACTTTGACAGGCTCTGGGCTTTTCTCCCCCTTATTTTTAGAAGTGCTGTAGAATAAATGTTCTTGCATCTGGAAAACTTCAAACAGTTTGATCAGCAGTTCAGATCTGATTTAAAATGTACGTATTGAGATGCTCTCTTAGACGTGCAGGGCTCAACTTCTTGTGGCAGGAAGGCAGATGCGGAAGGGAGAACAGCTGTAGACTGGTGCTGCCAGTGGGTATTGTTTTTGTCACAATTTACTGTCAAGCCGCTACCGCTGTGAGCAGGTCTTTGTATATTAGGCTCTGGTTAATGAAAAGGTGAACTCGCATGGCTGATTCCCTGGAGGGCGATTAGGAGGGAGATATTTCTCTCCACCCTTACACTTCTGTAGCCCTGAGGGAACAGAGGCACCAGGAGCAAATCTAAATTCCCACGGAGCCCAATGACTTCCTGTTTGGTAAGTGAGGGAAGGAAGTCCTCCTGCAAACAGTGAATTAGGACATTGAGGATAGTGCAGTTTTTGTTCTCCTGTTCCTTCCCTAAAATCTAACTGAGGATCAGCACTGAAAGAAGCTAGGAATTTCTCAGTCTAATTGCTATGATTCAAAGGTAACAATAATAGCAACAACAACAGTTATATTTTATTCAGCACCAATTGTGTAGCAATTGATTTGGGAACATGACTTTTTCTAAATTTTTAAACATTTTATTGAAGTATAGTTGATTCACACTGCTGTGTTAATTTCTGCTGTACGGCAGAGTGATTCGGTTATACGTATATATACATTCTTTTTCACATTTATTTCCATTATGGTTTATCATGGGATATTGAATATAGTTCCCTGTGCTATACAGTGGGACCTTGTTTATCCATCCTAGGTATAATAGTTTGCATCAGCTAATCCCAAACTCCCAATCCTTCCCTCCCCCACCCCCCTTCCCCTTGGCAACCACAAGTCTTGCAAACATTATTTTATTTAATCTTTACCCCATCTCTGAAGAAGATACTATTTCCAGTTTACTGATGCGGAAACTGAGGCCCAGAGCCTCTGTCATCCTTCCAAAGGCACATAACTACAAAGCATCAGTGCTATTAAAATGCGAGAAAAACTGTAAATTGGCGTTGAATATTGAAATAGATAAAAATTAAGTGTAAAAGTGTAACACAACAATATGTATTTCATATGGACCTATTTCTGTAAAAATGCAAAGGAAGAATGTGTGGCTATATATACACACAGACACATGTATATTGATACAGATAAAAAGAAAGAGAACTGAACATATTAGATGGCTGACAGTGGTTATTTGAGGTGGCTGAGCAGGGGAAGAACAAGTAGAACAGTTTTTTCAAGTTTTTTTCATTAATTTCTTCAATTGTTACAATCTTTAATTCATGTAATTAAAGATTAATTACAAAGGGTAATTAATTAAAGGGTAATTACAAGCTTAAAGATCCAGAAAGGACTTTTGCTGCCAAAGTGAACATTTGAAAATGAGAATACTAAAAAAGAAAGTGTTGGCAGCTCTAATTTCAACTAGGGCTGTCTGACCCCAACATTTGTGCTTCTACTAAACTATGTGGCTTTTTAAAATGTGTGATTAATATTAAAAAAAAATCCCACGAAAGGGGATGGTGAATCTCTGACCTCTCTTTGGTCCTTGGGAAATCCTGCTTATCCATTGCTGATTTGAGGATACATCAGAATTCCATCCTTAATCTATTTAAGCCAATCAATATATATCGAGTCCCTGTGATGCACCAGTTGCACTGTGAAGCCCAGAGGAGGCTGCAGAAATGAATAAGGCACTGATTCTGCCCTTTTAAGGTGTTTAAAGCATCATGAACAGACAGACTTATGCCCAAACAGCTGACAGACAAGGCTTAGTGTCATACGTGTGTTGACAGTGGGAGAAACAGTGTGCCATGGGACATTTAGGAGGGGACAGTTATAGGGCTAGGGCTCACGTGACAATTTGTCGGGTACCTAGGTAGATGTCTAGGAGCTGGACGTGATGGAAGATGCCAGGATGTGGCCTCTGTCCTCAATGACTGTGTAATGTTGTAGGAAAGAGAACATTAAAACACGAGAAAAGAAAGAACAAGAGAAGCCAGGAATAGTACGTAATGGACTGCTTCGTAATATAAGTCAGGCCCTAAGTGAAGTAAGAATTCAGGAAAGGCAGTGATCACTGTGGGTAAGAATTGTAGAAGAGGGTTTCATAAGGAAGTAAATTATAGTACCAGTATGGTTTCTGCTTAGCAGTTGCTCTGTGAAAGAGTAGTGGCCAGGAATCCTAGTTAGTCTGCACTTTAAAATTGGCCTTTGAGTGGAGTCTCTCTTCATTCTCTGACCGTTGTTTAAAAAAGGACTGAATAACAATTAAATCCATTCATGGCTGAGGCATTTAGTTTATATGTATATACACACATACACATACATGCATTTATTTGCTATATTCATATAAATCAGGCATCACAGATGTCTCCCTTTCTCTCTCTCTTCCCTCCTTCCCTCACTCCTTTGCTCTCTCCATCCCTCCCCTCCCTCTCTTTCTCCCTCCCTTCTTTCCTTTTTTTCCTACTAGTATTTCTCACACATTGGGCACAGAATCAGGCACACTTGGTTTAAAAAAGAGAGAGATTTCTACCCTAAAGAATAGGAGACTAGAAGTGTAAAGGAGCTAGCTGTTTAGGGAGTTTCATTTGAACAGATATTAAATCTGTGTTCTAGATCCTTCTAGTAGTACCGTGATCATGCGTCTAAAGTATCTAGCACAGTGCTAGTATATTCTAGATGCTTAGTAAGTGTTAGTTCTCTTCTCCATCCTCTCCTCCCACCTTTCCACAAGGCTTTAGTGATCCAGTCTGGGGAGAAGAGAGAAAAGCCCACATGGGAGGGACTGTAAAAAATAATCTAAGACTGAGGGTTGCATATTTGGAAAAAATTTGATGTTCAGTAATCAATTCCTGCCAATGTCTCAATATTAGGGTGATTAGGTCTATTATTGAGCGACCCTGGACTTCCTTAGAGTGAAGATAAACAATGTAAGTATATTAAAAATGCATATGCATCTAGAGCAAACCACATACACTGTTAAGTATCTGGGATGCTTATTTTTGAAAAAGATATTTCTATCATATTGACTTTTTACCTATTTTTTTGTTTTTAATCATTCTAAAACAGATAAAAATCTTTCACAGCCTGTCTGACTCATACTTCTTTAAAGACTGAACTTAAGACTCAGCCCTTGCATTTTTTAAAGTGATAATTTTTTAAGTTATGTATGTACTCTCACCATAGAGAATCTGTAAAATAAAGGAAGTATAAAAAACAAACAAACAAAAAGACATAATCCTACAAGCTGGAAAAAACTGTTGTTAGCATTTGGTTTCAAGTTCTTCTAGTCTTTTTAATGCTTATTTATATTATGGTTATTGTATATATTTGGTTGCGATTATACTTTTTAGATTTGACTACACAGTTTTTTAGTGTGATTCAGTTTAAGACCATTACTCACTTTCACAATAGTTCTGAGGGGGACATAGAGAAGAGGCCTGTCATTGAACCTGATCGGGCTCCATGCCAAGGCTGCCCTCTCCTCTGATGTCATCCCCCAGAGTGTGGATGGCCAGGGAGTGACCTGGGAGGAACTTCTGCTCTGTGCCTGACGGGGCAGACTGGGAGGGCAGTTGCTCATGGCAGCTGGCTGGCACACAGGCTCTTGGACGGCTGACTGGACATGGTCAGAAACAGGAAACACGAGTTAACTGGCACATATCTTGGGATCCAAGTTCAAGCAGAATAACAAGTTAGGACCTGATATGACCTGAATGTGGTGGACCTGTGGGATCGAAACAGAGTTGGGAGAAGAGAAAACATTCCAAGAACATCTTTAGTCAGACAACAGACTTGTATATTCAACAGTCTTTTCTGTCCTCGCTGGGTTTTAAAGCCACTGAATGCATTTATGCCAGACTGTGGGGCTCCAGAACTCAGGTGTATGAATGGTTAGCGTGGCAGCACGTTTGGAAAGGGAGACAAGGTGTTTATCCCAGAACTTCGGCTTATATGTATTTATTTGGGATAGTTTTGGGGAGTCTTGTGGACATTGTAGGGGAAGGGAATGTTAAAGTGTCCCTCCCCCAACAATGACTTGGTTCTCTTACTGATTATTTCTTTGGAGCCCAAAAACTACCCTTAGTCCAGGAGAACTCTTGGAGCCTTGTTTGAGGGAAGGTCCTTCTCATCTGAACTGACTAGGGATTCTATGCAAGGTCCCTAGGCCCATGGTGGTCCAGAAAATCCATGTCCTTCTGTGTTGGATGACGGATCGCAAATACTTCTTGATTTAATATATATTTATTAAGTACCAACCATGTATCAGATACTGTGCAGAATACTATAGATATAAAGACTAATAGAAATGGTTCTTATCCTGAGGAAACAATATACAGAGAGATAGATTTGTAGGGAGATTAATATAAGCCTTGGAGTTAGAGGTGGGGTTATGCTTTTTGTCCAGCCATGGGCGTTCAGTAGTGAGTCCTAATGAATGATTGTTGAATGATTACATATTGCATTTACCTACTTACTATCACCTTTTATCAAAAGCAGAATTTTGCACATAACTTCTGTTTATGCAAAGCTTCTCATGCTATTACTTGTGTTTTGAAACCTGAACAAATACATGACTGTCATTTTTTCCCTGCTGTTTCTACAGTGTGCTATTTTTTTAATTGTCCTCTTTACATACTACTTTCTCCTCAATTCAACATTTTATCTCATTTATAATCCAGTAAACCAGGAACTTGACTTGGGATGTTACCCGTTTTATTATTCCTCCAATGATCTTTAGAGGCAGTTTCGGGATTATAGCAGCAGTTCCTGAGACTCTGAAATGGGATAGATTCACTGAGCAGTGATTCTCCACCTTTGGTATTTGTCAGATTCCAGAGATGATCAGCTCCTTGTCACAGCTGGAGAATCACTGGGGACGTGACGCTACAACTGAGATTGTTGCTGGACATGTGTGAATGAAATGTATATTTCATGACTGCAAATTGTACAACATTATGAATCTGCCACTGTGGACAAAACTGGATCTGGCTTTTGACCTTTTCAGACCTTTTAGAGTAAAATAAAATTCTTTAATTGCTGGAAGTTAGCTAGTTCTCTTATGACCATAGGGAAAGGGTATGTGTGCTACTGATCTGGTTGATCTTCAGTAGGTCTCTAGGGTTTCGATTCTCAAACTGTAGCATGCATGCGAATTGCCTGGAGGGCTGGTTAAAACACAGATTGCAGGGCTCCACCTCGGGAATTTCTGATTCAGTACATCAAGGTGGGACCCAAGAATTTGCATTTCTAGCAAGTCCCAGGTATTGCTGGTGCAGCTGGTGCAGAGACCACATTTTGAGAACCACTAATCTAGGAGCTTCCTTTACTGCGTAAAACTATGATGACTTTTTTTTTTTTTTTTAATTTATTTATTTATTTTTGGATGTGTTGGGTCTTCATTTCTGTGCGAGGGCTTTCTCTAGTTGCGGCGAGCGGGGGCCACTCTTCATCGCGGTGCGTGGGCCTCTCACTGTCGTGGCCACTCTTGTTGCGGAGCACAGGCTCCAGACACGCAGGCTCAGTAGTTGTGGCTCACGGGCCTAGTCGCTCCGCAGCATGTGGGATCTTCCCAGACCAGGGCTCGAACTCGTGTCCCCTGCATTGGCAGGCAGACTCTCAACCACTGCACCACCAGGGAAGCCCTATGATGACTTTTTAAAAATGTAAATTGCTGCTAGAGAATGGACTTGAGGATATGGGGAGGGGGAAGGGTAAGCTGTTACAAAGCGAGAGAGAGGCATGGACATATATACATTACCAAACGTAAAATAGATAGCTAGTGGGAAGCAGCCGCATAGCACAGGGAGATCAGCTTGGTGCTTCGTGTCCACCTAGAGGGGTGGGATAGGGAGGGTGGGAGGGAGGGAGACGCAAGAGGGAAGAGATATGGGAACATATGTATATGTATAACTGATTCACTTTGTTATAAAGCAGAAACTAACATACCATTGTAAAGCAATTATACTCCAATAAAGATGTAAAAAAATAAAATAAAATAATTGGAAGGAAAAAACACCTATTGGAGGATGGATTCTCCTTTGGAATATTCATGATTCTGTGGAAGATCAGAAAATCTGTGTTTAAGTATTTTCAGGAAGGGAGACAATAGCTTTCGTCATAACTTATTCAAATAGTTTTTCAATTAAAAAATCTATTATAAAACCTTTATCTGAAACTTACCTCATCTTTGTCTTAGACTTTTTGACCTTAGAAAGGTGGCATCATTGATAACTGAAGATCATTATCAACCGTCTCTATTTCCTCCCATCCCATATCCCCAGTCTAAGTAATATATTGCTTTAGTACCGTAATACTGACCTTAATTTAATTTTGATAAACAAAAGGATGGTGAATAGTAAGGCCAATTATCTTTGAAGAGAGAAGGCTGAACTCTTTTAACCTGTACGAGAAAGATTTCACAGAAGACATCCAAGTTCCTGAAAGGAAGTTTATCTGACCCAGACATGACAGGGAGAAATGACTTTAATTTAGCTTTGCCTCTTTCAAGTAAGGCTTTATATCAGACATTTATTTGGATACACTTTGGTGCCCTTTGTGTTTTCCAGTTAGTAAATGAATGACCCATGTAACACCTAGCCTATGGAAAAGCTGTGTAACTTTTCCTTGGATATCAGGGGTAAATCCCAGTTTTTATGTAGCCTGAGACAGAAAATCTGGGAGGCCCTCCTAACGAGTACAAATATATCTGATATTTGCAAATTTTACAAAAATGTATGCCAATGTGAAAATATTAAACTTCTTCCAGGGCTGGAAGCAGCCCAGGCTAGTGAGGGGCCCTGAAGGTTAAGTTTCATTAGCTTCAAGGACAGTTCACTTCTGACTGTATTACAGAGCCCTGACGCAACTGGTCACACATTGTGGATGCTCAAGGAAATTTTGTGGAGTGAATTCATGAATTCTTCATCACAGTATCTTCAAAGCAGTGTGATTTCCATTATTTTTGAGCTCTTGATGTCACTATCAGTAACTTGATGTTGAACATGTGTTTAGCACTAGTTTTTTGGTTTTGTTTTGTTTTTTAGAGAAAGAAGACACAGGATCTAAATCAACCAGTGTTTTTCTGTGTAGAATCAATAGCATATTCATCAGGGACCTCCCATCTTAAGCTAAAGAGATTAGCAGTGAAGACAAAACGGTGATGATGAATGCTGCTTAGGCCAGGGAGGATGTCAGCCTGATAGACCTGACAAATAGAACTCAAGGCTGGTTAGCTTGGAATTCTGAAGATTCTGTTGCTCTGTCTTCTAATTTTTAGAGGATATAAGGCTGGGAGGTTTTGAATGGTGGAGAATTTGCTCTAGTGAAGTCCTCAATTTCTGGATTATTTTTTTTTTTTTTGGTACGCGGGCCTCTCACTGTTGTGGCCTCTCCAGTTGCGGAGCACGGGCTCCAGACGCTCAGGCTTAGTGGCCATGGCTCACGGGCCCAGCCGCTCCGCGACATGTGGGATCTTCCCAGACCGGGGCACGAACCCGTGTCCCCTGCATCGGCAGGCGGACTCTCAACCACTGCGCCACCAGGGAAGCCCCGATTTCTGGATGATTTTAGTGGAGCTTTGGCTACTGCACTGGGCTTGGGAGGCCAGGTTCAGGTGAGGATGGACTAATAGCAGGAGAACACATGATCCTGGAGTATGGTCAGAGCTGTTTGCCTCCTTTGCTCTCGAGTATGTATCATCAGGTAAAGATTCACAAGTGTTTCTGCTTTGAGATGGCAGTAAAAATAAGCAAAGAATAAATAGCTGCAGCTTTCTCTTCATTAAGGTCAATGTGGTGGCTTAGGTCTTCGCAGAGATTCTGAAAGAAAGTATAATAAAAGTAGAGGATTAAGGAGGTAGGCAAAACAATTTAAAGATAGTCACAAGCACTGAAAAGGTTTTCCTTAATGATTGGATTTAGAGTTGTGAGGGGGTCATTTAAAAGGAAGGAGGACTACATTATTAGTCCATTATATCCCTGATCAATAGAGACCACCCATTTCTTTTAAATAGTTTATGCGTGATAGCTAATAGATTGACCAGGGAAAACAAAGTATCATTTATAATTGCTATTTGAATATTTTATGTAAAAGTTAATCTTCTGAAGAGTCAGAGAAATCATCGTAGATTAAAATAAGAAATAAAGATTTGCATTTATAAGAAATTAATGATAGTTCTGAAATTGAAGAATCATTTAGTGCTGGGAGAAATAAATACAAATTGTAACATCTATCTGATGGAGTTTTGCTTAGATTGCTTCTGGTAATAAACCATCTATAATAATATAAATCAAGGGCTGGTGTTTGCCATAAATTTGCAATGTTTAGCATAATATTTGTTTGCATTTCATACTAAAGTGACACCAAGAAATATGAGATTAATAGTTATTAAGTGAAAATGACTTTCATGTCTGTAGTCATTTTTAGAAACAGTTATGTGTAATTCATTTAGGGAGCAGAGAAAATTAATTTGCAGCTGTGGTGGGATCTAGCACGTTAGAACAAAGAGGGAAGTGCCATATCGTAATAAACTTGTGGAACATAAGGGTGGGATTCATTTTTAACCCCTCCTTTTGATTTCTCTCTAACTTCTCAATACCTTATGGTACCCTTCAGGTCACCACACTTTTGTTTGTTGACTCCAGAACATTATACTAATAGCTTAAGGAACAGGAAAATTGATACAAGTTCTCAAATTATGTCATAACATTGGAGATCACAAGCTTAACCATACCTAGGGGGATAGAGGGTCAGATGGCAGCAGCAGCAGTATGGTGCCTTATATTAATTTTAATTAGTGTTTTCATTAAGAAGTGTCATATTAGATTCTGATTTTTTAAAAAATGACACACTATCTACTTTCATTTGTTTTACTGCACTACAAATCCACAGTGATGTTGAAGTTCAAGTCTATAAATTTTTTTTTGAGAAATCTAGCCTCAGATTTTATGAGCTTAAAAAAATACATAGATTATATAAATAGATTATATAAATATAAATAGATTGTGGAGAACAGAGAATATGGAAAACATTTTCCATCCAACAGACATAAAAGTGAGAGAGGAAGAGAGCAAATACAAAAACTAATAATACGAAAGAGTAAAGACACTATTTTAAATGCTTTATATGTGTTAACTCATTTGTGTTATCTTGGGTACTGGAGCCCTTTTTAGGCAGTGATGCATTTACTTGTTCAGGTACTACTTATTGAACACCGTGTCTGTGCTGGTCACGGAACTAGGTTGGAAGCATTAATGTTTTAGAGGAAGGTGGAGAACAGTGATCATATTTAAGAGTTTTTAAAAAATAAGTCCAACTTCTGGTCAATATGGTGTTATAAGTTCATATTTTGAGGACGCTCTGCCCAAAGTATCTACCAAAGCTAGATAAAATATTTTAGAAACATAATAATAAAACACCATGTAATGTGAACATTTTAAATTAGATCTCTAGGTGGACCAGAGACTGGACAGAAATGCCAAGCAGTGGTGAGCTGAAGTCCAGTGTGGGCTTGCTAGGCTCTGGGTCTGGAAGCAGACAGAGGTAGCTTAGGCAGTGGAGGGGCTGGAGGATAATTAAAGTACCCTGAAGCCAGAAACAACATGAAATTAGGAGCCATCCCTACCTGGCTGACCCCCTCCTCTCAACTGCTGCCTGGGACACTGATTTCCAGGAAGCTGTGTGTTTAGCACTTGGAGGACAGAATCAGCCCATGACCAGGACCTGTACCAAACCATCTCCTGCCTTGGTTTACATGTCTGTAGAAGCCCCAACCATATCATGGAGGCAGTAACTCGGAGCTAACAAGATAAGACACCTGGCTCTGGACTGAGTGCCCAGGAGGATAGGTGGAAGGAACTACAGATCAGCCAGGGATACTGATATGGAAGACATGTCAGTATGCTGGGGTATATAACATGGGACTGTTTTTATTTTTTTCTAATCACTGCTTTCAGTTATGTTAAGTTGCTTCCCCTTTTCCCATCCTTACAAGTCATTAGCTGATTCCAAAGTTTTCCAGTCACTTTCATTTACTAACTTATTCCCGCTCAGTGTAAAACTTAAATCTTCAAAATCTGGCTCCTCCTTTATGCCACGGCAAGCTAGAACTGTAGCCCTGTTAGCTTGAAGTGATCAGCAAGGGCAAAGGCTGGTTGTGGTATGGCTCTGAGGCATCTTCTTTTTCTCCCATTTCCTCTAACAGCCCTATAGCTCCTCCTGGTTTGGGAAGGGTAGGGAGAAGGGGTCAAGGAGGCTGACTTCCTGCTAGTCATGGAGGTGGTGCCTGATGTTACTTGGATTTGGCAGGGTTCTGTCTGAAGTTGGTGCCCTCTCTTTTAGGTTCCCTACGTTCTTGGGAGAAGTAGTCATCTTCAACACAGTCTGTCTTTGAGGATCATCGCAGAGAGGGGCTTCACAGTTTCCCTTTGGGTCTTAACAATGGTCCACATGCCCAACAGCTTCTTTGGTTGGGTGTGTGATCACTTGACCCAGTAGCCACATGGAGCCTGATGACTTCTTCCCCTCCACTCATCTTGGTCTCCTTTGCACGAAACCAAAGTGACCTTCCAACTTTCTGGAGGACTGAGATGGAGTGGGATTACTGCAGCTCAGTACTGACAAGCCCTACTTTATAAACTTTTTTTGCAGGGTCTCCCTACTTTGGTTCTCACATCCATGGACCAGAATCAGGCACTCATTTACATAAGACTCCATGACACCAGGGGACTCATGCTAAGTACTTCCAAGAATGCACCTGCCAATGTAAAAGTAACCATTAAAATATTAGAAATATAATTTAAAACTAGGTCAAATAGATTGTGGAGAATAGAGAATATGGAAAACATTTTCTTTCCAACAGGCATAAGAGTGAGAGAGGAAAAGGGTAAATACAAATTGCTGGTATACAGAAGCCACGAAATGAGATGGTAAGAATAAGTACCCTTGTAATGAACATGTATTAACTATATTTACCTTACCTATTAAAAGACAGAAACTAACAAAATTTTTTTAAAGACAGCTAAAGTTGTAAAAGAATGCATAGCAAGGTTTAAAGTATCAGAACAAGATATGCCTAAGAGAATGCAAACCAAATGAAATTTGGTATAAAAATGTTAACATCAAGCAAACAGATTTTAAGGTAAAACAAAACAATACAAACACATTATCGTGAGTTAGAAGACACAATGCATAATGAAAAGGAACAATATACCAGGTATATACAATACAGTTGACCCCTGAACAACATGGGTTTGAACTGCACAGGTCCACTTATATGCAGCTTTTTCCCAAGAGTAAATACTATAACGCTGCACGATGTGTGGTTAGTTGAATTCAGGGGTTCAGAGGAACTGGCTATACCAAGGGCTCTTTGGATTTTTGATTGCATGTAGCGTTGGTGCCCCTAACATCCGCATTGTTCGGGTCAACTGTCATCATCAACTTGTAAACACTTAACAACATAGCCTCAAATACATAGAGAACTAAACTGTCAAAATTGCAAGAGTAATGTCCGAGGTAACTAGCGGAAGATTTCAATATGCATCTCTCATGATCCAAAACCAAGCAGAGAAAACATTTACAAAGTGTAGAGGCTTGATCAGTATAATGCACAAGATTGAATGTGTGTTGTGTGTGTACATATGCACATATCCATATTCGCATTAACAAAGAATACATATTATTGAGTATACATGTACACAAAACTTTTTAAACACAACTACGCAAGAATGATAGATCTTTTTATATTCATAGATTTTGAAGAATCACTATCATCTGGCTGATAGTCTTTGACATCTGTATAATGTAATTAGAAATCAACAACAGTCAGTTCTTCCATCTGTCGGGCAAAACAATTTGTCCTCTACCAACTTACGTTTGGTGGTCTGGGGACCTGCAAATTAATTGACAATAGACAGGTTAACAGGAGAAGAGTTCATTATTCAGGCATGCAGGAGTCCTCTGTAGGGAGGAGCACACAGAACAGCTAGGGGTAAAGGTTTATATACCAGCTTAATAAGTGGGGAGGAGGGTGCTTAAGGCTTCAAAAGATGTAAGGTTCTGATGATGTTTGCTTACACAGATTTTTTTGGAATGTCCTGACTCCCAAGGTCAGTTGCATTCCTGACTGAGAGCTCTGGAGCAGAGGGGGTGGGGTTTGTGGCAGATGACTCTAGTAAATCTTTGCTTTAGGCAGATAGGGAAAGTTTATGTAAGATTTCTTTTTGCATCTGTAGCTCAGATGTTTTCACTTTGAAGTAATCTTTATATCATTTTAGTGGGTTGTTGGTTGCTTCATTTCCCCCATGTAAAACGTCTTAGAAAGAAGCTGGGTTGATTGCTCTGGAGAGAAGGCTCAGATTAGAAGTTATGAAGTAAATATCGGCAGAAGGAGAGAAGCGCATAGATTAGAATGAGAAAAAGAAAGAAAATAAAAGATTAATGTTTAGAGCAAACTATAAATTCAGTTTCTAAGTCTATAGTGCAGCTAGTCGATAAGATTTTAAGCATTAGGTTTGAAGTATTTTTAGGTGGTGGAGTGAGGACGTCAGTGGCAATTCGATAGATTTCCTGGTTTGAAGTTTGAATGTCTTTGGTGATGGCATAGATGTCAATGTCACAGTCATGGTTATTTCCTGGAGCAGAGCGTGGAAGAATGAAGGTGTTCCGGTGAACTTCCTGAGCAGTCCATACAGTAGAGCACCAGCCACAAAAGCTGCCCATATATGATCTATTGTAGTGATGGGTCCTTTGAAGTTTATGTCAAGTCATTCAGCTTCAGCTTGCAGGGCTTCTTTAGATCCTGGGGGAAGAGGACAGCTCCAAGGCAACCTAGAACTGCCTGGGTTAGTCAGGCTTTAGTTCTCAGTGATTTCCAATCAGGAGGGTGGGAGAAAAGTAGGAAATGTTAACTTAGAGGGTTGTAGCTAGATATTGAAGAGAACTAGAAGAATCTAGAATTCGGTAAGGATTGACGAAATATGTAAGATAGCAGGATCTAGTCCAGTTTACGGATAGAGAGTAAAACCTCAAAGACAACGAACAGGACTAGAATCTGATAACCCGCAACGGTGGGTTACAGCTTTCCATTGAAACAAAATTTCTCTCCATGATCATCTCAATTTTAATCAGAAATAATCAAAATAAGATTAGTATTATTTACAAAATACGTCTGATCTTATTATATTTGGCCAGATTATTTACGTAAGTGCTGCCAGAATGGGAATTGACCACGTAGGCCTTTTTAAAATTTGCTTTGCTGGAACTTTTATAAAGGAATCTCAGATTGGACTTTAAAAGCCTCTCAAGGCTAGGAAGCCAAGGCAAAAACTTGTCAGTAGACTTCACCTGCAGTATATATGTGAGCAGATTCCTCTGTTCTCAAGGTGCCCCAAATATCCTGATTCCAAGGCCTCTGAAGAAGTGACCTTCCTTATTTACCCTTATGGCTGGGAACCCTCTAAGCCAGATGCCAGTCCAGTTTTTCCAACAGGGCTTTGTAAGCTTTGGCTCCATAAAGTCAAACTTAGTTCCTGCAAACTGTCTGATCATATGTGATTCTATGCATCATTTTCAAATATGACATTCTAGTCAAAGCCTTGATTATATAACCATGTTTCCAATTATGTTTTGTTACAAGGAGGACAGATTCTTATCAAATTTATGCAAGTAACTATATTGCCATGAAACTAAGAATACCTAATGAGAGTTTCCAAAGTCTGGAGGGATCAGGCAGAGAGAAAAAGATAAATGTTTAAATGTTTCATGTTTGTTTACAAAAGTATAATTCACAAAATTGTAAGCTATAGATAGCTTAAGAGAAAAGAGAAGAGGGTTCTTTAAATCCAGCATCAATATTCCAAATAAAAGCCGTAATCGTCCTTTATGAGTTCATTCAGTCCCATGTAATTCTTGTTCTGCTTGATCTTGGATTAGCAGTTTCATGAACCTATCAGCTTTTCCACTAGAGTTCTAGAAATTGGGACTTAGTTCAGTGGTATAATCTCAAAGTTATTTAAGCGATGCCATTAGAAACTTGTACCCCAGAATACCTGGCATAGTCCTTTTTCATGGGTCTTTAAGAAAGATCCTTTTCGTTAAGATAAACACTCTAGCCTGTAGCTGATTGCAAGAGTTTTCAAGAAAGCATCAGAGTAAAACAACTATCTGTGGCTGAAAAAAGATTTAAAATAGCTTTGGTTAAAGATCTGATGAGAGTTCATTATAAAAGTAATGCAGTTGGCAGAGAAATTTGGTTGTTTCCATGACATAAAATATTTTAAAATAAAAACTGGAGATATGACTGATAACATTTACTGCTGTTTTCTAATATCAGGTAAAATGGTACCAGGACATATCATGGACAGTGAGGGCATTGATAAATCTCAAGGAACTTCATAGAATTTCTGAATACTTATATTAATACTATTTACCCATTCAAATATAACCTAGGGAAGGTTAAGCATCTCTCCTTATTTGACAGTGCTTTTCATGCAGTTAACATATCTAATTAATTTTTAACATCTCTCTTTTTACAAGGTGAAAAAACAAATCCTGTGAGATTTTTTAGGCCCCTCTGGGATATTTCAAAGTCAGTTCAATGTCAAGATTTTATTTAGGATTTGACTTTGAGAAGGCAAAGTATCCAAGTTGAGAAATGTCAAAAGGTTTGAACACTTGATTAATAATAGGATCATAGGTCACTGTTTAAAAATACTTAATCTGTTCAACAAAGTGACAATGAAAGATTGTAAAAGTAATGATAGGAAGTTACATGGTTATAAGATAAAGCTTAGCTCTTTTGATAGTTAGAAGACTTGGTTCTCTTAAGCCGTCAGGAATATAATGAAGACAATACAGGAAATTATTCTGAAAAGACACAGATTACTTAAAGGGTCTAGAAAAACCTTCTACAGTCCTTTCTTAAGAGCAGACCAATAGCCCAATGTAAAACTAGAGTTTGGTTTTAATAGAGAGAGGAAACCAAACTCTAGTTTTGTATTCAGGTATTGTTAATAATAAAGCTCATTTTTTTAAAAAAAGTATAAATAAACCCATTCAACTGTAGCCAGCTTTGACCATTCAACATAAATACTTAATGCTGATAACTTAATGCTGATAACTCAGAAGACAGACCGATTTTTATTAAACCAATAATAATATTACACCAGTCTTATTTGCAAAGATTTATCCAAATCACATAAATTTGAAAAATATTTGGGATAGTTCCTATACTTCTGGGAGGTTTAGAAATATTTAATTTATAAAAGAGCTTATTTTTCTCTAAGCCAAATATAATAGAACTCTTTTAAGGGATTTTATAAATTGATAATACCTTCCAGAGGTAGGATAATATCTCACGTATACATAACATATGACAAACATAAATATACAAACAGATGCAAATAGAGATCTTACGTGGCTTTCATTCTGAAATTTTAGCTGTGAGTCAAGCATATCATAGTAATGCTAATTACACTAGTGTATACAAGAGTTGGTTCTAGTCTTTGCCCCACTTTATGTTTTATCCTAATTACATTGCTGGCAGATGTAACAAGTTGTTACCTGCTCAACATGAGAGCAAATCTTTCCACCAATATTTACAGAGAAGGTTTTTAAGATTTTCTTTTGCCTTGATATATAGTCTTATGGAGGCTGTAGACTAGAATTTGGGCAAGGGATTGAGGAGACATCAGGTGGTTATCTGGGTGTCTCCAAATTCTTCTAAGTGGATAAAATATCCAGTCTGTTTCCAGTTGGCCCCCTTTTTTCCCTTTTCAGCTTCAGATAGTTGCTTTTGGGGGTCCTTGAGTCCTTTAAGCGTCCCTGACAGGGTCAAGGGACCTAAACTAGTTTGAGTGACTTCTGCGCTTTAATTTTGTTAAGGGAGTATTTTAGGCTAGCTTTGATACTATTTATGTTCTTTCCATTTGATCTCCTATAGGTACTAATAGGACATTTTCTTAGGATGAAAGCTCTCGAAAAATCCTTTAAATATAAAAGTTTTTTCTGAAATAATCCATCATCTGGCCATTGACAATTAGGATCCGCATAGATATACCCATTCCAAATGTGACTCAAACCAATAAGACTTTTTGTGGCTTAGTCATGAACACAATAGGTGTCTCTGAAGAGGGCACAGAAGATGCAGCTTCCATACTTCAAAATAACTCCCAACTAGAGGTGAAATGAAGAAAACCAAGTTGCCATAGGTGCTAAGAATGCTTAGTTCCAGTCTTCCCACAAAAGTGAGGCACCTCCAATCACAGGCCTGCAAATCTATGATAACAGATGGGTGATACAGAGATCAGAAGTCTTAGCACTATGAAGGCATTGGGAAGGAGATGACGAGGTACCTTATGGGTTGAGACCCTTTAGGATTCAGTCTTAGACAACCTCCCTGAGAGCTGGCAGTGGTTGGCAGGAAGTTTTGCTTGTGCATCTTATGTCTCAGTACTCTCTCTGGTTCCAAGCTAAGCCCTCAGGACACAAAATTGAGAGAGAAGGAGAAACTCATCTGGTCTTATTGGTGGCCCACAGCAAATTTGTCCAAGCAGATACTGGTCCAGTGAGAACCGCAAACTCACCAGTCTGTGAGGGTGGCTTGAACAGGCTTATGGAACCTATACCTGTGTTCTTTGCTTTGCCCTTCTTATGACAAGCAACACTTTTAGACATCACAGCACAAAACAACAGCAAAAAAGAAAGTGACAAGAAGATAGCACAATGACTATTTATTGGAAGATCCAAACCAAGAGTCATAATACCCAAAGAACAAGAGGAGTTCTAACCCAAACATTTTCTCCTGTAAATCTAAATTTTGGAAACCTTCTTTCTGAGAAGATGAGAGGCTCTTACCACTTTTGCTCAACTGGACCCCAAGCAGAGATCTGGGAGTCTGATGGTAAGAAAGTTTAATTTTGCCAGCTTGGTCAGAGATCCTAAGAGCTCAGCTGCGGTCTCCAGAGTGAGTGAAGATTTCTGACCATTCAATCCTCGTTGCCAAAACTGTTGGGAGGAAAATCTTTTCCTCTATCAACTGAGGTTCGATTGTTAATCTCCTGAAAGATTAACAGGAGAAAAGTTTATTACTCGTGCATGCAGGAGTACTCTATAAGGAGTAGCTCTCTGAACAGCTAGGGATTAGGATTTACATACTAGCTTAATAAAGGGGGTGGTTTAGGGCTTCAAAGGGTGGGAAGTTCTGATGAGGTTTGTTTACACAAATTAGGTTTGAAATGTGCCACTGCCCAAGGTCAGCTGCCCCTCCCCCTGCTCCCTTCCCCCCCCCCCCCACTGGAGACTTCCCTGGAGTGGTGAGGAGGGAGGTGAGAGGGGGGCACTTGTGGCAGACGGCTCTTGTAAATCTCTGCTTTAGTCAGTAGGAGAAGTTCAGAAAAGATTTCTTTCTGGACGTGTAGCTCAGATATTTTCAGTTTGATGTAACCTTTATGCCATTCTGGTGGGTCGTTGGTCCTTTCACATGGAACCCTGGAGAGGTTCCATGTTAAGCATTTAGAGTGGAGGCAAGCAATGCACAGGGGAGATGTGTGGGGCTGGAGGAAGAGAGTTGTCTGAAACAGTGAATGTAAAGTTAGTGGAATCCCCACGTCCCTTTCTCCAAACTGTAGAGCTGGACAAATAGCTGTGCTCTATTCGAGAGAGAGAGAGAGAGAGAGAGAGAGAGAGAGAGAGAGAGAGAGAGAGAAGTTGGATTAGTTCTTTCCTCTGGAGAACGAGAACCAGAGAAGCTGCAGAAGGGGTGCAGACTGACACTGTCTAGGAGTGGATATGGACTAAAAACATAGCTCTCTTGCGATGTCTGGTCCCCAAGCACCAGCCACAAGCTGTCTGCTTCCACAGGCAAGAAATTGGAGCCACTTTTCTGAAAAAGTGAATGGCCCTAAAAATCAGATTTCCATACGCTGACATCCAGGAGCTTCTCAAAAATAAAGTTCACCCCTAGTCACCTAACAGTGAGTCCACCAATTGTAAGCCCTTTCTATCACACATAGCTCCCAGTCAGCTTCTAGGGCCTCATGCTTAAATATAGACAGGCACTGATAACCTTATACCTGAGAAAGCCTAAAACAGAAGAGATAGGCTAAAAAAATCCTGAACTGAAAGGACTCAGAAGAAACAAATATTTCATAGGAAAATATAAAAAATAATCTGTAATTCAGCTGTTTATATAAGGAGACTGACATCAGAGTTGTTTACAGTCACAAACCATTAGAAACAACTATATGTCTATCAATAGGATGTTGGCTAAATTCTGCTATATTATTCTGATAAGTCCATACTCTGGAAAAAAAAAAAGGTTAAAGTAATTCTATAAATTTCAAAATGGAAAAATATTTATACCATGTTATTTGATAAGTTAAAAATACTTTTTATACAATTAAAAAAATAGTAGATTATGATCCCATTTATGCAAAAATATGTTTGTGTGCTCCCACAAAGAATTGGATATGAATATATCAGATTACTAGCAGTGGTTATATCTGGGAGCATCTTAGGGGCAAACTTGACTTTCTGTATTTATTCATTGTTCAAGCTTCTTTACTACTAGCATTTATGGCTTTCAACGTTACGAAAGGAGCTTAATTTTTTTAATCGAAATATACCAGGACACCTGCAGAATAACTAAGTGACTGATGTTATTTAGCCACATCTGCTTAGGAGTCAAGGATGATACTGCTTTACCAAAACATTCCCTAGCATGAATTAACCTAAAATAAAAACTCATCTCATCCAAAACTATGTTGCTTGTTAGCTATGGTTCAGTAATATAATACGTGAAGTTCTGAAGTCACATTAACATTTCTTATGATGTTAGAGGGAAATTATTTGATGACAATCTGGATTACATATACTTTTCTAGAAACTTTAGTCTAATACATTTTCCTCTTGGTGCATAAAATTTGTGCCGTGCCTTTTCTTGTGCATTGGTGCTGCTGGTTTTTGGTCTTCTGAAGGTTACAGAGTTCCCTTGGGGACTTCTTTCTTTGTAGTAATCAGGAAAACCCCAAGGAAGGCTTGGTGGATTCCTGAGACTTGGGGGCCCATTGCTGGATTGGGCTGGGTTGTTAACTAGTGTGCAGGAGCAGATGTGACCTAAGTCATTATCAAGGAGGAGAGTTGGTATGAGAGAGGATCACAGGTTCATCTCCAGGTTCCGTCTGTAGGAAATGAGACCAGAATAAAAACTCTCTGTGGCTTTGAGTGCCCTGAGAATAAAATCAAAACCCATCAGCTGAAAGGCCCTGTTTGCCCTACCAAGCATCTCATCATTTGAGCCAATTTGGCCTTCTTTCAGATCTCTGGAGGCCAAGCGTTTTCCCCTTTTAGAGCCTCTGCTCATTCTGTTTCTTTCCACCTCAATGGCATCCCCTGGCTCTCCCGTGGCTGGCTTCTGTTCACCCTTTCAGGTCACAGTGTCACCTCTTCAGAGGTCTTTCCTAATTAATGAATCTTAGCAAGCTTCTTCTATCTCTGTTTCAGTCCCCTGATTGTTTCCATCTTAGCACTTCACATTTTGTATTTATTGAGGTACTTTTACTTACTCTCCCTTCTACTTAGATTGTTGGTGCAAACTGAATTTGGCCTTTCTTTCATTTGTACCACCTGCAGCTGAAACTCTCAGCGCAGCACCCAAGTCCCTCTCCTTTATCACTGCTCACCTGCAGGCTTCCAACTGCTAGCATTTGCAGTTCTGTGCCGGAAGACTTAACTCTGGTTTCTGGAAGCTGACTCTGCCTACCTGTGCTTCTGCCTGAAATGCTGGAGAGGAAGTAGCCCTCAACCAGTCACTGATAGGAATTAGTGTATAAATGCCCAGTCTCCCTCCCCCATTTGGGGAGCTCGTCAGCTAAAGTCGGCTGGCTCAGTAATGCATCTTTTTTTCTTGGCTAACTCCCCTTCACTGTCTCATTTCACCACTTCCTTACTGATGTTTTCTGCACTTTCCAAATAAACGACTTATATTTAAATCCTTGGTGGTGGGGGTGAGGGGTGGGAGTGGGCAATGCTTCTGGCACGTGTAGGTGACAGTATTTGCTGAACGAATGAATGAATGGCTGGCTGGCTGGCTGGGTGGATAAATGGAAAAATAGATAAAGAGTAGGTTACAAAATAGAGTTCAAGGCTGCATGAGGTGTAACATTTCAGACTATTGACTGAAAAAGCAAATGTTTGGTGAGCTCATTCTAACTGGGGCTAGTTGGCTCCCACAAAACACATAAGCCCATATAAGGGTGGAGATATAGGCAGGTTAGAGACAATCTTATACGGCATTTTTAAAAGCTAAGTTTTCTTTAGGTCCAATGCCCAATTCTTGATGATCGCACGGATGCCCGACTTAGGTGCAGTTTTTACATTTATTGTTTTATTACAGTATTTACCTAAAGTGTTAAAATGTGCTATGCAAACTCATAAATAATGTTCAACATGAATTTTATTTGGTTTAGGTGAAGTTAACAGTCCAAAAAAATTACCTTTCAGAAATATATCTGGAAGGGAGGACTGGACTGTAAGTGAAATCGGAGGGTGAGGTTTAGTCAGACCCTCAGAAAGAAGTGATCACAAAAACGGACTGAGCTGTGGAGGGTGAGGTGTGTGATTTTAGTGCAGGAATCGCTGTTAGCTGTTTTTATCAGTGTTAACACTGGACAGGTTCACACAGTTGTTTAGAGACAGACTAGAATCCTGAATCAGAAATCATTTCTATTTTCAGCAGATTATGAATATGGAGAGTTCAACTAGACTACGAGTTTCCTGATAGCGAAAAAGGAACGTCAAAGTCTGACCCTAGGGAGGTCAGCGTACGGCATGCAAGTGACTTTGAATGCATGAAAAGTGTGAGTGTTTGGGCCAAATGGCTTTATAATTAGTGCTGTTTTCAAAAGCAAAGCCATTGGTATGGACTAGTAAATCATTCATCACTAAGTAAAGCATTCCTCAGATTACACAAGAATTTAATTCTGACACTCCAGGTGATGAGTGTTATCTAGCTGTACACATTTAAAAATTAAAGATAATATATCTAAAATCCTGTAAATTTGTATAAACTTTCTATAAGGAAATATTGATATAATGGTGCTGGTGGAAAAGTATTTGTATTTAAATGAGCATTATGGTTGAACCTGAATTAACTAAACATGTCGATGGAGATATTGTTCAGGAATAATTTCCAGGAAAAATTTAACTCCTTTTGTTGAATCAGCCTGCCTTTTTTCTTCATGGATATTGGGAATCCTGCAATTGTGTTTCTTCAGGTATTTTGGTTACCAAAGAGATCAGAACTTAATTTGCAGCTCAATTTTCTCAAGCACATGGGAACTTATGACTTTTATATGCGTCTTCTAAATTTTTCCTTGTTTTTAAAATCTACTGATTTTTCTTTTTCCTGGGCCTGCATTTTTTTTTTTACATTGCCCGTATTTTTCTCTCCTACTTTATGTAAGTCACCACAAGCTTTTTGTGGAAAATGAAGGAGCAAATGATTCATAAATAAAACATAAAGAAGTAATCTATTTTTATTACATTTCTATTCTTTTTTTTTTCAAGGCCAAATGTTTGCGAAGAACAGCAGCTGACTGTGGTGGGACTACCATACCCACGTGTCCAAGCATTCACACTCACCATCAAGATCTGGAAACGGCTGCAGTGGCCCATGGTGGTGTGTGAGTTACGAAAGAAGGTAAGGGTGCTCCTGCTATGTCCTTTTGATTCCTGAAAATCAAAGCCAAAGCCTCAACTGCATCTAAAGATTTCATCCAATAAATTTTAGAAAATAACTACATAATTAAGTAAACGAGTGTAACCTATGCCCACCAGGAACTTTCAAAGTTATATATTTTCCTTCAGAAACAGGCTATATTATTACTTTCGTTCATGCCTCGTTTTACGTGTGAGCTACTTGGGGTTAGATGCCACTAATTTTACCCCTTGACATGATAAACTTTTGAAAGCTGGAGATCAGAAGCTTGAGAGAAACAAGGAATATTGTGTTGGTTTGCTAAATTTAGCATGACTTAGGTCTGGGCATCTATGACTGTGAACCATCTCATCTGCCCTTGGTTCTCTTGTAACACTTTGAAACCTAGAGCTTCTTTAACTTTATTATGGCATTTGAATTAGGATTAACTGGGCTGGCTGGGAGAGGAGAGATAAAGCAAGTATGCACTTTCTATGCGTGAAGCCTTCATAGGGACTTTTTAAAAAAAGTTTTAAAATAATTTTATAGAATATCTAAGTACCTCTTAACACAAATAGCTGCTAATGTGTTCAGGTTTTACACATTAAAACTTGTAAAATGAAATCAGGAAACAAAGTTAAAAAAAGTGTGGCTTTAGATTAATGAATTTATTATTCTTATTATTACGACTACTACGATTACTAAAAGAAAGTTGAGGGCATTTGTAAATAACTGGGTTTGCCATTGTGTAGAAATGGCAGAACACTGATAATATAGGACTAAATAAAATAAGATTAAATCATTTATAATTATGGATATTTACATATACATTGTATGTGTGAATTTTTAATCTTCAGATGAATAGTCTTTTTTTTGGTCTATACTCAGGACCTTTAAATTAAATTTAAATCAGAAAAAGCTTCAGGCTTTTACTGGCTGTGTGGCACTGGTAGAAGTTCCTACATTTCTCTGTGCCTTAGTCTGTAAAGTTGGAAAAATAATACCACACATGGATATGATGAGGATTAACTGAAAACATATTTAACACCTGTGGCACAATACTTGGTACATAGTAGGTATTAGAGTACCTGTTTTTGAAAATAGCTTTTCATTTAGATTTTTTGGTACTCATCCCATGAGGTTTAATCATTGTTGATATTACACTGAACCAAAGAAAGTCCACTACCATATAGACGTTCAGACTTGGGAAAGCAAACATGAGTAAGTAAAACATGTTTTATTTATTTTCAAGAGCTTAATAGTTTTATACATCCGTTTATTCAGCAAGTATTTATGAAACTGAGTTTGGAGTTGAGGCAGTGTTAAAAGATGTTTGACATTTTTGCCAAACTAATATCCCTTTTGTTTGTATGTAAGTCTGCAAACCTACACTTATATCCCTGTTGAAGAGATGCACCTCCAAAATATTAGATGACACTTCAAGATGGTGAATAATTGTGTCATAAAAATTGACATTAAATCCTATTTTTGAGAGAAGAGAAAGAACAATATACATTGACATGATGGGGAAAGAGACGTTGGAGGAAGTGAAACTTGAAAATGGCATTGAATATGAAGGGGATTTGGGCTGGGGATATGAGGATAGGTATGTGAAAGGAAGAGAATATAATACTTTGGGGATAAAGAGTAAATATGACATCAATTTGATAGAAAGGATGTAAGCCAGTTTAGAGATGTTTGGTATTATGGTCTATTAAGAGGTCAGCACAAATAGTTAATAGTGTAGTGTTTTCAATTTTTGTTCATTATTGGCCCTCTAAGGAACCTCTGTAAGCTTTTTTTTAAATTTTAGTAATCGTCCCCCTCCCCCATGAAGTTTTAATACCACAGATATACTTTGTTTCTGTTTGTGAACTCCGCTGGTTTGTAGGACCACAGACCATTGTATTAAAGATTGTATTTCACCGCTCCTACCCAAGAACCAGTTGTCCCCCCACTTGTGGGTGATGTCACCACTGTTGAGAATGCACACTATCATGAGACCAGTACATGAGGGGCCTTCACGGTCAAACTGAAAAGCATGTGCCTTATTATCCTCCAGGATTTCATTATCCTCTTCATGATTTTGGGTTCCATTTTTGAGTTAGTGACCCTTAGGTAAGTTTATGCTGCAGGCCTGGAGGCCCCTCTTAATTTTCAATAACCTATACCTATATTGAATCTTGGTTATATATTTAGTGAGGGGTATGTGTGTGTGTGTGCGTGTGTGTGCGTGCGCGCACGTGAGTGCATGTATAGTGTATACAGATAATATATTTGTGATAAATGGCAGGATTTGGATTGCAGGGAGAATTTTTTAGTGAGTTTAAAGCGACAGCTTTGGCCTGAAGAGGAAGCATTACTGATCTAGATTCCTATTTCTTAGGACCCGGTACTACACCATCTACGGACAGTCATGCAGCATGGAGCGGCAGACCATCTACAGGCGCTGCCCTGGTTGGAGCTGGCAGGACAATGAACCTGGCTGTCTATGCTGTAAGTTATAATTCTTCCTGTCTAACTCTCTGTCACTAGAAGTAGTGGTTTCACTCTGTTTTGGGCTTCAATCATATCATGCCTGTCAAGTTTTAGGCATCTTTAGAATCACCACAGATTCAGAGCATCTCTTTGGACTGAAAATGCACACATGACATGTGCAGAAATGCACAAAGAGCCTTTCTGTTAAGCGCTGCTAATGATAGGTCAGAATTCAGGACCCGTAGAACTGCTGCTTTATATTCTGTCTCTTTATGTAAAAGACAGTTTATTTAAAGCCAGACGGGTTACACCTTGTAAGCTTCCATCTCCCTTTTCTGTTCGCCCCTTTCCCATATCATCAAATTTGTAATCCACAGCTGATTCAAAAGTCCGGAGGGAAATCACTGTACGAAATCTAAATGGGATTTCTTGACTTGTGCTTTTGTCATGATTAATTGCAGAACTCGGGAGGCAGTTTACTTTTTAAGATGAGGCATGCAGTCCTTTTACAAACCTCTGGTTGAGGGTACTGCAGAACCTTTGGAGTATATTTGACAGCCCTCAAGCAGCAGAACTAGTGGCATTACATAGTTCATTCACGCCAGGAGAAATGGCTCTGTTTAGCGACTCCTTTACCTATGTGTTTATGGTTATTGTGAAGTCACTTAAAACGCTTCAGTGTGTTGCAGTCCGTGCAGACCACAGCACAGCAATGCATCTCTCCTGTTATCCTGCACCTGCGGGAGTTTGTTGGCAGCCTGCTTCCCTCCCCACCATGCTTTCTTCTCTCGAACTGTCTCAGTGAAGTTGCCTCCGGCTTCCCGTAGTAAGCAGGCCTAGTGTTGAGGGGGTCACTGTATCTGCACGCAGTGCTAGGCCACTGCAGCTGGTTGGCTTAAACTCAGTGAATACATCTGCCCATGATGTCCTCTCAACTATATTATAGACTCCTGGAAATTAATGACTGTGAGACGAATTCTTTATATTGTTGTATGGCACCTAGCACAGTCCTTTGCCTCTGGTAAATATTCGTATTTCTTGCTTGTTTTTTAGATTGTTTGTGCTACACAGTCATCTTCTCCATGGAGTTCCTTTATTATTAATTCCACTCTTTTTTTTCCTTTAATTTTTATTGGAGTATAGTTGATTTACAATGTCGTGTTGGTTTCAGGTGTACAGCAAAATGAATCAGTTATACATATACATATAGCCACTCTTTTTTAGATTCTTTTCCCTTATAGGCCATTACTACCCAAACTCGAATGTGAATAAGGATCAGCTTGTTAAGATGTGGATTCTTATTCACTAGGTCCAGGGTGGGGCATTTCTACGAGCTTCAAGGTGATGCAGATGTTACCACGTACAGAGTTCTGCAAGGCTTTAGACAGCAAGGCCTTAATGTGTAATGAAAACACTGTTTTCTGTAGAGGGGCTATGGAAGAGCTGGTGGAAATTTCTAGATTGTATCTATATTAACAACTTGGTGCTTACCTTGAGGATTTTCTTTCTTTCCCTCAACTCTGTCCTCCCTGGCCTTCTTGTGTACCTTCCTTTTAGCTGTCTCTGCAGTGGGGACTTGTTTCCACGGGGAGAGATGCTCAGAGGGTGAAGTCCGGCAGTGCCAGTGTTCCGAGGGTTTTCAGGAACCCCGCTGTCAATACGGTGAGTCGCCAGCGAGACCATTTTATTATGATTTGGAGCTGTCTGCCTTGCTTTTAGGGGCCAGCCAACTTTGTCGATTCAGACTAATGGCAGGGTTATCCCTCTGGGGATTGGTGAGCATTTTAAATGAGCCACTAAGCAAAACCCCACAATCTACAGTGTACTCAGCATCGCAAATTATGCTTTGCAGTTTAGTTTTAATTATTCACTATAAGAGTTCAAAGGGTAGCAGTAAGTACAAAATAGTCTATTTTGTAAAGGAAATGGCAGCTTAATAAGAAAACCTCTTTCTGACCTCAGATGTTAAATCTTTAATGGAGCCATGGTTTGGAAGTGCTGGTACAGTATTCTTCTGTGAGATTTATGTGGTTTGTGAATGAACAAAGTGGAGATTAAGACGAATTCAGTGTGATGTGATATTTACTACTCTTGTGTTCGTTGTTTTAAAAGAAGCATGAAAAACCTGACACTTGCATTATTCTCAAAGTTTCAAAACTCGGTAACCTAGTTTTTAAGGTTGGAGCTTAATCAACTGTCAATTCAGGACATGTGCATTTAACACGTTTCTTGTGCAGGAAATTTTCAAAATGGCCAATGATTTATCTTTTACTGTATCTGCTATGAGATTGGGTGCTTTCAAAAAGGATTTGTTTTGACTTGATCATCTGATTCTAGTCTCCAGAGAATGTGAATGCATCTGCATTTATCTTTTCAGGGCAGAGAAAACTAAACAAAGCAAAACCGATTGTATAGCAGTTAAAGAAATAGGTGTACAAAGCGAACAAAAATATTGTCTTCATTATCTTCTGCTGATATGTTTGCCTTCTCTTATCCATTACTTGAATCTTTGTCAGTGAAATTGGAACGTTGCTGAGGGCTCATCACTCATGTTCATTTGTCTCCTCTGCCCTTGGCGTAAGGCTCAGGCTCACGTTTTTCATGGGGCACCTCAAAGCTATCCTTCTTGTAAATTAATCTTGATATTCTTTTCTAGGTTGTTTGCTTTTTATTTTTATTTGTGAATTAAAATAAAGCTGTTTTTTTAATCCCAATTTATTCTTTGACTATGGAAGACTAATTGTGAAACAGAGGTCTGAGCTCTGGAGTACATCTTCAGTTGTTTCCATTGTTTCTAAGATGCTAACAGCAACTGTACGTTGTTCCATGAGACCAAATTATTTGCCTCTAAAGAAATTGTTTCAACTACATGTGCAACACTGGTTTCCTCATCTTGATCAGTATCTGAGATGGGCAATTACATGTCAGTGATTCATTAAAAATAAAAAACATCAATTATTACTTTCATTTGTTTTGGTAGAGTAAATCTTGCAAAACATCAAGTCCCTGAGGGGAAAGGTAATTAAGGAGACATATGGTAATGATCATAGCCTCGAAATTACACCTGGATTAATTTATTCTTCATTTTTCTACAACAGTACTTGAATATTTTGATTATTCCAATTTCACAACTTTAATTTATAAAAGTAATTAAAATGATTTTTGAAATTCAAATAGTTAGATTTTGTATTTTTCAGTTTGGGGTTGGTGAAAATACTGGATTATTTTTAACATAGGCAGAATCAGTGTGTGTTTTCCACAACTTTGTTTTTTTAAAATTAAATTTAATTAATTAATTAATTTTTGGCTGCGCTGGGTCTTCGTTGCTGCGTGCAAGGTTTCTCTAGTCGTGGCGAGCGGGGGCTACTCTTTGTTGTGGTGCACGGGCTTCTCATAGCGGTGGCTTCTTTTGTTGCAGAGCACGGGCTCTAGGCGCGCCGGCTTCAGTAGTTGTGACATGCGGGCTCAGTAGTTGTGGCTCACGGGCTCTAGAGCTCAGGCTAAGTAGTTGTGGTGCATGGGCTTAGTTGCTCTGCGGCATGTGAGATCTTCCCGGACCAGGGCTCGAACCCATGTGCCCTGCAATGGCAGGTGAGTTCTTAACCACTGCACCGCCAGGGAAGTCCCCACAAGTTTGTTTTTATACCAGGAAGTTCCAGAAGTCATGAGGGAAGGTGAACCACACAAAATACCATTCAGGAGTCTGCACTGCACTTTTAAGTACCATTGTCCAAGTGTGTTTACCTTTAGATTTTGACAACGTTTCTTCTCTCACTGTAGAACTCCTGTTGAATGTAAAAAGACAAATTGATGAACCCTGAGGGATATACAAAACCTGAAATAGAAGTTCAGGCATCTCCTATGTGATATCACATTTCATCGAGCAAAATGAGCTTTCATGAAGTGTAGAAATTTAGGAGGGTTTGAGGGGGGAATTTTGAAGACTTTCTAGGAAATCAAATATTTGGTGAGACAAATGGAGAACACAGTTAAAAAGGAATGGCATTAGCTGAGTCTTGAAAGTAGATCAAAAATGAAAATTAGAAAAGATTGTTTTTAAAAAGAATATAATTGATAGGACATATACATAGTCTGTCAAGCAGGTGGATTATAGTCTGGAGGTACTTCCTATAGCCGATCTCTTATCCAGTGGCTGGATTTGAGTTCTGAATTATGAGTATATAAACCTTGGTCTGATTGACATTACTCTCTCTCCCTCTAGATATAGTATATATATATCAAAATGAAAATTAATTTAATGTTTTTCAAATTATATAAACAATGATTCAAATGATAAAAATAATTCAAATTAAAGATTTTTTGATTATTAAAAACTAACAGGGCTTCCCTGGTGGCGCAGTGGTTGAGGATCCGCCTGCCGATGCAGGGAACGCGGGTTCATGCCCCGGTCCGGGAGGATCCCGCATGCCGCGGAGCGGCTGGGCCCGTGAGCCGTGGCCGCTGAGCCTGCGCGTCCGGAGCCTGTGCTCTGCGGCGGGCGAGGCCACGGCAGTGAGAGGCCCGTGTACCGCAAAAAAAAAAAAAAAAAAAAAAAGTAGTAAAAACTAACAGTATATACAGTATAAGAAAGTGAAAATGTATAATCTTTTTGCCCTCAGAAAACCATGTGGTCATCCTTTTATGTATATTTAATCATATTCATACAACATATGGAATTTTACATAACTGAGATCACATCTTATATAATGGTTTTGTCATGAATGCCCCCTCTTTTTTTTTCTTACATTACTCTTTCTTCTCTCCTCTTCCCATCCAGTATTCTCTCTCCTCCCTAGTAACAATCTTCTGAATACTCTTTTGTATATCTCTCTGGGCTCATGTACAAACAGCTGTATAATATTCCATGGAATTGATATACCATAAATTTTTAACCACCCATTTATTGATGGACATTCATTTTGTTTGTAGCTTTTTGGCATAACATTAGTGCTACAATAGTATGGTGGTTTTAATTCCGTGATACAGATTCCCAGCAGTGGGATTGTTGGGTTCAATGAATATGTGTATTTTTAAGGATCAAAATATTCATTTAAATTGTCTTTGAAATGTTTTTTTGGCCATGGTAATGACTTTACAAGCTTATCTGGTTGGGATGGGTTAAAACCTAGATGAGTGCCAATTATTTACTTATTTTTTGACATATTAACATAATGGAGAATCACTTCCATCTTCACCTAAAACCAGATATCTGACAGATTAAAACATCTAGGATCAGAGTTATTGTAAACATGGATTGCTCTCAGTATAAGGTAAAGTTGATTTTACTTGAGACGTATGGGAAAAATAAGTCAATAAAATAAGCCAGATGGCCTTTTAAAAATGGAGAAAAGAATCCAGTCCTAGAGAGAGAAGGGACATGCTAATAACTGAGAGAAATGCTTGAAGTTGATAATGATTCTAAAATTGCTGATCTATTTAACTCATTTGAAAAAATCTGCTTCTAATAAGGAAAAATGAAGAAAATGAATTTGGACAATTAGGAAGTAATGAAGAGCTTTCTAAAATAGCTATTGATTAAAGGAATCAAAGGGAATACTTTGAAGATTGAACACATGCAAATCAAGCTAGATAGCTAGTGGTGAAATTTTCTCTTTTTTAATTCTGTGGATCCAGGCAAAACAACTTGGAGCTTCATTAACTGATTAATTTCACACACAAAGTCACTCCTTTTCTCCTCATTACTTATCCCATCTTCCCTTTTCCTGGTCAGAAGTCAGGTTAAATTGTAATGTGCCTAAGGGTTGGATGCTAAGACTCAGAGGTCTTCTTATTTCTTTCACTTATATATTCATTCATTCATTCTTCTAGTCAGTCTTCTATTTAGTCCGTAGATACTAGTACCTCAGTCTGTGTGCTAGGTGCTGCAGATTCCAAAACAAATGTGATATCCTTAGTGTGGTGGGAAATAGAGACCAAGAAATCAGTGATTCTAATATAGCTCATAGGTGCTATGATGGAGGATAGTTCTGTTCTAAAGAAAACGAGAGAGGGTTGCTCTGTGTGATGCTAGGACATAAAGGAAGTTTTATGAAAAGATTTGAAAATACAAAATACAACTTATTCTTAAAGATGAATAGAGCAGTAATATGAAATTTGGCATAGAAAATAGAATATTCACCAGAGACATTAAAAGCACAGCAAGTTCAAGGAATAATATAATAATAATAATAATACAAGTAGTTCTCTTGGCTTCAATAAGAGATTCACATGGGACATGGCAGAAAACATGGCTTTGCTTTCCTTAGCTTTTCTTCATCGAGCCAAACCAGCTCTTCCAGAACCTTATGCAGAGATGGTTACTGATTCTTCAAGGACTTTGCCTTCCCTAAGTCCAGTCCCTAAGTCCAGCAGGCAGTCCAGCAGTCGGGGTTTCATACAACCCTACTGGTTGGTGCTTTATTCCTATGCCAGAGTCCCCAGACATCTCCATTAATTCGAAGTGTGATGTTTACACACATTAAAAATGGAGTGTTGCTGGAATGTTGCCTGGTGACATGGAAAACCTCAGAAGTTCTGGGATTGAGGTTGGGTCTCACCAATGACGACTTGGAGAAGTCATTTTATAGCTCTAAGCCTCAATGTCATCATTTGTAAAATAATAACAGCTCTAAAATTTGCCTGAGCACTTTCCTTGTACCAGGCACTATTCTAAACAATTTATATGGATTAAATTATTAATCCTTACAACAAGTCTATGAGGCGAACATTCGTATTTGCCCATATTTGTAGCCAACTGAAGCATAAAAACCTATCCAAAGTCAAACAGCTGGGAAGAAGGGCATCTGGGATCCATGTACAAGTGTTCTGGCTCAGAGTCTGCAAGCTTAACCTTCAAGCCATGGTCCTTTTATAATAATATTTGCCATAATTATGTCTGCCAGGTTGTTATTTGTGAGTCACTTGAGATAATGCATGTGATCCATAAGTTGGAAAGCATTATTTAAGCATTAGTTCTTTTTGTTGACTGTAGATTCCCTGAGAATCTTTAGGAGAAGTGAACAAAGTGAAGGGAGAAAGGCTCCTGTAGTTGCTTTGCTTCCCATCCTGTGGGAAATCTGAGCAAACCTTGGGCGTTGGGTCACAGGTGTGATTTTAAGCCAACCAGTAGGTTCCAATCAAGGAGTCCAATGAATTCTCTGCATGATATATCTATTCTATGCAGATACAAGATTGGACCAAAGAATTTTCTTAAAATGGCAAGTCCCCCAGAGCATTTCAAATTTGAGAAGTGGTACAGGTTGAATTGTGTTACCCCAAATTTGTATGTTGAAATCCTAATCCCCAGTAGCTCAGAGGTGACCTTATTTAAAAATATGATTGTTGCAGGTGTAATTAGTTGAGATGCAATCGTACTGAAGTACGGTGAGCCCCTAATCCAGTATGACCAGTGTCCTTATTAAAAGGGGAAATTTGGACATAGAGGCATGCACACAGGGTGAATACCATGGGAAGATGAGGGCAGAGATCAGGGTGAGACATCTATAATCCAAAGGATGCCAAGGATTGCCAGCCAACGACCAGAAGCTAGAAGAGAGGCATGGAAAGTATTTTCCCTCACAACACTCAAAGGGAAGCAACCAGCTGACACTTTGATCTCAGACTTCCAGCCCCTAGAACTCAGATAATACATTTCTGTTGTTTAAGCCACTCAGTTTGTGGTACTTTGTTACAGCAGCCCTGGCAAACTAATCTAGAAAGTTTAGAAAACATTTTCTCTTTATTCACAGCTTCATTTCAGCAGTAGGCCTACTGAAACGATGAAAATGGGGAAAAAGTGGCAGGGGGTTTATAAAGAGCACATCATGCTAAGAAAACTTGATGGCTTATTTTAATTGAATTATAAAATTAGTGTGGGAATAAGACTTAATTTGGAAAAATGCAAAATCATTAACTGAACATGCCTATTAATCTGCAATCCTAAATGAGCATTACTAGGAGACAGTATGAGATGAAACACAGGTTACATTATGGAGATAAATTGATATACCTTCTTAGCATGAGCTGACAGTATTATTTTGTTCATCACATAAAGATGCGTTGCATTAGAGCCTTAAGCCCTCAGCAGGGTTCTAGCAAGTCTATATTAGGGCTACGGCATTCTGCTTTACATAACTTGACAGAAGAATATGGCAGTATTGACAGGGATTGAGACAAGTACAGTAAAGGGACAGCTGGACCGTTTACGAGGAAAGTAAAGCAATAACCATTTGACATCTTCCTGTGAGCCTAGTAAAGGGACATCTTATTTGGAATCCATGAAGAAGATTTACTACCCTGACACTGATTTAAAACTAGAAGCCTTGACAGTGCTTTAACTAACATGCCCTTCTAGGTATGCTTTGCATGGCCAGTGTCAGCAGCTATAAGGTAGATGCAGTTTAAAAAAGACTGCTTGAGAATTGCCCGATATTGCAAGAATGACAATCTTAGAAGAGAATGACCTAGCACCATCCAGGGTTATTTGATTCTACAGGGTATAATTAGTGATGGGCTAGAAGAGATTGAAGATGGATAATAATGACAATAATAGCTAACTCAGAAATCATGAGTTTCTACATGGTGGGTGCTGTCCTAAATGCTTTTTGCATGTCAGCTCACTTACTAACTCACAACAATCCTGTAAGGTAAGTGCCATTAATAGTCCCCTTTTACAATAACACACTAGGAGTAAGGAGAAATTAAGTAACCTACATGAGATCATACGTGTAGTAAATGATAGAGCCAGGGTGTGGGCTCAGGCAGTCTGGCTCCTGAGTTCGTTCTTTGAACTGCTGTGTGATGCTGTTTCTTTAAAATGGAATAACTCACCTGTTTATGAGAAATATAGTTGATATCATTTCCCTGAAAGCGACATAAGGGATTTATGCTTTACTTTTAGTGTTTAAAACTTGTCAGTATGCTGAGAAAACAATCTTCTTACAAAAAGTATGAGCTAAATGATTTTCTTCACTTAAAGTTTTGCTCATTATACATACACGTATTGAGGGATTTTTAGAACCTGTGTAAGAAATACATAGCTCTGCTATTGAAAAGGCTACCTTCTCGTTACAGAGATAGGAAAACAAATCATTATAATGTGATGAATGATGAATGGTGTTCTCAGAAATACACTAAAAGAGACGCAGGGACTAAGTCATAGTGGGGAGCAGGACTTGGGGAATTAGGGCCAATAAGATGCATGTTAACGCCATACCACTCATTATTGCCAAATTGGCTCTCAACTCCTCAGACACATAATGCCACTGAAGATTTTAACGGACATTTTATGTGTAAAACTGTGTTTCAAAGATATAGCTATAATACAATAGAAAGAGGCTGAAAATTCAAAGGAAAAGAAAACTTTATGTCATTCAAATGGCCAAATCTTGCATGTAGTCATGTGTCATTTCTTCTTTTTCATTGCTTGCTGCCAAAAGGTTTTTGTTGCTCTTATCGGTTTTTTAAATATCACACTTCTCTTATTTTATCAGGTACATAGTAAAACTTAAAAATGCCCCTTTAAAATTTTTTTTGACTATTTTTAAGTCCCATTTTCTCTTAAGAAACTTGATGAGCATAATTTGAAAGAAGAAATCCTGGATAAAAATTTTAACATGTTTTATGGTAAAAATCAATACCGTTCACTATTTTTTGGAATAGTGTAACTGAGTTTTTGCTTCCCATTTGAATTTGAAGTATATGGTGTGTATGTGTGTGTGAAGGGTAAGATTTTACTCAAGGTTATTTATATCTGGGCAAAGTGAAGTAGGCATACACCAACAGCATCACCATCAGTAATGGCCACTGGGATGCATCGCTTGCTTTGGGTGGTGCAACTTCATTTCTTAGTCATTTTTGAAACCATGCATTCCTTGATCTACGTAAAAGCCTACTAGTAATGGCTGTAGATAGAATGGAACATTCCACACTTCTCTATTAGAGTTTAGGCCGGTCCGTGTTAGAAAATACTAGTATGACAATCAATCATTAAAATTCCCTAGAGTGATTAGGGTGTTTTATGTTGGGTAAAGAAAAATGAAACTTCTCCACGAGATTCTCTGCTCTCCGGGCAGTCCAGTGAGACTGTGTTAGAGGGTAGGAGTAGGAGATAGGAGGAAGCACCTGATGGGTCTTCTACCTCAGTGATGTTCTCCAGACAGGAGGGTGCTGGGGACCTAGTTAACCTGGTCATGGGCTTTTCTGACGGTTATTTGAAGGTATATTTCCTGAAACAGGCAAGAAGAAGACTGGAGAAAATAAAGCCAAAAGTCAAATTCTAGGGTAGATAAAGGGTGGAGAGTAGTGATAATCAAGGGAATTGAGAGACTAGATGATATTGGAAGCTACAAATTTAGCTGTACAGATTCAAATCTTTTCTCAACAGGAACATCTGCGCAGGGCTCCCTCTTCCTTACTGGTCAAGCTAGTATAAAGCTGGATGTGCAGGACATAATGCCTTATTATTATATTTTTTAAACATGAGTAATATGTATTATATTTCTTAAAGTTTATTCTCTGGATCAGTGTTTCCACTGGATTTTAAGAAGTATTGTAGGAAATGAAGTTTCTGTGTTTAAATAAGTTTGGGAAATTCTATGGCAAATAGACTTACGTTGTGTTCATTCCTGTAGGATTTCCCAGAGCCTGGAATGTACTAGTGTGTATCGTGACTCCCTCAGAGGACTATCTAGATTCCTGTGTTTCCCAAACACGTGTGATCATATAGCTCTTTTATGGGGGTATCTTGAAGTATTATTATTATTTTTAATACCTTTATTGGAGTATAAATGCTTTACAATATGTTAGTTTCTGCTGTACAACAAAGTGAATCAGCTATATGCATACATATATCCCCATATCCCCTCCCTCTTGAACCTCCCTCCCACCCTCCCTATCCCACCCCCCCCCATCCCACCCCTCTAGGTTGTCACAAAGCATGGAGCTGATCGCCCTGTGCTATGCAGCAGCTTCCCACTAGCCATCCACTTTACATTTGGTAGTGTATATATATATCAACACTACTCTCTCACTTCATCCCAGCTTCCCCTTCCCCGCTGTGTCCTCAAGTCCGTTCTCTATGTCTGTGCCTTTATCACACCCTGCCACTAGGTTCATCAGTACTGTGGTTTTTTTTAGATTCCATATATGTGCGTTAGCATATGGTATTTGTTTTTCTCCTTCTGACTTACTTCACCCCGTATGACAGACTCTAGGTCCATTCATTACAAATAACTCAATTTTGTTCCTTTTTATGGCTGAGTAATACTCCATTGTATATATGTGCCACATCTTCTTTATCCATTCATCTGTTGATGGACATTTAGCTTGCTTCCATGTCCTGACTACTGTAAATAGTGCTGCAATGAACATTGTGGGACATGTATCTTTTTGAATTATGGTTTTCTCAGGGTATATGCCCAGGAGTGGGATTGCTGGGTCATATGGTAGTTTGGGAACTATTTTTAGCTTTTTAAGGAAGCTTAAAAAGCTATTTTTAGCTTTTTAAGGAAGCTCCATACTTTTAGCTTTTTAGCTTTTTAAGGAAGCTCCATACTGTTCTCCATAGTGGCTGTATCAATTTACATTCCCATCAACAGTGCAGGAGGGTTCCCTTTTCTCCACACCCTCTCCAGCATTTATTGTTTGTAGATTTTTTGATGATGGCCATTCTGACAGGTGTGAGGTGACACCACATTGAGGTTTTGATTTGCATTTCTCTAATGGTTAGTGATGTTGAGCATCTTTTCATGTGTTTGTTGGCAATCTGTATGTTTTCTTTGGAGAAATGTCTGTTTAGGTCTTCTGCCCATTTTTGGATTGGGTTGTTTGTTTTTTTGATATTGAGCTGCATGAGCTGCTTGTATATTTTGGAGATTAATCCTTTGTCAGTTGCTTTGTTTGCAAGTATTTTCTCTCATTCTGAGGGTTGTCTTTTCATCTTGTTTATGGTTTCCTTCTCTGTGCAAAAGCTTTTAAGTTTCATTAGGTCCCATTTGTTTATTTTTGTTATTTCCATTACTCTAGGAGGTGGGTCCAAAAAGTTCTTGCTGTGATTTATGTCATAGAGTGTTCTGCCTATGTTTTCCTCTAAGAGTTTTATAGTGTCTGGCCTTACATTTAGGTCTTTAATCCATTTTGAGTTTATTTTTGTGTATGGTGTTAGGGAGTGTTCTAATTTCATTCTTTTACATGTAGCTGTCCAGTTTTCCCAGCACCACTTATTGAAGAGGCTGTCTTTTCTCCATTGTACATTCTTGACTCCTTTGTCAAAGGTAAGGTGACCGCATGTGCATGGGTTTATCTCTGGGCTTTCTATCCTGTTCCATTGATCTATATTTCTGTTTTTGTGCCAGTACCATACTGTCTTGATTACTGTAGCTTTGTAGTATAGTCTGAAGTCAGGGAGCCTGATTTCTCCAGCTCGTATTTCTTTCTCGAGATTGCTTTGGCTATTTGGAGTCTTTTGTGTTTCCATACAAGTTGTGAAATTTTTTGTTCTAGTTCTGTGAAAAATACCATTGGTAGTTTGATAGGGATTGCATTGACTCTGTAGATTGCTTTAGGTAGTATAGTCGTTTTCACAATGTTGATTCTTCCAATTCAAGAACATGGTATATGTCTCCATTTGTTTGTATCATCTTTGATTTCTTTCATCAGTGTCATATAGTTTTCTACATACAGGTCTTTTGCTTCCTTAGGTAGGTTCATTCCTAGGTATTTTATTCTTATTATTGTTTTTTGATAATATTCTTCAAGTGTTATTGTTTTGTGGGACCCAAATGCTCTGGAGGATTTGTATGTGTATATGTATATATTTTATGTGTTAAAAACCGTTCAGTTTTATTAATTAACATATAGTAATTTCACAAAGAGTCTAAATAAAGCCTTTCACAATGTACTGTATGATCCTAGATCAAAATACAGACTACAAGAATTTAGAAGCATTCTTGATCTTCTGATATAATCATCTGACAATTGTGAATTCTATGGTTTACCCAATAGAGGCTAATTATTTAGTAAATATGGACTTATATTACTTTTATAACCTTTTAGAAAAGGGTTACCTATATTTACCTTGAATATCTTTGAAGCATCTGTATTTCAACCATGTCACCTAATATTAATTTGTATTGCTTTTATGAATATACATCAAGATTTTAATGAATTGTCATTTTTTATCCTGAAAAATACAACTGAAACAACTATTTAAAATTTAGAGCAATCCTTTTACTTTAATACAAAAATTTATATATATAAATTCTCAAAATTGGAAATAAAAAACTGAAAGCTATTTTTTCCAATCTATTAACTAATAATAACATATTTATATAATAGTTAAAAAACATACATTAACAGGGTGCTTTCCCATATGTTATCTTAGTTAAGCCTCACAGCCACTTTTTGAGGGAGTTCATATTATTCCCAAATTAGAACTGAAGTGACAGAAACTCAGAAAGCTTAATTGATGTGCCCAAATCACAGCTTGTTAGTAGCTGAGCCAAGGCTTTAACCTATATCTTTAACTCTAGTGTTTTATGGTATTGTCTGTCCCACAGTTGCCTGGGGATAAGCAAGGCTTGCCATAGGCCCCAGGAGCATTTTGTTTTTTTTTTTTGGACGGCACTATGAACTGTGCTGGGCTAAGAAATGAAGGGGGCAAAGTAGGGTTGGGAAATTGTTTCTCATCTTTCTCTATTCTGCCCCTCATGCAGTTTGCATAATTTATGTATTTCTTTTTTCTCCCCTTCATCCGTTAGACTTTAGTTCCATTGCTTCTCCTAGAAACAACTTCAAACTCAAGTATTCCTGGATACTACTGGTCTAACTACAGTCAGCTCTCAGTATCTGTGGGTTTTGCATCTGCGATACAGAGGGCCAACTGGACCAAGCCATTTTATTTCAGGAACTTGAGTTCCTGTGGATTTTGGTAACCTTGGCAAGGTCCTGGAACCAGTACCCTGTAGAGAGATGACTGGAATAGCTTAACCTAAATGGTGACAGAGTTCTGGAAGTCAGCAGGTAGGCTGATCTTGTTGGTTAGGGTAGCTTTGAGGAATCCCTCTACATGTATTGTGTAGGCTGCTGTTCATCCAGAGGTGCAGAACTAGCTGTGTTGGCCCCCTCCCAGGCAAATACTAGATCTTGGCGGCAATCCACTCCTTCAGTATTTCCATCAAGTGAAAGAGCTCCTGCTATGTTTGTTCCAAGCCCATAATGCCAAGGTCTGGGTTTTTGACCAGGCATCATACTGCCTTTTACACCTACTGCCTTTTGCCTCCATATGTATTCTACTATAAACTAACTTTCTTAATCTCTGTTTTATTAAATACATCTCCCTTGACATTCACAATGCCCAAGGGCATAGTTACAATCATAATGAGTATGTTTACCATAGAGATAAATGCCCCAAATCAAAGGCTTATGAGAAAAGTAAAGTGTGTAGTAAAGAATTTAACCTTATGCAAAAAAGACTTCTGCCTTTTGACCTCAGCTTCTGGGAGGTCATCTCTAAACCCTTGGAATATCATTATCTGATAAGAGCATTTTATTTTCCTGAGGGCCTTGGGTCACTGGATAGTCTGACAATATAACAATAGCCCCCAATGTCACTGGATGAGGGCTGGACACATCTAGATAGTCTTAGGTTACCACACGAGAAAGACCAACAACCTGATTTAGGGTAGGGGCTTCGGGTTACTTCCAGAGGGGCTGGAGACTGTAGACTGAAATCTGCCAGGTGGGTAGTCAGTCAATCAATCATGCCTATGTGAGGAGTCTCAATAAAACCTCTGAACACACACGACTCAGCTGAGCTTCCTTGATTGGCAACATTCCATGTGTATTGTCACACACTGATGTCAGGAAAGTAACACATTCTGTATCCACAAGAAGAGGACAGTGGAAGGTCCACTTTTGGTACTTCCTGACTCCACCCTACCCTATGCACTTCTTCCCTTAGCTGATTTTAGTGCAGTAGCCTTTAGTGATTTCTGTGAGTCCTTCTAACAAATTATTGAATATGAGTGTGGTTTTGTGAACCCTTTGAACTTGAAATTGGTGTCAGAAATGGTGTGGTTCTTGTGGGGACTGTTCCCTGTAAATTCTCAGCTGGACTAAACTCTCTCAGAAGGGGGGTCACTTCTTTCTTTTCTTCTCCTTCAGGAGCAAGGTGCTTTTGGTCTTTCTTCTTCCTAGTGCGGGTGGGGCACAGGGAAGATTACGTAGTACTCTGTGGCTGCTCAGTTGTGCAGGATGGTATCGGATGAGGGCTTTCCTCATCACTGGTGAAGAGCAATAGTGTCTGGACTGCCTAAGTGGGTTGGAAATAATGGTCTAACCCATCCATTTGTTAAATCAGATGGCAAACCACAGAAGGCAAGTGCAGAAATAACATTTTTATAATCTGTTAGTTCTGAACAATGTAGGAGACTGGGGGATGCGGGGGAGTAGAAGAATAAAGTACATGAGACCTGAAGTTTTTAAGAACCCGCCTGCATTTTTAATGAATATTTGTTGAAGTCATTGTAATGGTTTAGAATGGTTTGAAAGACTATCTGCTGGAGAATATTTAACAACTGGAGATTTAGATATATAACTTAAATAAAAGCTGTTTTTTTTTCATTCTGACAGAGGAGATGATACGTTTTGTTCTGTTGTGAGTTCTAGTGACCCCTGCTTAGCTTTCATTGATCACAAATAATCTTCTCCAGGATACTGCGATTGCTGCATTGTTGAGTTGCTTATATTACATTTAACCTTGACGAAGGGTCAAAATAAATCTGTGAATTAAGCAAGAATGCATTACAGCTGGCTGAAGAGCATGTCAGGAATACCTGAAGAGAAAACAAAACTATTTTCCCCTACAGCCTGTGTACAAGTTGATGTGATTCCTTTTCCATCTACTTGGAGTTTAATAGAGAAATACTATTCTTCATGTGGCCCTAATTTGGGTAAATGTCCATCATGGACAGAGTACTCTCATGGAACAGAGAAAGGACATGGTTGCTGGCCTTAGCTTACTCACATATACAAGGGGGGAAATACTCAGATAAGGCATCAGCTGTGATCAACCCCACTTACCCAGAAACAAAAACACACAATGAGAAGCTCAAATGCCTTGACTGTACACATGTATAGTTGGCAGTGGGTTAGAGAAGGTGTGAACATCAGGTGACCTCAATGGTAACTTCATTATTAACTTAGAGAACTATGGATAAATGCTGATGGCACCTGTAGAGGAAGCCATGTTGCAAAAGAATACCAGAAGAAGAGTGAGCAAGATAGAAATTAAAATTGAAAGATAGCAAACCAAACAAAAGACTTATACTGGAGGAAGTAGGAATTGACTAATATACTAATGTAAGGAATATAAGAGTTAACATATTAGACATATCTTAAAAAATGTGATTCAAAGTCTTTGTTCTCTTCAAGTTTCTTCCTCATTTAGATAGTCCTACTTTATGATGATGGTACAATTAAAGAGGGAAAAATGTGTTTTCTATGAGTGTCACTTGAGAAATGTTTTTTCATGACAAGCAGTGATTAAAATTTTATAAATACAGCAGGGCAAATACCATCCTTCAGAGGCTTTTTCATATCAACTAACAGAAAAGAAAAGTTAGGTAATAAGAAAATTAAAGCTGAACAACTCTAACAGTTTAATAAACAGGAAATGATAGATGATGTTTTGCATGATTCAAAGTCATTTTTGTACTGAAAAAGAGTGAAGTCTTCAATGGAGTCACTGACATGATAAAGGGTATGCTGCTGCTGTGTTGGGAGATGTTACATATTCATTCATTCATTCAAAAAATCATTATGCCAGATACTTAGCTAAACCTTTTGACCACAAGGGTTAAATACTCTCAGGGTTAAGAAATTTTCTTGGTGGTTAAGCAAAATGGTTCAGTGCCTTCTGAAGCTTTAAACATAAGCTAGTAGTAAATATTTTATTGTCTTCTTAAACATTTTGAAATCCTTCCAAAATGTATGTGACCTTAAGGTAATCGTATTTTTCAGAGACTAGGAACAGTCTTCCACTATTCTAGATCAACTGAATTTTACTATAATGAAATGGTAAAGATTACGTTCAAGAAAAATAATAGCACAACAACAACAAAACAACCTTTCAAAAATCAGTAAAGGTGTTCCCCATCATACCCAAACGTCCACTGTTTCTATACTCAGAAATTTCCCCCTTTGTTTGAAAAGGTATTGTCTGACTTCCTTACTCTGTTGTGTAGAAATACAGTATATACTATCCTGGCCCTCAGTCCTGGAAGAAGTAATCAAGGTGGATAGAAAACAGACTTTCAGGAGATTTCTTTGTGACTTTAAACAATATTATGATCCTTCTGGCTTCAATTTATCTCTGTTGTGAAATGTTGCCTGTGGGAACCAGCTGGGGATCAGATCAATAGGTGAGACTCAGTATTGTGATTCTAAACAGCTTTTAATGTTAAAGACAGTTTTTTTGATATCTGATTATTAAAAGAGAATGTATGTGTACTATTTATTGAATTACACAAATATTTTTGCTAAGCAAAAAGAAAAGGCATGAAATCCAATTTCAGAGGCTTAATTAAAGTGGCTACTTCTGTTTATTTAGTTATTTGGGGGCATGACATTGAGTCCTACTTAATTTTTTTAACACTTTTTTTTTTTTTTTTTTTTTTTTAAGCAAAAATGGAAGATTTTTCTTCCCAGGGAGGTAGTACGTTTCCTCTCATTGAAGGTGTACACTTAGATTATGAATGACCATGTGGTAGGATTGGCATAAAGAAGATGGCAAAGTTAGAGAAAAAATGACCTTTATGTCCGTTTCAAAGTCCAAGATTCTGTGATCTCTACATGGTGATTTTGAGGCCAGAACTGAATCTTAGCCATTTTATATCTGGACGCCAGAAAGGGGCCTGAAACAAATTGAGCTTGAAATGTGCCTGTTGAATGAGTGAATTAATAAGATTAGTAAGAATTTTATTTAGCTTGTTGTGTAGATTTAAGTTTGAGGCTGCAAAGTGAGGCTTGTAAGGTGGTTTCTTTTTCTTTGAGTGACTGTGTCAACCTTTGGGTCCTTGTCTCAGGTTGAACAGTCTTGCAAGGCTGTGGCAGTCTGATCAGCCCTGCTGGGCTTTTCCTGGGGTATGACCCAATCAATAAAGTTATCTTTTGAGAAATAAACTTTTTATTCAAATAAAACATTCCCATCAACCAGTCACTGACACTGGCATATATTTTTAAAGATGTAAAAACTCTGGAGCAAAATTGAAAGAAATATAAATATCTAGCTTTGAATTAAATGCTATTATTAAATTTCAGAAGCAACTAATCACTACCTAATCCCGCTCCCGTATCCTCCCAGGGATTAAATAACCAATTCATTCCACAATTTTTTGGGGGTTAACAATCTTCCCAGCTGTATTCATGGCTTCACAGCGCTTTGGGGCTACAGAGCAACTTGGGCATCAAAGCTTTTATTTCAGTCTTTGATCCTTCTCTTCAGGTTAGACCTTTTTCTGCCTGCTTGCAATTTCTCAAAGAGAAGGCATTAATAATTTGCCATTGGAAGACTTCCAATTTCATTCTCTTGTTTCTTCGTCTAACAATTTTTTTTTTTTTTTCACAAGGAGAAAGTCTTTTGTGACACTATGTGCTTGGCTTCAGTAACTTGGAGGAGGATTACAGAAGCATTCCTATGGCTGTCTGTAGTATGACTCCCTGTGTTAATAGCATTCTCACTCCACTTGCCCTGTTTCTCTTGCCTAATTCCTAACCTTGTAGCCAGCCTTGTAGCTTGTAGCCTTGTAGCCAGTTGTGAAGTTACTATGCATTAAATTAAGATTCCATTTTAACAACTCTTGCAGAATTACTGCTGTTGTAATGGACAGTTTTAAGCTCAAATCTTCAAAAAAAACAAATCTGATCTCCCTTTTACCTGTAAATATTTAAGTAGAATAGCACTAAGTTTTAAAATGTAGATCTAGTGAATTGCTAAATGATAATTCTGGATGATTCCTTTCCCATTGTAGGAACTCAATATATATTTATTATTGAATGAATGAGAGTGAGAATCTCAGATGCTTGCCATATTTCTCTTTACTGATTTTAGAGTGAGACTGTTGGGTTAAAAGAAGAGAATATGCATTTAAGGTTTATGCTTCTTTTGTATTTCTCTAGAGGTGATCTTGGTACTTAGATGAAATTGTAATGGACATTTGAAAAAGAAATCTTTTTCCACATTGGCTTATTTCAAACTGAAACTAGTTGGATGCAAATCTGCCTATCTAATCGTCTTAGTATAAATTTGCCTTTGATGTTGTGGTTTCATAGTCTAGATGTGCCTCTTTCTCATTATGTCTTCTGGCACACTGGTATTTGGGGAGACATTTTCATTTCCTGTGCTGGCTTGATTAGGGGTGGGTGGGGGAGGGGGGGCGGTGAAGGGATTGGTCTACCAGATGCCCCTGCTTGATGGTTGCTCACATTGAATGTGCATGTCTATATCCACAGGCATAAACCTTTGGAAAGCATCTCTGCCCAGGCCACCCTAGTGGCATTCTTTATCTTCAGTTTTCTGCCTCTTTAGGGGGCCTCTCTTTAAAGAGGCATAAGTACAAAACATTCACTACTGTCAGCAATTTAAATTCATACCACATTTCTGTAATTAAAGTATTTTTAAAATTTCTATTTAGTGTTTTATTTGCTGACAATTTTCAGGTTAAAATGTGGATGCTGAAGACAGATTATAATTATTTAGATTCTACTAAGGTACCAGTTTAAAATAGCAGAATTCTTCTAGCCTTGCTATATGCTTTATCATAGAATGTGACTTTTCCAATACTGCAAATATACCTTTATATTTGAGAACAAGAAGGAAACATATTTTGAAGTTAAAACATTTGAAATGAAAAGGATGAAACTAAGAGAGATTTATTTGAAAAAGTCAAAGATATGAGGCAGGAAATTTGGCCAATTTTGTTTGTAGTTCTTCAAAGGTATTTTTCAGGCTGGTCGCAGTTGCGAGACGATTGATTAATCACGCTGAGTGGCTTTATATTCCTGTATTGAAATGGATGGGTGCTAGGCATAAACACAAGATAGGATATAAAGGGCCAGTCCACTACTATAATTAATTTTTTTTTTTTTTTTTTTTTTTTTTTTTTGTGGTACGCGGGCCTCTCACTGTTGTGGCCTCTCCCGTTGCGGAGCACAGGCTCCGGACGGGCAGGCTCAGCGGCCATGGCTCACGGGCCCAGCCGCTCCGTGGCATGTGGGATCTTCCTGGACCGGGGCACGAACCCATGTCCCCTGCATCGGCAGGCGGACTCTCAACCACTGCGCCACCAGGGAAGCCCTACTATCATTAATTTTAATTGAAACCTCTGGGTGACCTCCAATTTCACATTTAAAACTAAAATATGTTTGGTGTTTACTATGTGCCACACAATAGTATAAGGATTTTAGAAGAGAGTAGTTTGCGTTTTTCTCCTAATCCAAATGGAAGAGACAGACTGAGATATTAGTGCATTTGTTCCCCATGGTAGCTCTATGCAAGAAGCATTTTATTATCATTTCTGTTTCAGAGATGAGAAGATGGAGGCAAAAGAGCAATTAAATAAATGGCTTGAGATCAGTGTATGTGTAGGTGATGGGACTCAAATGAAGAGCCCATGATCTGAATGTTATTCTGCCTCTTAGTCTTAGACTTAATGATCCTATGAATTCGTCTTTGTGGTTGACAGCACTGTTTCTGGTCCCACAAAGCTCTTGTCGTCTGTCTTGTTAGAGAACCCATAGTTTAACTGGACAATGCAAATTCTCTTGCCTCTGGGTTTTAAAATGACTCCTGGCCAACAGGAATATCTTCTTAGATTTGAAAAGATGTTTTAGGTTTTTAACACATTATAAATCACAGTTAGTGCCATTTGTCAGAAATATTTTATTGCTCAAAAGAGCACTTGCCACTGATTCACATGCTTTATAGAGCCTATTTAAAATTGAGGATCTTCTGTCGCTTTTAACTCTTTCTAAAAAGAAAACAGCAAAATGGTGATTGAAAAATCATCAGCTGGCTAAGTTTCGATGGTGATATAGTCCATCTTGAGGAAGCACTCACAAGTTTCTGAAATTTCTGCAGCTGTTCATTCAAAGATTCAGGGAGATAGTGCACAAAATAGCAAACGAAGGCACTGCAGCCTGCAGGAGAATTGGGATTTCATTGTGTGTGTCAAAAGTAAATGAATTCAAGAATAACCACTTGAAAAGGAATTCTCCCTTAATGTCTTTGGTGCAAAAATGTGCTCAGATTGTACTGGCTCTGAAGAGTGACTCAAAGAGGTAAATTACTTTCTAGCTACTACCTTTCAATTGCTATGGGCTCAAAGTGCTAGCTAACCTTGTAAAAGTGGAGCAGAGAAAAGAGTAGTTTGCATCCTAATCAAAATGGAAGAGACAGACCGAGTGAGATCCCATAGTGGCACCAAGGTTTCTGATGGCAGAAGTTTATAAATAGGCATAAACAGACCATTGCAAGCCTCAACAAGAACCACTTAAATGTCCTGTATACATTTTTCAAGCAATTTTTCTTTGGAATAAGAGGTCTAGGAAATGGTTTTGATGTGTGAAAACTGATGTTTATAGAGAGTAAACTGTTTTCTTTGAAGGCTTTTCAAGTATGTATTCAGCAGCTGTGTGATTATGTAAATTTGCCTGGGATAGTTAGAGCAGTTAGAAACCAGTACTAATGAAATGATGGGTCACGGGTTCAACCATGGTCTGGGCCAGTGAGTTTTAGCCAGAGAGAAGCCTTTAGCATAGCCCAGGAAGCATCTCTGAGACTACCCTGCGATCTGGTGGACTCCTTTGGCCACAAGAGGATTGAGGACATAAAAATCAAACCCCTTTCCCAGGAAACCTACCCCCCAAACTGCATGGTGGTTGCATCCTTTGTATCTCAGTGGGTAGAACTGAATAAAATATATGATCTCAAAGAGAGCTGTGCTGTGAATCTGAACACAGTAGAATGTGCATGGCATAAACAATGCAGGACATCTTTATAATGTGATTTCATTGAATGAGTTTAGGAAATCTGTGACTTCACTCACAAAATCACTCCAAAGGATTGCACACTTCTTGAATTGCTTCTACCTCGTCCCCATCTGTAAAATGGAGCTACTAATGGAGCCAGTTTCAGGGTTGTTGAAGAATTAGATAAGGTAATGTGTGGGTAGCACCCACTTCAATGCCTGGCAGATACTAAGTATCCAATAAATGTTGCCATTATTATTATTTTCAGGAATCTCCAACAAATACCAGTATTAACTAGATACCACAAACACTACTTAGAAGCATTGATATGAATCAATTAAAACAAGAATCACCATTTATATAAAGAACATTAATACCTGGATTTTATGGATCTCAGGAATTTTATATGCCTTACTGTATTGTAGCAGATAGCACAGGCTTTAGTGATTACTGTACAGTGATTACTGTAATCTGATTCATACCAGATGTTGAGGAGTCAAGAAGTAGGTGCATATAACATGCAATGCTTGTATGAAAATGTGTTAGAAAGTTAGGAGGCATTCAGAGATGAACTCCAGTAAATACAAAAATGCATTTCAGGAACCTACTAGAAGCTGTTGGGCAGATTGACTGAAAGAGAGGGCAACAGCAATGGAGAATAGATAGACCAGCAACGTGATACATCTTCTTGTGCACAATGTTATTTTGTTTGTTTGTCTGTTTGTTTTGTGGGGGAGGTGATGGGTGATTAGAGCAGTCCATTCAAAAGAGCATGTACATAATAGTAGGGGACTTTAACACGCCACTTTCACCAATGGACAGATCATCCAAAATGAAAACAAATAAGGAAACGCTAGCTTTAGCAGACACATTAGACCAGATAGAGTTAATTCATATTTATAGGACATTGAATCTAAAGACAACAGAATACATTTTTTTCTCACGTGCCCATGGAATATTCCCCAGGATAAATCATATCTTGGGTCACAAATCAAGCCTTGGTAAATTTAAGAAAATTGAAATCATATCAAGTATCTTTCCTGACCACAATGCTATGAGAGTAGATTTCAATTACAGGAAAAAAAAACGGTAAAAAATACAAACACATAGAGGCTAAACAATACACTACTAAATAACCAAGAGATCACTGAAGAAATCAAAGAGGAAATCAAGAAATACCTAGAAACAAATGACAATAAAAACACGACAACCCAAAACCTATGGGATGCGGCAAAAGCAGTTCTAAGAGGGAAGTTTATAGCAATACAATCCTACTTCAAGAAACAAGAAAAATCTCAGATAAACAACCTAACCTGACACCTACAACAATTAGAGAAAGAAAAACAAAAAAAACCCAAAGTTAGCAGAAGGAGAGAAACCATAAATATCAGATCAGAAATAAATGAAAAAGAAATGAAGGAAACAGTAGCAAAGATCAATAAAACTAAAAGCTGGTTCTTTGAGAAAATAAACAAAATTGATAAAGCATTAGCCAGACTCATCAAGAAAAAAGAGGAGCGGACTCAAATCAACAGAATTAGAAATGGAAAAGGAGAAGTAACAATTGACACTACAGAAATACAAAGGATCATGAGAGACTATTACAAGCAACTATATGCCAATAAAATGGACAACCTGGAAGAAATAGACAAATTCTTAGAAAAGCACAAACTTCCAAGACTGATCCAGGAAGAAACAGAAAATATGAACAGAGCAATCACAAGCACTGAAATTGAAACTGTGATTAAAAATCTTCCAACAAACAAAAGCCCAGGACCAGATGGCTTCACAGGTGAATTCTATCAAACATTTAGAGAAGAGCTAACACCTATTCTTCTCAAACCTTTCCAAAATATAGCAGAGGGATGAATACTCTCAAACTCATTCTATGAGGCCACCATCACCCTGATAACAAAATCAGACAAAGGTGTCACAAAAAAATAAAACTACAGACCAATATCTCTGATGAAAATAGATGCAAAAACCCTCAACAAAATACTAGCAAACAGAATCCAACAGCACATTAAAAGGATCATACACCATGATCAAGTGGGGTTTATCCCAGGAATGCAAGTATTCTTCAATATACACAAATCAATCAATGTGATAACTCCATCTTAACAAACTGAAGGATAAAAACCATATGATAATCTCAAGAGATGCAGAAAAAGCTTTTGACAAAATTCAACACCCGTTTATGATTAAAAACTCTCCAGAAAGTGGGCATAGCGGGAACCTACCTCAACATAATAAAGGCCATATATGACAAACCCACAGCCAACATCATTCTCAGTGGTGAAAACCTGAAACCATTTCCTCTAAGAGCAGGAACAAGACAAGGTTGTCCACTCTCACCACTATTATTCAACATAGTTTTGGAAGTTTTATCCACAGAAATCAGAGAAGAAAAAGAAATAAAAGGAATCCAAATCAGAAAAGAAGAAGTAAAACTGTCACTGTTTGCAGATGACATGATACTATACATAGAGAATCCTAAAAATGCCACCAGAAAACTACTAGAGCTAATCAATGAATTTGATAAAGTTGTAGGGTACAAAATTAATGCACAGAAATCTCTGGCATTCCTATACTCTAACGACGAAAAATCTGAAAGAGAAATTAAGGAAACAATCCCATTTACCATTGCAACAAAAAGAATAAAATACCTAGGAATAAACTTTCCTAAGGAGACAAAAGACCTGTATGCAGAAAAGTATAAGACACTGATGTAGGAAATTAAAGGTGATACAAACAGATGGAGAGATATACCATGTTCTTGGATTGGAAGAATCAACACTGTGAAAATGACTATATTACCCAAAGCAATCTACAGATTCAATGCAATCCCTGTCAAACTACCAATGCATTTTTCACAAAACTAGAACATAAAATTTCACAATTTGTATGGAAACACAAAAGACCCCAAATAGCCAATGCAATCTTAAGAAAGAAAAACGGAGCTGGAGGAATCAGGCTCCTGGACTTCAGACAATACTACGAAGCTCCAGTAATCGAGACAGTATGGTACTGGCACGAAAACAGAAATATAGATCAAGCAGAAATATAGATCTATGGAACAGGATAGAAAGCCCAAAGATAAACCCATGCACATATGTCCACTTTATCTTTGACAAAGGAGGCAAGGATGTACAATGGAGAAAAGACAGCGTCTTCAATAAGTGGTGCTGGGAAAACTGGCAGCTACATGTAGAAGAATGAAATTAGGACACTTCCTAACACCATTCACAAAAATAAACTCAAAATGGATTAAAGACCTAAATGTAAAGGCAGATACTATAAAACTCTTAGAGGAAAACAGGCAAAACACTCCATGACATAAATCACAGCAAGATCCTTTTGGACCCATCTCCTAGAGAAAAGGAAATAAAAACAAAAATAAACAAACGGGACCTCGTGAAACTTAAAAGCTTTTACACAGCGAAGGAAACCATAAACAAGGTGAAAAGACAACCCTAAAAATGGGAGAAAATATTTGCAAATGAAACAACTGACAAAGGGTTAATCTCCAAAATATACAAGCAGCTCATGCAGCTCAACATCAAAGAAACCCCCAGCCCAATCCAAAATTGGGCAGAAGACCTAAATAGACATTTCTTCAAAGAAGATATACAGATTGCTAACAAACACATGAAAGGATGCTCAACATCACTAATCATTAGAGAAATGCAAATGAAAACCACAATGAGGTATCACCTCACACCGATCAGAATGGCCATCATCAAAAAATCTACATACAATAAATGCTGGAGAGTGTGTGGAGAAAAGGGAACCCTCTTGCACTGTTGGTGGGAATGTAAATTGATAACAGCCACTATGGAGAACAATATGGAGGTTCCTTAAAAAACTAAAGTAGAACTAGTGTATGACCCTGCAATCCCACCACTGGGCATATACCCTGAGAAAAACATAATTGAAAAAGAGACATGTAGTACAATGTTCACGGCAGCACTATTTATAATAGCCAGGATACGGATGCAACCTATGTGTCCATCAATAGATGAATGGATAAAGAAGATGTGGTACATATATATATAATGGAATATTACTCAGCCATAAAAGGAAACGAAATTGAGTTATTTGTAGTGAGGTGGATGGACCTAGAGTCTGTCATACAGAGTGAAGTAAGTCAGAAAGAGAAAAAGAAATACTGTATGCTGACACATATATATGAAATCTAAAAAAGATAAAAATGGTTCCAATGAACCTAGGGGCAGGCCAGGAATAAAGACAAAAAGGTAGAGGTTGGACTTGAGGACATGGGGAGGGAGAAGGGTAAGCTGGGTCGAAGTGAAAGAGTAACATTGACATATATACACTACCAAATGTAAAATAGATAGCTAGTGGGAAGCAACCGCAATGCACAGGGAGATCAGCTCGGTGCTCTGTGTCCACCTAGAGGGGTGGGATAGGGAGGGTGGGAGGGAGGTTCAAGAGGGAGGGGATATGGGGATATATGTATACATATAGCTGATTCATTTTGTTATACAGCACAAACTAACACAACATTGTAAAGCAATTATACTCCAATAAAGATGTTAAAAAAAAAAGAAAGAGCATGTGTTTAGAAGTTCTAAGCCCGAGCTCTGTTTCTGCTATAAAGTCTTTGTATTTTCCTTGGGAAAGTGACTTGATTTCCCAGGCATGATCATCCTCCTTCATACAAGGAAGAAATTAAGCTTGATTTCTAAGTTTTCTTTCTGTTCTCACATTCTATGGAGTCTATGGATCTGAGAGAGGCAGGCAATAGTGCAGGCAATTTGCTGTGTCCAAATCAGCAACCTTCATGTTCCTCTCATCTTGTTGAGACCCCACCCTAAGTAAACCTCAGTCATTGACGCACCGGTGATCACAATGATAAACATTTGTGTTTTCAAATTGCAAAACCAGGGGTGAGGAAGTAGCTGCGTAACACTGCTGAGAACATCTGAAGCTTTGGGGTTGAACAGGATTTAGTGTTTATTTGGTTCACTAAGGGGAAAAAGAAAAGGTAGCTTTGTTGATTTGCTGGAAAGAACTGAGAATGACAGAAACCAAGGAAGGTGGAGGAAGAGGGGGAAGAAGGAAATAAGTAGATAGTGGCCCCAAAGGAGGAATAAGGGGTAGGGAGCAGAAGTGTGGGAAGGAAGCAGAGCTGGTCAGGAAAGGGTAGAATTGGGTGCTCTTTCCTTCCTGCTTCCTCTCCCAATAGCAGATTTAATACCACTTATAGTATTGTTTCCCACTGAGTCCACATTTGGCTTCAGAATCCTTCTGAACACAGAATTCCACAAAGTTACTATCAACAGGACGAGCACATTAAAAAGAAATTGCATTTTGGGATTAGGGAACGAGTGCAAGTTTATAAGTTGTAAGCGTTTCAGGTCTTAGTCCCAATTTTTCTATGGAATTCACTCCAATTTCATCAACTCACTATTATTTTTCTGCCCTCTCAAATCCTATAGCATTTCCTGTCTGTCAGTTATTTGGCACTTCCCCCCTTCTGTAGTCTGTAGATTATTTGTGGTTTGAGTCTTCTCCTTCCAACTGGATATAAACTCTTTAAGCCTGAGATCATGTCTTCCATGTCTTTGCTCTCCTCACAGTATATACTTGACACTTTAAAGTTCATGGTTTATTTGTGAGTGTATCTTCGCTGAAGAAAATGATGTACCCAATTTTAGTAAAGTTTTTATAAACAGTCGGAGTAAAAGTTTTAGCACCAAACTGAAATGATCTAGAATGTGTATTTCATTAACTATTCTGAACAATGGGCATGTCATTACAAAATGCTGAGAACAGACTAACCAACAGAGACACATGCTCATTTGTTGAATGTTAAGACATCTACAAGTTTCCAGAAGAGGCACATTTGAGTGCCGGCTATGATTCCAGTTAGTGACAGAGAAGACTTGATCTCAGCTTGCTGGAATCCCAGTAAAGGTGTACTCTGATTTCCTTCTGTGCTGCTGGAATTTTCCAGTTGCTGAATTTGATGGAGAAAACTATCCCCACAATATTATGGCGTGAGCTTTTTTTCTTAAATGTTGAGCCTTCTTTTAAAATTTATTTATTTTTTAATTTTTTGGCTGTGTTGGGTCTTCGTTTCTATGCGAGGGCTTTCTCTAGTTGTGGCAAGTGGGGGCCACTCTTCACCGCGGTGCGTGGGCCTCTCACTGTCGTGGCCTCTCTTGTTGCAGAGCACAGGCTCCAGACGCGCAGGCTCAGTAGTTGTGGCTCACGGGCTTAGTTGCTCCGCGGCATGTGGGATCCTCCCAGACCAGGGCTTGAACCCGTGTCCCCTGCTTTGGCAGGCAGATTCTCAACCACTGCGCCACCAGGGAAGCCCCTGGCATGAGCTTTTTAAATGACAGAGGGTCATCTTCCTCAATAGTGCAGATGAGATACTAATAACTGATATATTGAACTCTTAATATTTGCCAGGCATTGTTTAAAACACTTTCCATGTAAACTGCATATTCGATCTTTGCCACGTCTCTGTGAAGTATCAATAAATACTCATTATTGCTTCTTCAACCTGAAGTACAGAGTGGTTATGTAACTTGCCCAAGGTCACACAGTAACCTCGTAAGTAGGAAAGCCTGGATTAGAGGCAGCCTGGCCCCAGAGTCCAAGCTCTTCACTCATACACTCTGTCTCTTCAGGGGAGTTCAAGCCCCAGAGGACTTGTCTTTGGTTGACTTCATTAGCTGATCGACATTAGCTAATATTCTCTGCTCCTCTCAATGTAGTGAAGAGAAGGCAGCAGTGAATAAGCAAGTTACTTTCTGGAAGGTGAGCATCCGTATAAAGACTGCTTCATCTTTTAATTTGGGGCAATAGAGTGACGTGGTTAAAACAGTGTCCTGAAATTAGACTGTATGAGTTTTTAGTGAGTTCTGCAGGTTTCCAGTCGGTGACTTGGGAAGAGTTATTTATCCTCTTGACCTTAGTGTCTTCATCCATAACATGGAAAAAGAGAAACAGTTCTTACCTGACAGGATTACTGAATGAGTAGATGCAAGAACCTATATAAATTACTTGATACTGTTCCTGACATGTAGCAAGCGCCCAATAAATGCCGCCATCATTATCATCGTCATCATCGTCATCATTGTCATCTCATTGCCATCATCACTGATTTGGCAGAAGGGTAGCTGTGCTACAATGTCTGGCAGCCAGCCACATTCTTTGTTTGCCTTTTTGTGAAAGGGACAAGTCTGTCATAGAGTCACCTGATTGAGTGGCCTTTTTCTAGACCCGATTGTCTTCATAGGACAACCAACTGCAAGTGCATCTATATCTACAAGTACATATTGCGTAGAGTGAATTATTAATGACCCAGTGATGATCCTGAGTAGTGAAGAAGGTATTACCTAATGTTCACTCTGTGCCTTATATGTAAGAAGCACAATTCATGGTATATTTTAGAAGTATTTCTATTAAAATTATATTTAAGGTATGAAAGTTTAGACTTACCTATTTAGAAATCTTTTAACCTAGAATGGTTCATTCTCAAAGAATTCCAAGTAACACCCATTTTACTTTCCATCTTAATGTACTGCCATTTTACATTCAAATCTAGTATAGATTATCAGTTAGATCACAAAAAAAAATACCCAGGAAGGCAGGGGGGCGTGATTTCATCCCACAGCTACTTGTGACTGAGTAAGAAGTACTGTGACAATCCTTTGGTAGGGGTGGGGTGGCGGGGGATGGGTTGCGGGGTGGGATGGAGCCGTCAGCCCCAGATGCGCCCTGCTGGGGAGGGAGATTCAGTTTCCCCGAGTGCCTGTCTTTGTGCTTATCACCTGTGTAACCTTAGGGAGGTGACTTAACCTTTCTCAGCCTGTTTTGTCTCGTATAAAATGGGGACTGTAAATTCCACCTTGTACGATTAAAATGAGAATTATGTTGTGTGCAAAACACCTGATACATGAGAGGTTGCATACTCAACAAGTATTTCCAGAGCACCAGCTCTATATCGTGTGCTGCCATTCAAAAACGGGGCTATTCCTATGATTTAGAGCGAACGTGCTCTGCACCATGTTGTTAAAACACAACCCTCCCGTTGCCAAGAAAGGAAATTTAAAAGACTGTCCGTATTTTGAAGCGTGTGCAGTGGAAGAGAGGTGTGTCTCCTTAAAATGCCTATACTTGTATGTATCTAAGTTTTGGTAAATAGGCATAGAAATAGCCAAAATTACTGAGATGCATGGACTTTAAATCCTCAGCTTTGAAAAACTGTTAGTATAGAGGGAGAAGTTTCAGGACTGGTGATACAAATCACCCTGACATGAAGGAACCAATATGAACACAGGACTTGTTCCAATATGGGGATTCAGGAGAGCACCAGCAGGTAATAACTGACCAAATGTCAATAGGTGAATAAGGATCAGAGCAGATTCTGGGCTCAAGTGTTTTCCCTGCACTTGTCCTCCTTAATGAAGTGAGGCTGTCATTCCACAGTGAACTCTGGTAGTTTCTCTGGGAGGCCTTCCCTGGCCTTCCTATCTAAAATTTCACCTCCCACTCGTGTTCACTTCCTGTCTCCTGCTCAACTTCATTTTTCTCGTTAGCATTTAACACTGTCTAACATTCTGTATACCTTGTTTATTTATTTATTTGCGGTACGCGGGCCTCTCACTGTTGTGGCCTCTCCAGTTGCGGAGCACAGGCTCCGGACGCACAGGCTCAGCGGCCATGGCTCACGGGCCCAGCCGCTTCGCGGCATGTGGGATCCTCCCAGACACGGGGCACGAACCCGTGTCCCCTGCATCTGCAGGCGGACTCTCAACCACTGTGCCACCAGGGAAGCCCCCTGTACCTTGTTTATTGACCGTTTAACCCACTAGATGGAAACTTCTTTAAGGATAGAATTTTTGTCTGTTGTGTTCACTGTTCACACCCTAGTGCCTAGAATACTACCTTGCACCTAGGAAGCACTCAGTGAATGTTTGTTGATTGAGCCTCATTATGGTTTATATTTGAATAATTTTTAATGATTGTGGGTGTATGTTCCCCTTAAGTAGTGTTGATTGTCCATCACCTAGTAGTGATTTGGTTATTTTCAGTCAGTCTGTTCTTACAAAGCTCTTTTGGGAATTACTAAGGAGAAATATGTTAACTGATGGATCAAAACCTGATATTCATAGTTAAGGGCCCTGAGTCCAGAGTAGGCAGAACAGACAAAGGCCCCTCCCGTGGAATGGCATCTAAAGAAAGCAGCACTATCTACATCCCTTGATGATATATACACAGTAACAAACCATATACATTTCAGAGGGTGAAGAAGTATGAAAAGCAACTTGTAAAGTCATAGGATATCCCCAAATAGGTAAGAGAATGATCATTAGATATAAAGTTTGTCATCGAGTATTTTAAGGCTGGTGACATTCTGTTTATGCCACTAAATCCCTAGGACTCACAGTACCTATGATGGCGGAAGAATGTGAAGCAGACAGTGCTGTGGGACTGATGTAGATCAAACTGATGACCATGAACGGTTTCTCTCTGTCACTTTCTTATATGACATTAAATTATTTTCAGTTGTGCTGAAAGTACTTTAAATAACATTGCCGATATTTCCCAGGAAAGATACGTCTTTCTTTCCTAATATGTGGTTAAGAGCAAAAAGGTAAATATTTTTATATCAAGGGACATATGCCTTTGATTTTGAGAATTTTTTTAATGTAAAAATTCAGTAAACAGCCACTGTGGTAGGCAGAGTAATGGCTTCCCCAAAATGATTACTTCCTAATCTCTAGAACCTGTGAATATGTTACCTTAAGTGGTAAAGGGGACTGTGCAAATGTAATTAAGGTTAAGGACTTTGAGATGGGGAGATTATCCTGGACTATCTGGGTGGGTGTGATCTAATCACAAGAATCTTTACAAGTGGAGAACTTTTCCCAGCTGTGGTCAGAGGGAACAATATGAAGCCACTGTGCTGCTGGCTTTGAAAATGGAGGGAAGGGGCCACAAGCCAAGGAATCCAGGTGATCTCTAGAAGCTGGAGAAAGCAAAGGAACAAATTGTCCTCTAGAGCCCCCAGAAGGAGCCCCACCCTGCGGACAACATCACTCTAGCCCAGTGAGACCCATGTAGGATTTCTGACCTACAGATCTATAAGATCATAAATTTGAACTGTTTTAAGCCACTGTTTGTGGTGATTTATTATAGCAGCAATAGCAAATTAATGCATTCACTGATTGTTGAGTAAACCATACTTATAACAAGGTTGTAGTCATATTTATTTGTCTCTTTTTATTTTAAAACTTTTAGTCATAGAAATAAAGCAACTGTTGTTGCACTTGTGCAAGTAAACATATTACTTAGTACAGAAAAATTTCACTTCCTCGCTAATAATACTAATAATTAGTATGTCAAATACTAATTAAAAGGATTATATTAAAGTGCTTTTGGGGTACTCTTGTACCATCACAATTTAAAAATCAGATGGTTTTGAAATACTTGAACTGTGACAGATTATTTTAAAGTCACTTAGAACATATTTCTTTTGAATTGTTAGTTCAGATGATGTGAGAGCACTCTGATATTGTTTTAGTATGTACATTTCAGTGTTTGACAAGATGACTTCTTTGCATTGTGAACTATGTCCTGTTTACATATTCTGGAGTTAATTTTTCATGAGCGGTAAATGGTCAGATAACATGAGATTTTGCAAGTGAAATCTGAAACTACACCTACAGATTGAACATAACGTGTATTAGATCAAACGGCTCGACACAAGTAAGCAGTGCATTAGCACCAATTCGGTATCCTCATGATCCAACTGCGTTCCTTTGCGTGAGTAGTATTTATAGTAGTTTAATTCATAGCATTCTTTAGCTCTGAGTTTTGTTTAATCTAAGAAGGCTAGTGAAGTTAATTATGTTGTCTAGAACTGGGAAAAGAAACCCACCAACAACCACTAAGATTGCTGCTAATGTTGATATGATTGAATTCATAGTAGAGGCAGCTGGATTTAATTATCAGCTTGCAGTGTTGTGGTTTTGGCAGCAATTGCTGAGGAACGGATAATGCAAGTAGCCTTCAAAGCCACTCACATTAGAGATAAAAACCTTGTCATTCAGGCAGACAGCTGACTGAACAAGTATTAAAATGAACAAAGATTTCCCAAGGGAGGTTGCAGACTAAGGTTTGGTTTTGTCTCCTTGGCTTCAATTCAAATATGTCAGAGACACAGGATCTTATTCTTTCTAACTTAATAAAACGTTAGCCATTCTTAGCATGAGGGGTGAGTTGGGGGAGAGTTTGAGGGTGGAGGCATTGTGACAATTACAGAAATCCTTAGTTAGCTAATAAGTCCATGAGCCTTATTCGGCTCATTTATGGGAGAAATGTAGAAAAGAATCCTTAGGTTCTAATTATCTTAGTAGCAATGTGTAAGTCCCAACTTAAATTCTGTCACAGCTATGACAGAGCTGACTAAGAGCAACAGTGGCTACTGGCAGCAGAAATCCAATATTTTCCCTCTAGATCAGGGTTTCTCAAGAGGAGCACTATTGACATTTTGGGGCCAGATGATTTTTTGTTGTGGGGGACTGTCCTGCTCTCCTGTGTCTTGTAGGATGTTTAGCAGCATCCCTGGTTCTTATGCATCGAGTGCCAGTAGCACCCTCCCCTGGCTGTGAAGACCAAAAATGTCTCCAAATATTGCCAAAAGTGCCCTGGAGAGCAAGATCGTCCCCTGTTAAGAACCACTGCCATACATCTATGAGAGGAATATAGGTCAGTTACTTTTGGAAGGTATTACAGGTTTTTACACACACACACACACACACACACACACACACACACACACACACACACACACACACCAGACCGCTATACATTAGCTCTGTTTGCTTTTATAAGTAATATCCTTATGATACTCTAGGCAGAGCTTTCAGAAGCATAACGTCTCTCAACATAAATTCTATATGGTGCTGCTTCTCCACACAGCAGTACTTCATACTCTAGGAAGCAGCCCTTTAGCTACATAAGATATGAAACAGCGGGAGGCACTAAGGAACGAATGAATCTTTAATGAATAGTTTTTAATAGAAGTCGCATTGTTTTAATAATAGGGAAGATAACATGTTATTAGTGCTGCCAATTAATTAAGGAATCCTTGCCAAGATAATTGATAATCATTTTCTTAATTTCTTTGTGTGATTCAATAAATACATTTTGCTTTTTTTTTTTTTTAAGTGTGATAACATTAGCTGACTGAATCATAGCTCCCTTTGCGTGTAGCTTAGTTACTAGATTGAGGTTCAAAAATGTTGAGGGAATTTGTCCTGCACTGTGTTGATGAATAAATCAAAAGAATAATTAAAATAAAAGGATTGCTCGTTTTTTAAAAGCATGATTCAAAAGAAAGGCCCTCTTAAACCCTATGTGGATGATATTACTTGTTTTTGGTTATATTTGTAACCCCGGTTCATCTCAAAGCCCATACCTAAAGAACATAGAACTCAGATCTGGGATAGTTTGCATGAAGGAGGGAGAACCCAGAAATCTGAGTTCTGTCCTTGGCTTTCTTACCTGTCTGACCTTGAGCAGCCTGGAATTTATTCTTCCTGTTTTCTTAGGTCTAAAGGAAGATAACCCCTCCCTCCCCAGCCAACCATCCATAAAGTGTTCTAGGGATTAATTAGAGAAGTCATTTGAAGTGTTTTGCAAGCCTAGAAGAAAAGCACTCTCTGTAACACCAGATATTACTCAGGGTTTCTCTTTCTCTTCCTCTCTGCCAGGCAGCTCTGCTTCCCCTGTCTACTCTCATCTATACATTTAGCAGTTGGGGGTTGATGAAACTGTTACTCACACTCTCTTTCCCAGCTTGCATCAAAGGAACAGTATTAGATTTCATTTTGCTGAGAGATTTAAACCCTACCTTGTCTGACAGACTTTGAATTCACCTCTTAAATGCATTCCAAAGGCCCCAGTCACAGTATCAACAAAGTTGAAAACAGCAACTTTATTTCTTAGTCACCTCGGATAAAAATGATGCCATTTATTTTTAGCAAGTTTGGAATATTCTGATACAAACACTATCAGTTCTGATGTACTTCAGTAATGGGAATAGTATCTGTGCTATTTTTTTTGTGTGGAAAACTTATTTCTAACAGTTTCCTTTTTTTGGTAAATCTAATTGCTTTTGGTTCACCAGGAATTCATGGGCAATTGCTTTTCTCACTGTTACAAATCTATTGCAAGTGGAGCTTTTATATTCAGGGTTGCTGACCTGAATCTGTTTCCTTCACAGTAATCTTGTGCTATTTCCAAGTTTAGGAAAACTGACAGAGTTTGAAGAGACAATATTCATCCATCAGACTATGGGTGCTACTTTTGCATCCTTTACACATAATTGTCAAAAAATCCTATTAATACCCAACCACAGGCCAATGCATGAAAATATAATCGATATGTTGCAGAGATGATTCAGAGTCGAACAGGAACCCTCATTTTCGACCCCAATTTACTGCTATCCCACACAAATTAAGTATTCTCAATTTCTGAAGAAATTATCTATATCAGACATGTAGACTCATGATCCAGAGGTTATAGGAAATGTCACTTTATATTAAAAAGGGGCCTACCTCATACCTGGCTTTGTGCTTTACTCCTTGCATTAATAATGTTGTCTTTTCAGCCTTTAATTCTGCTTTTCAGTCCTGGGGGACACATATTTTAATTTTTTTTGGTTGTGGTACAGTTTCAGCAGATTCATAGGAAGGCCTTCCCATATGCTTACTGATCCATTCAACCTGCAGCAAGATGTAAATGCTTCCGTGTGTGTGTGTGTGTGTGTGTGTGTGTGTGTGTGTGTGTGTGTGTTTGATGAGAAAGAAGGAAGTGGTAACAGTTGATTTCAACTGAAGGAGTACGTTTGTGTCCTTATTTAAAGTGGATATAAATCAGAATATTTTTATACACTTAGCCATATTTTTTCCTCTTATTAGGCCTTGGCCTTTGAAATTTGATGGCAAAATGGATTAGGCAATTGAAAATAATAAAGGAGAAGTCAGTCTATCCATGAATTAATCTATATGATAAAATCCACTAAAACTCAAAACTTTATAAGGTCAAGCTTTAATAAAAAATAATGGTTCCCTATATAGTCAACTGGTTTCCACCATTTAGATGACTGCCTGGACTGACAGCATTTAGTAGATAGGGCACTGTGCATGCATAGGCATGTGGTCTTAATTTTTACTCCCTAAAATCTTTATGTGTAACTATTTTTATTTTCATTTGTATTTTTTTAATGCACACTTAGGGTTTTTTCTATATTTTAGTTATTGTAAATAATGCTGCAGTGAACATGAGGCTGTTTATATCTTTTTGAATGTTTTTGTTTTCTTTGATTAAGTGCCCAGAAATGGAATAGGTGTATCATACAATAGTTCTATTTTTAATTTTTTTTTGGAACCTCTATACTGTTTTCCATAGTGGCTGCACCAATTTACATTTCCACCAACAGTGCACAAAGACTCCCTTTTCTCCACATCCTTGTCAACACTTGTTATTTCTTATCTTTTTGACAACAGCCATCCTAACAGGTGTGAGTTGATATCTCATTGTAGTTTTTATTTGCATTTCCCTGTTGATTAATGGTGTTGAGCTCTTTTATGTTCCTGCTGGCCATATTTATGTTTTCTTTAGAAAAATGTCTATTCAGATCTTCTACCCATTTTTTAATTGGGTTGTTTGATGTTGAATTGCATGAGTTCTTTGTTTATTTTATGTGTAACTATTTTTAAATTTAAATGTTTGAGAATAAAATATACCTAGAGTTTTGAAAAAACCTCTAAAAACTTAGAAGGTTGAGAAAAGCAGAAAATATATGTATGACAGCTTGCCCTTTGAGAAATGACCGTGGGCCTTTCAAATAAGTATTTGTAAGGCCTGGCTCTTTAGGTGAGGACTGCTTTGTTGATCAACAGCCCAGTAGACTGAGCTTGTCCAAGGAGTTCCATCTTGAATCCAGGTATAAATCACCTGGTGGGGCAGTAAACAAGCATAGATACTGTGGTACAAGTATTTATATATGAATTCTAGCATTTATTCCTCACCTAGGCTACAGTGTATTCTGGCAAAAGGTGTCTATGCTCCCTTTGTTGCCCCAGGGCATCACACTACTCGATGATATTATGTTAGAATTGTCCAAAAAGGTTTTTTTTGAGATTTGAGTCACAGTTTCTATTGGAATCTTAATGAGTTTTTAAAAATCTGAAATGTTACTTTTCATGTCTATAAGTGGAGGAACTAACTAAAAAGGTTTGTGTCATTCAATAAAAGTTAGTGGTATTTTCCCTTCCCAGACATCCCTAAAACTTATTTCTGCAATATGTTTTTTTTTTTTTTTTTTTTTTGGTGGTACGCGGGCCTCTCACTGCTGTGGTCTCTCCAGACGCACAGGCTCAGTGGCCATGGTTCGCGGGCCCAGCCGCTCTGCGGCATGTGGGATCTTCCCGGACCAGGGCACGAACCCACGTCCCCTGCATTAGCAGGCAGACTCTCAATCACTGCGCCACCAGGGAAGCCCTGCAATATGTTTTGATATCCAACGTAGTGCTTTATTTATTGAGCACTAGCTCTTAATTTATTCTTACATCATTTTAACTAAAGTTTGTTGCCTCTTAGTAGTGTGGGAATGATGGTACACCCGTAATAAGTTCTTTGAAGATAGGGAATGTATGGTATTCAGAATTTTCTTAGGCGCCAGAATTTTACAAACTGAAATAATCTTTAAGGCCCATTTCCCCTACACCTGGTTTTTTAAAGAGGACTGGACATGACCCAAACCAAGCTCCCTATCTGCCTCCTGAACTTACTACTCCCAGGGGGCTTCCCCTCCTCCTTGATGGTGACAACTTTCAGTTGTTCAGGCCGAACATCTGGATGGCAGCCTTGACTTCACTGTTTCTTTTACATCTCGTGCCCAATCTTTGAAAAATATCCTTTTGATTCTATGTTCAAATTATGTCCAGACCCATCACTCTTCTCCACCTCCACTGCTACTACCCTCATCCAAACTACCGTCATCTTTTGCTTTGATTATTGTAGTGGCCTCCTAACTGGCTCCCTGCTTCCACCTTTGCTCTCCTTTCTCTTCTTACAAAGGAGCTGGAGGGAGCCTGGTGAAAGCATAGCCAGAGCCTGCTACTCCTTTGATCAAACGCTGTAGTGGCTCCCCACTGCCCCACCGCATATGAGACTCTATGTGATCTGCCCCCACCACCCTTTTTCTCTCTCTGAACTCTCCTCTCCGCTGACTTTCTTTCCTCTCCCCTTTTGGACCACACTGGCCTCATTGCTGTTCTTCACATAAGCCAGGCATGTCCCTGCCTCAGGCTGAGCAGTGGCACTTGCATCTACCTCTGTTGCTCCTACACTCTTCTCTTAGATATTCGAATGATGGGCTCCCCCATCTAATGCCTCCTTCCCATCAGGGTGCCTTGACTATCTTAAAAATCACAGCCGTTTCCCTGGCACTCTCCATCCTCCTTACTCTGCTTAATTTCTTTTTCTCTCTGGTACTTGCCACTGACTAGCAGACTCTACAATTTACTTATTTTATATTTTTTGTTGTCACTTACCAGAATGCTATATGAAAGCAGGGAGGATTTTTGCTGGTTTTGTTCAGTGTCATATTCCCAGTCTGAACAGTGCTTGGCACACAGCATATAATAATAATATGCATAGCATATAAAAATAATAATCGCTCTCATTTACTTACTGCTTACTGTGGATAAATTTTCACTTTCATTCTTTAACTTGATTCTACTCTGCACTTAGGACCGTTTGACATAAGAAGAGTTCGGTCTTGACTCTGAGTGGACTTTGAACAGTTAGTGAGAAACGAGAGGCATTCAGGCCAGCAGAAAGAGAGTTTGCAAGACACTGAGAAGTGAGAGAGCAGAGTGTAAAGATTTGGGGATGAAGGGCTGTAAGAATGTAGGACAGGAAATGGGAGAACAACATTTGAAGGTTAACAGCAAACAGCTTCTCAAGGCACTTGTATATCAGGCCAAGGTGCCCGGATTTATCACGTAGGCAGCGGTGAATCATTAAAAGATTACACAGGAGTTGACTTGCTCAGATTAGCATTTTGGGAAAGAAAAATCACTGCAATGTACATTCTTTAGAAAAATTGTGAACTCCTCAGACGTATAGATGAAAATAGAGAACAGTTTTTCTCACAACATAATTATCATGAAACAGTACCCTGGAAAGGTTTATAACTTAAATAAATTTGGATCAAAGTTACAGACACGGCTACATTTGCACATCTGAGCATGAACAAGGGCTCGTGTGACCTATGTAAAATAAATGCCTTTGGACCCTACCACAGTTTTAGGAATTTTAAGAACCGATGTGATGTTCCTGGGTTACCATCACAACAGGCTAGTTACTACTGCACTTCATTATCATTGAACGAGCTTTGATATTATTTGCAGCTAAAGGGCAAATGATAACTTTCCTTTTAATTAGCAGCATTTTCAATTACTTTTCATTCTACATTTGTAAAGAAAAACAGACTAAAAGTTTTCGGCATGAAATCCACTTGCTTTGTGAAAACAAAGACTTTTCTTAGTGGCAGAAAAATAGCCCCTAGAGGAAGAAATTTTATTTTGGAGGAAGTGTTAGAGGATGGTATTTTAGAGATAGTATGTGGGTGGCCAGCAGGGATTGCATTTCTCCAGGTAAAGAGAGCTTCTAGCAGGTGGACAGTCTCTGGAAACGGCCACATATTCAATTAAAATGTTTTAGCAAATTTAGTGAGAGTTGGGTAGTTTTGCATCTTTATCTCAACTTCCAGCACATCGAAAGAATTTAGCTTTAATTGCCTCTTATAGGAATTAATCTGTATGGAAGCCTATCTCTAAATAGCCAGAAAGGCCATGCCCAAATGTGAAGCCAATCTTCTCTCCACACTTGCAAGTGCCCCAAAGAGATTTGCTCACATGTAAACAGACCCCTATTGGGTTCCTATTAGTAGGATAACAGTAACTTATTTTGAGATTTTTAGAAATTCTAATAAATTTTTGTCAGTTAGGATTCTTGGTTCCAAGCAACAGAAACTGGCTGGTTATTTTAAGCCCAGAAGGATTTCACTGGAAGGCTACTGGGGGAGGAGAAGGGCACACAAATTGATGGGGGAGGTGCAGAGTCTGGGAGGGAAAATTTGCAGAAGCCAGGGAGCTCTGGGGGAAGCAGGAAGTGCAGTCAATAAGTAGAAGTCTGGTCTGTGCATGATTCAAGCTGCCAGAAGCAAGTACCTGATAAGCTTCCAGGGAATGTGCAATAGAAAAGTCTGTCTTCTTTTTAGAGACAGGCCACAGTACAAAAGAGGTCCTACTGCCAAGACTATGCCAAATGGACAGTTTCCCTTAAAGAAAGACCACAGTGTCCATAGGGGCTGGAGTGAGGAGGTCGGTTGCTATCAAAATGACCTGTATATGCTAGTTTGGGTTTTTTATTGTTTGTTGCTTTGTTTTTTTTTTTGAAGTGACTGATATGGTGAGGGGTAAGGGTTCTTCCCTTTGTAAGTTGGTTTAAAATATCCATATATCTATCCATATAGTATAGAGATATTTTTCTTGTGGAAAATGTGTTGTGGGTTAAAATGGAAAATGAAGAAGATTTGATACAGACCAAATTAACTGTCTGCCTAGAGTAACTCAGGATTATCTGTAGTACTAGACCCAAACTTGTTGTTTCGAATTACACTTGAACTGCTCTACTTTTTCTTTGCCCACTGCTCCAAATTACTAACAAAAAGGAAAGCAGGTACACAAAAAAGTCTATGTTTGTTTTTCTTAGTCAAATCGGATTAAGATATTAGGGAACTATGGATTAAAATATATAGGCAGATGTATGCATGTATATACACACATATGTATGTATTTATATATTTTATTTAATATCCTTAACTATTTAGATTCGGCTGCATGCCTGATGTCTTTAAACACTTCAGCCGGTATTTCTTAAGAACAAATAAATTCTTTTACATAACCAAGGATAATTATTAAAATCAGGAAATTAACATGGATATATTATAATCTATAGATCTCATTCATTTTTCACCAATTGGTCAGATGTCCATTATAGCAAAAGGAAATCTCTGATCCTGTGTTCTATTCTGTTGTCATGTCTCTTTCGTCTTTGTAATATGGAATACTCCTTCATTAATCTGGAAAGCGTTTCTTTGTATTTTAAGATACTGATATTTTTGAAAAATATAGGCTATTATATTGTAGAATATCCCTCATTTTGGGTTTGTCTGATAGATTTCCTTATGAATAGATTTAGGTTACTTGCTTTTGGCAGGAGGATTACTAAATGATATATTCTCAGTGCATCATCTCAGAAAGTTCATGAGGTCAGTGCCCATTCCTGGTAATGTTAACTTTGACTACTTGCTAAGGTGGTGTCTGCCAAGTTTCACCACTATAAATTTTCTCTATTTTTCTTTTGTAATTAATAAGTATTTGGTTTGGAAGTATTTTGAGGCAATGGAAATAATCTGTTGCTTCTCAAACTTTCACCTACTGATTTTAGCTTCTATCGATAATTCTTGCCAAATACTGATTTTCCTAATTTAATTATTCCTTCTACATTTGTTAGTTGGACTTCTATTGTAAGGAGGAACTTCCTTTCTTTTTTTTGGTTTGTTTATTTGTATAAGTAGAGTGGACTAACTGATGCTTATTTAGTGTGTTATAATCCTTTACTCTTGCTTATTTGTTTCGATGCTCGGAGTCTCCCAGTCTCCCAAATCTCTCGGATTTGCCCAATGTTAGCTCTTTTAAAATGGCTCGATGGGTCTCTATACTTCTCTGCCTCCCTCAGGTAGGAAGACACTGTGTTTGTATTCCCTGTAGCATGGCACTTTGTATAACATAGATGCTTAATAATAACTATATTGAATTTGCCAATAATTCATGCATTGTTTCCTCTAAAATTCTCAGCCTTATCATTTTGTAAAATTACCCTCTTGTAAAATAGACTTCCTAAGAAACCAATTCAGGAAAATATACAAAACTGTGTTGTTTTTATTCTCACACTGAGAATACCATGGTTTGAATAACGTTTGTATTTTTCTACTTTTATCTACATTTTATTTGATTTTCTTCTTTTTAATAATTTATTTACATATATTCTTATTTTACATAATGTAAGATAATTTGCAAAATTTAGAGTAAGTATGCAAGTGGGTCCCTTGTCTGATATAACATTCAGACAAAGCGATCTGTGTGTTACCTGTCCATTTGCCATCCTAAGAGGTATTGGGAAATTTGGGGCTGAATAATGACAACAGAAATTTTCTTCCATGATTAACTTCTGTCCTGCCAGACACCCCTTTGGAAATGGTTTAAAACATAGTTCCCCCTATTCCTTCCGTAGACTGATGTTTTCAAAATTAATCATCATTCACCTCTTATTTCCTTCCTTTATAAAAAATAAGAAGCCATAAAAGAGATAAAATACCAAAATACTACTCTTTTTTTTTTTTGCGGTACGTGGGCCTCTCACTGTTGTGGCCTCTCCTGTTGCGGAGCACAGGCTCCGGATGCGCAGGCTCAGCGGCCATGGCTCACGGGCCCAGCCGCTCCGCGGCATGTGAGATCCTCCGGGACTGGGGCACGGACCCGCATCCCCTGCATCGGCAGGCGGACTCTCAACCACTGCGCCACCAGGGAAGCCCTACTCTTGTCTTGATGTAATATTTTCAAGGGAGGTTTCAACTTAACCCAGACCTAGTGAAATCTCTTGAGAGGCCAGTGTTAACTCATCCAGCATTAATAGAGTGCTTATTATGTGGCAGGCATTGTGCCCAGACCTTAATAAGTTACCGTCCCTCTTCAAAAGGCTCATAGGATAGAGGTACATAAGAAGAATTCGAAAACGAGGAAATAAGGGCAGTGTCCAAGATGTTCTGAGATCAAGAGAAAGATGCTCACCCTGCCCAGAGGGAGCTGGTTAGAGAGATGCTTTTGAAAATAAGTGCAAATCAATGTGTCCGAGAAAGGAAAGATTTTTCACTATATCTTTTAGAATGGTTGAAGTCAAATGATAATTTATCCTAAAAGAGACTATATTTATTTGAACAAAAGTTCTGACCATTTAAAACCATAACAAAGAATGTTATATAACCAATGTTATGAGTTTGTGAACTTGTTCTATTTGAAATATTTGTTCTTGTATAATGAGGTGACATAGCGGTCATGTCAGTGAGCAGAAGTAGTAAATGAAATCTATCTAGAAGGTTATAAAGACTTGATTATATTTTATGTGGCATAATTGGAAGATTATGAATTCTTCATATTGAAGATTTGAAAAATACTGAGCCTGGTGACTATGGCTCCCTGAGGATGGACAAGGATAAGCTTCATGAGTGTATGAAATCCTTTAAGTTATAAGCCAATTTTTTTGTGAATTTACATTTATGTATATTTTTCTCTCATAGGGTCTATAGCTTTTATCAGATTCTTAGTGGGTTCCTTGAATTCCTCTAAATTAAGAGGTATTTGTGGACTGGTATGTTGAAAGTAGCACTCGACCACAGTTATAACCCTAGATTAGTTATACTCAATGCAGTTGTAGACCAATAATTTAACTTTTCTAATCTTCAGTTCCTTCTTTTCTAAAATAAGAGTTTTAATTAAGGTCAAGGCTCCTCAATAGATGTATCTCAATCAACCAGGGTGTCTTAAAGAATTTTGCAATCTAGGTGGACACAGGTGAGGATTTTTAGCCATTAAAGTGTTGGCCCTCATGGTGTATTAAGAAATTTGAATCTTGATTTTCAGGTTCCCTTGAAAAATTCAAAGACCTGTCTGCTCTGGGCCCATATTACAGCCCAGCAGTAGTTTGGAGAAGGTCAGTGCTAACATGTCTGGACAGATGCATGCACTCCGGTCCTCCACAGTATCCTCCATGCTCTACGGTCTAACACCAGCCTGCTCCACTCAGTTATATGGGTGTCCTGCCCCTGGAAGCACTTGCTTCCAGGTGTCCTCACAATACACTCTTGAGCTGGAGAAGGAGAATGGGTCATAGAGAGGTGGCTAATGTCAGGCAGACATGTCTCAGTGTGCCTTTACTGAGAGAATTCTGAAGTCCTCTGTGTTCCAATGTGTGCCCCGATTATTGGGGAAGATTTAACACTTTTTACTGAAAAGTGTTCCCCTGCTTGGGGTAGATGCTGGAAACTGCTCACTAACTTGTATTGCTCATCTTATCTGACACTCTTAAGCATTTGCCATCCACCAATATTTTAGGATGTTATGCTAGGTCAGGCTTAATAGATCACAAATTCAAATAGAGAGAGAGGGTCTGAAAAAGTTGGACAGGGTATGATAAAACTTTTCAGGCCCTGTTTGTTCATATATAAGATGAAACCTGAAGTAATTGTGCATTTTAAGTAACTTCACTGACTACGTCAGGGGTCCACAAATATTTCCGTAAAGGGCCAGAGAGTAAACATTTTTGGCTTTGTAGGCTATACAGTCTCTGTTGTAAGCACATAAGCCACCTTAGATAATACATAAATACATAAGTGAATGATCATGTCTGTGCTCCAGTAAAACTTTATTTACAAAAACAGGCAAATTTGGCCTAAGGGTTGTAGTTTGCCAACCCCTGGGCTAGGCGCTCATTAGAATATGGAGTATGGTCTTAAGACGGGCTTAAAAATCTTGAAGAGTAATCACAAAGATTAAAATAGGATGCTAATCCAGGAGATATTAGAAAAGAAGACCCATAGGAAAAGCGATCTGGGATTGTTTAACTCTACCAAGAGGAGGCAGTTGGATGACATAATTTATGTTTGACATAAAAGATAATTTCCTGACAATGAGAGTGGTTACATTTTAGAATGAATTATTAAGGCAGTTTGCGGACTCTCCCTGAAAGGTTGTAAAAATAGTATAAATTTTCATCTTTCTGAGATGGCTTTCTATAGAAATATGAACAAGGATAATCTGTAGTCACTGGGAGATGAGCAGCTTGGAATGTAGAACTCTCTTTGAAAATAAAATTGGAACAGGATTGGACAGAAGACCAACAATTCAGAATTCTGATCTTTATATCAGTACTTGATGCATTTGCATTCTTAGGCAAGGAGTTTAAAACAAAAAAACCCTACTGTTCCAGGGAACATTGTTGATTAACATCTAATAAAGCTATTAGTAGTGTGTTTAATGATTGTGAAATGCTACATAAGTTTTAAATATCAGATCTAGTATCTATGTAACAGATTTATCCTTAAGTTCTTTTGAAATCCCTAGAGTACATTTACCTACTCTATTAAGTTACCTGTGCAGAAACTTGTGATTTTTGTGAAGGGGGAAATCAAGATTATGCACCTATATTTCATTTACTTAGTTAGTCACATTGTGTGTCACTAACTTAAGACAGTAATTGCAACAATTTTAATTGGTTTCGGGTTACTATCTCACATCAAATAGATTCATAGGAAAATATTCTGACAGTGTAGGCAGGGACTTTGAAGGATGTCTAGTTCAAACCTTTCATATTTAAAATAGAGAAACGATAAGCCTGTCTTGGGTTTCTCTGCATCTGATAAAGAACTAGAATTTCAAATATATTGCTTATTCCACAAAACTAACTTTTTCAATTTGGCATTCTTTTGGGCCAAAAAAATTTTTTTTATATCATAAGAGAATAAATTCAAGTTTCACAGATCTACTTAGCAAAAAAAAATTATTGTATATAACCTGTTCAAATTTAAATGCCTAATTCTCTTCCAGGGCTGTGCTATGGTCATTTGGGCAGTTGATTTTTTATTTTCTTAATGGGTGTTTTGTATTATGAGAATCTGTCCTCTCCACCCCAATAATAGAATAAAATAAGGTATGATAGTAGAGGGTTAGATTCATTCTATCCTGTTACAGTCTTATTGGGGAGGAGTAACCCGGGGCAGATATGATCAATGTGTTATATACTGTGTTATATTAGACAGTAAATAAAATTTAATAGGGAGAGAAGACCTCTTCCCTGTTAGTAGGGATTAAATTAAGCATAATTTTTTTAACATCTTTATTGGAGTATAATTGCTTTACAATGGTGTGTTAGTTTCTGCTGTATAACAAAGTGAATCAGCTATACATATACATATATCCCCATATCTCCTCTCTCTTGAATCTCACTCCCACTCTCCCTATCCCACCCCTCTAAGTGGTCACAAAGCACCGAGATGATCTCCCTGTGCTATGCGGCTGCTTCCCACTAGCTATCTATTTTACATTTGTTAGTGTATATATGTCAGTGCCACTCTCTCACTTCGTCCCAGCTCACCCTTATTTGAGAATATCTGTGTCTTTCAGATATTGTATAATGAAAAAAAGATGTGAGGTATTTCTTTCTTGGTATCACAAAATATGTGTGATTAACTTATCAGGGCAATTATACTCTATCATCCCTTCTGCCTGAGATTCAAGTTGCTGTCTTAAAAGTAGTGAATTAGGGAGGCTTTGACACTTATTTCAAGGATTCCACATTTAACCCAAAAGTTTTTGGAATGCTTAAATTGAATTTACTGTGCCAGTTGGTTAAGAGTAACTGTTTATGTCTATATTTGTGTTTCTGTGAGAGAAATCAGCCTCATTAAATTAATCAGTATTCCAGTGTGACAAACAAAAATGTTCTTTTCCAGCTTAATCACTTGTAGTGAACAGACTTGACCCTGAATGATACTGGCTGTTTCTGAAAGTTAATTCCATTTTTATGAGATTCGCTGCCATTGATGTCAAAGAAATGTATTGTAGCCTCTGAATGCAATTCCAAAGGAGGAGTTCCAAAAACTCTGAGCTACAGGAACATCAGAGTAGGAGGACTAATCTTCTTAAGATGAATTATGTCTGGTACATATTTACTTTTTAAAACTTGAAGTATAATTTTCAAACAGTAAAATGCACAGATAGTAAGTATGCAGTTGAATGTTTTAAAAATTGCACTTACCTGTGTAACCCACACCCCCATCAAAATACAGAACAGTCCCATCACCATAGGGTTTTTCCTGCTACTTTCCTTCATTCTCTGAATCGAACCTCCACCACAACCCAGGCAACTGTTGTTCTGATATCTTTGACCACAACCTCGTTTTGCCTGTCCCAGAACTTCATATAAATGGCATCATAAAGTATGCCCTCTGTTGTACCTGGCTCTTTTCCTCATTTTTGAGGTTCATCCATGATGTTGCATATCTTGACAGTTGGTTCCTCTTTATTGCTGAGTAAGAATGCTTTTGTTATGACCTCTTGTTTTATGATGTAGGTTAAAACTATATGGGAAGACTGGACTATCTTCTTAGAAGTTAGAGAACAAGGTCACATTTAAGTATTTTCTTCTCCAGTAGACCAGTTCTTACTATAGCATATCTATTACACAAAGTATTTCTATATAAACAATTGAATAATGAATGATTTAATAATGAATAAATAAAATTCAATCATGGTGACAACTAATAGTTCACATATTTTGCCATAAATATTTTAGAAAAAATTGTAGCAGAGCCTTAGTATTTTTAATTGATACCTATCGAATACTTATTAATTTCATTAAATGAATTCCTGTCAGGAGCACACTATGTGGCAAACATAATACTGTATGAATTTTCTCATGTGTTTTGAGATTATATGTAAAACCTCTAGAAGAAATGAAGCATCAGTAACTGATCTAAACGTATATACCTGTTTAGAATTGATGATCACCAGTTTTAGTACAAATCTGTCACTTTACAGGTTGATGGAAATGAAAAAAAATTGTTTGAGAAGATGCAAGATCTGTTAGAAAGGTATAGGTACTGAGAAAAGTGAGTACCTATACACCATTTTTCAAAAATCATTTGTCCTGAAGGCTTTCTTTGTTGCTTGCTGTTGAAAAATGGACTCCATGGGGTTGAAGCATCATGGAGATTTTAATTAAGTTTTAATTAAATGTTTTCCATGGTTTTGCATAATAAGGAGATCATATCAAATCTAATTCCTGCAAAATCTAACATATATCAACACATGAGGAAACTCTAAGCATCCACGTTGTTTAGTACTATTTCTATTAAGTGTATTCTAAAAGGATGATCTTTACAATGCCTCTAAATGTGTTTATTAGAATCAGTGAACTCAGAACTCTTCAGGGGAGAAAATTTTTAAGTTTTTCTTCAAATTTCATCAGTTTACTATGATGGCGATTTAATGCCTCTGGAAATAGTGTGTTTTGGTGTTTGCTAATTAAAAAATCTTAAATGAGCACTTTTTTTTTGACTTTTGAAGGTTGAAGGGGGATAGAATCTAAAGTGTTGCATCACTTTCAAATGTGTGAACATGATAGAAGTTGCCTAAACTCTTTGTTGGTCTGCAGTTGGAGGTAATGATGTATCAAGAAAACAGGGTGGTTGTAAGGCTTGCATGAGATATTATCTCAGAGTATTTCATTGTCATACACTGGTTAGAACCCATACTTTAGGCCTTATATCCAAATGAAGTTACTTAGGGATAACTACTAAGATGAACTAACAGGACTGAACATGTAAAATATGTCACAGTTTTGTTACTTGTTCATTTTTAATATACTGTAAGCTTTAAACAAATGAAGATACCCCATGTGTCTTCTCTTGGCCTTTGGGAAACTCTAGTTTAAAAAAATCCATAACATGTAATGTATTCCAATTGACCAAATATATATTGAGTTTTCACTGGTTGCCAAGGTCTGTATGAAGTACTAGGAATACAAAGATGGGTGATTCAAGATTCCTCACTTCCTTTTCTCTATTCATCTTTTTTTCCTTGTTCTTCTAGCTTTTCATTCAATCTGTACTTTTATCCCTAATTTCAAGACCTACATTGTAACTGTAAATGAATAGGTCAGACTAGATGGTTTCTAAAATCTCTCCCATTTCTTTAATTCTATGCCTTCTAAATCTACGCTCTGAATACGAACATGGATCTACACAAATACTGAATCAGACTTTGTTGAGAAATGCAGACAGTTTGAAATTATTTTATATCCAAACTAAAGAAACTAGGCTTTGGAGTCAGACAGGCCTAGGTACAAATCTTTACCACTTGGGTAAGCTACTAGATCCCCTTGAATTTATCTCTGTGGGGTAATCCATAAAATAGGGTTATAAATACTACTTACTTTATGAAGTGTTATGAAGATAAAATGAGATAATGCATGTAAGGAACTGAAACAGGTGTGTTCAGAATATAATAAGCTCAGAATAAATATTAGTCATTATTATTCAGGTAGTATAAATATAGGTAATTTACCTATCCAGAAAAGTATTTGTAAATATTCCCAAGTTAGGTAAAATGTGTTTGTCTTCATTTTACAAGAACTTGGTGATGATGACAAACTAAATGTATTTTCAGTCTGTTGTAGTCAGGCTTCGAGATGCTTTGGTGGCAGAGGAATATGGCACGGTAGAAACATCTTATATTTCTACCTCAATGAGCACCTCCTCATTGCTAAGTACAGTACTGAACACAACAGCTCTATTGCATGTTTGCCGAATGAAGGAATAAATGATTGACTGGTGGAATGAATGAAAAGGTTTCCACAAGATCATCCGTCCTTTATACACTAGGGGAAAAAACGTCTTACTCGAGACATCATCAGTAAACGGTTGAGTAGGGACCATAATCCACATTTGCCCCCCTGTTGGTATTTCTCCATAATTCTGTAAGCTTCTGTTTCTCACAGTGACACAAATTAATGGACATGTTTCATTATGGTGACTTCATAAAACATGTGATAAAAATCACATTTTTGACTTATCTATAGCAAGAATCCTGGGTACTAAGTGTGGCAGTTAGCATCAGTTTTTCTATTTTATTTTCAGAAAATGTGGGACTAGGAGAAAAGAGATGACCTGGGATTTCAGACCAATTTTTAGTATCCAGAAAATGTGACTCTGTTCCAGAGGAGGTGCTTCTCACCCAAAGTTTTAACGTTATCTCATCTATTCAGAGTCACTGATGGCCTGATGACTTTGAGCTGTACTTTGCAACAGTGCCCTGTGGCTCTTTGGTATTCCCCTGGACCTCTTGTGATTCTGGAACCCCATTAAGAAGATTCCCTTTGAGATCTTGAGATGAAAGACCCTGAACGTGTATCATTAAGAGTGTAACACTGGGCCAAAGTCATGCTTCCTTTTATCTGTCTTTGATCTTAATGATCTGAGTTTGGGCCAGAATGGAGTTATGCTCTAAGAACAGCTGTTGGGGTATGAAAGAGCATTTTTGAGAGGGATAGAGATTGAGAAATATGAATTGAAATCAAGACTAGTGAAGTCAATTCAGCAGCTGGGTGTAAAGGAGCATTTTGAAATCTAGTATGGCAATGCACCGATACTCATGGGCCAGGTGTTTTTAGTCAAACATATCTTAAAGTATTAAAAATTTGAAATGCATGCATCCTTCAGACTTTTCCCTGAATATTTTGTGTGTGAAGTTAGATAGAAAGTAAGAATATAAAAAGGAACTAAAGAAACTGCCAGTAGGAAAATCAGTTGAAATAATCCAGATGCTTCTACCATTTTTAAAGATCAAATCTGGTTTGCTCATAAAACCCTGAGTAGTATGAGAGATGTTTAATAAATCTTGGAATTTGGTAGTAGAAGAAAAGAGGTGAATTTACCGACCTTAAGCTTGGTTGCTTGGATTGTCACATTATGCTCAGAGTGGAAAAGATTTCTTCCAGCTGCAAAATTGTGGGTTAAAATAAATGTCACACCGAGTTTTTTTTTTCTTATTTAAATGAATATCCATATGCTCTGAATGTTATCAGATTTTCAGGCTTTAGAAACTGAAGGCTTTTTATTCATAGGAGAGGCTTTGCAGGAGCTGCTATAGTGCAAATTCATCCCCCAAACTCTCCTAACATACATATATTTCTCTTTGGAAATATCAGCCCTTGGGTAGCAAGAATAATTTCATTGTGGCCTTCCTAGCTTTTGCCTTTTGTCTGAAAGATCCAGAAAGTGCAGAGGTTATAGTGTATCGCTTCAGTGACAGGAACACTTGTCCCTTAGGATTGACATTTCAGGAGCTTCTTCATGTGTTACAAAGCCACCTGTGGAGAATGTTTGAAAGTCACTGGATAGCTGATTTCACCCACAGGGAAAGTGACAGGGACCTGGAGTAGATAGAGGCTTTTCAGTGGAACCCTTTAGGCATAATTAGATTATTCTAGCAGGTAGTGGATTTATGTCAATCTAGCCATCTCCAGGGGGTGCTGGGGGCTGCCAGCATCACGTGACAGCTTTGACTGGTTGCCACTGAACTGAGGGAACTTCAAGGACCTTTGAACTGCCTCCAGGGGGTTAAGGTTAGGAATGCAGCAAGCTCAAGGGACATTTTAAAGATTCATTCTTCATCTGAGTTGGCCTTAAGGATTCAGAGAGAACCTGGGATAGTGGAAGTAATTCTAGAGTCCTCAGAAATGTGAACTATCTATAAAGTACTGGTATAACATATAGTAAGCCATTCATATAATACTGGTATATATTATTCATAAAAATCTGCATAAAATACTGGGCTGCCATATAGTAAACTATACATAAAATATTGGTGTTGAAACATGGCTGATACTATGTATGATGGTTAATTTCATGTGTCAATTTGGGCTAATGGATGTCCAGATAGTTGGTAAAATATTATTTCTAGGTGCGTCCTTGATATTGGTTTTGGAAGAGATTAACATTTGAATCAATCAACTGAATAAAGAATATCTCCCTCACCTGTGCAGGTAAGCATCATCCAATGCATTGAGGGCCTAAATAGACAAAGAAGGCTGAGGAAGGGTGAACTTTTTCTCTTTTCGCTTGAGCTGGGACATCCGTCTTCTTCTGCCCTCAGAGGACATCAACACTCCTGTTCTTGGGCCTTTAGACTCAGAATGGGCCTTATACCATCAGATCATCTGGTTCTCGGGCCTTTGGACTTGGACTGAATTATACCACCATCTTGTAGATGGCAGAGGATGGGACTTCTGGGCCTCCATAATCACATGTGCCAATTTCTATAATAAATCTTTCTATCTATCTATCTATCTATCTATTAAATCTATCTATCTCCCATTGGTTCTTTTTCTCTGGAGAACATTGATTAATGCAGATTTAAGTACCAAGACTGGTTCTAGAGGAGCAGAATTTTAAGGATGAGTCTTATGAATTTATTCTGTTGTTTTTGGAATTGGCTCTCTAATCTGATTAGACTTAAAAGAAACTAATGACTCTATTTCCAGTAGTGAAGAGAGCACGGATAATTGGCAGTGTGAACTGTTTATAGGGATAGATAAAATATCTATATTGGATACTCCTAATCAACCATTTATAAAAAGCAAGGAGCCATGTGATTTTATATATGATACTTTTGAACATTATTGGAAAACTTAGAAATACCATGACACTGGTTGGTTGCTTCTAATGTCTCTGTACAAAGTGATGAAAGAAAAGGATGAGCTCAGGAATTTAAATTCCCAACTCAAACACTAGTTGCATAAATGACCTAAGAGCTTCTGTGTGTGCCTTGAAGGAGAACCTTATCTCTTGTTACTGTAGGGATGAACCTCATCCTGTGGTTGGCTGAATTATAACAGAAGTTGAACTTGAAGCCTCAAGCGGTGTCACCATTAAAGTGAGGGCATTGATTGGAAAGATTGGGATTCTATAAGTTGAGATGAGGATGTGTGGGAAGACCCTGATTAAGCTGGGGTCATTGAGACCCTAAATTCTGATCAGTCTTTTTTTTGCTAGTGGAAGTTGCCTCCTCATCCACTATGGTAACTGCTTCCCCACTCCCAGGAGTAGAGATCTCTCTGCTGAGATCTGACAGAAGGGATTAGTCCTGCCTGGTCTAAGGAAACAGTAACGGCCTCCCCTGAAGCAATTGCCGTGCAAGACAATGCTGATTCTCCTCAGGATCCACCCACACCATTCCTCTTTGCTTCTAGACCTATAATTAGACTCAATGTGAGGTGCAGAGTGTGACCTATGAGGAGGTGTGCGACACTCCAAAAGAACTTCTTGAGTTTTCTAATTTATTTCAGTCAGAAATGCAGGGAATGAGTGTGAGAGTGGTTGCTAAGGGTGTGGGATAATGGAGGAAAGGCACATCAGGTTGGATCAGTCCAAATTTATTGATATGGGTTCTCTAAGCAAAGATTCTGCATTTAATGTTGCAGCTCCAGGAAAGGTTTAACTGTTTGGTTGGACCAAAAGATGGCCCACTGCAAACAAGTAAAAAATGTTCAAATTTGTGAGGGGTGCCCTAGCATCCTTGAAGAGCTCTGTGTCTGCTCTTCTCTGTAGACCAGAACTGACAGTGAGAACTACAGCCACTCAATTGGAAAGCAAAATGCAATGAGAGTAATTGGAGTCCAAGGTGGTGGAGGCCAAGTGGCAGTAAGGTAGACAGTGGTTACCATAATGGACAGCAGATACGTTGATAAATGCATAACAACTAGAGAACATATTTTAGTTATTGCACTTCAAGTGTCTATGCTGTCCTTTAAAGCTGACCCTATATTTGGAGGAATACTTGGCATAAAGACTAATGCATTTGAAATATCTCAGTAGACGATAGAAGAATTGGTTTACGAATGGCAAATTTTATATCTAATAAGCCACCACTCTAAAGTCTAAAAAAATTGTCTGGTGTGCCAAAATGTTTTTTCACATTCAGATACATACTGGTGACTATTTCATTATTTCAGCAGAACCTGGTGTGGGTGTGATGTTACGAATACCAACAGTGAGGGAATCTGGTTCTTTCAAGTCTGTGTTTTTGGCTGAGTCTCCAGCGTTTCCCAGTGGTGACTGTTATAAAGCAATGTGCAGGACTTGGCAGCAGGTTAGAGATAACAAAACTTCCATCCCAAAGATTGTCCAAGCTGCATGCTAAATTTTCCCCATCTGTCACCAGTCTCCTCTGTCCCATGTCAGAGTCTGCTTTGGAACTGGTGACATCGGAGGTACTTGTTACGCCTGTCAGAACAAAACCCAGAGGTCTTATTGTTCATGACAGTTCAGATGTACTTGAACAGTAATTACCATTTGTGTGGACCTCCTTGTGGTGTTCTCCTGTTTCATGAGCTTCCAACTCCCCTTACGTGGATCCCAGGGTACATGGTACTGAATAGTAGAACCAGCAAGAGATGGTACCACAGATGCTTTCTAAGATATTACTTTATGTGAAAGCCAAAGAATGCTAGTACTTCACATTTGATTGGATGCTATTTGTTGCTTATTAACCAAGTAGGTAAGGGTAAGTAACATAGGGCTATAAATATATTTCCAGAGAAACTGTGGTTTGAAACATTCAACTTTTATGAGTATATAATTGCAAATGTCACGTTAAAACTTATCCATTTACACATGACAATATGGATGAATCTCAGAAACAATGTTGGATGAAGGAACCACACACAGGAGAGTAGGTACAGTATGATTCCATTTATATAAAGTTCAAATACAGGCAAAATTATTATATGATCTAAGAAATTAGGTTAGTGGTTACCTTTGGGGTAGTACTTGGGAGTGGGACAAAGTGGGGACTAAGGAGATATCAGCGATGTTCTCTTTTCTTGATCCCGGTAATAGTTACATGATGTGTTAAAATTTATCAGGCTGTATATTGATAGTATTTTGTGTACTTTTCTGTTTGAATATTATTGTTCAATTTGAAAAGTGAAGAAACAATTACCTTTTAAAGTAAAATAAGTTGTTATTTAAAAAAATTCACAAAACCATAAAGCAAGAGAATTATTTTTCAATATCATTCCAAATTACTGTCAATGATGATGATAATCATTTATCTCCTATGTTGGGCACAGCTCTAAGTGTTTGAAGTACATTACTTATTTAAAGATTCCACCAATTTTGAGGTGCTTATTATCCCAATTGTTTGGAGTGCTAAGGAGGAATTGGGACTTGGAGAAATTAAGCAGCTTGCTCAAGCTCACATAGCAGGTTGGTCATGTGTGAATTTGAATGCTTCTCTGTTTAACTTCAGAGGAGGAGGAGGTCTTGTACTAGGCCACACGCTTCCACTCACCATCCCACTTGCACATTGAGACAAATTGTTGATTTCAAGACGCTAGAGTTAATTTTCATTTGGGGGGCAGGCAGTTTTCTTTCTGGATTTAACTTTCCTTTCCCATGATAATGAATGGTCATTATTACTCACATATTTTGCTCTCAATCTGTATTCAGAATGTATAGAACTCAGGATCAAATATAAAGCAGCAATATTGCTTTAACCCTAAAGTTCAGAAAAGCCAAAGAGTTAGTACTGTTTCACAGACAAGTCAAACAGGTAAATTCAGGAATATTTTGATTGGCAGCCTCATATTTATTTTTTTATTTTAGGAAGCTGCTTCCTAGTTTTGGCTTTTGTGCTTCTAAAGCTTGTGGTTGGGAGAGAGGAAAAGAGATGTTAAGGTAAAAACTTTGAATTTAAGAATTGTAGTTTTTAATTTATTAGGGCAATATTGGATGATTAGACTTTGAGAAACCGGGTAGTCTAAGGAATCACATTTATTTCTCATTAGAAAGTTGATTTTTTCCCCTGGGCTACACAGAGTACATGCTGGTGTAGGGGAAAGGGATGGGGGGAAAGGGATATAAGGGAAGTTGATGCATGCCTTGAGGGAGACAGGCATTAACTTTCCTGCAAGTTAGAATTAAGAGGACGTCTTAATCCTTTTATGCTGCTGTAACAAAAATATCAACTAAACTAACAAACATTTACTTATCAGTTCTATAGGCTGCGAAGTCTAAGATCTAGGTTCTGGCAGACAGGTAGAAGAAGTGAAACATTAATGTTGTATAGATATAAAAGCACTGTCACATCTCATCTTACCCTCATGATTCTGTGAGATTGGTATCTCAATTTTATAGATTACCGAGTCTCAAAGAATTTAAGCACATTTAAGTAGTAAGCAACAGACTGTGAAAATGAAGGGGGAGGAGCAGGTAATCATGACTAGATAAATTGGGACAGCTTTTATGTAGAAAATGTATGAATTAGGTCTTGAGGAGCAAGTGAGATTTAAGCACAAGAAAGTAAGGGGAGGGGCACTGTTGGTTGGGTGAACTGTGGAAGCCAAAATTCAAATGTAGGAGAAAGCATGGCTCTTTCGGTCTTGCCGTCAGCTGTTCATTGTGGGTGGAGAATAGGTCCTAGAGCCACTGTGGTTCAGCTGCCTATAAAATTCTTTTGTGATCACGTCACGAGGTCCTGGCTCTGTAGGCAGTAGGAAGGAGTGACCCTCCTATGTTAGAACACCGTTATTGTGGGTGGGTAAGGGAAGTGAAGAGATGGAAGAAAAGAGGCCAGGTAGCAAATTATTACAACAGTGCAAAGGGGGCTTGAACGAGGATGAGAGAGAATCAGGAGTGGGGGAGATTGGAGAGGATTCTAACTGTGACTGTTTCCCATTCAGGCCCAGGTGCTCCTTACTTTGCCTAACTTTTTCTCTGACTACCATTACAAATGCATCTTCAGGGATCTTGTGAGAGAATTTTCATTGTAACTCTCATGAGCAACTATGGTTCTTTATAAATTTATGAAGATTACAGAAAAAGTAAATGTGGCACTTTTCATTTTATTAAGATTATTTTCTTTTAATTTTACATAGATAAATTATGAAACAGAATTTTGAATTGCAAAGTCTTGACTTTAAAACTATTTGAGGTAAATACATACTACTATGACTTCCTGTCTTCAAAACTTGCGTATCTAATACATTTGACACCAGAGCACACTGGTATTTTCTAACACCCTCTTTTATATAACAAGATTATTTTCAGTAAGACTTATGGGTTAGTCAGCAATATAGTTATTTTCTTGTTCGTACTTAGTTTTAAAACAAATTATAATATGTTTTAATTTTAATGCAAATAAAAAATAGTTCACAATATTAAATATTAAACCTCAGAGTTTATACTGTTTCCCTATTTTAAACACAAATAAAAATTCCGAGTCATTGCATAGAAGGACAGAATTAAAGTCATTCAAGTTCTGTTTTTCTTTCTTTGCAAAGACTGTGCTACTATTGGTTGTTTGGAATCTAAGGATTAAATGTAGAAATGTATAGTACCACATATCTTGGAGGAATGAATTGTACCTGAAGGAGGCTCAAATGATTTTGAACTATTATAAAATTATGCTTGGATGTGTGTAGTTTGGTCCTCATCTGTTAGGGATTAGTTGTATTAGTGGAATTTAGTTGTATGCTTGAAAGTTCTCCAAACTTCTATGTGGAATCCACAGTTTATGAAAGGATACATAACAAAAGTATGTGATTTTGAAACTTGCATATATTATTCAAAATCAACCATAATTGTGCATTGTTTAGGAATCAGACCGACAAAATATTTTTTCAGGGTATTTTGTCACTAACAGTTTTTAAATTGTAGATGCAGGGGATAATAAAAAAACTAACCTTGTTAAAATTTTTACAGTATCTACAGGTAGTGGACCCCCTAATTACCTGTGCCCAGGGTAGACTGCTTCCCCTCCCTCACGCTTGATGCTGCTGCCTTGACTGGTATTTTTTTCTCCTTCTGAAATGACTCCTTTTCCCCTCATCCTGCCTTCTACCGTATATCTTCATTGCCCTTCCAGTCTCAATCAGACACCACCTACATTAACTGATTCCCATGACTGAATGCTATGTTTCCTTCCTTTGATCTCACAGTGTACTATTATCATTATTCTGTGGGCCACCTTGTAATATAAACTTGGTGAATATTGTCCCTGAGAGTAGTGTCTTACTTCACTTTTATTTTTTAGCACCTAGCATTAAACATGTTTTTCATTTAGTCAAAACGTCCTTAGACACATCATATCAATTAAATACAAAGGAAACTATTAGAGTGACCAGACCACATTTTGTTTTATTGTTGTTATAGAAACTTAAAAATAATATTTGGGGGAATAGTAATATATAATAGTCTTTAATGCAATATATATATTTAACTTTATATTTTTTCTACCAAAATCTAAATTTATTAATATTTCTATCTTCCTCCAGAATAAGACAAGGAACTCTGCCCCCTGATCTAGCCCCATAGTCTTTTCCTACTATCTTTCTAATGTCTGAACTTTTATTCCCACTTATATTTTTAACCCCCTCCAAATTAACTTTTTTACCCTGTGTTTAATCAGAATTTCCAATATATCTTATAATTACATTCAGCACTTTTTTATACATTCCATTCCTTCCTTCTAGGCCTTTCTTCTTCCTGGAGTACGTGCATTACTAATTCTTGCAGGGAGTACCTTTTGGTGGAAAACTCTCCTTGTCTTTACATGCTTGAAACAGTCTTTGTTTCACTATCACTGTTATTAAAGTTTAGTTTAGCTGGGTTTGTAATTTTAGGTGGAGAGTTACATACTCTTCGTATTTTGAAATACTCTGGCTGCTGTTGTAGCTGTTGAGATATATGCAGTCAGTCTAATTGTCATTTAATAGATAGTTTTTCTTTGCCTTAGGAGGCTTTTAAAGTTTTTATCTTTAATGTGTTTTAGTTTCATTACTATGGATTTAAATGTGAGTTTATTTTTAATGTATCCTGTTTTCTCCTCGTTTTTTCTTTCCGAGGATATATTTTTCTTCAATTCTTGAAAGTTCTCAGTCATCTCATTACAACTGTTAAAAAAATATTGCTTCTTTATCATTCTCCCGACTTACTACTTCTGGAACATCTATTAGCAATGTGTGGAGCAGAGTGATTACTAGTACTCAAGAGTCTCTGAGTATTTATTCCCTCAAGGGCATATGGGTGACTATGCCTTTTTGCTCCTTGCAGTTGAAAACTATAAAGTGGAAGTGGAAGTGATGTGTGTTGTTTCCAGGCTGAGGTAGGGAAAAGACCTTTGCAACTTTACTCTCTTTTTCTTCCACTTCAGCAATTATGGAAGAGGGCCTTGAATGATTGATAAATGAACTTTTATTAAGCCACTGATATTTGGGGATGTTTGTTACTGCAGTGTTAGCCTATCCTATCCTGACTAAAATAGGGAGCTTCTCAATCTATGCTGCATGTCTCATAAAATTATCTTTCATAGTTTTCAGTCATTTATTTCTCTGGTACAACCTTTCACTTGAATAATTATTTCTTTAACTATGATCAGCTTAGGATTAGTCCCTTGTTAGCTCTTATTCTAGAAACTGTAATTTACTTTGCAGATTTATAACTCTTTCTTCATCATAGCCATCTATTCTTGGTTTATAATGATTATTTATAATTTTTGTACTTGAATTACATATATTATTTCTTTTTATTTCCATGAGTATTTTGAACATACTTGTTTATAAATAATATTCAGATAATAGTTTTATGTTTTGCATTCCTCCAAAATGAATTCTTTCAAGTCGTCTAGAATGTCAGCTGCCTTTTGTGGCGGTTGCCTCACATGGTATGAAATTTTTGTTTGCTGACTCATTTTGAGTAGGGGTTTTATTGTTGTTGTTGCTGTTGTTTTAATTTTTAATGCCCTTTTCTCTGGGCTTATATACCTTGCCTACCAGTTTTTGCCATTACCTTTATCTAGCTCCCTGGAGCTCTCTATCCGGAACCAGGTCACATATTGGCATGTGGGGCCCCCAGTCCTGCAGAGGTATTGGTGTGTTACAAGTCTTGTTTCTGAGTCCAAGAATGCCTGGACTCAGGGTCAGAGTGGGAAGGAGTCTTGGCTCCCACTCACTTTCCTGATTGCAGCTTGATGGAGTCTCAGCCCTGGGCAGTGGTCACCATTTTGTCGAGACTCCTTTTGTAACTCAGGGAAACTAAACCCAACCTCTGGTTTCATAACCTGAGTCTGGCCCTGGTCCCCTGAAACAAGAGGAGTATTTTGAGCTCCTGTCATTCCCCCTCCTCACTTTGAAATGTCTCGTTTCTACCCAGGAACCTAGTAGTTTACTATTACTGTTTCTATTTCTGTTCCAAGATGTCTATCTTGTCCCTGAGTCCAGTTTTGTGTTTTTAAATATTAAATATATAACATAGTAAATATATGTATGTGCATTTCTTTAATTACTATGGGCCTGAAGCAGAGGAATTGAGTATTTATACCTGAACTCACAATTTTGTCTTAATAAAAAGTCAAAGTCTTTAATTTAAATGAGATTAAACCTCTGACTCATCATATGGTGATCCTTCTCTTATTACAAATTACAGAGATTTCATTTTGACTCAGTTCTCTCCCAGTGGTTTTCATTTGATTTTTAAAAAGATTTTCTGAGAAAGAAGAGGGTTTTTTGGTGTGGGGTGGGGCAATTTATTGAGTCCAAAAGGACATCAGAGCAGCCTAATCAGAATCATTAAATGCACGTACCACTCAACTTTCTCCTTTGTTAAAGGTGACGAGTGTGGGTTAATTAAGCTTTTCAGTCTTCCCATATTTGTTTTTTTTTAATCCTTCATTCAATAATATATATATATATTTTAACATCTTTATTGGGGTATAATTGCTTTACAATGGTGTGTTAGTTTCTGCTTCATAACAAAGTGAATCAGCTATACATATAAATATATCCCCATATCTCTTCCCTCTTGTGTCTCCCTCCCATCCTCCCTATCCCTAGATTGCTTTGGGTCATTTTCACATGCTGATTCTTCCAATCCGAGAACATGGTATATCTCTCAATCTGTTTGTATCATCTTTAATTTCTTTCATCAGTGTCTTATAGTTTTCTGCATACAGGTCTTTTGTCTCCTTAGGTAGGTTTATTCCTAGGTATTTTATTCTTTTTGCTGCAATGGTAAATGGAGGTGTTTCCTTAATTTCTCTTTCAGATTTTTCATCATTAGTGTATAGGAATGCAAGAGATTTCTGTGCGTTAATTTTGTATCCTGCTACTTTACCAAAACCATTGATTAGCTCTAGTAGTTTTCTGGTAGCATCTTCAGGATTCTCTATGTAGAGTATCATGTCATCTGCAAACAGTGACAGTTTTACTTCTTTTCTGATTTGGATTCCTTTTATTTCTTTTTCTTCTCTGACTTCTGTGGCTAAAACTTCCAAAACTATGTTGAAAAATAGTGGTGAGAGTGGACAACCTTGTCTTGTTCCTGCTCTTAGAGGCAATGGTTTCAGGTTTTCACCACTGAGAGTGATGTTGGCTGTGGGTTTGTCATATATGGCCTTTATTATGTTAGTAGGTAAGTTCCGTCTATGCCCACTTTCTGGAGGGTTTTTATCATAAACGGTGTTGAATTTTGTCAAAAGCTTTTTCTGCATCTATTGAGATGACCATATGGTTTTTCTCCTTCAACTTGTTAATATGGTATATCACATTGATTGATTTGCGTATATTTTTTTTTTTTTTTTTAACTTGACATATCTGGCTTTCTTTATTTTTTTATTTTTTTTTTTTTTAACATCTTTATTGGGGTATAATTGCTTTACAATGGTGTGTTAGTTTCTGATTTATAACAAAGTGAATCAGCTATACATATACATGTGCTCCCATGTGTCTTCCCTCCTGCATCTCCCTCCCTCCCACTCTCCCCCTCCCACCCCTCCAGGCTGTCCCAAAGCCCCGAGCTAATATCCCTGTGCCTTGCGGCTGCTTCCCCCCAGCTATCCACCCCACCACGTTTGTTAGTGTGTATATGTCCATGACTCTCTCTCGCCCTGTCAAAACTCACCCTTCCCCCTCCCCATATCCCCAAGTCCGCTCTCCAGTAGGTCTGCGCCTCCATTCCTGTCTTATCCCTAGGTTCTTCATGACATTTTTTCCCCTCAAATTCCATATATATGTGTTAGCATACGGTATCTGTCTTTGTCTTTCTGACTTACTTCACTCTGTATGACAGACTCTAGGTCTATCCATCTCATTACAAATATCTCAATTTCATTTCTTTTTAAGGCTGAGTAATATTCCATTGTGTATATGTGCCACATCTTCTTTATCCATTCGTCCGATGATGGGCGCTTAGGTTCTTTCCATCTCCGGGCTATTGTAAATAGAGCTGCAATGAACATTTTGGTACATGACTCCTTTTGAATTTTGGTTTTCTCAGGGTATATGCCCAGTAGTGGGATTGCTGGGTCATATGGTAATTCTATTTGTAGTTTTTTAAGGAACCTCCATACTGTTCTCCATAGTGGCTGAACCAATTCACATTCCCACCAGCAGTGCAAGAGTGTCCCCTTTTCTCCACACCCTCTCCAGCATTTATTGTTTCTAGATTTTTTGATGATGGCCATTCTGACTGGTGTGAGATGATATCTCATTGTAGTTTTGATTTGCATTTCTCTAATGATTAATGAGGTTGAGCATTCTTTCATGTGTTTGTTGGCATTCTGTATATCTTCTTTGGAGAAATGTCTGTTTAGGTCTTCTGCCCATTTTTGGATGGGGTTGTTTGTTTTTTTGTTATTGAGCTGCATGAGCTGCTTGTAAATTTTGGAGATTAATCCTTTGTCAGTTGCTTCATTTGCAAATGTTTTCTCCCATTCTGAGGGTTGTCTTTTGGTCTTGATTATGGTTTCCTTTGCTGTGCAAAAGCTTTGAAGTTTCATTAGGTCCCATTTGTTTATTTTTGTTTTTATTTCCATTACTCTAGGAGGTGGGTCAGAAAGGATCTTGCTGTGATTTATGTCATAGAGTGTTCTTCCTATGTTTTCCTCTAAGAGTTTGATAGTTTCTGGCCTTACATTTAGGTCTTTAATCCATTTTGAGCTTATTTTTGTGTATGGTGTTAGGGAGTGATCTAATCTCATACTTTTACATGTACCTGTCCAGTTTTCCCAGCACCATTTATTGAAGAGGCTGTCCTTTCTCCACTGTACATTCCTGCCTCCTTTATCAAAGATAAGGTGTCCATATGTGCATGGGTTTATCTCTGGGCTTTCTATCCTGTTCCACTGATCTATCTTTCTGTTTTTGTGCCAGTACCATACTGTCTTGATTACTGTTGCTTTGTAGTATAGTCTGAAGTCAGGGAGCCTGATTCCTCCAGCTCCTTTTTTCGTTCTCAAAATTGCTTTGGCTATTCGGGGTCTTTTGTGTTTCCATACAAATTGCGAAATTTTTTGTTCTAGTTCTGTGAAAAATGCCAGTGGTAGTTTAATAGGGATTGCATTGAATCTGTAGATTGCTTTGGGTAGTAGAGTCATTTTCACAATGTTGATTCTTCCCATCCAAGAACATGGTATATCTCTCCATCTATTTGTATCATCTTTAATTTCTTTCATCAGTGTCTTATAATTTTCTGCATACAGGTCTTTCGTATCCTTAGGTAGGTTTATTCCTAGATATTTTATTCGTTTTGTTGCAATGGTAAATGGGAGTGTTTTCTTGATTTCACTTTCAGATTTTTCATCATTAGTATATAGGAATGCCAGAGATTTCTGTGCATTAATTTTGTATCCTGCTACTTTACCAAAATCATTGATTAGCTCTAGTAGTTTTCTGGTAGCATCTTTAGGATTCTCTATGTATAGTATCATGTCATCTGCAAACAGTGACAGCTTTACTTCTTCTTTTCCGATGTGGATTCCTTTTATTTCCTTTTCTTCTCTGATTGCTGTGGCTAAAACTTCCAAAACTATGTTGAATAAGAGTGGTGAGAGTGGGCAACCTTGTCTTGTTCCTGATCTTAGTGGAAATGCTTTCAGTTTTTCACCATTGAGGATGATGTTTGCTGTGGGCTTGTCATATATGGCCTTTATTATGTTGAGGAAAGTTCCCTCTATGCCCACTTTCTGGAGGGTTTTTATCATAAATGGGTGTTGAATTTTGTCAAAAGCTTTCTCTGCATCTATTGAGATGATCATATGGTTTTTCTCCTTCAATTTGTTAATATGGTTTATCACATTGATAGATTTGCGTATATTGAAGAATCCTTGCATTCCTGGAATAAACCCCACTTGATCATGGTGTATGATCCTTTTAATGTGCTGTTGGATTCTGTTTGCTAGTATTTTGTTGAGGATTTTTGCATCTATGTTCATCAGTGATATTGGCCTGTAGTTTTCTTTCTTTGTGACATCCTTGTCTGGTTTTGGTATCAAGGTGATGGTGGCCTCGTAGAAGGAATTTGGGAGTGTTCCTCCCTCTGCTATATTTTGGAAGAGTTCGAGAAGGATAGGTGTTAGCTCTTCTCTAAACGTTTGATAGAATTCACCTGTGAAGCCATCTGGTCCTGGGCTTTTGTTTGTTGGAAGATTTTTAATCACACTTTCAATTTCAGTGCTTGTGATTGGTCTGTTCATATTTTCTATTTCTTCCTGATTCAGTCTTGGCAGGTTGTGCATTTCTAAGAATTTGTCCATTTCTTCCAGATTGTCCATTTTATTGGCATAGAGTTGCTTGTAGTAATCTCTCATGATTTTTTTTATTTCTGCAGTGTCAGTTGTTATTTCTCCTTTCTCATTTCTAATTCTATTGATTTGAGTCTTCTCCCTTTTTTTCTTGATGAGTCTAGCTAGTGGTTTATCTATTTTGTTTATCTTCTCAAAGAACCAGCTTTTAGTTTTATTGATCTTTGCTATCGTTTCCTTCATTTCTTTTTCATTTATTTCTGATCTGATTTTTATGATTTCTTTCCTTCTGTTAGCTTTGGGGCTTTTTTGTTCTTCTTTCTCTAATTGCTTGAGGTGCAAGGTTAGGTTGTTTATTCGAGATGTTTCCTGCTTCTTAAGGTGGGCTTGTATTGCTATAAACTTCCCCCTTAGAACTGCTTTTGCTGCATCCCATAGGTTTTGGGTCGTTGTGTCTCCATTGTCATTTGTTTCTAGGTATTTTTTTATTTCCTCTTTAATTTCTTCAGTGATCACTTCATTATTAAGTAGTGTATTGTTTAGCCTCCATGTGCTTGTATATTTTACAGATCTTTTCCTGTAATTGATATCTAGTCTCATGGCGTTGTGGTCAGAAAAGATACTTGATACAATTTCAATTTTCTTAAATTTACCAAGGCTTGATTTGTGACCCAAGATATGATCTATCCTGGAGAATGTTCCATGAGCACTTGAGAAAAATGTGTAATCTGTTGTTTTTGGATGGAGTGTCCTATAAATATCAATTAAGTCCATCTTGTTTAATGTATCATTTAAAGCTTGTGTTTCCTTATTTATTTTCATTTTGGATGATCTGTCCATGGGTGAAAGTGGGGTGTTAAAGTCCCCTACTATGAATGTGTTACTGTCTATTTCCCCTTTTATGGCTGTTAGTATTTGCCTTACGTATTGAGGTGCTCCTATGTTGGGTGCATAAATATTTACAATTGTTATATCTTCTTCTTGGATCGATCCCTTGATCATTATGTAGTGTCCTTCTTTATCCCTTTTAATAGTCCTTATTTTAAAGTCTATTTTGTCTGATATGAGAATTGCTACTCCAGCTTTCTTTTGGTTTCCATTTGCATGGAATATCTTTTTCCATCCCCTTACTTTCAGTCTGTATGTGTCTCTAGGTCTGAGGTGGGTCTCTTGTAGACAGCATATATAAGGGTCTTGTTTTTGTATCCATTCAGCCAATCTGTGTCTTTTGGTGGGAGCATTTAGTCCATTTACATTTAAGGTAATTATCGATATGTATGTTCCTATTCCCATTTTCTATATTGTTTTGGGTTCGTTATTATAGGTCGTTTCCTTCTTTTGCATTTCTTATCTAGAGGAGTTCCTTTAGCATTTGTTGTAAAGCTGGTTTGGTGGTGCTGAACTCTCTCAGCTTTTGCTTGTCTGTAAAGGTTTTAATTTCTCCATCAAATCTGAATGAGATCCTTGCTGGGTAGAGTAGTCTTGGTTGCAGGTTTTTCTCCTTCATCACTTTCAGTATGTCCTGCCACTCCCTTCTGGCTTGTAGGGTTTCTGCTGAGAGATCAGCTGTTACCCTTATGGGGATTCCCTTGTGTGTTATTTGTTGTTTTTCCCTTGCTGCTTTTAATATGCTTTCTTTGTATTTAATTTTTGATAGTTTGATTAATATGTGTCTTGGCGTATTTCTCCTTGTATTTATCCTGTATGGGACTCTCTGTGCTTCCTGGACTTGATTAACTATTTCCTTTCCCATATTAGGGAAGTTTTCAACTATAATCTCTTCAAATATTTTCTCAGTCCCTTTCTTTTTTTCTTCTTCTTCTGGAACCCCTATAATTCGAATGTTGGTGCGTTTAATGTTGTCCCAGAGCTCTCTGAGACTGTCCTCAGTTCTTTTCATTCTTTTTTCTTTATTCTGCTCTGCAGTAGTTATTTCCACTACTTTATCTTCCAGGTCACTTATCCGTTCTTCTGCCTCAGTTATTCTGCTATTGATCCTATCTAGAGTACTTTTAATTTCATTTATTGCGTTGTTCATCGTTGCTTGTTTCATCTTTATGTCTTCTAGGTCCTTGTTAACTGTTTCTTGCATTTTGTCTATTCTACTTCCAAGATTTCGGATCATCCTTACTATCATTATTCTGAATTCTTTTTCAGGTAGATTGCCTATTTCCTCTTCATTTGTTAGGTCTGGTGGGTTTTTATCTTGCTCCTTCATCTGCTGTGTGTTTTTCTGTCTTCTCATTTTGCTTATCTTACTGTGTTTGGGGTCTCCTTTTTGCAGGCTGCACGCTCGTAGTTCCCGTTGTTTTTGATGTCTGTCTCCAGTGGCTAAGGTTGTTTCAGCGGGTTGTGTAGGCTTCCTGGTGGAGGGGACTAGTGCCTGTGTTGTGCTGGATGAGGCTCGGTCTTGTCTCTCTAGTGGGCAGATTCACGTCTGGTGGTGTGTTTTGGGGTGTCTGTGGCCTTGTTATGATTTTAGGCAGCCTCTCTGCTAATGGGTGGGGTTGTGTTCCTGTTTTGCTAGTTGTTTGGCATAGGTTGTCCAGCACTGTGGCTTGCTGGTCGTTGAGTGAAGCTGGGTGCTGGTGTTAAGATGGAGGTCTCTGGGAGATGTCCACCGTTTAATATTATGTGGAGCTGGGAGGTCTCTTGTTGATCAGTTTCCTGAAGTTGGCTCTCCTACCTCAGAGGCAGAGCCCTGCCTCCTGGGCTGGAGCACCAAGAGCCTTTCATCCACACGGCTCAGAATAAAAGGGAGGAAAAGTAGAGAGAATTATTAGAAGTATGAGGAAAGAAAGAAGGAAAGGAGGAAAGGAAGGAAGGAAGAAAGAAGCAAAGAAGGAAAGAAAGGAGGGAGGGAGGGAGGAAGGAAGGAAGGAAGGAGGGAAAGAAGGGGAAAATGTAGAGAGAATTATTAGAAGTTTGAGGAAAGAAAGAGGGAAAGGAGGAAAGGAAGGAAGGAAGAAAGAAGCAAAGAAGGAAAGAAAGGAGGGAGGGAGGGAGGGAGGAAGGAAGGAAAGAAGGAGGGAAAGAAGGAGAAAATGTAGAGAGAATTAGTAGAAGTTTGAGGAAAGAGAGAAGGAAAGGAGGAAAGGAAGGAAGGAAGAAAGAAGCAAAGAAGGAAAGAAAGGAGGGAGGGAGGGAGGAAGGAAGGAAGGTAGGAGGGAAAGAAGGAGAAAATGTAGAGAGAATTAGTAGAAGTTTGAGGAAAGAAAGAAGGAAAGGAGGAAAGGAGGAAAGGAAGGAAGGAAGAAAGAAGCAAAGAAGGAAAGAAAGGAGGGAGGGAGGGAGGAAGGGAGGAAGGAAGGAAGGAAGGAAGGAAAAAAGACAGAAAGAAAGAAGATACAGTAAAAATAAAATAAAGTATAATATAGTTATTGTACTAAAAAATATTTAGAACAAAAAAAAAAAAAGAAAAAGAAAAAAAAAAAAAAAAAAAAAGAACAGATAGAACCCTAGGACAAATGCTGGAAACAAAGCTATACAGAGAAAATCTTACACAGAAGCATACACATACGTGTTCACAAAGAGAGGCAAAGTGGGAAAAATCATAAATCCTGCTCCCAGAGACCACCTCCTCAACCTGGGGTGATTCGCTGTCTAAAGGAGGGAAGGAAGGAAGGAAAGAAAGAAAGAACGAAGGTAAAGTACAATAAAGTTATTACAATTAAAATTAATTATTAAGAAAAAAATTTTTTTTTTTTTTAAAAAAAAAAACATGGACGGATAGAGCCCTAGGACAAATGTTGGAAGCAAAGCTATACAGAGAAAATCTTACACAGAAGCATACACATACACGTTCACAAAGAGAGGCAAAGGGGGAAAAATCCTAAATCCTGCTCCCAGAGACCACCTCCTCAACCTGGGGTGATTTGCTGTCTAAAGGAGGGAAGGAAGGAAGGAAAGAAAGAAAGAAAGAACGAAGGTAAAGTACAATAAAGTTATTGCAATTAAAATTAATTATTAAGAAAGAAAAAAAAATTTTTTTTTTTTTTAAAAAAAAACCATGGACGGATAGAGCCCTAGGACAAATGTTGGAAGCAAAGCTATACAGAGAAAATCTTACACAGAAGCATACACATACACGTTCACAAAGAGAGGCAAAGGGGGAAAAATCCTAAATCCTGCTCCCAGAGACCACCTCCTCAACCTGGGGTGATTTGCTGTCTAAAGGAGGGAAGGAAGGAAGGAAAGAAAGAAAGAAAGAACGAAGGTAAAGTACAATAAAGTTATTGCAATTAAAATTAATTATTAAGAAAGAAAAAAAATTTTTTTTTTTTTTTAAAAAACCATGGAAGGATAGAGCCCTAGGACAACTATTGGGAGCAAAGCTATACAGAGAAAATCTTACACAGAAGCATACACCTACACGTTCACAAAGAGAGGCAAAGGGGGAAAAATCATAAATCCTGCTCCCAGAGACCACCTCCTCAATTTGGGGTGATTAGTTGTCTAAAGGAGGGAAGGAAGGAAGGAAAGAAAGAAAGAAAGAACGAAGGTAAAGTTCAATAAAGTTATTACAATTAAAATTAATTATTAAAAAAAAATTTTTTTTTTTTTTTAAAAAAAAAAAACCCATGGACGGATAGAGCCCTAGGACAAATGGTGGAAACAAGAGTATACAGACAAAATCTCACACAGAAGCATACATGCCCACATTCACAAAAAGAGGAAAAGGGAAAAAAATCACCGATCTCGCTCCTAAATTCCCCCTCTTCAATTTGGGCTCACTCCCTGTCTATTCAGGTATTCCACAATGCAGGGCACATCAAGTTGATTGTGGAGCTTCAATCCGCCGCCTCCGCGGCTGCCGGGAGAGACCTCCCCCTCTCCTCCCTGCTCTCACAGCTCACAGGAGCTCAGCTTTGTACCCGGCCCTGCCCCTGCGCGCTGATCGCTGGAGGGCGTCTGTTTTTTTTGCTCAGACAGGACGGGGTTAAAGGAGCCGCTGATTCGGGAGCTCCGGCTCACTCAGGCCGGGGGTTGGGGGATGGGGGAAGGCGGGGCACTGCGTGCGGGGCGGGCCTGCGGCGGCAGAGGCGGCGTGACGCTGCGGCAGAGGCCGGCGTGACGCTGCACCAGCCTGAGACCCGCCGTGCGGGAAGCTGTCCCCAGATCCCGGGAACCCGGCAGTGGCGGCCTGCACAGGCTCCGCGGAAGAGGGGCGCGGAGAGTGACCTGTGCTCGCACACAGCCCCCCTGGTGGCGGCAGCAGCAGCCCCAGCGTCTCCCGCCCGTCTCTGGGCTCCGCAGTTTCAGCCGCGGCTCGCGCCCGTCTCTGGGGCTCGCGCTTCCCGCCGCGGCTCGCGCCCGTCTCGGGGGCTCGCGCTTCCCGCCGCGGCTCGCGCCCGTCTCGGGGGCTCGCGCCCTCAGCCGAGGCTCGCGCCCGTCTCTGGGGTTTGCGCTTTTTAGCCGCGGCTCGCGCCCTTCTCTGGAGTTCCTTTAAGCAGCGCTCTTAAACCCCTCTCCTCGCGCGCCAGGAAACAAAGAGGGAAGAAAAAGTCTCTTGCCTCTTCGGCCGGTGCAGGCTTTTCCCCGAACTCCCTCCCGGCTAGTCGTGGCGCACCAACCCCTCCAGGCTATGCTCAAGCCGCCAACCCCAGTCCTCTCCCCGCGCTCCGTCCAAAACCGAAACCCGAGCCTCAGCTCGCAGCCCCGCCCGCCCCGGCGGGTAAGCAGACAAGCCTCTCGGGTTGGTGAGTGCCGGTCGGCACCGATCGTCTGTGCAGGAATCCCCCCGCTTTGCCCTCCGCACCCGTCGCTGTGCTCCACTCCGCGGTCCCGAAGCTCCCCCCTCCGCCTCCCGCAGTCTCCGCCCGCGGAGGGGCTTCCTAGTGTGTGGAAACTTTTCCTCCTTTACAGCTCCCTCCCACTGGTGCAGGTGCCGTCCTTATTCTTTTGTCTCTGTTTTTTCTTTTTTCTTTTGCCCTACCCAGGTACGTGGGGAGTTTCTTGCCTTTTGGGAGCTCTGAGGTCTTCTGCCAGCCTTCAGTAGGTGTTCGGTAGGAGTTGTTCCACGTGTATATGTATTTCTGGTGTATCCGTGAGGAGGAAGGCGATCTCCACGTCTTACTCTTCCGCCATCTTCCCGCCCCTGATTTGCGTATATTGAAGAATCCTTGCATTCCTGGGATAAATCCCACTTGATCATGGTGTATGATCCTTTTAATGTGCTGTTGGATTCTGTTTGCTAGTATATTGTTGAGGATTTTTGCATCTATTTTCATCAGAGATATTGGCCTGTAGTTTTCTTTTTTAGTGACATCTTTGGTTTTTGTATCAGGGTGATCGTGGCCTCGTAGAATGAGTTTGGGAGTGTTTCTCCCTCTGCTATATTTTGGAAGAGTTTGAGAAGGATAGGTGTTAGCTCTTCTCTAAATATTTGATAGAATTCGCCTGTGAAACATCTGGTCCTTTGCTTTTGTTGGTTGGAAGATTTTTAATCACAGTTTCAGTTTCAGTGCTTGTGATTGGTCTGTTCATATTTTCTATTTCTTCCTGGATCAGTCTTGGAAGTTTGTGCTTTTCTAAGAATTTGTCCATTTCTTCCAGGTTGTCCATTTTATTGGCATCTAGTTGCTTGTGGTAATCTCTGATGATCCTTTGTATTTCTGCAGTGTCAATTGTTACTTCTCTGTTTTCATTTTTAATTCTATTGATTTGAGTCTTCTCCCTTTTTTTCTTGACGAGTCTGGCTAATGGTTTATCAATTTTCTTCATCTTCTTAAAGAACTGGCTTTTACTTTTATTGATCTTTGCTATTGTTTCCTTCATTTCTTTTGCATTTACTTCTGATCTGGTCTTTATGATTTCTTTCCTTCTGTTAACTTTGGGGTTTTTTTGTTCTCCTTTCTCTAATTGTTTTAGGTGTCAGGTTAGGTTGTTTATCTGAAATTTTTCTTGTTTCTTGAGGTAGGGTTGTATTGCTATAAACTTCCCTCTTAGAACTGCTTTTGCTGCATCCCATAGGTTTTGGGTCGTCATGTTTTCATCGTCATTTGTTCCTAGGAATTTTTTGATTTCCTCTTTGATTTCTTCAGTGATCTCTTGGTTATTTAGTAGTGTGCTGTTTAGCCTCCATGTGTTCGTATTTTTTACAGATTTTTTCCTGTAATTGACATCTAGTCTCAGAGCATTGTGGTCGGAAAAGATACTTGATGCAATTTCAATTTTCTGAAATTTACCAAGGCTTGATTTGTGACCCACGATATATTCTCTCCTGGGGAATGTTCCATGAGCACTTGGGAAGAAAGTGTATTCTGTTCTTTTTGGATGGAATGTCCTATAAATATCAATTAAGTCCATCTTGTTTATTGTGTCATTTAAAGCTTGTGTTTCCTTACTTATTTTCATTTTCAATGATCTGTCCATTGGTGAAAGTGGAGTGTTAAAGTCCCCTATTATTATTGTGTCACTGTCAGTTTCTCCTTTCATGGCTGTTAGCATTTGCATTATGTATTGAGGTGCGCCTATGTTGGGTGCATAAGTATTTACAATTGTTATATCTTTGTCTCGATTGATCCCTTGATCATTAGGTAGTGTCCTTCTTGGTCTCTTGTAATAGTCTTTATTTTAAAGTCTATTTTGTCTGATATGAGAATTGCTATTCCAGCTTTCTTTTGATTTCCGTTTGCATGGAATATCTTTTTCCATCCCCTCACTTTCAGTCTGTAAGTGTCGGTAGGTCTGAAGTGGGTCTCTTGTAGGCAGCATATATATGGGTCTTGGTTTTGTATCCATTCAGCCAGTCTATGTCTTTTGGTTGGAGCATTTAATCCATTTACATTTTAGGTAGTTATTGATATGTATGTTCCTATTACCATTTTCTTAGTTGTCTTGGGTTTGTTATTGTAGGACTTTTCCTTCTCTTGTGTTTCCTGCCTAGAGAAGGTCCTTTAGCATGTGTTGTAAAGGTGGTTTGGTGGTGCTGAGTTCTCTTAGCTTTTGCTTGCCTGTAAGGGTTTTAATTTCTCCGTCGAATCTGAATGAGATCCTTGCTGGGTAGAGTAATCTTGGTTGTAGGTTTTTCCCTTTCATCACTTTAAACATGTCCTGCCACTCCCTTCTAGTTTGCAGAGTTTCTGCTGAAAGATCAGCTGTTAACCTTGTGAGAATTCCCTTGTGTGTTATTTGTTGCTTTTCCCTTGCTGCTTTTAATATGTTTTCTTGGTATGTAAATTTTGATTGTTTGATCAATATGTGTCTCGGCATGTTTCTCCTTGGGTTTATCCTGTATGGGACTCTCTGTGCTTCCTGGACTTGATTGAGTGTTTCCTTTCCCATATTAGGGAAATTTTCAGCTATAATCGTCTCAAATATTTCCTCACTCCCTTTCTTTTTCTCTTCTTCTTCTGGGACCCCTTTAATCCGAATGTTAGTATGTTTAATGTTGTCCCAGAGTCCTCTGAGACTGTCCTCAATTCTTTTCACTCTATTTTCTTTATTCTGCTCTGCGGTAGTTATTTCCACTATTTTATCTTCAGGTCACTTATCCGTTCTTTTGCCTCAGTTATTCTGCTATTGATTCCTTTTAGAGAATTTTTTATTTCATTTATTGGGTTGTTCATCATTGTTTGTTTGCCCTTTAGTTCTTCTAGGTCCTTGTTAAATGTTTCTTGTATTTTCTCCATTCTATTTCCTAATTTTGGATCATTTTTACTATCATTACTCTGAATTCTTTTTCAGGTAGACTGCCTATTTCCTCTTCATTTGTTCAGTTTGGTGGGTTTTTGCCTTGCTCCTTCATTTTCTGTCTCTGTCTTCTCATTTTGCTTAACTTAGTGTGTTTGGGGTCTCCTTTTCGCAGGCTGCAGGTTCATAGTTCCTTTTGTTTTTGGTGTGTGCCCCCAGTGGCTAAGGTTGGTCAGTGTGTTGTGTAGGCTTTCTGGTGGAGAGGAGTAGTGGCTGTGTTCTGGTGGATGGGGCCGGATCTTGTCTTTCTGGTGGACAGGACCACGTCCAGTGGTGTGTTTTGTGGTGTCTATGACCTTATTATGATTTTAGGCAGCCTCTCTGCTAATGGATGGGGTTGTGTTCCTGTCTTGCTAGTTGTTTGGCATAGAGTGTCCAGCACTGTAGCTTGCTGGTCGTTGAGTGGAGCTGGGTCTTAGCTTTGCAATGGAGATCTCTGGGAGAGCTTTCGCCGTTTGATATTACGTGGAGCCGGGATGTCTCTGGTGGCCCAGTGTCCTGAACTCGGCTCTCCCAACTCAGAGGCACAGGCCTGACACCTGGCCAGAGCACAGCCACATGCCTATTCAGCATATTTCTGAAGCTGGGAAAATTCTGAGGGGCTGAGGTGGGCCCATTTTTCCTGTTTTTTCATGGTGGTGGTGAGGAGATCTCTTACATACCAGGTGGGAAATTCTTTATTCAGATGTTTGGCAGAATTTATGCTTCAAAGTTTCCACATGGCATGTTTCATTATCAAATACCTCAAGCTTTCAAAATATGCATTCTGTCAACATGAGACCACTGTGGATATGGGTTTGTATTTTCAGTAAGGTATTAAAGCATGCAGTGTGGTGCAGGCGAAGCCTGGGCACATCTCTGAAGCCAGAGCAACTGCTTTTCTGGAGAGGAACTGGGACTAGCCAGCTATCAGGATCCTTTCCAATTCATACGCTCCACACAGTCAGAAGTGCCCCTCACGGCTCTGCTTCCCCAGAGGAGTCTCATTTAATAATAGAATTAATAATAACTTAAGGAAAGAATTAAGTGAAAAGATATGTGAACATCTGGAATCAACTCACTTAATAAAATGTCGTTGGCAGCTAAATGAAGAGGTTATGCTACATTCATTTTCTGTGTTACTCTGAGTGAGATAAAATCACACTCTGTTTCATTCTGCTTTGGTGAGCCTTTAGGTGCTAGATCTCTGAGGTCACATAGAATATAAAATGCAATATTTTTCCAAAGAGGCACCCATGTAGATGGAACAATGTTTTACTTTTTTTTTATGATTTTTTTTTTTTTTTTTTTTTTTTGTGGTACGCGGGCCTCTCACTGTTGCGGCCTCTCCCGTTGCGGAGCACAGGCTCCGGACACGCAGGCCCAGCGGCCATGGGTCACGGGCCCAGCCACTCCGCGGCATGTGGGATCCTCCCAGACCGGGGCACGAACCCGTGTCCCCTGCATCGGCAGGCGGACTCTCAACCACTGCGCCACCAGGGAAGCCCAATGTTTTACTTTTAAGATTAGGTTTGCTTTCATCCTTTTTTGCTAAGTGTTTGCTATCACAAATGTGTTTCTTTTGAGAATATTTTTATAGGAAATAAAAACATTGAAAACAATTTCAGGGATAATTTTCCACATTATTATAGAAGCCTTTCCTTTATTAAAATACTTAAAAACAAGCTTCCCCAGTGCATTTGCTTGTTTTCAAATAATTTCTTCTTTAAACAAAAAATACGTTACTTTACAAAAAATAATCATTTTGGTGAAACTAGTTCTAAAATGCATGACATAAATGTTACCTTTTGTACTGGGTTGAATACTGTTCCTCCAAAATTCATGTTCAGCCAGAACCTGTGAATGTAACTTTATTTGGAAATAGGATCTTTGTAGATGTAATTAAGTTAAGGTGATTTCATACTGGATTATGGTGTGCCACAATAATGGGCCAATGTGTTGTCCTTTATATGAAGAGAGAAATCTGGACACAGACTCACAGCAAGGGGAAAGACATGAGAAGACAGAGACAGAGTTAGAGTGATGTATCTACAAGCCTGGGAGTGCCAAGAATTGCCAGCAGTCACCAGAAGCTAGGAGAGAGGTATGGAATAGATTTTCCCTCGCAGCCTCCAGAAGGAATCAACCCTGCTGATACCTTGATTTTGGACTTCTGTCTTCAGAAATGTGGGAGAAGAAATTTCTGTTGTTTTAAGCCACCCATTTGTGGCACTTGTGTCATAGAAACCCTAGGACACGAATGCATATTTTCACATAGCATGTTTTACTGAACATCATGCAACTTTTATCTATGGTATAAGCAATTTGAGTTTGTTCTAATGTTGTGATGTTCCGAGGGGCCTTTGAAGTGTTCTGGACTTACCTTGGCCCTCAAAGAAAGTAAATAAGGCAACTTTGATATTCTTGCTGGCCTTTGTGTCTTATGGTCATCAGCTATTATATTTCTGTATATGTCTTTCCTTTTTTCTTCCTCTCTGTGTCTAAATAGCTATCATACTCTAAGAAGGATTGAAGGTTTTCAGGAGAAAAAAAGGCCAACCTACTTAAGTTTGTTAAATCAGTTCTTGATTTTTACACACAATTCTAAGTTTATGGGCTCAGCTCTAAGAGTTCCTAATTTCTCGAAGTGTATTTGGCCATAGATGATCTGGGAAAATATGGTGGGGGATGACGGTGGTGGTAATTGTGATGTTTATGGTCAAAAGCGGTTTGGGGAATGCTGCCAACTGTATACCCCCTTTGGCAAAGTCATAGTCTCTTTATACATAACATAATATGTGTGTGTGTGTATGTGTGTGTGTGTGTGTCTATACTTATTTTTTTTTTAAAGATTCCTAGAAGTTCAAAAGTAAAGAATCTTGTTTAAGCTAGTACTTGTTACTAGACCCCTTCTTTCGTATTATCTATCAATATCTCAGGATTCTACAGAAATTACTTTGAGGAAGACTGTTTTAAAGAGGAAAATGTCTGTTCCCTAATAAACAGTTTCCTTTAAGCTTAGAGCTGAGGCTTTCTTTGTGGGCCTTCAGCTCTGTGACTTCGTTTTGAATATTTGAGGTTCCTGAAAACCAGAGGGTCAGAGACAAGAGGAGTTGTTCTAATTTGTTCTCAGCAGTAATTAATCTTCCTGAAGTACCATTTATTTACATAAGAGTTTGTTTGTTTGGGGTTTTTTTGGCATTTATTTACCTGTCATAATCTTGGTGCTAAGAAAGATTAAGTAAATCTCTATTTGAAAAATGCTGTATAAAGTTGAAGTTGAAGACAGGCAAACAAACAACGTTGTAGTTGGACTCGTTTTTTTTTTTTTTTTCCTGCCTATATATCCAGTCCCTCACATCTTCTATGTTATTTTAACTTTGAGACTACTTTTGAGTTAGTGCCAGTGCTTAATTATGTGTCATCCTGTCTTATATCTAATTATTTAAATTCAGAAACTGAACAGTGTTGTTGCCAGCCTTATGAGGAATTAGAACAAGCCATTTACGTTTTAAATCAGTCAGATGGAATATCTTCTATGTGCCCGTTGCTGTTCTAGGAGCCAGTGATACAGGATCCTAAAGGAGCACACAACTCAGTGTGGGGAGACCAACAATAAATTATAAACTGGTAATATTTCTAGTATGTTAGTTGGCAAGAAGTGTGATGGAGAAAAATTAAATAGGCCGGGGGGTGGGTTGGGTAGGAATATGGGTGAGGGTAGGTGAAAGTTTATAATTTAGATGATGGTGGTCAGCAAAGTTAACACAGAGAAGGTGAAATTTGATAAAAATATCGCAAGAAGGTTAGGAGAGCATTCCCATTCCAGGAAAAAGGAACAACCAAAGCAAGTCCCAGAGCCAGGGGATGTCTGATGTCAGCAACAGCACAGGCTAGTATGTACAGGACAGAGGGACAGGACATGAATAGAGGGGTATAAGAACAGAGAGAAGTGATGGTATGCATGGCGTGGAGGTCTTTTAGGCCATTATAAAAATTTTAGCTTCTATGCTGAGTGAGGTGGGAAATCACTGGAGAGATTTGAGAAATGACATGATCTAGCTTAGATTTTTTTTGGATTACATAAGAGTTTATTTTACTTTAAAAATATTTTTTATACAATTTTAAAGGTTATACTCCATTTACAGTTATTGCAAAATATGGACTATATTCCCCATGTTGTGCAATACATTATTAAGCCTATCTTAAACCCAGTAGTTTGGACTTCCTGCTCACCCACCCCTATATTGCTTCTCCACCCCACCCCCCCCCACTGGTAGCAACTTGTTTGTTCTCTATATCTGTGAGTTTGCTTTTTTTTGTTATACTCACTAGTTTGTTGTATTTTTGGATTCTACATATAAATGATATCATACAGTATTTGTCTTTCTCTGTCTGATTTATTTCACTGAGCATATTACCCTCCCAAGTCCATCCATGTTGCTGCAAATGGCAAAATTGTGTTCTTTTTTATGGCTGAGTAATATTCCATTTGTGTGTGTGTGTGTGTGTGTGTGTGTGTGTGTGTATACACCACATCTTCTTTATCCATTAATATGTTGATGGACACTTAGATTGCTTCCATACCTTGGCAATTGTAAATAATACTTTTATAAACATTGAGGTGCACACCTGTCAGAATAGCTATCATCTAAAAAACACAAATAAGGAACGTTGGCAAGGATGTACAGAAAAGGGAACCCTCCTACACTGTTGGTGGGAATGTAAAACGGGCAGCCACTGTGGAAAACAGTATGGGGGTTTCTCAAAAAACTAAAAATCAAATTTACATATAACCTAGCAGTTCTACTCGTGGGTATATATCCCAAAGAAATAAAAACACTAATTTGAAAAGATACACGCACCACAGTCTAGCTTATATTTGACATCATGCTTTTAGGAGCATGGTGACTGTTGGGCTGTTGGTACCCAGGCTTATATATCAGCTCTCATAAAAGTATTTTCAAATAGACTGAGGTAGTTTCTCATGGAGGGGAACTCATACTATGGAGGCAGATGTCCTAGGAACCATGGGAATAAATTAAAATCTTTCATTTTCTTTTTAGAGAAAAATGATCTAGGGATATCAAAGGAGTCACAGTAGTGGGAAAATGTTTTTAGAAAATCTGAGCTGAAGGTTTGTCTGTGTTCTTTTCTTTAGCTCTCTGGCAAGAAGGGCTGCTCAGGCTGATATGTGTTATTATCCGTTCTGAATTCACTCTGGCATTTAATGCCACCAGAATCAAGTAATCTGTCATAAAAAGTCTTCTGTTATAGAGATCCTAGGGGAAGTTAGAAGCCTAAGATATAAGCTTCTCTACTTTCTGTGTGTTTGAACATGCCATCGTTAGAATTTTGAAAGCTGGTTAGCATATATTTGTCTTTCTCTGTCTGACTTACTGCACTACATATGATAATCTCTAGGTCCATCCATGTTGCTGCAAGTGGCATTATTTCATTCTTTTTTATGGCTGAGTAATATTCCATTGTATATGTGTATCACACCTTCTTTATCCATTCCTCTGTTGATGGACATTTAGGTTGCTTCCATGTCTTGGTTATTGTAAATAGTGCTGCAACGAACATTGGGGTGCACGTATCTTTTTGAATTATGGTTTCCTCCAGATATATGCCCAGGAGTGGGATTGCTGGATCATATGAGAGTTCTATATTTAGCTTTTTAAAGAACCTCCATACTGTTCTCCATAGTGGTTGTATCAGTTTACATTCATATGCTATCACTTATATGTGGAATCTAAAAAAAAAGGTACAAATGAACTTATTTACAAAACAACAACAGACTCACAGACATAGAAAACAAACTTATGGTTATCAAAGGGTAAAGGTGTGGGAGAGGGATAAATTAGGAGTTTTGGATTAACATATACACACTGCTATATATATATATAAAATAGACAATCAACAAGGACCTACTGTATAGCACCAGGAACTCTACTCAGTATTCTGTAATAACCTATATGGGAAAAGAGTCTGAAAAAGAATGGATATGTGTATATGTATAACTGAATCATTTTGCTGTACACCTGAAACTAACATAACTTTGTAAATCAATGATACTCCAAAATAAAATGAAAATTAAATTAAATTAAAAAATAAAGGAATAGAACATAAAAAAAAGATAACTGGTTAGTAAAGGAATAGAATCAAGAATCAGTCCTGTTTTTCTTAAACAAATTATACCTTAGGATAACCAAATGGTTAATGAGAAGAACGTTCTTGATGTAGAACTATGTGGCTTAATAAAGAACAAGAGTCATAATATGAACCATCCATTGATGAACCAACCACTCATAAGATGTACCCCCATTCAGATATCCCTTCCTGCAGATGTCTGTTCTTCCTTCCCACCGTGTTACCATCTTTTCTGGTCAGTATATCTCATATTGTTAGATGTGGCTGTACTGAGCAGTAAAATGTGAATCATTTCTAAGTGAAAATAGTAATCATTCAAAAAGATATGGGATTTCATGAAGTCCACAAAAGCAGTGCTAGAGAACTCCTTCAACCACCCTCAACATTATTAAGAAACAAGGGTCTGGCAGAGTTATACTAGTTATCATTTGAAGGAGAAAAAATGTCACCATGGGTGAACATAGTGCTCTTAAAGTCAAAGCTTTGAAATGTCAAAGATCAATAATAACAATAGTTATCAATTATTAATGTATACCGTGCAGCAAGTGCTATTCCAAGTGCTTTACATATAGTCTTAGTTGGTCTGTTAGTTTGGCTAAGTGTGTCACAGGGTCACAATAACCCTTTTGTAGATAAGCTAGAAGTTTATTTTTCTTAGACTGAACTGATATAGTGGCTCTGCTCAGCAAAATTCTGGAGGCCCAGTTCCTTTCATGCTGTTGCTCTGTTTCCCTAGAGTGTTTGCCTTATGGGCATAATCCAAGAAATCTCACTCTCTGAGTATATTTCTCCTAGTCACAGTTTTCTTCCCTTTTAGAGTCCACACTGGAAGTTCATGTATCACATTTGCTTTTTTTTTTTTTTTTGCGATACACGGGCCTCTCACTGCTGTGGCCTCTCCCGTTGTGGACCACAGGCTCCGGACACGCAGGCTCAGCGGCCATGGCTCACGGGCCCAGCTGTTCCGCGGCATGTGGGATCTTCCCGGACCAGGGCATGAACCCGTGTCCCCTGCATCAGCAGGCGGACTCTCAACCACTGTGCCACCAGGGAAGCCCCACCTTTGCTTTTATACATTGTTGAGTACTTAGTCCCTTGGCCACATCTGGGTGCAAGGATGCAGGCAAAATGTAGTACTTATTTTTGCTGGCCAAATGCTCAGATGACCACTGGAAGGCTCTGCCCCTCTGGGGTTATTTTATTCCATCCCCATAATAATCCTATGAACTAGGTGCCATTACCATCACAGTATTATAGATGAGATATCTTAGGCATGGAAAGGCTTGACAGTTTCTCAAAGTCAGGGAATTCCTTAAGTGTTTTTGAAAATGTTACAATCTTGCTTTAAACGTCAAAAGGAATGTCAGTGTTTCTCAACAGAGCACCTTTTCTTTTTCTTTTTTCTCAAATAATGTAGACTGATGCTTTTGTAAAATGCAATAAAAATATCATGCGATTGCTATAAAAGTTTTAAATGTCTATTCTCAATTCTGTATAGATTCTATTGTAGACCAGGAAAAGTAGTCTGTGAGGAACTGGCACCAGTCCTCAATTTGTGTAGCCCTGAATTAGGTTGTGCAGTTTTAACCATCAATTTTATTGGAAAAAGTAACAGTACTCTCTCACCCCTGACACGTTTAATTTAGTCAATGTTTGCTTTAATGCAGTGTTTGCTTTAATGCAATATTTGCTTTAATGCAATGTTTGCTTTAATTGCAACTGGTACACAGTTGCAATTACGTATATATATGTATTTGTATATATATTTGTGTATGTATGTATGTATATATATATATATGTAAACTCACTTTTATGGTTTTTACTGTAAAGAAGTATAAAGTTTTAGAACCTCATTTTATTTGTAATTATCCTCAGGGACCTCTTCATGTACATTTACAAATGTACTCAGAACCTTTGTCAGTCAGGAGAGGTAAGGGAGCCCTTAACTTCCAAAAAGAATTTGATTATACTTATGATGAAAGACATATGTCAGTAAATCTATCAAATAAACACAGGAAAAATTTAAGAAATCATATGCAGGAGGAGTAGCAAATATAGTTATTATCTAGGCTGGTTGTAGCCATTTCACATCATGTGTAAAGTCTGCTCAGTTGGTCTACTATAGCTAGAATATAATACTGAGAAAGATTTTGAGTCCAAGTGGGTTCAGCTGGGAAAGACTGTCATGCTTGATTAATGATGTCTGGAAGAGGAGCAGGTGGGGTGGCATGCATGCCATGTATTTTCCTCCATTAACTATTATACTGGTTCTGAGCTTCCAGCAGCAAAGGGAAAGCATTCTACATAGTGGGTTATATTCATTATCTACTGAAAAAGGTATGTTCGGATTTGTAAGAAAGAGCACTTCTTCCTTGTTCTGAATTCTAAAATGATTTTGTTTTTCTAGATGGAAGGGATATTGAAAAATACAATGAAAGGTATCCTAAACAATGGTTTTTCAGTAGATGTACATGTATATACCTTTAAAAAATATATCAACTCTTGATAATCCAAGAGCATATCAGAAAAAAGAAACAAATCTTATTTTTTGCAAGAATATCCATAAATATTTCATATACTTATACAAAGTTACAAGGAAGGCTAGAATAAGTGTATGGAAGATCAAATGATCAATCTGTTAGACCCTGTCTTCTCCCTATATAAAGTTATAGGTTTATATCTTTCTTTCCTTTCTTTTTTTTTAAATCTTTTCACTTTTCCTCTATGTCTAAACAAATGACATGACACTGTACTGAAGAGGAAGGGGTTCAGTAATGAGGAATGGATCGGACATGTCAGGGAGATTAGACAGCCCTGTTGCAAACTTCCAACTATAACTGATGTCCTAATATTGGTTTTGACAACCTGTGACGATGGCAGAAGCAGCATGGAGATTATTTTTAATAATGCACAGAGGCAGTAGATATAACTGTGCATCCTGAGTACCTTCTACTTTCTTCTCTAGGCACTTTTCCCACTTCCCACCTCTTCTTTCCTTCTTCCACTTACCCATTTCTCTTATTTTCTTCTAAGTCTGATGCTTTCTTCCCCAATTCTCCCATTCCCAGCCTTCCCAGAAGTATTAAATTATTGAATTTAATGGGAGACAGATTAAAGATCATCTCTAACCTAGTTATATTTTAAGTTGATAGGACTGACTTTAAGTTGTTATTTGCTTAAGGTATTACCACTTAGTAATAAAGCCTACTGTTGATTATATCTCAGTTTAGAGTTTTCTCTAATACTGCAGTACCTCAGGCTCAAAATAACACCTTCTTAATTGATTCTCTTTATTCAAAATTAAAAACCCATCCACACAGTAAAACTATACTATAAATAACTCTCCTAATGGGTAAATGAATTTTAAAATACTTAAAAATGTTAATTGGAGAGACTTCCACATCTGGTCAAGATAGAGTAGCAGAAACAAAATATTCAAATGAGTTCTCTGACAACAGTGAAATTTAATGTAAAATCAGTAACAGAAAGATATTGGAGAAATCTCCCAAAACATTTGAAAAACAATTATAACACATTTAAAAATAATCCAGAGGTCAAAGGAGAAATCAAAAAAAGGAAATAAGAAGTAGTTTGAATTGAATGCAAACGAGTACACATAATTAGAAATTGTGGATGTTGTTAAAGCAGTGCTTAGGGGGAAAGTTTTAGCACTCAGTGCCTGTATTGGAAATGAAAAAAAGGTCTCCAATCAGTGACCTTAGGTTCCAACTGAAGAAACTAGAAAAAAAAATCACAAATTAAACCCCAAGTAAGTAGGAAAAAATAGATACTAAAGATCAGAGAGGAAATCAGTGAAATAGAAAACAGAAAAACAATGGAGAAAAATCAGTGAAACCAAAAACTGGTTCTTTGGGAAAATCAATAAAATTGATAAACTTCTAGCCAGATTGATAAGGAATAAGAGTGAAGATGAAATGACTAGTATCAGAAATGAGGGAGGTAACAGCACTGCAAATGCTACATGTATTAAAAGGACAGTCAGGAAATATTCTGAATAAATTTATGCTAATATATTCAACAACTTAAATATAATGGGCATATTACATTTGGTCCTCATTGAAAAAACCAGAGCTCAATCAAGAAGAAATCAATAACCTGAAGAGCTCTTTATATATAAAGAAATTGTATTTGTAGTTCAAAACTTCCAACAAAGAAAACTCTAGGCCCATAAAACTTCATTGGTAAATTCTGCCAAAGATTTAAGGAGGAAATGATGCCAATTCTGCACAAACTCTTTCATAAATTTTGAAAGAATACTTCCCAGCTCATTCTTTGTGACCAGCGTTGCCCTGATATCAAAACCAAAGACATTCCAAGAAAAAACAAACGTGAAAGAGTAATATCCTTCATGAGCATTGATACAAAAATTCTAAATAAAAATTTTAGAAAATCTAATCCAACAGTAAATTAAAAAGATAATCCAAAATGGCAAATAGCTCACCATATTGACAAATTTTTAAAAAAATCATCATTTAAGTAGATACACAAAAAGCATTTGACAAATCCAATATTCTTTTCAATAAAACTCTGAGCAAAGTAGGGATAGAGGAGAAACCTTTTAGCTTGATAAATGGCATCTACAAAAAAGCATCTTACAGCTAATGTCATAATTAATGGTAAAAAAATCACAAAACTGAATGTTTTCCTGGAAAGATGAGGAACTAGAGAAGAATGTTCACCCTCATCAGTTCTGTTCAGCACTGTATAATGATTCTAGCCAGTAAAATCAGGCAAGAAAAAGAAATAAAAGGTGTCTTGATTGGAAAAGAAATAAAACTGTCTTTATTTGCAGATGGCTTTATTGTCTTAGTAGAACATTTGATAAAATCAATGAAAACAATAGTGGAACTAAAAAATGAGATTCATAAGGTTGCAGAATATAAAATATTAAAAAATTAAATATACTTTTATATGCTAGCAATAAACCATATGGTATTCAAACTAACAAAGCAAAACCATTTATAATAGACCGAAAAGTATGATACAGTTTGGGATAAATATAGCAAAAACGTGAAAGAAGTATACACTGAAACTTGCAAAACACTACTGACAGAAAGAAGACCTCAACAATTGGGGGAGATATGTCATGTCTGTGGGTCAGAAGATGCAAAGCTGTTAAGAAGTCAGTTCTCCCCAAAGTGATCTATAGATTCAATGAAATCCCAGCAGGATTTTTTTTTGGTAGAAATTGACTAACTTATTCTGAAGTCATATGGAAATGTGAAGGACTTAGAATAGCCCAAGTAGCTTTGTGATGGAAGACAAGTTGAAGAACTAACATTACCTGATATCAAGACTTACTATAAATCTATAATAACCAAGACAGTATGGTATTGGCACAAAGATAGACTAATATATCAATAGAACAGAAGAGAGAGCTCAGAAATAGGCCTACACAGAGACAGACAGCTGATTTTCTACAAAGCTGCAAAGCCAATTCACTGGATAAGGGATAAGTATTTTTTCCCCCCAAAATGGTGCTGGAACTATTGGATATCCATATGCAACCAAAAGAGAACAGAAAAGAAAAAGAATTAATTCAAAATGGATTATAGACTTCTATGTTAAATGAGAACAATAACATTTCTTGAAGGAAGCATAGGAGAAAATCTTTGTGATCTTGGCTTAGGCAAGATTTCCAGACATGATACCAAAAGCACAGTTCTTAAAAATTATTGATAAGTTAGACTTCACCAAAACTAAAAACTTTAGTCGTTGGAAAGACACTGTTCAGAGAATGAAAAGATAAGCCACAAAATGGGAGATTATTTTTATGAAGCATACATCTAATAAAGGATATGTATCTTGAATACATAAAGGACTCTCAAACATCAACAATAAGAAAACCTAATTTTAAATTTTGGCAAAGATTTAAATAGATACATCATGAAAGAAGGCATGCAGATGGCAAATAAGCACATGAAAAAGGGTTCAACATTATAAGTCATTCAAGAAATTCAAATTAAAACTATAAGGAAATATCACTACACACCTACTAGAATGTCTACAATGAAAAAGGCTGACAATGTTGGCAAGAATGTGGAGGAACTGGAACTTTCATATGTTGTTAATGGAAATGTAAAATCGTGCAACCAATATGTAGAGTTTGGCAGTTTCTTAAAAATTTTAGCACACACCTGTCTTATCACCCAGCCATTCTCCTGGACATTTACCCAAAGAAATGAAAGCATACGTTCATACAAAGATTTATACATTAATGTTCATAGCAGCTTTATTTATATTAGGCATAACTGGAAAAAAACTTAAAGTTTAGCAATAGAAGAGTGGAGGAAGTGCAATAAATTCATACAATGCAATATGATTCAGCAGTACGAAGGAATGAACTATTGATACACATAGCATGGATGAATCGCAAATAATTATGCTGAATGAAAGAAGCCAGACAAAAAAGAGACATACAGCAAGATTTCAATATGTAGAATGCAAATTGATATTTAGTTGCAGAAAATAGATCAGTTTTTGCCCGGTGGGCCTAGTCGGGTAGGGGAGAAAGCCTAAAAGGAGCAATTACAAAGAAGCCACTAGGAAACTTTTGGGGGTGATGATGAATGTGTTCATTATGTAGATTTTGATAGCGATTTCAGGAGTATGTACATTGTCAAAACTTATCAAATTGCATACTTTACATGCAGTTTGTTGCATATCAATTATACCTCAATAACGCTGTTAAAAATGCTAATTGTGAGGGCTTTCTGCTGCCTTTTGCTAGCTGTAAGGAATATCTTCCCAAATAGACAATTTTAGCTTTGAGTAAAATGAATCAAGATGCATAATCAGTGTCGCTTAGTACCAAGCAGCTATCTTCTCTGTTGAATCCTTTTTCATCTTTGGAAGTGACTCTGTAATACCAAAAAATTCTGCAAATTCAGTTTTTAGTCCCTAGCATACATGAGACCTTAATGCCCTCATCAACCACTTTGCCAGGTGCTCTGTCATTCCAGCTATGCTTGAACAGGGAACTCACTCCTTAACAGGAGTATGTACTGTTCTTATTCTTAGAAAGTTCTTGGATATATTGATAAGTTTCTACTTATATTGTTATTGATTGGGAAAAAAATACAGATTGTTACAGAAAATCTTTAATACTTGAAAGCACAAATCTGAGAATGAGATAAACCTTAAAATCGGCAACATGATATGCTGCAGTGATTGCCCAATGGCGTCCCTCCTTAAGTTACACCAGGAGAGAGGTTCGGTATGGGGAGTGTCAAGGGAATGACCCAGTCAGTGGGGTGATGCTTCATTCGAAATAGAACTATTTTTATCTGTTTTAATATCTTGCTTTTGTGCAAGTTTTCTTTTGACAACTTTTTTTTTTTTTTTTTAAATCACTGGAGGGGTGGAAAAAGCATGTTCTTTGAGCAGAAAAGAATGAGTTTACATCTTTCTCACCCATTTCCCAGATGTTTTACACATTAGTAATGTTGGTAAGTGAGTTTAAGTGAAATAATTGGCTATTAGAATTGAGAGTTACTACATCAACATTGTTTCTGTATTAGTTAACTAGGGCTGCCATGACAAAACACCACAGACTGGGTGGCTTAAACAGCAGAAAATTATTGTCTCACAGTTCTAGAGGTGGGAAGTCCAAGATCAGGTGTCCATAGGTTTGGTTTCTTCTGAGGTTTCTCTCCTTGACTTGCAGATGGCCAGCCTTTCACTGTGTCCTCATGTGGTTACCCCACGGTTTGCATATTGTCTGTGCCCTAATTTCCTCTTCTTGAAATTGACACTGGTCATATTGGCGTAGGGCCCACCATATAGCCTCATTTTACCTTAATCACCCCTTTAAAGGTCCTATCTTCAAATACAGTCACATTTTAAGGCACTGGGGATTAGGACTTCAGCATATGAATTTGGGTGTGTGTGGGGGACACAATTTAGCCCATAACAGTTTCTCTTTTCATAAAATGAGGACCTACTTTTTTTTTTTAAACAAGTTTCTTTCCTTTTTTTTTTAAATTTAATTTATTTATTTTTGGCTGTGCTGGGTCTTTGTTTCTGTGCGAGGGCTTTCTCTAGCTGCGGCGAGCGGGGGCCACTCTTCATCGCGGTGCATGGGCCTCTCACTGTCACGGCCTCTCTTGTTGCGGAGCACTAGCTCCAGACGCGCAGGCTCAGTAGTGTGGGGCCTAGTTGCTCCGTGGCATGTGGGACCTTCCCAGACCAGGGCTCGAACCCGTGTCCCCTGCACTGGCAGGCAGATTCTCAACCACTGCGCCACTAGGGAAGCCCAAGGACCTACTTTTCAAGATTCTTTTCAGCAATGATAAGATAATCTATATAAAGCAAGAGTAAAGCATGTGACACATTTTAGGTACTCAGTAGATGATGATTATTGTAACTGTGAAATAAATGCATAAATCTGTGCTTATACAGATAAGATGATTTTTAGACCATTGATGTCCTGACTATAAAGTGTACTAAGATACAATAGGAATCTATAAAGACATCATAGAAAATGCTATTCTGGTTACAATGCATGTCTATTGTTATTTTTAACAAGTTGAATTCAATGGCAATGGCAAGACTCAACTTTTATTTACACAGATCTTTGCTCAGCTGAAGAGAAACAATAGCTCTCGGTGCTCTAGAGCAGGGGTCCCCAGCCACTAGAGCAGGTACCGGTCCGTGGCTTGTTAGGAAGCTGGATGCACAGCAGGAGGTGTGCCGCTTCCCATCGCTCCCCATCGCTCACATTACTGCCTGAACCATCTCCCCCCACCCTCATCCGTGGAAAAATTGTCTTCCACGAAACCGGTCCTTGGTGCCAAAAATGTTGGGGACTGCTGCTCTAGAGCGCTTCGATTACGAAGCCAATGAGGAGCACAGGTATGCAGAATGTATAGGATGGCAGTGGTGGCACTTTGCACATCCTCCAATTTTCCTCATGTTTACCTCCATTCCAGAGGAGAAATGAGAATTTGCTCCACTGCTTTTTAAGCTGGGGTCATAGGAACAGTTATTTTTGTTTCTTTCCCTAGTGAGAAATTTAAGAAGTCTGAAATTCAAATACATTTGTGAAATGCAAATGGTTTTATTTATTAATGGTCACTAATGGTCTGTAATCATCACAGGTGATTATGTAAATAAATCATTTATGAGAAGAGTTTGCAGAGTTGAATTCACAAATTTTCCAATTGTTTTCCCTTCATATGGGTTTAGCCATATCTGATCTTGAATTGAGTTAAGGGACCAAGCTTCAAAAGAATACAATTTGAAGGAGCAGAGGAGTATCTTGTAATTATAAAACATGATGATACTCCTTAAAATTCTATATATTACTCATAATTTCTAAGCTCAATGATCTGTGCTGTTATATTAATTAACTCTCAAAATTCTAATAGCTGAGCAGATCACTTGATTTCACTTGCCCACACTACTTTATGTTAATTAATGAAAACCATAAATTCAGAGCCCTTGCAAATTGTGCTGCTTCATTGCATTTAGTGCTCTTGTAATTCCTACTCTTAATTAAATAATGAGCCTCTACAGCACATTCCTAGTTGTGAGTTATACTATGTTGTGGATATAGCTGGGATTCCCACTAGCCAGTCAGGTCACTCAATGTATGTCTTTTCTAACAAGTAGAAGAATTTATTATTCAGCCTTGGTGCCTGATATGGTGAGAGACACGTTATGGGGAAACCCACCTTTGTTTTGATCAGGTTGCCAGAATTGGATTTCCATTTGCTCTTTCCTGTTGAGGTCACCTGAATTAGAAAGGGTGAATACATTTCTTTCCTTGCTATTGGCACAAGCCACACTTTTCTAGAGACAGAGCAATCAGGGTGTGGTGCACTCTTTTCCTTCTTTGAAGACACCTCTTTTTGTAATTCATTTGGAAGTCAACAAATATGGATTGAGCATCTAAATTGTACCCCAGGGGATACAGCAGTGACTAAGACTGTTCCCTTTGAGAAAGCAGTTAAATCTCCATTTACATCAGTTCCAAATCCTGAACCATTTCAATGGAGAAAACCTGTCCAGTACTTTGAAGGTCTCTGCATACAAAGGAATTTTACAAAACACAATATTTATAAGAAGTTGTCATAGTAAAAATGCATAGTAGAGGAATAATAATTTAAACTGAAAGATCTTACAACTAATGACAGGCTTGGGTTTTGCCTATGTTTATGGGATTAATCCACTTTCCCCCTCATTTCCTAAGTACATTTCCTGACTGATTTATGATATTTTACTTTTTATTTTCAGGATCTTTCATTATATATGGGGTTGTTTAGCACAGAGTGAGATAAGGCATATTTTGTTTTTTATGGCATAAGTTACTCAGTTTTACCATTAGGAAGTAAACATCAGTTACGGTTTATTTTTAATGAGTGACTAAATCATTTTTCACACACAAGTTTTACTGCAGAACAAGAGCAAGTGATCCACCAGTGGCAAGATAACTCAAGGACCAAAGTAACCCCGAATAGCAGGAGGTACTAAATGCCTACACTTGGGAGCAAAAAATATTTAATTTGGCTGACATGGCTAATTCTTGATAGTTCATGAACCATGTTTCAAACTGGTGGATTATCCAATATTCTTTCTCCTTCTTCTTGATCCCTGCCCTCAGGCATTTAATTTATTTGTGGCAAAGGAAGTGAAATAAGCCAATTTTACTACTTGTCCCAGTATAAGAAAATATATTGATAATCGTGATTCAAGATGATACATAATAAAATATTGATTAAAAGGGATTCAAAATTATATGCAATAAACTTTAGTTATTACAATATTTCATTGACTCTAACAGTGATACTTAAAATGTGGGTCACAAACTGTTAAAACAAGCATTAAAAGAATTTGAGAGAAGCATTTAGAAGTGTTAATAGTAATTTGCCTTTCAAACACACGCATTTTTTTTTAACATCTTTATTGGAGTATAATTGCTTTACAGTGGTGTGTTAGTTTCTGCTTTATAACAAAGTGAATCAGCTGTACATATACATCTATCCCTATATCTCCTCCCTCTTGTATCTCCGTCCCACCCTCCCTATCCCACTCCTCTAGGTGGTCACAAAGCACCGCCCTAGCTGATCTCCCTGTGCTATGCGGCTGCTTCCCACTAGCTATCTATTTTACATTTGGTAGTGTATATATGTCCATGCCACTCTCTCGCTTTGTCCCAGCTTACCCTTCCCACTCCCTGTGCCCTCAAGTCCATCCTCTACCTATGTGTCTTTATTCCTGTCCTGCCCCTAGGTTCATCAGAACCATTTTTGTTGTTGTTGTTGTTAGATTCCATATATATGTGTTAGCATATGGTATTTATTTTTCTCTTTCTGACTTACTTCACTCTCTATGACAGACTCTAGATCCATCCACCTCACTACAAATAAGTCAGTTTTGTTTCTTTTTATGGCTGAGTAATGTTCCATTGTATATATGTGCCACATCTTCTTTATCCATTCATCTGTTAATGGACACTTAGGTTGCTTCCACGTCCTGGCTATTGTAAATAGTGATGCCGTGAACATTGTGGTACATGACTCTTTTTGAATTATGGTATTTTCAGGGTATATGCGCAGTAGTGGGATTGCTGGGTCATATGGTAGTTCTAATTTTAGTTTTTTAAGGAACCTCCATATTGTACTCCATAGAGGCTGTATCAATTTACATTCCCACCAACAGTGCAAGAGGGTCCCCTTTTCTCCCACCCTCTCCAGCATGTATTGTTTGTAGATTTTTTGTTGATGGCCATTCTGATTGGTGTGAGGTGATACCTCATTGTAGTTTTGATTTGCATTTCTGTACTGATTAGTGATGTTGAGCATCCTTTCATGTGTTTGTTGGCAATCTGTATATCTTCTCTGGAGAAGTGTCTATTTAGGTCTTCTGCCCATTTTTGGATTGGGTTGTTTGCTTTTTTGATATTGAGATGCATGAGCTGCTTATAAATTTTGGAGATTAATCCCTTGTCAGTTGCTTCATTTGCAAATATTTTTTTCTGTTCTGAGGGTTGTCTTTTTGTCTTTTTTATGGTTTGTTTGCTGTGCAAAAGCTTTTAAGTTTCATGAGGTCCCATTTGTTTATTTTTGTTTTTTTTTCCATTTCTCTAGGAGGTGGGTCAAAAAAGATCTTGCTGTGATTTATGTCATAGAGTGTTCTGCCTATGTTTTCCTCTAAGAGTTTGATGGTGTCTGGCCTTACATTTAGGTTTTTAATCCATTTTGAGTTTATTTTTGTGTATGGTGTTAGGGAGTGTTCTAATTTCATTCTTTAACATGTAGCTGTCCAGTTTTCCCAGCACCACTTACTGAAGAGGATGTCTTTTCTGCATTGTACATTCTTGCCTCCTTTGTCAAAGATAAGGTGACCATATGTGTGTGGGTTTATCTCTGGGCTTTCTATCCTGTTCCATTGATCTATATTTCTGTTTTTGCCACTAGTATACTGTCTTGATTACTGTAGCTTTCTAGTATAGTCTGAAGTCCAGGAGCCTGATTCCTCCAGCTCCATTTCTTTTTCTCAAGATTGCTTTGGCTATTCAGGATCTTTTGTGTTTCCATACAAATTGTGCACTTTTTTGTTCTACTTCTGTGAAAAATGCCATTGATAGTTTAATAGGGATTGCACTGAATCTGTAGATGGCTTTGGGTCATTTTCACATGCTGATTCTTCCAATCCAAGAACATGGTATACCTCTCCGTCTGTTTGTATCATCTTTAATTTCTTTCATCAGTGTCTTATAGTTTTCTGCATACAGGCCTGATGTCTCTTTAGGTAGGTTTATTCCTAGGTATTTTATTCTTTTTGTTGCAATGGTAAATGGGAGTGTTTCCTTAATTTCTCCCTCAGATTTTTCATCATTAGTATATAGGAATGCAAGAGATTTCTCTGCATCTATTTTGTATCCTGCTACTTTACCAAATTCATTGATTAGCTCTAGTAGTTTTCTGGTAGCATCTTTAGGATTCTCTATGTATAGTATCATGTTATCTGCAAACAGTGACAGTTTTACTTATGCTTTACTGATTTGGATTCCTTTTATTTCTTGTTCTTCTCTGATTGCTGTGGCTAAAACTTCCAAAACTATGTTGAATAATAGTGGTGAGAGTGGGCAACTTTGTCTTGTTCCTGAGCTTAGTGGAAATAGTTTCAATTTTTCACCACAGAGAGTGATGTTGGCTGTGGGTTTGTCATATGTGGCCTTTATTATGTTGGGGTAAGTTCCGTCTATGCCCACTTTCTGGAGGGTTTTTATCATAAATGGGTGTTGAATTTTGTCAAAAGGTTTTTCTGCATCTGTTGAGATGATCTATGGTTTTTCTCCTTCGATTTGTTAACATGATATATTACTTTGATTGATTTGCGCATATTGAAGAATCCTTGCATTCCTGGAATAAACCCCACTTGATCATGGTGTATGATCCTTTTCATGTGCTGTTGGATTCTGTTTGCTAGTATTTTCTCGAGGATTTTTGCATCTATGTTGATCAGTGAGATTGACCTGTAGTTTTCTTTTTCTGTGACTTCTTTATCTGGTTTTTGTATCAGGGTGATGGTAGACTTGTAGGATGAGTTTGGGTGTGTTCTCCCTCTGCTATATTTTGCAAGAGTTGGAGAAAGATAGGTGTTAGCTCTTCTCTAAATGTTTGATAGAATTCACCTGTGAAGCCATCTGGTCCTGGGCTTTTGTTTGTTGGAAGATTTTTAATCACAGTTTCAATTTCTGTGCTTGTGACTGGTCTGTTTATATTTTCTGTTTCTTCCTGGTTCAGTCTTGGAAGGTTGTGCTTTTCTAAGAATTTGTCTATTTTTTCCATTTTGTTGACATATAATTGCTTGTAGTAATCTCTCATGATCCTTTGTATTTCTACAGTTTCAGTTGTTACTTCTCCTTTTTCATTTCTAATTCTATTGATTTGAGTCTTCTCCCTTTTTTTTCTTTATGAGTCTGGCTAATGGTTTATCAACTTTGTTTATCTTCTCAAAGAACTAGCTTTTAGTTTTATTGACCTTTGCTATTGTTTCCTTCATTTCTTTTTCTTTTCATTTATTTCTGATCTGATCTTTATGACTTCTTTCCTTCTGCTAACTTTGGGGATTTTTTGTTTTTATTTCTCTAACTGCTTTAGGTGTAAGGTTAGGTTGTTTATTTGAGATGTTTCTTGTTTCTTGAGGTAGGATTTTATTGCTGTAAACTTCCCTCTTAGAACTGCTTTTGCTGCATCCCATAGGTTTTGGATCGTTGTGCTTTCATTGTCAATTGTTTCTAAGTATTTTTTGATTTCCTCTTTGATTTCTTCAGTGATCTCTTGGTTATTTAGTAGTGTATTGTTTAGCTTCCATGTGTTTGTAGGTTTTACAGATTTTTTTCCTGTAATTGATATCTAGTCTCATAACGTTGTGGTTGGAAAGATACTTGATACGATTTCAATTTTCTTAAATTTACCAAGGCTTGTTTTGTGACCCAAGATATGGTCTATCCTGGGGAATGTTCCATGAGCACTTGGGAAGAAAGTGTATTCTGTTCTTTTTGGATGGAATGTCCTATAAATATCAATTAAGTCCATCTTGTTTATTGTGTCATTTAAAGCTTGTGTTTCCTTATTTATTTTCATTTTGGATGATCTGTCCATTGGTGAAAGTGGGGTGTTAAAGTCCCCTATTATTACTGTGTCACTGTCAGTTTCTCCTTTCATGGCTGTTAGCATTTGCATTATGTATTGAGGTGTGCCTATGTTGGGTGCATAAGTATTTACAATTGTTATATCTTTGTCTCGATTGATCCCTTGATCATTAGGTAGTGTCCTTGGTCTCTTGTAATAGTCTTTATTTTATTTTATTTTATTTTTTAATTTTATTTTTATTTTTTTGCGGTACGTGGGCCTCTCACTGTTGTGGCCTCTCCCATTGTGGAGCACAGGCTCCGGACGCGCAGGCTCAGTGGCCATAGCTCACAGGCCTAGCCGCTCTGCGGCATGTGGGATCCTCCTGGACCGGGGCATGAACCCGCATCCCCTGCATTGGCAGGCGGACTCTCAACCACTGCGCCACCAGGGAAGCCCCAATAGTCTTTATTTTAAAGTCTATTTTGTCTGATATGAGAATTGCTATTTCAGCTTTCTTTTGATTTCCATTTGCATGGAATATCTTTTTCCATCCCCTCACTTTCAGTCTGTAAGTGTTGGTAGGTCTGAAGTGGGTCCCTTGTAGACAGCATATATATGGGTCTTGGTTTTGTATCCATTCAGCCAGTCTATGTCTTTTGGTTGGAGCATTTAATCCATTTACATTTTAGGTAATTATTGATATGTATGTTCCTATTACCATTTTCTTAGTTGTCTTGGGTTTGTTATTGTAGGACTTTTCCTTCTCTTGTGTTTCCTGCCTAGAGAAGTTCCTTTAGCATTTGTTATAAAGGTGGTTTGGTGGTGCTGAGTTCTCTTAGCTTTTGCTTGTCTGTAAAGGTTTTAATTTCTCCGTCAAATCTAAATTAGATCCTTGCTGGGTAGAGTAATCTTGGTTGTAGGTTTTTCCCTTTCATCACTTTAAACATGTCCTGCCACTCCCTTCTGGCTTGCAGAGTTTCTGCTGAAAGATCAGCTGTTAACCTTATGGGAATTCCCTTGTGTGTTATTTGTTTCTTTTCACTTGCTGCTTTTTATATTTTTTCCTTGTATTTAATTTTTGATAGTTTTATTATTATGTATCTTTGCTTGTTCCTCTTTGGATTTATCCTGTATGGTACTCTCTGTGCTTCCTGGACTTGATTAACTATTTCCTTTCCTATATTAGGGAAGCTTTCAACTATAATCTCCTCAAGTATTTTCTCAGTCCCTTTCCTTTTCTCTTCTTTCTCTGAGACCCCTATAATTCTAATGTTGGTGCATTTAATATTGTCCCAGAGGTCTGAGATTCTCAATTCTTTTCATTCTTTTTTCTTCATTCTGCTCTGCAGTAGTTATTTCCACTCTTTTATCTTCCAGGTCACTTTTCCGTTCTTCTGCCCAGTTATTCTGCTATTGATTCCTTCTAGAGAATTTTTAATTTCATTTATTGTGCTGTTCATCATTGTTTGTTTGCTCTTTAGTTTTTTTAGGTCCTAATTAAACGTTTCTTGTATTTTCTCCATTCTATTTCCAAGATTTTGGATCATCTTTACTATCATTACTCTGAATTCTTTTTCAGGTAGACTGCCTGTTTCCTCTTCATTTGTTTAGTCTGGTGGGTGTTTACCTTGCTCCTTCATTTGCTGTGTATTTCTCTGTCTTCTCATTTTGTTTTACTTACTGTGTTTGACATCTCCTTTTCACAGGCTGCAGGTTTATAATTCCCATTGTTTTCAGTGTCTGCCTCCAGTGGGTAAGGTTGTTTCAGTGGATTGTGTAGGCTTCCTGGTGTAGGGGACTGGTTCCTGTGTTCTGGTGGTTGAGTCTGGATCTTGTCTTTCTTGTGCGAACACATGCATGTTAGTGGACTCACAGTGAACAAGATTGCACTGTATAAGTATCAAGGGTAAACAAATATTTATCTTGCACTCCAGAAAATTTTGGATGTACAGTTATAAGATGTCCTTGATTGATAAATGCTTTATCAACTTTAAGATGCATCTCCAGTTTAGAGATGCTTAAATGTGAGGAAACTGGTATCTCAGGATTGTTGATATGATAGTTTCCATTATTACTTTATTGCTTTATTTCTCCATAAGGAATTTCCTTTTGGGGGTATATCCTAACGGTGATTATTCCATATTTTTTGCAGTAATTTCACTAAGTATGTGATGTAGTAGAAAGTGAGTTGGCTTTTGACTGTACACAGACTGACATTTACTGGGTTTATGACCTTGGACAAGGCTCACATTCCTTTCTGATGAAGAGGAATAAGAAACACATCTCAAGGTTATTCAAATTACTTTCTTATCTCAGCTTGACTAATGGAAGAGGTACTTGAAACATGTTTCCTTTTATTTATAATTAAAAAAATCAAATATGTGCGCACACACAGATAATTTTGGTGCCTTATTAGTCTATAAATTGTTTCATTATGTAACTATGATATTTTAAATATTTATTCTAGAAAACTTAAACTCTAATTATATAAATATGTGGTCAAATTTTTAAAAATGAGGTCAAGAATTACCTCTCAGAGTTTTGACTCCTCTGACTCCCATTACAAGTAGTGGCTCATTGAATAAATATTGTAAATAAAGTTTGAGTATTCTCTTAATTTTAGCTAGTTTTAAATTTATTCATCTGATGAACCAAAATTTTTGATATACATCTAGATAAATAATATTTCGTAACTCTCTATTTTATTATTTAAAATAATCATATGGTCCCAATTTCTTACTAATATTTTAGTTACTTTGAGTCCTATTTCAAAAACTTCAACACTAATGTTATCTAATGAAGATTTCTTTAAAGTGTATAGTGTTTTCTTTAAGAAAATACAGCTGTAACAGATCTTCTTTAAGAAAATAAAGCTAACTAAATAATATTTAATACCACACTTATATAAACAAATTCATGTTTAGGTAGCCTTTATTTTGAACTCTCTGATTTTATCACCAGAATTGTATGCTAGTATCTGAGTTCATTAAATGAACTAGACTCATATTATATTTACCTTATGCTTGATAATTATCTAGATATCTCAAATTATAATATTAGAATAATTATTCTTTGATTCATCCTAGATTCTTAAGAAACTTGAATTTATATTTGGAAATGAAACAAACTACAGAAAATAGACTTTCTTATTTATCTTAATATTTATTCAAGTAATTAGCATACATTTTGGTAGCATATTATGGTGTACAAAGTATTTTGCACATATTTTTAAAACTTTTACAATTATAAAAATATGTATTTATTTTGGAAAAGTAAAAGAAAGAAAATTATTATTTTCTGTTACATGTGACTTTTACTTATTTATTATTTATTTTCCCAACTTTATTTAAAAATTATTATGTTTTAACTCAGCTATTATCAATACTACCCACTGATAGCTATTGTTAACATTATGGTGTGCTTTCATTCAGGATTTTTAAAAAATATATATTTTTTACCTAATTAGATAATATTTTATCCTTTAAAATAATATTATATAATATTTATTTAGTATAATTACAGTCTCTTAATAAACATCATCCATCACATGAATGTATTAACATTTAGAAAACCATTTACCTTTTATTGAATATTTTGGTTGGTTTCAAGTTTTAAGCGCCATAAATAAGGTTGTGCTCACATCTTTAGGTGTGCTTCACGTGGTCTCTTTTGATTACCACAACTGCTTTGTGGGGTAGGCACGAATTTGTTTATAATTTTTTTTTCCATTGCTACCAGGAAATTGAGAGGTCAAAATCCTGACCTTTCTAGGGCTTCCCTGGTAGGGCAGTGGTTGAGAGTCCGCCTGCTGATTCAGGGGACACGGGTTTGTGCCCCGGTCTGGGAGGATCCCACATGCCGCGGAGCGGCTGGGCCCGTAAGCCATGGCCGCTGAGCCTGCGCATCCGGAGCCTGTGCTCCGCAACGGGAGAGGCCACAACAGTGAGAGACCCGCGTACTGCAAAAAATAAAAAAAAAAATAAAAAATAAAAATAAAAAGTAGGAAGTCTAGGTGCCAGTTGGTAAACTCAGATGTTTAATAAATTGCTTATTCTCTTAAAACGTCTTCATTATTAAAAGGGTTTAAAGTAGAGGTGGTGCTCATAAAACATGTATGTATATGTACTCAGAACATATATCTTTTAGAAAAGCCAAACATATTTCACCCCTTATTTAGGCTAGCATTGTTATTTTCCCTAATACCCAGTAAAAGGTGTAGTGGTACCATTTCCCCCTAATGGTATGCATTTAATCCTATATTCTCTTTTACTGGCTGCTCTTTAATTGAATCATGGACGTTATTTATGTTTCACACAAGGAAAGTTGGTACATAGCAGTGGACAAGCATATAGGGTGTAAGGAGTGTACACTTAACCCTGAGCAAAATGGTAACTGGCTCATTGGGACCTTTCATTTCCCAAAATGCTGAGGGCAGCTGAGAAGATAACCATGTAGAGAAGAGTGGTTTACAGTATTTATAAGTGGGAAATGCTGGCGTGCTTTTGGGTCCTACCCTGACTGCCACATGAGAGAACAACACCAGAATACTTCGCATAAGAATCTTCTTGTGCCCATCCTGGCTTGATCCCTGTGACCAGGTGAGCTCTCTTTGCTTTATTTTGCCTTCTGAAATAAGAATTCTGACTTGATGTTTTGTGTACCAAATTCTCGAAACAATAATTCTCCAAACAAATACCTTCAAAGTTATTTGAAGGCAGATTTCACACAATGTCTGGCCAAGTCACGGATATAGTGATTTGAAGTAATATATATTTTTTGTTTGTTTGTGAGTTGCTAATACAATACATTTAAAATTTTCTGAGCCTCAGTTTCCTTTCTGCAAAATGGGAAAACTAGATCTATCTAGAAGGGTTGTGGTGAAAAGTAATCATGATCATATGGATAAAGTACAGTGAAAACTCAGTGCTTGGTAGCTATTATTTATATGACAGGTAGTCAAAATAATAACAGAAAGAAAATAGGTTTTGGTATCAGTTAGATTCATTTGGAAGTTTTATTTTTGCCACTTATTAGCTGTATGACCTTGGGCAAATACTTAGTCACTAAGCTCAAACGTTACATTACTTGAGGTTTCTCTTGAGTTTTTTAGATAAAAGAGAAATTGGGCACACATATTTTGGAGAATGCTCACAGTGTCAGAACTCTAATGAAATTATTTAGGAACAAACTGAGAAGAATTTTATAGTAGTTGATTTTTGGAAAGTACATGGTTGAATTTGGTTGTCAGTATTTTGATGATGAAGGTATGTATCATGAATGGTTGACATTCACCCTTGCAATAATAATTTAAGCTCATATAATGAATCAGTTCAAATCACTGAGCATATTTACCAAGCTGTACACATAATTAACATTTTAATTTCCCTGAATATCTTATCTTATTATCCACACTGCTTAGGAAAATATATTAAATAGACTGGCAACCAGCAAGCTTAAGCTCTATTAGACCATAAGAGAAGGACATCACATTTCTACTAGTGACCAAGTGGGTTTTTGTTAACTTCTGAAATGAGGTTAGAGAAAGTTGTACATGTTCTTATGATTACACTCACTAATCAGAGCTTTGAAATAGTGGGGGTCGGAATTTGGACTGAGTGGGTGAGATTTGGAAGTGGGCAGTTTTGTTTAGAAATGTTAATTTGTTCTAGTGCAAATTAAACATTTTCAAGCCAACAAACTGGTAATTTTACCAGTGTCCTTCCCTCCTGTGCTCATCACATTCACACCCTCTACTCCTTCCTCTTCTTATTTTTCAATATTTGAACTGCCATCTAGATTCTGAGTTTTGATTTCCTTTGCTTGGTATTTCTTATTTGCTTTTTATATTACTTCTTTTTCTGAGGCTTATTTTCAAAAGAAAAAAGTGAATGTTCAGTAACAGGATCAATTGTCAAGTAAGAAGCGAATATTCAAGTTTTGAGGTGAAGTGACATGCTGTGAGCAGTCCCTGAATTACCATTAAAATTCCCATTAGGAAATAGTGGGGAAAAAAGCCAATTCATAACAGTGAAAGCCAAGATTTATAGTCAATCTATTGCCAGAATATGGGGACAACTTGTGATAATTACTGAAATGAAAAAACAAACAGATTAGCTTGGATAGGGCTCGTTGTAATTCACAAAATTGTTGAGGACATATGTTAATCTAGCTATTCACTAGTAAAAATTTTGGAAAGATAAATAGAAATAACTGTTTTGAAAAATGTAATCACTTTAAGGAACACTTCTGCCAATTGAGATGACCTAAAATTGAGATGTTAAAAACGAGGAAATCTTTTTGTTTTAAAAAAAAGGACATAAATTTGAGTTAAGGGTCAATTAAACACTTAAATCTAAAAAATAATGAATTTTTAAAATTTGATAATAAAGTTCAATGGAAAAGTTAAACCATTTTTAAAGTGCTGTGGACAATGTAAATGTAATAATTTAATTGAAAATAGATTAAATCAAGATATTAAATTAACTCAGACCTCAATGGAGAGAGTAGAGGATAAAGAGAGGTCTTTAATTCCTTGTCTTGCGTGGTGGAGTGTCAAAAGCTACACAGTGTCTTTTTTTTTTTCTTTTCTTTTTTGTGGTACGTGGGCCTCTCACTGTTGAGGCCTCACCCGTTGCGGAGCACAGGCTCCAGATGCACAGCCTCAGCGGCCATGGCTCACGGGCCCAGCCACTCCGCAGCATGTGGGATCTTCCCGGACCGGGGCACGAACCCATGTCCCATGCATCGCCAGGCGGACTCTCAACCACTGCGCCACCAGGGAAGCCCTACACAGTGTCTTTTGATTATTGCAAATTTTGGATCTATAGTTTGAATATTTAAAGATAACCATTAGTGGAGTTAAAATATTTAACTTAGTCCACTTCACAGATTACTGGAGAATATAAAAAAATTAAAAGTTATAAATCAAAGTAAGCATTTAAAAACAGCATAGAACTATATAATGGAAGACTAAATAGAATAGTTCTGGCAATAAAAATAAATAAGTTAAACTCCTCAATTAGAATGAGACACATACATTTGGTTAAAAGCTAAAGTGTGACTCTTTCCTACTTGTCCAAGGACAGAGAATTTTAAAAAGAATCAATGGTTAGGGTAATATCTTAACACATACAAACAGAAAGAGAACAGAGGTGGCTAAATTAATTTCAGACAAATTTATTTTCCAAGCAGAATTTATTTTGCTTTGATTTAAAGAAAAATTACAATTTCAGTGAAGCTATATTCACTAGTTTGTATTTTTTAGAGTCCACATATAAGTGTTATGACACAGAATTTGTCTTCCTCTGTCTGACTTATTTCACTTAGCATAATACCCTCCAAGTCCATCCATGTTGCCGCAAATGGCAGAATTTCATTCTTTTTTATGGCTGAGTAGTATTCCATCCATCCATCCATCCATCCATCCATATATATATATATATATATATACACACACACACATATATATATATGTACTCCATATATATATAGTATGTGTGTATATATATATATATATATATATATATGTACTCCATATATATATAGTGTGTGTGTATGTGTAATATATATATATATATATATATATATATATATATATATATATATGATGGAGTGCTCCACCTTCTTTATCCATTTGTCTGTTGATGGGCACTTGGGTTGCTTCCATGTCATGGCTATTATACATAGTACTACTATGAACATTGGGGTGTAAGTATCTTCTTAAATTAGTGTTTTCATTTTTTCCAGATAAATACCCAGGATTGGAATTGCTGGATCATATGGTAGTTCTATTTTTAGCTTTCTGAGGAACCTCCATACAGTTTTCCATAGTGGCTGCACTAATTTACATTACCACCATCAGTGTACAAGGATTCCCTTTTCTCTACATCCTTGCCAACATTTGTTATTTGTGTTCTTTTTGATGATAGCCATTCTGATAGGTGTGACGTGATATCTCATTGTGGTTTTGATTTGCATTTCCCTGATGATTAGCAATGTTGAGCATCCTTTCATGTGCCTGTTGGCCATCTGCATGTCATCTTTGGAAAATATGTCTCTTCAGAGCTTCTTCCCATTTTTTAATTGGGTTGTTTGTTTGTTTGTTGATATTGAGTTGTATGAGCTGTTTATATATTTTGGATATTAACCCTTATTGGTCGTATCATTTGCAAATATTTTCTTCCATTCAGTGGGTTGTCTTTTTGTTTTGTCAATGGTTTCCTTTGCTGTGCAAAAGTTTTTAAGTTTAATTGGGTCCTGTTTGTTTATTTTTGCTTTTATTTTCTTTGCTTTAGGGGACAGATGCAAAAAAAAATATTGCTACAATTTAGGACAAAGAGTGTTTCACCTATGTTTTCTTCTAGGTATTTTATGGTTTCAAGTTGGTGAAACTATAATAACAGAAAAATAAATGAGGTAATTACTATTAGATATACAAAAAAATTTGATAAAAATAAATGCTTTAGAAGAATTTAATATTCAATTTAACCAATAAAAGATTAAGTAAAATAAAATAGACACAACTAGGATAAATTAACCAGGTTAAGATAATATACATAGGGAATTCCCTGGCAGTCCAGTGGTTAGGACTCCAAGCTTCCGCTGCAGGGGGCACGGGTTCCATCCCTAGTCCAGGAACTAAGATCCCGCAAGCTGTGTGGTGTGGCCAGAAAATAAAAAAATAAACTAGTATCTCTTAAAAAAAAATAATGAACATAAAATTGAACTTTGTACCTTTCAAAGCCTGTACTCTTTTTTTAAAGAATAAAGAAATAGTGATTTACTAATTTCTCAAACTTCATTGAAATTTGTAGAGTACATTCTTTGGTAACAAATATTTATCAAATGAATGTTAAGTATGACAAACAGATTAGAAATAATGACTTTTTTTAGAGAAAAAAATAAATTCTTCAAAATTAAAAAGCTATTCCCTAAGTAAGGAAAATGGGAACTAGAGGTATTTTAATTTAAGCTGTGTAGCCAAAATAAAATGTAAGGGAAAAATCTTAGTTTTATGTCCTTTCAATGTTAAATAGGAATTAGTAATATAAATTAATTAAGGATTTAAATCACAAATTGAGAAAGAGTAAAATAAAATAAGCCTAAAGAAATTAGTAAAAATAATGAAACTCAAGGCAGAAATCAATAAATTATTAAAAAGAAATACAAAACATTCAAGAACTTGTTCTTTAGAAAATAACAGTACATTCAGGAACTTGTTCTATTAAAAATCAATAAGGATAAAAGATAAAGCCAATGTTGAAAATTAGAGGGAGCATACAGATATTATAAATGAGATATTAAATTTTTTTCAGTAATATCATTTTAAACTCCAAGCTATAATATTTGAAAACATAAATGAAACAGTTCTGAAAACATACCAATTATCAAAGTTTACTCTAGCAGAAATCAAAGATTAGATAGACCAATAATCTTAACAGAATAGTATAAAATAAGAGTCAGATTATTCCCTCCACAATAGTTTCTGGAATCAGGTGATTTAACCCAAGTTCTGAAGACATCCTTGTACATACCATTGCAGAACATGGAACATTTAGAATACTGAGCATCCTATTTTAGGAAACCAGCATTAATTTTGATTACTGAAAATGATAAATTCATTACAAAAAGACTATGGACCTGACTTACAAATAAAAATTGAATAGATAGGGTGGCAGACATGTTATTAATTTTATCCTTGAACCATCTTCATTCCATCTCTTTCCTTGCTAATAGAATCCTTATTTTCTGTGTGCTGAGATCTTCCCAGCCCAAGGTGATTAATCATGATGGGTTTAACTCTAAACTAAGGATGACAATTATGTTCCTCTTTGCCAGCAATTCACTTTCCCAGCCCTTCTTAGAGCATGAGTATGGCTGACTGACTCAGTTCTAGCTAATGGAACTTAAGAGGAGCTTTGCTAGAGAGCATCTGGGAAAAGCTAAATTGAAGTCCTAGTATTAGGATCAGATGGAAGAGGAAGACTTGTTAGTATGGTCTGGATTGCAGCAGACATTTTGCACACATGAGGTGTCAAGTGTGAAAAACAAAAACCTTTGACTGTTAGAGATGGTGGAGGAGAGACAGATAGAAAGAGCTTAGGTCATTGATGACATAATTGACCTAATGAAGCAGGTTGAAGTCTCCTCTATGTTTTTCCTGTTAACTGAGATAATATACACACACACAGGCACGCACACATACTACATGCCACTGTCACTGTTACAGGTTTTTTTCTTTTTGTTTTGTTTTTACGGCTGGAAGTGCTCATCTGAAATAAAGGCCAAAATCCCAAATAAAATACTGGCAAAGAGAAATAAAACAATTCATGCAAAGAATTATTCACCACACTTTAATAAAATGATTCAAAACTAAAAAGTTAATTTAAGAAGCAAAAATAGTCTAATATTAGGAAACCTATTAAGGTTATAGCATATCACTAAGTCTGATGATACTACAAAAATTAACACCCATTATTACTTTTTAAAAATGCAAGTAAATTTGGAATAAATGTATTAATTATCAAGAATAAAATTTTAGTGACTTTTCGATTAGATGTATTTGGGGCAAGTTGAGGGTGCTCGTTATTATAATTTAAATACCGTTCTAGAATTTCTAGTCAATGGAATATGTGCTGAAATAGAAATACAATTATAAGTTTTGAAAAGGAAGTTAATATTGTTAATTGAAAAGAATATGATTATATGCTTAGAACTGATAAGAATGCTCATTGAAGTGGCCCTAGGAGAAATAGATATTGTCTGATCTAAGGGACTTAACAGAGTACACACAGACCCCATAGAACATAGTGACGATAGCACTGACACATCTAAAATTGAGGAAGTTTATTAAGAGACAAAAACTGTGATGGGCATCCATTTCTATCCAGGGGAGACAGACATTGGCTCTGAAACAAAATAATTTCAGTCACTATGAAGGTCTGTTGAGCTATGTTGTAAGGTTATTTTATCATCTTTCATCAAGACTTAGATGAAATATCCTTGAGAACATTTATCATCTTTCATTCTGACTTCATTACCACCTAGCAACATTCTGGTGAATTATTTTGCTTCTCATATATCTTGGTCCTGGGAAGGTATGAACATGTGTGTCCTATGAATAAAGTCTTTGAGTATTTTCATTACTAATTAAAGTCTAATTCCATAAATACATTAAAAAATTGGAACTCTACTTTACCACAATAGAACAAGAAAGATATAAATTGTTCAATAAATGACATCATGAAAATTTGGTTATATGGAGAAAAGTCAAGTGACATATGTATATATATTTACATATATATATTTATATATTGTCAAAATGAATTTACGTGGATTAAACAGAAATATTTAAAAGAAATAAAAAGAATTTTTTAAAAATATAGAAAGAACATAGTATACATGAATATTTAACTTATATTCTAAGTTTAGGAAGAATTTCCCAATTGGGAAATCATGTCAAGTGTTATGAGATGTTGCCTAGATTAGTAGATAATATTCACCAAAAATGTATTTGAAATTTAAATGCCCCAAAGTAGACCAGTAGGCCCACTTATTTGGGGAGGAATGTCTCCTCTTATAAAACTAAAAAAGAATGATAAAATTCCCAATAAGGTTTCTGCACTCCCTGCCCCTCTTGGATCAGGGAAACCTAGAGGACTCTTAAGATCTTTTACAAGCTATGGGATTCTTTGGCTGCTGCCAATCTTGTTTTCCTCTAGGATTGATGAAGTCAAGACAAACATCTCCTCTTCCTGTCCATGATTGTCCTCTCATTTCTTCACAGTCAGAGACCAGATAAACCTGTTTTTAAACCTTTGTTCCAGGACCTGCTAGGTGCCTGGAGCAGGGAGGGAGGGAAAGGTGGATTTTCTGTGTCTTAGGCTGAGGTGTATTCTGTGAGTTTCTCCCTGACTCTTCCCCCAGCACTTTTCTGTACCCTGCAGTTGAAGCCTCCTGTCCTATTGTGCCCTTGCTGTCACCATTGCATGTGTCCTCCTGGTGTCGCCCCACAATGAAAATGAAGAAAAGAATGACACGAGGAGAAGGGTAAGGTAGTTGAGTCTCCTGGATATAATCAGTGGTCCTGCTTGAGTAAGCCAGCTGCTGGAAGACCCCAAATATCCAGAGGCTTTGTGGGAGACCATTACCCCCTCATCTAAGCTTTGCCTGAGAGACGGGTCTGGATGAAATCCTATCCTTATATAATGTCACAAAACCAAGTCTTCCCTGTCCTACTCTGGCACTCTAGGTACCTTGTCAGGTACCTAGAATTTTATCCTAATCTGTGGAATGGTTCAGAATCAGCCTTCATCACCTAATGTATAAAATGCATGTTCAGGTATAGGAAAGGTATTTTAAGGTTATCAGCATATGATGTATAAACGTGCAGGGTATCTGAAAATTGTCCATATCTTTGTTTATCAACTTCAGACTAAAAACTAGCAAGCATGATTGAAAGTATTATGTTATTTCAATCATGTTTGCTGCTTTTTAGTTTTTAGAATTAATCTATAGGCAAAACACAAAATAAATAAACTTATAGAGGATAATTTAAATATTATAAAACTTGATGATATAATAACAATAATAATGTAGCAAATTTTATAAAATGGAGGATGAGAGGGGAAGTAATGAAGACAAATCATTTTTTTAGATTGTGATAAATTATATATATATATAATAAAATAAGAAACCTAGAAGAATTGAAAATAATGAGTTTACAAAATTGGCAGGAAGTTTAGGTGTTTTAAACCTCTCATTTAATAAATACTGTCTAAAATTAATAAACAAAGTTTGAGGTCATTAAGATTTTAATAGTAGTCTCCAAAAAGCTGTAAAAACTGTAACAGTGATTATCTGTAGTGAATGGGACTGGAAGGATGAAGGATAGAGAAAAAAAATTATCTTTCATTTTTTTCCTTCTATACTGTTTGGATTTTTTTAACCATATGTAAGTGTGTGTGTATATATATATTTCTTTTCTTTTTTTTTTAAAGAAAAAGATGGATGTTGTGCCTCTTTGATTTTTCATCTGTGGCTCTTACTTATTACTCTTTTTATCCATTTCTTTGCTTTTCATTCTTTGACATGTTCTTACTTTTATCCTACAGATTACTCCCTTCAGTTAATTTGTTGTATTCTATCATTAAATCAACTGTTTTCAAACCCTGGATCACAACACATCAATAAATCATGAGTCCTTTTTACAAAATAAATAGAATTATCATAGAATAATGACTGTATGAGGAATTATTATTTAGTGAAGCTTTATGCATATAACATATACATACATATACACTATGTGTCATAATGTTAAATGTATTTATTCGTCAAGAAAGCTTTAACACTACTGATTTAGTCTGTAATTAATTAGTTGTGTTAAAGAATTTCTAAATCTTACCTTTTTTGCCCTTGAATTGCTTCCTAGTCAGAAGAAGACTCTTCTTGATTTATAGATATAATATCTTCTTGGATCTCTCTGAGGACACTATATTTATGAAGAACTATTTCCCCCCCTGATTTGACTCAGTTTTATCCCAGGTTGTTAATTTATTTCTTTATTTTGATTCCTTATTTTCATGCTTTTAATATTCCTCCAATATCTGATGAACCTTGTTTGACTGTTTAGATTTATGAATAAAGGACTTGTGCAATTAGTAGAGCTAGCTTGCTTGGCATTATGCAATTTTATAGGTCTATGTTCCCAACAGCCCTTGAATGTGAGATTCTAAGTTCAAACTCTAAAAGCACAGTGTGGGGAATTCCCTGGCAGTCCAGGATTAGAACTCTGTGCTTTCACTGCCAGGGCCCCGGGTTTGATCCCTGGCTGGGGAACTAAGATCCTGCATGCGGCATGGCCAAAAATAAATACATAAATAAAAAATAAATAAATGCACAGTTTGCTGACAGTAGGCACTGCACGGCAGAGTGGTTGGACAGCATATACTGTCCTGTGACGTTCTCCATTGCCAAGAGAAGGCTTTACTTTGGGAGTAGGAATCTTAATGAATCTTATTTCTGAGAACAGTGTATTCTTTCTTGCCATATCTTATAGAGATTTGACATGACCTTAAGCCATGTTCTTCTCTCTCTCAGACTTCAACACCCACATGTGGAACTGTTCTCTGGGAGATGACCCAGTTTCTTCGGAGAAAAGTTCTCTGGGCATGATCCTGAGGGAAAAGTCACTAGCCTCTATATGCAAAGGAGGAGAAGGGGCTATCTGGTCCAGCTACGCTAAATACACATGGTGCTTTAATTAATCTACTCATATGCTGTATCGTAGCTCCTTTCTGTCATTGTACTCACTGGCTTTGAACTTGACAGAGCTCCCTTGGGGAGAATCCAGCTAAGCGGTAGTGTTTGATGCTGTGGTTTTCTCTATTCTGTATTATTCTCTAATCAGATTACATCTGATTTTTATGTTTCAGGAATTTCTCAAATCTATGGAGTAGGTTGACACCCTTTCTTCCATTTTCAGAAGCAACCTATTGAATGCAAAAGCAGATATAAGAATCCAGCTGTCTTCTATTAAGTCAGAACACTCAAGATATTTACAAAATATAAAACATGATATTATTCTCACTATTTTTTGGCCAATATATTTATTTTTTATTAAAATGTGTTATAACATATAATGGGTTTATTGTTATTTTATTCAAATAGTGACTAAATAATTTTTTTAATTCTCAGCTTAAATTTCTAATACAGTGAATACTGATAGATACACACAACAGCTGAAACTCTTTGGGTTCTTTAATAATCTTTAAAATGTAAAGAAGTATTCAATATTTCCACAGTTTCTTTTAACTTGTAATATTGTACAACATTAAGAGACTTGCCCAAAGCAACATGCTACTAAAGGGCTGAGGCAGGACTTGAACTAATATCTGATTGCTCCAAAGTCCTTCTTCCTAAATATTTCTGCATTCAGTCTTTGAAAGCTAATGATTTTTTTCAGATCTCTGTCAATGTCTCATCCTGAATAATTTCTTGCTTGATTGTCACTTTCATCCGTCTAGCATCCAGCAGGTTCTGAGTAGTGACGGGGTGTGTTTATGAGTAGAACTTTTGAGGAATCTTGTATACATTTCTGAAATATCCTTGACATCTCGGCAGCTATCAACCATTCTTTCTTCAGACAGAGCTGACTTTCAGTCATCACACCTGTGCCTATTCAGGCTTTCAGACACTCTATAAACTATTCTTTTCATTTCTTTGTCTCTTCCAGATTTGAATGCTCTTAATTCTTAGTGAGTATATTGTTATCACAATTGTTGTTAATGATTGCTGTTGTAGGTTACAAGTAAAACAGGTATTGTTAAGTGGCTTCTCTAATTTGCTACTAATCTCTATTAAAATATATCTCATGCAATATTAACAATCAGTATTGAAATTTCAGTGTTCCTATATAGCACTCATTTGACAGTTCGGTCTCCAGTGGTTTGTAATAGCTCTCTCTTGCTCATAGTTTCAGTTTTCATATGAGAATATGCCAAATTATGGTACCCACCAATATAGCTTCCTTCCCAAGTCATGAATTATGCAGCTCTGCAGCTACTGCTGGCTCTTCTGGGAAATTGTTGCCTGTGGCCTATCCATCCCAGTTGGATCACTTGCTCTCTTCCCGCCAAACCCCTCTCTCTGCCTGGACTCTGGCTCAGTTTTCCCTTTGTGGCCCCCAGAGCTCTGCCAGCTTTTTTAGAGCATTTGTTAAAACTAGAAAATTGTGCCCCTTCCTCAGGGCACATGTGATCCTGAAACAGAGACCCATGAACCCCTTGTGCCCTCTTCCAGGCCATGAGAGAGACCACACTCCTTGACTCTGAACAACCTCTGAGAGGTCATATTGGGAAATTGGTGGAAAAGTTTAGTGACACTGATTTTTGAATACCACTGTTTCAAATGCCTTCGGGGTGGTCTTCCACTTTCTAGGTAAGAATGCAAACCATACTCTTTAATTTTCAAAAGAAAATGTCAGCTTCGCCACTTGTGTATCTGGTCTCTATAGAAAAATGTGTGTTACTTCAATACAGAATAACTGTGTATTTCAAGCGTTCACTCCCTGTGACTTCAGTCTCAAATTGTCCGCTCTCTAGATTTTTACAAAAAAAAGCCTAGATATCATTTTGCTATATATAATTGTCAGTCCAGAGAGATACTACAGAGCTCAAATAAAATGAATGTCCTCAGGGATTGATCATCATTTGTGTCCTCTCTCTGGAATCTATCCTATTTTCACATTGATGCATTTGCTTGCTTCTCAGTGTCAACCCTTTCTTGCCCAGACCCTTCCCAGTTGGTTATTTCTTGACCCCGACAGTTTCTTCTATCCTTCTGGCCTTCTGATAATTGATTTCTCCATCTGGCAAATTTCTGTGGAGATTTCTACTGGCAGCCTTATCCTCACTCAGGAGGTCTGGTTTCTTTCCCTCATAGATTCCTCCTTGTAGGCAGCCTGCTACCAGGATTGTTTCTGGACGTGAACGTAGAGGTGCCAAATCTCCATTCGTCTGAATTCTCACGCCTGGGTAAAGTCAGACTCCCAAGTCATCATGTAGTTGGACATCATGCAAATGATTTGACTCTGTGCTTTAACATAATGCCTTTGACTTCACTGAGAGTTAGAGTAAGATATGTTCATATGAAGAAGGTTCATATAACTTTTATTAATAGCATATGAGAAGACCTTGCACATTGTAATTATTTTTAGGTTATGTTTCTATAAACATCCACATGATATCTTAAAATATTGTGCTGGGTAAGCTGTGTCTTCCCTAATGAAATGGTACTTGTAGATTATTACATAATTAATGGTGACTAGTCTGTCATGCACCATGTTTTGCACCATCCACTAGGAAGCATAGACCTATATGTTGGGATCATTTTTCTGTAAGTATATTTAGCCTAGGTTTATTGATACTCACCTTTTTACTTTATGTTTATGAGATTCCTTAACTCAAGCTGATGACTTAAATTACTCTTATGATTTTATGCTTTGCTTCATTCCAAAAGTCACCTAAGGCCAGAAATATAAAAATAATGATAACAGAACAAGAGCCATGCAACAAAAAGAGGATATAGTTATAGCGACCCTGCAGGGTTCAGAGAAATTAAAGGAAATTAGAGATAATAAAATAAGCTAATTTTATCTGGGCCAGTAAAACTCCAAATCATCTTTTCTGCGACACATGAAGTATTTCCACTAGCTTGACTTCTCCCTCAGTGGCCCTACAGTCCTCTCATCTGGACTCCTGATAAGTGCACTCAGATGATGGCTTTTCCTTGAAGTCTTTTCTTTCTGGACTATCCTGCTTGGTCATTAGAGGGAGTGTCGCAGAAGGAAGAAAGTGGCGCTAAGCAGTCCTATGCAAGTCACAAACCTAATGCAGATTGCCATGGCACTAAAGTGAGTAAAGATGTATATACAGTCACCTACATCAGTATGAGAATATTTGCATACCTTAATTAAATCTCTTTCTAAAAAAAACTCAAAAAAGATGTATATGACTGATGATTAGTAGAGGGGTTTGGATCTTGTCCCTACTGTCTTATTGCGTAAGGAGTTTATACACTGCGCTTGTTTTTTCGCTGCCATATTTTATTCATCTTTATGGATCCCTTATGATTGCTTTCCAGTTGTATAAGAAACTACTTCTTTTTCTCTTTCCCTCTTCGGCCATCTTCTTATAGGGCCGAGGAACTTTCTCTGAGGCCACGGCTCTTAGGTCATTAGTTCCCGTTATCTTTATGTCACAGCTTAGATGATTTTTTAAAAAGTTGATTGTTATTTTCTATAAGTGAAATGGGGGAAATTTATTTTTAAAATATAAAACTAGGGCACGTAAGAATTAAGTGTTTATCAAAGCTTCCTAGCAAGGAGAGCAGAGTGAGAAGTCACAGCTGTGAGTGATGAGTCTACTGCTTACCTCTGGGGACTTGTGGTACAGGTTTCTAGCCTGTTTCTTGACATTTCTGTGGACTTGTTTGTAACCTTGATAGTCACAGTGTGGGAGGGAGAAGGAGGAAGAGGCGAGCTAAGTAAATGACAGTCTAATGCATGCTATCTCTCTCTTCCTAGAGGACATTTTATGATCTTTAATATATTCCTACAAAAGGAAATAAAAGTTTTAGAAATTCAGAGAATCACCATGCGCAACATTGTCTTTTTTTTTTTTTTTTTTGTGGTACGCGGGCCTCTCACTGTTGTGGCCTCTCCCGTCGCGGAGCACAGGCTCCGGATGCGCAGGCTCAGCGGCCATGGCTCACAGGCCCAGCCGCTCCGCGGCATGTGGGATCTTCCCGGACCAGGGCACGAACCCGTGTCCCCTGCATCGGCAGGCGGACTCTCAACCACTATGCCACCAGGGAAGCCTGCAACATTATCTTTTAAATCTCATATATATGTATGTATATGGAGAGATGTATGTTTTTCTTTTTCTCTATCTCCACATCCTTCCTGACAAAACTCAAATTGTATTTTAAGTGTTCTGTGCTTGGTTGTGGCTGCTACCATTTTCAGAAAATTTTTCATTAAAATTTTTTTTCAAAATTGGTTGCTTTGAAAGGCTCCCTAGGGTTATGTAGGGTGTAGGTCTGCACAATTATTATCTGCTGTCAGCAAAACTGAATAGCTGGGAGGGAATAATTATACACTCCCTGGTGCCATACGCCACTTCTGAACATATTGCAATATACACTGGATTTCTTTTAAAGTGTTTGTAACTAAACAAATCACAACCTTTTGGGGATAGGGTAATAGATAGTATGTTAAGACTATGTATAGTCTGTAAGAAGTCAGTATATTAAATTCTGTCAGAAAAGGTCATCGACTATGGGTTAATATCTGTAGTCAGTACCTTGAATAGTGCCAATATGTGTTGGCCCTTATCTTTCTCAGGGTTCAAGGCAGGAAATGAGATCTGAAACTTTAGCTGAAGGGGTATGATCCAGATTGCTAACTTCTTAGTGGAGAGAAGTTTCTGGGTTTTTTTGTTTGTTTGCTTTTTAATGATTCTGGGTATTTTAGTGTTGAGGTATATATAGGATTTTATAGTCTCTGGACTTTCGAATTCAGGGAGAGAAAGGATATGCCCTTTTCTTCTCAACCTACCCCCAACCAATTACCTTTGGAGAGGTATCAGCTGTGTTTTGCTAATGAGCATTGCCAGAGGACGTTCTGGAAGCTCACTGAACACAGAGACATAAGCGGCATAGTGGAATCAGACAACCTGTCAGACTGTTTATATGTGTGCTGGTGTTTTCTTTGCAAGGCATGCAAACCAATTAGAGTGAGGCTCTCTTAGAACATTTCTGAGGAGGTGGTTACTTCTTTTAATGTTTGGCGTGGGCATCTGTTGTATTGCGGAGAGTGAGATCAAGAATTTTCTGATCAAGTTTGGGAGGAAAATTAGGATGAAGGTAAAAACCAAGTTCTGTTTAACAAGGGTTTAGTAGAAAAAATGATCTGAGTCCCATATATCTGTACAGTTGGAAAGTTCAAAAGAATGAGGACAAACATGTGTCCTTGACCATGCTTTTCATTAAGTGCCTATTGTTTTGATAATTAGTTCATTACAGAGGAGAGATGTGAATAGTGACCTCTGTCCAGTCTGGCTCATGAAAAACAAATGGACTGATTTCCTTTGGGCAATATGATCAATTACCGGTAATGAAGCTGAAATGAATGATCCTGATATGTCTTTGCGCATTTTATTTTGCAAGGAAATCAGTGTCTTATGCAGCTTGAGAGACAGCTAGGACTTAATATTAACAACATAATGTTCAGCCTTCCTACTCTCGCCTCACCAAATCAAGACCTACCGTCAGATAAATTCAACTGGTGCCTTGAGGAGGAATCAGGTGAATATGGGGCAGAGACAGCAGAGGTACATTTCGAAGGTTTCCTACTATGTGAATAAGCAGTCAGTTATAGAATAGGTAACCGTCAGCAGTTTTATTTTAATTCTTTGCTGTATGGAACCTCAGGGAGGAAATGTGCTTGTATGTAGTGAAGAGTTCTTTTTTTCTAAATTGTACAATGACTGAAAATTGTGGCTATCATTACCTGTATTTGCACTTATAATAAAGTGATGGCAATGCTACTTAGAAGTTGATACTGAGGCTCTATAAACATTTATTGCAAAAGCTGGTACTTAGCATCCTCATTCCAGAATTACTGCCACCACATCCTATTGACAAACTGTCAAGGGTCTCTAACAATGGATGGTACCTGGGTATTGTCATCTCATTCTTTGTTTCCTTCTGGCTGGACATGCTGGAGCTAATAACTGTAACCCTCTAATTAAGAAGTGTGGGACAAATGAGATAAATTGCAATCTCACTCTGGTTTTGTGTGTCCTGTCTGTTTCCTGCTTGGACCAAAATCTACTTATAAAAAATTACTTGCTTGCTTTGTTATAGCAGTGTTGTAAATATGAAAGGTCTGTAAAGACTTAAACTCATTATTTGCTTCTAATGGTTGGAGAAAGAAAATTTGGGGGTCTTTGAACTCCTGGTCCATGTTACTGTAGGATGAGGGAGTAATACATGTATTGATTTAATACCCTTATTTATAAGAATAGCTTATTAAAATTGTGAAGTTCAATATAGCAGTTCATAGTGTTTTAAAAGGGAAAGAACTGAATAACTGTCATCAGTAGACCCAGTCTGAGTCTTCATGGTTCTGTCATTTACTGGCTATGTGATCATGAGAGAGTTGTCTAACTTTTGAATATAGTCTCCAGATGTGTTCCATAAGATTTTTGTGTTAAACAAACTTTAATATCACTTCTAGCTCTAATATTCTATGCTTTAGTGATCATTAACTGTAGTCATTCATTATTATGCTCAGTAGACAATATTTATAGTCACCCGGGTACCAGGACTTTACTAGTAACATCTACTAGTACTGATGAAGAAGGTTATAAATGAGTAGCAACAGACTGTGCCTTTCAGAAACTTATAGCCTAGAGGAGAAGACAGAGAGGCAGTGTGTGGCAGATACTGGGTAAGACCCATCCGCTTGTCTACTTCTGAGATAGGTAGTTAAGGAGGCATCTCAGCCTGTGGACCTCACGCATCTTTTGGGAAGACAGATGAAAAGACTCAGGGTCTGACCCTCTGGCTCTAGGATTCGTCTTGATAGAAGTTTTCAGAAAAGGCAAGGAGCTCATCCTGGGCTAAAATAGATGCCTGCCCTTTATCTTAAAAAGCAGGTCGATTTTTAGAATTGACAGATATTTCAGTGTGACTCTAGATGATGCCCTTCTAAATGTCCTCCAACCTAGCTCTGAAGAGATAAGTTCAGTTTTATCAAGAGAGTGAGAGAGAGAACTGAAAAAAAGACAGCATCAGCAATGGAAGAGCTGCTACACTAGTAGAAACAGGTTTCCTTTTCTGTGAGGGCTGCATTAATGAATACGGAAATGGCATGATTGGATTAATAGCTATGGAGACAATACCCCACAAATAAGATCAAGGCCAGTGAAGTGGCAAGAAGTGGTGATAGCTTCTGTGGGAGCCCTCGGGTACTATACCAGCAGAGATACAAGGAAAATTTTTAATTTCATGATCTTAAAAATGTTTTATGTGTGCCATAGCCCATTTAAGAGGGCCAAAACATCCTTTGCTCCTCTCTTTCCAAGGATTCAACTTGCCAGGCACAAAGTTTGCCACTATCCCCTATATTTTATCAGAAATAACATGCCATTAAATGTAGGACATGCCATTATTTTAGGTATCATCAAAAAAGAAAAATATACCAAGTAAACTAAGGTTTTGTTATCACTTTATTTTCTATGTACTGAAAGAGCTCTTTAGAAGGCCTCTGAGTGCCAGGTAAGTTTTCTGATTCTGCTTTACTCAACTTAAAACAAAGAAGAGTCTCTAATGGTTACACAGCCTCAGCTGGCAGACATCAGAGCCCAGCAATGGTGCAAAGAAATCTACCTGGCCCTCCAGTGTGTTTGTTTGGCATACAACTCCCAAGTTTATAGTCCAGGGGTTCAGAAAGGGAAGGAGAGAAAAAAAGGAACAGCTCTAATCTCATAGGGGAAGGATTAGGGAAGTAGTAAATTTTCAATTGCCCGAAAAGGCTACCGTGATTTCAGAGATATTAAAATGTTGGGAAAACTGCATTTTTGAATAGAGAAAATAGGATGTGTGTGTGTGGTGCAATAATTTGGAGCTTTGTAATGTCACCAGGTATTGAGTGTTGAAAGGCAACTAGGCCACAGAAAAAAATGAAAATTGATAGAACTGCTCACTCTTCTCTGTGAATGAGAGAGGGGAGAGAAAAAGAGACCAGTGATAAAGACTGACTATCTTCTCCTTTGAGGCCAAGCTTCCTGGGCTGATTTTCAAACATTTGTAGAGCCTAACAGTGGTCAAGGATCTGACTTTGAGAATCATTTGGTGGTTTAAAAGACCACTGTGGTGCCTAAGAGCCATCTGGGGCTATTGAGAAAAGAGACATAGGATCTGAGTGGTGTGGTAGATGAAGGACGTAAGTTAAAAGAATTATTATTTGTGCTTTTGTTGGAATTCATGTGCTTCATAGATTTATCTCAGATTTTCTTGGGCTGTAGAATCATGGATGATATGAGAGAAAAAGATGATAATGTATATTCCTTTCATTCCCCCCATCCGCCTTTGAGTAAAGCTTTTGTGTGCATTTAAACTAGGTTGGAATTTTTAAAAAATAGGTATTAACACACATCTTCTTTGCATAGAAATATACTTCTTCCTAGAAATTTTTAGATTTCACATTGTGGAGGCAAGCTAAGTGCCTAGAAATACTTTTCATTACTCACGGCAGCCAGGCACTGCTGGGCTGACCAACTGCAAACATCATTCCAACGTGCAGGGCTCCTTAGCTTTGAAGGCTACCAAGGCACATTCAGTCTTTTCTGAAAAAATAACAGAAGATGCATTCATGTGTTAAATTATTTGCTTGGTAATACATTCAGAGAGAAGAAGAAAACATACAATGACATTGTTAATTGGGTGACACAGACATTTGTGATAATGAGCACATTGTGCAGAGTATCTAAGGTGGATGGTTGTGTGGTGTGGATGGAAGAATGTCAGCTGGCTTTTAGCCCATTGGCGAAAGGTTTGGACCATTTGTGGGTTTTATTTTTGTAAAAATTTTATGGTGGATTTAAGAGAATTTGTTTTCCTTCAGGAAGGAAATGGTGCATGCAATATTCCATATGTAATTCTTTGAGTAAGAGATAATTGCACTGCAAATTAACCAACTATTTGCATTTAATTAGCAACGGTTTCTACTACTGTAATGTTTCTTTTACGTAAATGTTTGGGAATGTGTTTGCCTTATTTAGTAACTTTTTAAAGATGTTGCCACACCTCAGTGCTTCTCAAAGGTTATCTAAATGTCCTACTCAGTGAAAACATTTTTCAGTTACTCAGCGTCTTAGGCTTCAGTTTTCTCATCTACCTGAGGGCTTGCACTAGGTGTTATGTAATATTCTTACCAGCACAGACATACAGTTGCAGTTATGTATATAGTGTTATAGAACATATTTTAGAATTGCAATCAGTTACAATTAAGTTTGTGTTCCTTTTAGGAAGGATGTGTGGGAAAAGATTCTAAATCAAGACCTCTCAAAGCCAGGTTCTTGGACTACCTGCCTCAGACTCACCTAGGATGCTGGCTGAAAATGCAGAATTCCATGGTGCTATGGACCAAATTGTGTTCCTGCCCCCCATCCCCCATTCATATATTGAAGCCCTAATCCTCAACGTGACTGTATTTGGCAATAGGGCTTTTAGAAGATAATTAATGTTAAGTGAGGCCATAGGGTGGGCTCCTAATCTGATAGGATGGGTGGCCATATATGAAGAGAAAGAGAGAGATCTCTTGTTCCACGTGCACCAAGGAAAGGCCATGTGAGGACACAGCTAGGAGGGGGCCATCTGGAAGCCAGAAAGTGAGCTCTCAACCAGGAACCAAATCAGTGGGCAACTTGATTTTGCACTTTCCACCTCCAGAACTGTAAGGAAATAAATTTCTGTTGTTTAAGCCATCCAGTCTATGGTATTTCATTATAGCAGCCCGAGCTGACTACGACACTTGGTTCTACCCGTTTTACTGGATTCAAAACACCAGAAATGAGGTGGCTCGGGAATCTGTATTATAAAGAAGCCCCTACCCTGCACACCTGTAGGCAGCAAGTACATGGTGAGCATATAGGAGAGGATAAATGGTGTTATAGCAGCAGGATGGCAGGGGTTGGGGAGTGAGGTATGGTGGGAGTATTTGGTCTCAAGCTTTAAGTGTCTGAGTGTCTAAGACCCCAGGCATGGCCAGGGATCCGAAGGTTGGCTATGGTCTCTCAATAGACAGCCAATCAAATATTTAGATGGTGTATGGAAAACCCTGATGGCCTCTGGGGGAAGCCAGCCACACCCTGAGCAAACCTTGCTTGCTAGGGAATAAGACCCCAGGTACTGCAGCCACAGACTCTGACAGATCTTTGGACATCGCTTAGCCTTCTCTTGTGCAGGGTTGGATATTCTGTGAGAGCCGTCTGGGGTAAACTTGTTAAGGAGTAAGAGATTGGATTTGATACTGCAGCTGCCTCTGAAGTTGCTTTTATGTTCCCTCCATCCAGGTTCTTGGCATTTTTATACTGTCCCTGATTCAGTCTTCTCAGACAGTGTTTTGTGTTCCAGACCTTGTTTCCTTCTCTATCTGTAACATCCTCCTCTTCCACAGAATCTGGGCTTGTGTCTGTGTGCACACACTCACGCTCTCAGCACCATCACAATAGACTTGTCCGGCCACAGCCCTGAACCAGGGATTTGATAAACGAATCCTTGCAAATACATGAATGGATTTGCAGGTGGTGACTTTTCAGGTAACTTACTTACATTTTAATAGAGAGCCTCCAGGAGACAAGGCCTCAAAACACCAAGGAGTTATTCTACTGACAAAAATTTCAGGCCCTTTCTCTCTCCGATTATTTTGTAGGCAGCTGTCTCATTGACTTAAGTCCAGAAACAACCTAACTCAAGTTATAAATAAAACAGAACCAAACTAGTTCTATTCAAGGTCATAAAAAGTACTGAAAGAGACCCACTATCCCCTGACCCAATCCACACGCACCTAGATACTGTCCCTTCCTTTACGTGTTTATTCAAGGATCATGCTTTACCAAAATTCAGTGTGTGTGTGTCTCTCTCTTTCCCTCTCTCTGTCCTCCTGGCCCCCTTTCTTTGCCTATTTCCACTGAAACTTGTTCATATCTCTTCCTGCTTAAGACCCAACACCTTTCTCTCCTCTCTGTGCTTTTGAGCAAAATGTTTAGAAAAGTGAGTCTATAGGATCCTGTCCCTATGTTTTCTCTATTACTCATTCTTTACTCTGGCTTCTGCTTACAACTCTCACCCTTTACACAGCTCCAGCTAAGGTCATCGAGCACATCCGTTTCTTTAAACTTAATCAACACGTCCCAATCTTTAGACCTTGAGAGCCATAGCTCACTGCTAAATCTTCCCATGTTGTCTAGAACACCACCACCCATACAAACACCCACAGCAATTGTGTGTCCACCACATCCAAAAGATAAAAATTCCAAATTATCGCTGTAACAACTCTAAGAATATGTTCTTGATTCCCCAATCCCTTATTCCCCTGCACCCAAATATGAGGATCAGAAACTACTGGTAGGAGTGGTAGGGAAATGAAGCTAAGACAGAAGGAAGAATCTTAGCACCGTGCACCCCCCCATTGCCTTTGCAGATTTCCAGGTCTAAAGTGAGCTCCAACTAGGAGGCAGCAGTTTTCTTAAGGCAGGGTTTCTCAACTTCAGCACTATTGAGATTTTAAGACAGAGAATTCTTTGTTATGGGGCCTGTCCTGTGCATTGATCCCATAACATCAGCCGTGGCATCTACTCAATATCTGCCAGTAGCATCCACTCTCCTCAATTGTGACAGCGAAAAATGTCTTCTGACACTGCCAAATATTCCCTGAGGGCAGAGTACCCCTCCTCTTCCATACCTCTTTTCTAGTTGAGAACCACTATTGATGGAGATGAAGTTTGGAGTTTCAATTACTGCACTGGACAAGATATTCAAATTACTGAAATGAACTTTTCTGGTGGTGAAAGAAGATAGGAAAAGTTATGGGATCTGCCAAAACTTCACACAGTGATAGGGAAACAAAGTTGAAAAAGATCCATACAAAAAATTAGGTTTTTTTAAGGATTGCCCCCTCCTCTTGTCATCTTTTGTATACAATTATTACACTTATTTCCTTATCTAAAGGGTAAATATATATTCTAGTTTGCCCCAGATAATTTTGTCCCAGCTTAATTATTAATAGAACTTCCTTTCATTCTCACAAGTGTCCGACTTTGGATGAAAATAACATGGTCACCTACTATTTTCTCAACTACACTAAAAGGGTCAGGAGGGAAATGAATTCTTTCTTGTGTGCTAATGTGTCCCTATGGTACTGTCGTTGTGGCTAATTTTATGTGTCAACTTGACTGGGTCAAGGGATGCCCAGATTAAACATTATTTGGGGGTGTGTCTGTGAGGATGTTTCTGGATGAGATTAGCATGTGAATCTGTGGACTCAAAGTACCTTGATCTCCCCAAAGTGGAGGGGCATCATCCAATCCACTGAGGACCTGAGTAGAACAAAAAAGCAGTAGGAATTTGCTTCTTTTGCTTGCTGCTTGCCTGCTGAGCTGGGACACTGATCTTCTCCCACCTGCCTTTGGACTGGGATTACACCATTGGCTCCTCTGGTTCTCAGGCTTTCAGACTCAGGCTGGAATTAGATCACCAGCATCCCTGGGTCTCTGGCTTGCAAATGGCAGATCAGGGCACTTGTCAGCCTCCATAATTGTGTGAACCAATTCTGCACAAAGCATCTCTTTTCGTACATATGTCCTATTGTTTCTTTTTCTCTGGAGACCCTGCCTAATACAGTCATGTAGTGGTCGATCAATAAATATTTGTCAAACCTACAGTAAAAACAAAACTCAGTTATGTTATGTAATCCATCAGTGGGATTGGCCTGGCCCCTAAGAAAATGAGGCAAGCATGTGTACAGGGAGTTTCCCTCTGTCATGGTGCAATTCAGAAGTCCTTTCTAGGAGATACTTGGGTTTTCTGGTTGCATTTCAGCTAGATCACCTTGCCCAGATTCAGTGAGGAGAGTAGGCTGGTTATACACACAGCTGAATGCATTTCTCTGTCATTGCTGTACAAGCTTAATTATATTTTGAAAAGATAATCACTATTCATACTTCATTCCTTTTAGGTAGGTCAGTCCATGTGATTTTTCCCTAAGAGAAATAAATGTGTCTAGAACTTAGATTGTGAAGGGTATTTCTTATACAAGAATACAGTGCCAAAGAGGTGTGCCTAAAAGAATTGTTCTAGATTAACAAATTTGTTCCCTCATCTTTACTCTGTCCTTCATCACTACTGAGCACGTACCGGCCCACCCATACCTACACACTTTCAGAAACTTTTACATACTTTACCTTGTCATTTTCAAGTTCCTATTTTGGAGTTACTTGCTGAAGAAATTGAGAAGAGCTCTTCATTTAAGAACAAATCAGGAATGATATGTAATATGACTGGTAAAATCCTCAACTTGGCCTTTAATAAGGACTAGACGGCATAATTGGGATGCCCTTATCATCTCTTTGAAGAAAAACTTAACGTGCTAAGATTATGGCAAACACATATCTGTACTAATACCCAGAAAAATGCCTTAACACCTCTGGAATTACGGATATGTTTCCTTCCAAAAATAATGGTAAACTTCTGGAAACATTTATGATTCAAGGAGATGGAGAGTGAAATAATATTATTTTCCTGCTCTGTCTGAGAGCTTTTGATTGTGTTCATTTTGCTTGTATTAATTATAATACCTGTGAATCAGGTGTTAGTAGCCTCATTGTATGTTTGAGTGAACCGTGACTCTTGAAAGTTTAGGATTTGACTCTGAGCCATTGCATCTTTCAGTATTTCATTAGGAATCTTTTGGTCAATATTACGAGGTAAAAGAACAAATACTGTAGCATATTTATTGCATTTAATGTGGGGAAATACTTTTGAAAATTCTTGGACAAATTAATTAACCACACCAAGCCTCTATATTTTTAATGTTTTTAATCTACAAAGTGAAGACAGTAAGAGTAACTACCCTTATAGGACTGTTAAGAGACTAAAATTAAATAGTGTATTTACAGAACTTAACAAAGTCTCTGCACACAGCGAGGGTTCAGCAACTTTTTATTAAGAGCAGAGCAGGAATGCACTTGATACACCAGTAAATTATTTTTAATATATATAAGAAATAAATTAGGGAAATTAATAATTCTTTAAAAATTATTTGGTTTTGTGTCATAGTTAGGTATTTAACAAAGATCTGTTACTTTTGCAGCAATACGCTAGACATCACGGAGACTGTAGAGAGGCATCTTGTCTGCTGTTGAACCCCTTGTGTCCTGGTTATGAAGATAAAACATATACATAAGTTAGAGAACACTGAGTTGTGAGACTGCACCTGGAAGGGCAATAGGAGTTTGGTGGAGGGAGCAATTATGGACCCCAAAGAGATGGGGTTGATGTTGTGAGCTGGCTCCTTAAGAAGTGTAGTCTAGGGCTTCCCTGGTGGTGCAGTGGTTGAGAGTCTGCAGGGGACGCGGGTTCGTGCCCCCGTCCGGGAAGGTCCCACATGCCGTGGAGTGGCTGGGCCCGTGAGCCATGGCCACTGAGCCTGCGCGTCCAGAGCTTGTGCTCTGCAACAAGTGAGAGGCCACAACAGTGAGAGGCCCACGTACCACAAGAAGAAAAAAAAAAGAAGTGTAGACTATGGAGGGAGAGGGGGAGGGGGAGGGAGGGAGGGGAGGGGGATGGTAGGAGGGGGAGGGGAGGGAGGGTAGGAGGGGGAGGGGAGGGGGAGGAGGAGGGGAGGGAGGGGGAGGGGAGGAGGGAGGGGAGGGAGGGGAGGGAGGGGAGGGAGGGGAGGGGGGACGGTAGGAGGGGGAGGGGAGGGAGGGTAGGAGGGGGAGGGGAGGGAGGGGAGAGGGAGGGAGGGAGGGAGGGACGGGGAGAGGGAGGGAGGCAGGGAGGGGTGAGGGAGGGAGGGAGGGAGGGGAGAGGGAGGGAGGGAGGGGGGAGAGGGAGGGAGGGAGGGGGGAGAGGGAGGGAGGGAGGGGGGAGAGGGAGGGAGGGAGGGGAGAGGGAGGGAGGGAGGGGGAGAGGGAGGGAGGGGGAGAGGGAGGGAGGGAGGGAGGGGGGAACAAAGTTCGGGGGATGTGAAGGGCAAGGCCCTTTGGGGAGAAGTAACAACACAGAGCCAATGACACTGCCTTATAGGAATAAGAAAGGAAAGAAGGCTTTTTGTTTTTTGAGTGTCCACTCTGTTAAGTGTTCTATCATTTTCCTTACAGAAATCTTGAGAACTAAATTTGTAAACTAGGCCTATTTGGAAATGCCTGTTTTTCTCCATTCCATGCAGCAACCCTTAGAGCAGTGAAAGAAATGGGGAGTCTTGGGGGTGGCGGGGCTAAACAATTAATAGACTCCTAGTGTGGATTTTCTTCACATAAATTAGCATATACAAAAATTCAAAGGCTGTGCTGTCCTCTGAAATATTTTATATTTACATGTGAAATAACTTAAATTGTTTGAAAATGTTACTCGATTATTTATATGCATTTCCAAGTACCCTGCGCACCTACCCTTTGAACTTTGCTTTCACCAAACAGGTGTGGAATCTTTATTAGACTGACTAGACTCCTTTGTTCCTTGACTCCAATATTATCCTATCACTCATGTCTTCTAATGCCTATTGCAATGGATGGAAGATTACTTCTCTTTAGATAAACTTCTGGAGAGATTTTAATAACTTTTAAGCCGTTGTACTTGCATTCGTCTTATCTATGCTTTCAGCTGTCCTTTCATATTATCTTATAACATTCAATTCATTCATTAAAAGTATACGATTTAGTGATCTTTAGTATCATCATAGAATTGTGCAACCATTACCACAATCAATTTAAAACATTTTCATCATCTCAGAAAGAAACCCTGCACTTTTTAGCCATCATCCCCCCTCAGCCCTAGGCAACAAAGAAACTCCTTTCTATAGATTTGCATATTCTGGACATTTCATGTAAGTGGAATTGTGTTAATAAGTGGCTGGCTTCTTTCACTTGGCATAATGGTTTTAAGTTCATCCATGTTATAGCCTGTATCATTACTCCATTTCTTGAATATTTCATTGTTTGGAAACACCACAATTTCCTTATCCTTTCATCAGTTCGTAGACATTTGGGTTGGTTCAACTTCTTGGCTGTTATGAATAATGCTGCTGGGAACATTCATGTGCGGTTTTTTTGTGTGTGAGCCTATGCTTTTATTTCTCTTGAGTATATTTCTAGGAATGGAATGGCTGGATCGTATGGTAACTAGGTGATTAACCCCTTCATGCCCTTTTGAGCCGAGATAACCTGACGACACAACCTATATCCAGGCATGCCAGACATCAGCATTGGCCCTCACATGCTCTTGTTTTGCTTGGCTCCATGGTAGCCTCTCTGTTCTTCTTGCATTTATATTCTTCTTTATGTCTTCTCATAAATCCAGTGCTTAGAATACCACCCAAATGTTTGTCTCTAACCCAGACTGCTTCTCTGGACTCTGAATCTCTATATCCAAATGTTTGATACCAGATCTTTTTGAATGCTCTATAGGGACAGACTTCTCAGTCAATCTTATATTCTCCTCCCTTCCAACATGCTCCTTCTTCTGTATATTCTAAGTGGGGGAATGGCACATCCTAATAAGAAATCCAATAGCCATACTAGCCTCATTCTTTCCCTTAAACAGTCCATCACCAAACCCTATTGATTCAGTCTCCTACGCATCACGACTCTATCCCTCATTCTTACCCTCACTGTCATTGCTTTGGTTTAAGCTCTCAAGACTTCTCCATGCAGTAGCCTCTTAACATATCACTCTGTAGTTCATCCCCTTCCTCCTCTATCTGTTCTTCCTGGGGCTGCCAGAAGAGTTGCTCTAAACACAAATCATATGACTCCTCTGCTAAAATCTCTCAGTGTTTCCCCATAGTCTACAGCAATGCAAACTACTGGGCTTGGTGCACCAAACCGTTCATAACCTGACCCTGACAATCTCTCGAGCTTCTTTGATTAGTGCCATTCTGTGTCCAGACACACCAAAATCTGTCAAGGACCCACATGAGCTGCAGGTATTTTCACCTTCATGTCCTCACATCAGTTTCCTCTACCTAGACTGTCCTGGCCCTAAGCCTCTTTGTGGTCTGACAAAATTCCACTACAATTCTTTGTGGGGCAAACAAACATGTATCATAAAAAAAATCTTTTTGCTCTTTAGGACATCGTGAGCCTTTAGCAAGAATTTTCCATAATCGCAGTTTGCATTAGTTTGGTTCCCAAAGCATCTTGTACCTTCTTTCATCGTAGGTATTACTGGGCTATATTTTAAATAAATCCCTTTACTAGCCTGACTTCCTTATTTCACAGTTCTTTGAGGTATAAAGCCACATCTGTTTTGTCTTTGTCATCTCAACAGTCAGTACAATAGTAGGTACTGAATAATATGTTGAATGAATGCATGAATTCTACCTGCTCCAAATATTCTAAGAACCCTCAGATGACCTTTTCTTACACCTGCTTTCCTGCCATCTGCTCAGCTTGCTTTTCTTTCTGGTTCTCATGGTTATTCTTCATGTTTTGCCTCAGTTTGGCAAGAATGGCTGCTTAGACTGATCTCCAAAGGCCATGAGACTGGAACTCACTCTGTGACTTGTGAGGGCTCTGTGTGTGCCTAGCCTTCATGCTGCGATCTTATTATTCTATGTAGCCCTGCAGGTGATTCTCTTTGCGGATGGACATGATGGGAAACCAAACACTTGCCTCTGTAATGGCTATTACTTAATGGCCAAAGAAAAGTGCAAGTAGTTTTATAAGCTTTCTATGAGTTTCTTCTGATTCTCCCTTTAAACAGTTGAATTTATTAGTTAGACTTTTAAAAAGGAAGGGGAGTGGAATGATACAGGAATTCAAGCCCTGCGTACCTCTTTCCCCACACATAGTTGTAGAATCGCTTCTTAAACGTTTGCTTCATTGTAAGAAAAATAGCTTTTTATATAGTATCTCGCATTGGACTTCCAATTCCTCTCATTAAAATGAATATATTTGCAGTTTGGAGGAAGGATTAATAGGACCATCCTTTTGAATGTTAAGGCAGAAGAGGCTCTTGCTGTATATATGTAAAATGTGAACTATTGTATAAAAATAGAGCTGACATCTAGTTTCAAAAAGGTATTACTAGGATTTAATCAATCTAACAAAATATTTCAGTGTTTGTTTTTTTCTGTCAGTTGAGTTTTGATTGGTAGCTTTACAATTCCTTGTATTTGAATATTGATTAGCATGAAGTACAGAATAAAACAAGAAAAATTTTAGCTTTTTTTATATTTCATACAGTGTTCGGAATGGACAAAATAAACAATTACATTGGTGATTGTGTAATTCAGTGTTTATCATCAAAAAGCTGTATTTCCATGCTTTTTATCTCTGGGAAGTTTGTGGCTTAAAGACATTTGTAAAGATTTCAGACAACAAATGGAAAATCTATTTCATAAAGCAAAGAGAGATAACTATGGTATTGTGAGGGTTGGAAAGTAGTTACTCCACAGAATTGTTTTCAGTTTTAAATACAGTATTTTGAAGAAAGATGAATAGGTTTTCAAGCCTACCATTTCTCCCAGACATTGCCAATAAGGTCAAGTCTGGAAGAAATGCAAGCGAAAGTTATAAAGCAGTAACTTTCATAATGAGACTTTGTTTATTCCAGGAGATAAATGAGATTCACAAATGGATACAAAAGACATCTGCATTAAGTGTAATATGCTGAATGACTAGTTTGTAATTTGCTTCAGAGGTTTCTTTTCTGAACATCTGGAGTAATTCTCAACTCTGAAAATTCCTACAGGCTGTTTCAGAATTGTTTCCTTCATTACTTGTAAATATGTTTCTTGAGATTACCACCCAGATCATCTTAAACTTAGAAAAATCAAACAGAATCAGTTTTCTAACTCTTTTGGAAAAAATCCAACATTCCTCTAAGTTCTTTTTTTTGGGGGGGTGATATTATTATTATTATTAATTTATTGATTGATTTATGGTCGTGTTGGGTCTTTGTTTCTGTGCGAGGGCTTTCTCCAGTTGTGGCAAGCGGGGGCCACTCTTCATTAAGTTCTTTTTGTATACCTCTCCATCGTGGAAAAAGGGATAACTAGGAGAAGTTAGGGTTCAGAAGCACAGATTTATTGCATAGACCTGTGATCCACCCTTTACTGGTTATCACAGTGTGCAAACAGCAGCAGCAAGCATTCCAAAAACCAACGGAGTTGAATAAGGGTGAGGGGCAAAGAAGCAGCTTCTTCTGTTACTTTTGTTAATGATTGTCAAATGAAAGTCTGTAAATACAACTCGGGGTGTAGAAAGGTCAACACAGAGGTGACTTTTATAGCATAACATATGAATACAGAACACACTGGGAAGGATGTTTTATGAGGAAGGAGTCTTTTGACAGAAGGCATCCCTTAAATTTTATGTCTACTGTATAAAAAGAGATAAACTGAAAGTTCAAGTCATTTTCTAAGTTAAGACCAAAGCCTTATTGAAATGACACATTTTTTCTTTGCACTGGAGTTCACACAATGAGGCAGGGCTTTTGGAGAGTTGGGTTAGTGCTTTTCAAGTATATTGACAATAGCGAGAAATGTTTTGTTTAGCTTTTGAGTAGATTTTCTTTCTCTTTTTACGTGTTAGTGTTAAGTAGTATTTCCTATCTGTTGTATCAAAATGGAAATGGCTGTCAGTAACTCAGTTCTTAGCACCAGTGGTGTAAGTTTGATGTAGGAATATTGACTTAGATGAAACAACAACAGCAACTCTGACTCATTGTTGAAAATGATGATTGATTGCATATCAGACATGTAAGTAGTATACCATGAAATTTGAAGGCTGTTAAAAGTTACCTAACTAACTCCCTTCTTTCCCAGCCGATATTTCACAGCAATCTGAAGTCTAATATCCCCAACATGTATATACTTACTTGTTTGTTTGCTCTTTTATTTAACAAACATTCATATGGCACTTATTGTATATCAGGCACTGTCCTAAGTTCTTAAGAGAACCCGACGGGATAGATATTCTTATTATCCTTAATTTGCAGATGAGTAAATGGAGACAAAGTAGGGAACCATTATTCTTCCAAGACCATACACTGTAAGTGTCCAAACTCATGCAGCCCGACTCCAGAATCTGTTCCTTCAGCTACTGAGCTATATACTTCAACTTCTCCAAGCTAAGAGTTTATACATACAGGTTAGTTTTTAATGATGAAACTGCCATAGTGAAGAGGGACAAAGGTCTTGTAAAGAGCTGACTGGTTTTCCCAGAGGGGAACTGAGACCTAGATATATTTACCAGAGGGAAGGAGGGGCAGAAAGGTTTAAAAACCAGGATGTAAGTGGAGCGAGAAGGCTTCAGAAAGGTTCTAGGTATATCTGGGAAAGGGAATTGTGAGAAGTAAGGTGGGCGCCCACATGGGCTTCTGAACAGACTTGACCATTTTGTAACATCAACCAGGTCTGGCCATCCTCATCAACCTGTTGTTCAGTCTGCTTTGTTTCCTTCATGACTGTTGTTGTTCTCCTCTCCCTCCTCCCCTCTCTCCCTCAACCCCTCCTTCCTCTCCTCATCTGGTCTTTGCCATCCTTCTGCACTAATGCCAGGATCATACATTCTATGTAGCTATCTAAGATTTTTTGTTCATTGACCTCAAAGCTCTCATATGAAGCAGCTCAGTGTGATCCGTGGTCCATGGGTAAATTCTGGCCCACTTTGGTATGTGCGTTTGTGTTCATTCACATTGTGCTGTATTTGTGTTTTTGATTGAGTTAGTGGCTATATCAGCCAGGATAAGCAATTTACAGCAAACACACGCGCGCACACGCATGCATACACACACCACCTCAGCAGTTTAAAATAACACAATTTTCTCTCTCACTCATGTGGCACATACATCATGACAACTGCACTGAATTGTCTTCACTCTGGACCTACTTCGATGAAGCAGCCACTATCTGGAATATTAATAGTTGCCAGAGCAGAGTGAAAAGAACCTTGGAAGGTCATACATCCACAATTAAAATCTGATTTACAGGTCACTGGGCAGAGCTACTCACATGGTCCCATCTAGTCAGGAGGAGGCTAGGCAGTCCAGTTCTACTGTGTGCCCAGAAGGCTGAAAACCCCACGACTCCTATAGTTGTAGACGTTTAAATTCAGAGAGTTCACATAATGATTGGACATTTTAAGAAAAATCAGAATTTGACAACATTGCTCCCTAATCCCTGCTAGGAAGTAGTTGGTTAGAGCTAAAATAGCAGATGTCCCCTTGATGTAAGTTTTGTGGCAAGTCTCCCATTTACCAAATCCCCTAATTTCCCTTGCTTAGGTGCCTGTAACAACATTTACTGTTCTTGCACTGCTCATTTTCTTATAGAAGGTTTATAAGAGAAGTATTTGTAGCCACATCTATCAAAAGTAAAAATAATAAAAGAGAAAAAAAGAAACCAGGTTTCAAGATGAATGGAATTGTTTCGTCATTCTTGTTGTTTTTGTTTTGTTTTTTTCCCCTTTGGAAGCTAAAAAAAAATGTTTCTGGTTGCTTAATATTATTTATTTTGAAAAAAAAGTTGGTCAAAATTTATTTGATTTTTCCCTTGAGGACTCCATTAGTCTAAATAAATCTAGGATGGGGTACATGTGGATTAATTTATTTTTTTCTTAAAATATCTTTTAAAGTTTCACTTTGGACTTAGGTTTAAAAATATTATTCAATACGTATGTTTTTTGCAAACATGAGGTGACAGTAGTTCAGATTTGAAAACAACAATAGCCCAGGTGGAATCTAAAATAAACTGTGTATGATGTCATGCTTTTTTCCTCCTGCTATTTTAGATGTTTAAGAATATCTTATTTTCTTTAAAAAAATTCTCCAGGAAAATTAATTTACCTTCATATACATCTTCATCTTGACAGCAGTAGGGAAAGAGTTGAAGTTAATTGATATTTACTTGCCAGGTAAAACAATTATTAATGTAAATAGACTGAATGTGAATTTTGTTTAAAAAAAATTGGTCAACCTAATGTTTTTGAAGTTTAGATGAATCATTTTTGGGATTTTTGAATGCATAGTTGAAAGAAAGATGATCATTTTGGGGATTTTTGAATGCATAGTTGAAAGAAAGATTAAGTCAAACCATAATCTTTGTTTACCATTTCATATCAGAAGATGATCAAGTCTAAATGACCTGCATTTCAGGAATTGGTTCAAAGAGTCTAAAAACTGGTATTTCATTTACCACTATGGTGAGAAGACCTCTACATATTGCAGAGAACAAATTTTTTTTTTAACTTTCTACTATTAAATTGGGATGAAATATGCTATTTTACTCTGAATATGAAGTGTCACACTTTAAAGTATATTAAAATTTAGATGGTTCAATACATATCGCCAAATCATATGAATGGTCACGGATAGCTGAGTGAATAATTTTGAGGGATGACAACTCAATGTGTTATTCCTTTCAAATGAAAGCTGTAAAAACTCACTCTGCCTAGTCTACTTTTAGAAGTTAATATAAGTTCAATCTCATTTCGTGTTTCAATTGTACCTGAATTTAAAATGCCAGGTTTCATCCATCTCTTATGGTAACTCTCAAGTCTAACCATTTCCCAAAATATTTTCTGAAGTGCATATAAAAGCCTATAGGAAAAAAGAAACCTTATGGTATATTGGCTCTTGTGCAGGTTAATCAAAGTATGGATAGTTACAAAGACTCTCCTTAAAACAAGGTTATTAACATTTTGAATGAAAGTACATCTCACAGTGAAGTGTGATAGGCTCCATTTCTCTTTTTCTAAAAGACTAGAGTTGAAGTCACAGCATATTCAGGGAAATATAAGTTATCCATTGTTTCTGGAGGGGAGGGAATTTTGGGATTTGTGTCCTAAGGCAAAAGAAACAAAAGCAAAACTAAACAAATGTGGCCTAATTAAACTTAAAACCTTTTGCACAGCAAAGGAAACCATCAACAAAATGAAAAGACAACCTTCAGAATGGGAGCAAATATTTGCAAATGATAAGATTGAGAAGGGGCTAGTATCCACAATATATAAACAGCTCATACAACTCAATATCAAAAAAACCCCACAACCCAATCAAAAAATGGGCAGAAGACCTGAATAGACCTTTTTCTAACAAAGACATACGATGGCTAACAGGCACATGAAAGGATGCCCAGCATCACTAATTATTAGAGAAATGCAAATCAAAACAACCATGAGATATCACATCATACCTGTCAGAAAGGCTATTATCAGAAATTATACAAATAACAAATGTTGACGAGGATGTAGAGAAAAGGGAATCCTTGTACACTGTTGGTCATAACGTAAATTAGTGCAGCCACTATGGAAAACAGTATGGAGCTTCCTCAAAAAGCTAAAAATAGAACTACCATATGATCCAGCAATTCCAATCCTGGGTATATATCTGGGAAAAATGAAAACACTACTTTGAGAAGATATATGCACCTCAGTGTTCATAGCAGCACAATTTACAATAGCCAAGACATGGAAGCAACCCAAGTGCCCATCAACAGACAAATGGATAAAGAAGATGTGGTTATGTACATACTACTCAGTGCATTAAAAGAATGAAATTCTGCCATTTGCAGCAAGGTGGATGGATCTAGAGAATATTATGCTTAGTGAAATAAATCAGACAGATGAAGACAAATACTGTATGATATCGCTTACATGTGGAATCTAAGAAGTAAAACAAACTAATTTATATAACAAAACTGAAACAGACTCAGAGATAGAGAAAACAGACTAGTGGTTACCAGAGGGGAAAGGGAAGGGAGGAGGGCAAGATAGGGGTGTGGGATTAATAGATACAAACTACTATGTATAAAATAGAAAAGCAACAAGGTATTATATAGCACAGGGAATTATAGCCATTATCTTGTAATAACTTTTAACGGAGTACAATCTGTAAAAATACTGAGTCACCATGCTATACACCTGAAACTAATATACTATTGCAAATCAACTATACTTCAATTAAAAAAATAATGAAGTATAGCAGAAAGGCAAAAAGAAAGGTGGTTATTATGAATAAAAAAAGAGACATCTCTCACCCCTATCGTTCAGGAAATTACAAGGGATTTACGAACTCTGCCAGGAACTGGGAGTGAAGACCGAATACATATTTTTTATTACATCACAATATCACAGTTACTTACCATCTTGGCATATTAAGGATAGTTTTATCACAATATGGAGAAATCCCTAGGCAACTATTTGTTTCCTGTTGTTTTTCCCACATATTTATTATCATCCATAATACCCTATGTACTATATTTTTGCTAGGTACTTGTCTTTTTCTTCACTGAATTTTAATTTCAGCATTTAAATCCCTTTGTTGAATTTCTTGTCATATATAGTCTTACTAGTTTTGTGAAGTGCGTATAATCTCTTGATAGGAACACACCCATCATTACCTGAAACATGGTCTGAAAAATGTTGAATCTTTCTTTTTACAGTTTTTTCTTACTTTTCCCCTGAGACCTTTGAACTTTATTTTCCTGAATTTTGAAACTTTTATAAATTTCATGTTATACACAGCTATTTAATATCCTGTACAACGGTGTTAGCATTTTTTCCCAAATTCTCAATCTTTCCAGTTATTTGTAACTGAGAATGGGTGAGATCCTCCTCCTCCAAGTTGTTCTTTTTAGGGATGTGTGTGCTGCCCTTCATAACATCCAACTGTATAGTTTATTTGAGCGTTTTATCACTCCTCTTCCACAATTCAGTTTAAGAGATTTTACTGAATGTCCACTTTATGATCTCATGTCTCTGAATGTTATGTAGCTTTTGCAATCAGAACACAGTAGAATTACCATAGGAATTCACATATTTAAAAGATGCTTTCCAGCATGTAAAAGTGTCAGTGTACTTTCATTGCACACGTAGTTAAAACATGTGTGTTGTGGATTTGAGCAAAGACCTTTCACCTCAGAATCAGATTATCTGATTATTAAAACACCCTCACATCTCAAATCCCCAGTTCTCTTATAATGTCATGACCTTTAACTGGAAGAAGACATGCAAATACCACTTGTTCTCACAAATACTTAAGCCATTAGAGGAGCATTTTAGATTTCTCTAGGCTTTTCCACTTATTCTCAGAGGATTACCTGAATTGATGAGCATCTGATGGGTTTCATACACTTGGTCAGGCAGAGAACAAACCTCTCTATTAGCTGTCAAATCTATAATAATGTGTGGTGCCTTCCCTGTATTTAGCAGCCATTCACTAAATCATCACCCACAATTCTCTTCATCTGCTGGCACCTTAAAGTTGTGTGGCATATCGAATGCTGCGGCTTAATCAAAAAGGTCAGTGGCAACCTTCTTTGAAAAAGGCCAAAGTCTTAGACCTGTAACTTCAGAACTCCAGGAATATAAAGTAGTGGCCTTCAACCTTGGCCATACATGGAGAGCTTTAAAAAAGTGCTGGTGCCTGGGATCTATTCCCAGATATTCTGGAGTGAAAATTTGGGAGCATCCAACGTGTAAAAAGCTTCCCAGGTGATTTTAATGTACGGCCAACACTGAGAAACACCGAGGTAACTTAGTGCTTCTCAAACCTTAGCGTGATTACAAATCATCTGGAGATCTTGTTAAGATGCAGATTCCTACTCAGGAGGTCTTTAAGTGAGAGCATTACTTAACGAGTCTGCATTCCTAACAAGCTGCCAGAGGAAGTTGACGCTGCTGATTCAGGACCACACTGTGAGTAACAGGCATGTAGAATTTCTCTCTCTTTTCCTTCTTTGTCATATTTTTTCCACTCTCCAGAATTTTGGTGCCAGTTTTAACCCTATACTGCTCTCCTAGAATCTTTTTCTTTCCTACTTTGTGGGTTGCTGCTCACAGGTTTTTCTAAGAACTTGTTCATTTCTAATAAACCAGGGCATAGAGAGGCATTCCTCGACCCTTGTGCCTTCTTTTCTAGCAGGGAGGCCAACTTGCATTTATAGTGCACATAATTGGTGAGTGCCTTAGGCCGGGAGATAAATATAACTCTGGTCACTGGAAGGTTTCCTTCAGTGGCCCTGTCTGCCAGGTCTAGTGTTGAAAAACTACCTTTTATAACTCCCCTGGGATTCCTTTTTGTTAACTTCTAGGAAAAACTGCATCCAAGTGATCCAGGCTACTTTCTTCCCCTGTAGCTAACCTCTGCTTAATTGCTCGTTGTTGATAATTAGCGCTAATTTACCCCAGCTGTCTTGAACTTAGAAAGCGGTATTCCAGTATTCTGTGTTAAAACTCATAGTATTTTCTACCTCTTTTGCTCCATCTGACCCTCCAAGATCCAACGCTCAGATCTCTGAATTATGTTGAATGGTGGTTCTCAAATTTTACTGTAAATGGTATAACCTGGGCTGGCTGATTAATAACAATGATTCCTGGCTCCATTTTCAAAGATTCTAATTTGGTAAATCTAAAGTAGGCCCAGGTATTTACATCTTTAGTAATTGGCTGCTAGGGTGACTTTTAGTTGGTGATCCAACCTTCGAGAAACACTGTTTTTGACCCGGCTTCTTAAGCTTTAATGTATATTCAAATTACTTAGGGGTTTTGTTACCACACAGAACAGATTCTGGTTTAGCAGTTTTGGGGTGGGATATTTCTAACAAGACTTTAGGTCCTAGAAGCCACAATATCTTAAAGAGTAATGTTTCAGATCATATATTTCATATCATACTATTCATACTTATAAGTATACACTACCTTTAATATAATGTACTGTATGTTTAAAACCTTAACTGTATGGTTAAAACATAAGCTTTTTAAGGGCAAAAATCTCAAATCATAGAATACCAAACTTAGAAGAGACCTTCTAGATAACTAATCCAGAGATATTTTGCCCAGTTTCAACCCAAGGATCCAAATCTTCAGCTGTGTTTAAAGGAAACATTACATTTGAATGTCTGTCTGTATTTACTTTTTTATTCAAACAGAAAGTCACAAAAATTACAATCATCCTCATCAGGTCACTCAGTCCCATGTAATTAATTTTTTTTCATCTTGATCTTTTGTTTGCACTTTTATGAATTCATCAGTTTTCCATTAGAGTTCTGAAAATGCTTATTCATTCAGTTCAGCAGTACAATCAGTTACCAGAAACCTGTACTTGTCAGAGTCTTTTCCATGAATTCCTTGAAGATGAAACCCTTTTATAGGAACATTTTTGCAAAAGCAACAGAGTACACCCAGAACTGTCTGTAAATGACAAAAGACTTAAAAATGACCACGGTTAAAGATTTGATTAAAGTTCATAATAATGCAATTGACAAGGAAATTTAGTTCTGAGATATACACTTTAAAGTAATAACTAGAATTATGACTTATAACATTACACCAGAACATATAAGATTTTTAGAAATTTCATGTAACGCCTGAAACATTTATATTAACATATTTCCATACAAATAACCCAAAGAAAGGTTAGTATTAGTTGTGTTTTTTTTGTTTGTTTGTTTTTATACTGCAGGTTCTTATTAGTCATCAACTTTATACACATCAGTGTATACATGTCAATCCCAATCACCCAATTCAGCACATCACCATCCGACCCCACTGCGGTTTTCCCCCCTTGGTGTCCATACATTTGTTCTCTACATCTGTGTCTCAACTTCTGCCCTGCAAACCGGTTGATCTGTACCATTTTTCTAGGTTCCAAATACATGTGTTAATATATGATATTTGTTTTTCTCTTTCTAACTTACTTCATTCTGTAGGACAGTCTTTAGATCCATCCATGTCTCAACAAATGACTCAATTTCATTCCTTTTTATGGCTGAATAATACTCCATTGTATATATGTACCACAACTGCTTTATCCATTCATCTGTTGATGGGCATTTAGGTTGCTTCCATGACCTGGCTATTGTAAATAGTGCTGCAGTGAACATTGGGGTGCATGTGTCTTTTTGAATTATGGTTTTCTCTGGGTATATGCCCAGCAGTGGGATTGCTGGATCATATGGTAATTCTATTTTTAGTTTTTTAAGGAACCTCCAACTGTTCTTCATAGTGGCTGTATCAATTTACATTCCCACCAACAGTGCAAGAGGGTTCCCTTTTCTCCACACCCTCTCCAGCATTTGTTGTTTGTAGATTTTCTGATGATGCCCATTCTAACTGGTGTGAGATGATACCTCATTGTAGTTTTGATTTGCATTTCTCTAATAACTAGTGATGTTGAGCAGCTTTTCATGTGCTTCTTGGCCATCTGTATGTCTTCTTTGGAGAAATGTCTATTTAGGTCTTCTGCCCATTTTTGGATTGGGTTGTTTGTTTCTTTAATATTGAGCTGCATGAATTGTTATATATTTTGCAGATTAATCCTTTGTCTGTTGATTCATTTGCAAACATCTTTTCCCATTCTGAGGTTGTCTTTTCGTCTTGTTTATGGTTTCCTTTGCTGTGCAAAAGCTTAGAAGTTTCATTAGGTCCCATTTGTTTATTTTCGTTTTTATTTCCATTACTCTAGGAGGTGGATCAAAAAAGATCTTGCTGTGATTTATGTCAAAGAGTGTTCTGCCTATGTTTTCCTCTAAGAGTTTTATAGTGTCTGGTCTTACATTTAGGTCTCAAATCCATTTTGAATTTATTTTTGTGTATGGTGTTAGGGAGTCTTCTAATTTCATTCTTTTACATGTAGGTGTCCAGTTTTCCCAGCACCACTTACTGAAGAGACTGTCTTTTCTCCATTGTATATCTTTGCCTCCTTTGTCATAGATTAGTTGACCATAGGTGTGTGGGTTTATCTCTGGGCTTTCTATCTTGTTCCATTGATCTATGTTTCTGTTTTTGTGCCAGTACCATATTGTCTTGATTACTGTAGCTTTATAGTATAGTCTGAAGTCAGGGACCCTGATTCCTCCAGCTCCGTTATTTTCCTTCAAGACTGCTTTGGCTATTCACGTTATTTTGTGTCTGCATACAAATTTTAAGATGATTTGTTCTAGTTCTGTAAAAACTGCCATTGGTAATTTGATAGAGATTGCATTGAAACTGTAGATTGCTTTGGGTAGTATAGTCATTTTCACAATATTGATTCTTCCAGTCCAAGAACATGGTATATCTCTCCATCTGTTGGTATCATATTTAATTTCTTTCATCAGTGTCTTATAGTTTTCTGCATACAGGTCTTTTGTCTCCCTAGGTAGGTTTATTCCTAGGTATTTTATTCTTTTAGTTGCAGTGGTAAATGGGAGTGTTTCCTTAATTTCTCTTTCAGACTTTTCATCATTAGTGTATAGGAATGCAAGAGATTTCTGTGCATTAATTTTGTATCCTGCAACTGTACGATATTCATTGATTAGCTCTAGTAGTTTTCTGGTGGCATTTTTAGGATTCTCTATGTATAGTGTCATGTCATCTGCAAACAGTGACAGTTTTACTTCTTCTTTTCCAATTTGTATTCCTTTTATTTCTTTTTCTTCTCTGATTGCCATGGCTAGGACTTCCAAAACTATGTTGAATAATAGTGGTGAGAGTGGACATCCTTGTCTCGTTCCTGAACTTAGAGGAAATGCTTTCAGTTTTTCACCATTGAGAATGATGTTTGCTGTGGGTTTGTTGTATATGGCCCTTATTATGCTGAGGTAGGTTCCCTCTATGCCCACTTTCTGGAGAGTTTTTATCATAAATGGGTGTTGAATTTTGTCAAAAGCTTTTTCTGAGATGATCATATGGTTTTTATTCTTCAATTTGTTAATATGGTGTATCACATTGATTGATTTGCATACATTGAAGAATCCTTGCATCCCTGGGATAAATCCCAGTTGATCATGGTGTATGATCCTTTTAATGTGTTGTTAGATTCTTTTTGCTAGTATTTTGTTGAGGATTTTTGCATCTATATTCATCAGTGATATTGGTCTGTAATTTTCTTTTTTTTGTAGTATCTTTCTCTGGTTTTGGTATCAGGGTGATGGTGGCCTCGTAGAATGAGTTCAGGAGTGTACCTTCCTCTGCAATTTTTTGGAAGAGTTTGAGAAGGATGGGTGTTAGCTCTTCTCCAAATGTTTGATAGAATTCACCTGTGAAGCCATCTGGTCCTGGGCTTTTGTTTGTTGGAAGATTTTTAATCACAGTTTCAATTTCATTACTTGTGATTGGTCTGTTCATATTTTCTGTTTCTCCCTGGTTCAGTCTTGGAAGTTTGTCCTTTTCTAAGAATTTGTCCATTTCTTCCAGGTTGTCCATTTTATTGGCATAGAGTTGCTTGCAGTAGACTCTTAGGATGCTTTGTATTTCTGCAGTGTCTGTTGTAACTTCTCCTTTTTCAGTTCTAATTTTATTGATTTGAGTCCTCTCCCTCTTTTTCTTGACGAGTCTGGCTAATGGTTTATCAATTTTGTTTATCTTCTCAAAGAACCAGCTTTTAGTTTTATTGATGTTTGCTATTGTTTTCTTTGTTTCTGTTTCATTGATTTCTGCTCTGATCTTTATGATTTCTTTCCTTCTGCTAACTTTGGGTTTTGTTTGTTCTTCTTTCTCTAGTTCCTTTAGGTGTAAGGTTAGATTGTTTACTTGAGATTTTTCTTGTTTCTTGAGGTAGGCTTGTATAGCTATAAACTTCTCTCTTAGAACTGCTTTTGCTGTATCCCATAGGTTTTGGATTGTCGTGTTTTCATTGTCATTTCTCTCTAGGTATTTTTTGATTTCCTCTTTGATTTCTTCAGTGATCTCTTGGTTATTTAGTAATGTATTGTTTAGCCTCCATGTGTTTGTGTTTTTTACAATTTTTTCCCCTGTAATTCATTTCTCATCTCATGGCATTGTGGTCAGAAAAGACGCTTGATATGATTTAAATTTTCTTGAATTTACTGAGGCTTGATTTGTGACCCAAGTTGTGATCTATCCTGGAGAATGTGCCGTGCACACTTGAGAAGAAAATGTAATCTGCTGTTTTTGAATGGAACATCCTATAAATATCGATTAAATCTATCTGGTCTGTTGTGTCATTTAAAACTTCTGTTTCCTTATTTATTTTCATTTAGGATGATCTGTCCATTGGTGTAAGTGAGGTGTTAAAGTCACCCACTATTATTGTGTTACTGTCGATTTCCCATTTTGTAGCTGTTAGCAGTTGCCTTATGTATTGAGGTGCTCCTGTGTTGGGTGCATACACATTTATAATTGTTATATCTTCTACTTGGATTGATCCCTTGATCATTATGTAGTGTCCTTCCTTGTCTCTTGTAACATTCTTTATTTTAAAGTCTATTTTATCTTATATGAGTATAGCTACTCCAGCTTTCTTTTGATTTCCATTTGCCTGGGGTATCTTTTTCCATCCCCTCACTTTCAGTCTGTATGTGTCTCTAGGTCTGAAGTGGGTATCTTGTAGACAGCATATATATGGGCCTTGTTTCTGTATCCATTCAGGAAGCCTTTGTCTTTTGGTTGGAGCATTTAATCCATTCACGTTTAAGGTAATTATCAATATGTTTGTTCCTGTGACCAATTTCTTAATTGTTTTGGGTTTGTTTTTGTAGTTCCTTTTCTTGTGTTGTGTTTCCCACTTAGAGAAGTTCCTTTAGCATTTGTTGTAGAGCTGGTTTGGTGTTTCTGAATTCCCTTAGCTTTTGCTTGTCTGTAAAGGTTTTGATTTCTTCATCGAACCTGAATGAGTTCCTTGCTGGGTAGAGTAATCTTGGTTGTAGGTTCTTCCCTTTCATTACTTTAAATTTCTCATGCCACTCCCTTCTGGCTTGTAGAGTTTCTGCTGAGAAATCAGCTGTTAAGCTTATGGGAGTTCCCTTGTATGTTATTTGTCGTTTTTCCCTTGCTGCTTTCAATAATTTTTCTTTGTCGTTAATTTTTGCCAATTTAATTACTATTTGTCTCAGCACATTTCTCCTTGGGTTTATCCTGTATGGGACTCGCTGTGCTTCCTGGATTTGGGTGGCTATTTCCTTTCCCACGTTAAGGAAGTTTTTGACTATAATCTCTTCAAATATTTTCTCAGATCCTTTCTCTCTCTCTTCTCCTTCTGGGACCCCTACAATGCAAATGTTGTTGCATTTAATGTTGTCCTAGAGGTCTCTTAGGCTGTCTTCATTTCGTTTCATTCTTTTTTCTTTATTTTGTTCCACAGCAGTGAATTCCACCTTTCTGTCTTCCAGGTCACTTATCCGTTCTTCTGCCTCAGTTATTCTGATATTGATTCCTTCTAGTGTAGTTTTCATTTCAGTTATTGTATTGTTCGTCTCTGTTTAGTTGTTTTTTTTTTGTTTGTTTGTTTTTTTTTTCGGTATGCGGGCCTCTCACTGTTGTAACCTCTCCCATTGCAGAGCACAGGCTCTGGATGCACAGGCTCAGCAGCCATGGCTCACGGGCCCAGCCGCTCCGCGGCATGTGGGATCTTCCTGGACCGGGGCACGAACCCGTGTCCCCTGCATCGGCAGGCAGACTCTCAACCACTGTGCCACCAGGGAAGCCCCTGTTTGGTTGTTCTTTAATTCTTCTAGATCTTTGTTAAACATTTCTTGCATCTTCTCGATCTTTGCCTCCATTGTTTTTCTGAGGTCCTGGGTCATCTTCACTATCATTATTCTGAATTCTTTTTCTGGAAGGTGTCCTATCTCCACTTCAGTTAGTTGTTTTTCTGGGGTTTTATCTTGTTCCTTCATCTTATACATAGCCCTCTGCCTTTTCATCTTGTCTATCTTTCTTTGAATGTGGTTTTTGTTCCACAGTCTGAAGGATTGTAGTTCTTGCTTCTGCTGTCTGCCCTCTGGTGGATGAGGCTAAGAGGCTTGATGGGAGGGACTGGTGGTGGGTAGCGCTGACTGTTGCTCTGGTGGGCAGAGCTCAGTAAAAGTTTAATCCACTTGACTGCTGATGGGTGGGGCTGGGTTCCCTCTCTGTTGGTTGTTTGGCCTGAGTCAACCCAACACTGGAGCCTACCTGGGCTCTTTGCTGGGGCTAAAGGCAGAATCTGGGAGGGCTCACACCAAGGAGTACTTCCCAGAACTTCTGTTGCCAGTGTCCTTGTCCCCTCGGTGAACCACAGCCACCTCCTGCCTCTGCAGGGGACCCTTCAACACTAGCAGGTAGGTGTGGTTCAGTCTCCCCTGGGGTCACTGCTCCTTCCCCTGGGTCCCGATGCACACACTATTTTGTGTGTGCCCTCCAAGAGTGGAGTCTCTGTTTCCCCCAGTCCTGTCGAAGTCCTGCAGTCAGTTCCCACTAGGCTTCGAAGTCTGATTCTCTAAGAATTCCTCCTCCCATTGCCGGACCCCCAGGTTGGGAAGCCTGATGTGGGGCTCAGAACCTTCACTCCAGTGCGTGGACTTCTGTGGTATAAGTGTTCTCCAGTCTGTGAGTCATCCACCCACCAGTTATGGGATTTGATTTTACTGTGATTGCGCCCCTCCTACCATCTCATTGTGGCTTCTCCTTTGCCTGTGGATGTGGGGTATCTTTTTTGGTGAGTTCCAGTGTCTTCCTGTCGATGATTGTCCAGCAGCCGGTTGTGATTCTGGTGTTCTCACAAGAGGGAGTGAGAGTACATCCTTCTACTCTGCCATCTTGGTTCCTCTCTGAATGTCTTTTTAAAATATCTGATTTTCTAGTTTTTTCTCAGATTCCACGTAGCCTCTGAAGACCTTTGTGTTTGACAGTCTGTGAAAATCTATTTACTTCACCTGAGATTCAAGAAGAGAAGGTTCTTGGTCAATATCACACTGTTAAGTGTTGAAGAACAGAAAATGGGCTTAAACGTGTCACAAGCCAGGGCACATAGTGGCCACACAATGCTTGTTTGTTTATTGCTTATATAAAATCTGCATCAGAGTGATGATTTTTAAGTTTTTTGGGGCTTATAGCTCTTATATAAAGAACATGGTCCTGGTTTTGCTTTAGTATTAAAACCTCAAAAGTTATATTAAAAAAACTGTCCTGGATTCATTGTTGATGGATATAAGGTTAGTCTTTGCCTTTTTCTTGCTTTAGTAGCTTTAGCATAAGACTGATCTATCTAAAGCATCAATAAAATGGCATTTCTCATGTTGAAAAGAAGCCTCGGCTTTTCAAAACATCCTTTGCAAGTAAGATAAAATTCTTTTCCATCATCTCCTGAGGAATTTATTAGAGTGAAGAAAAATAAAAGATTTTTATTTGAGAGGAAAACTGAATCTAAAAGCCTGGTATGGACTGAGCAGACACTTTGGAGCTGGATAAGGCAGAATATAATCAAGATCCTGCCACTTGGCCGTGTGACAGGCCCTAAACAACTTATTTTAGCACTTCTGAACTGATTTTCCCATCTGTGAAATGGGCATGATAATAACTACCTGCAGAACTGTATATAATTAGAAAACATGATAAAAAGATCTATAACATAATTCATAATAAATAGTAATCATTATTTTTCTCCCTAGATTTGTTTTCTTACATATTATTGCTACTATAAATTCTCATTATTTTCACATATTTGCTCTGAGTCAAACATATAGTATATTTAGTCTATTAAGTCCTGGAAATTTTACACAGATGACTTTAAAGACAGAAATATAGTTGGAGGACTGTGGTGAAAACATTCAAAATTATATATTATTACATAAAGTTTTTAATAAAAGCTAGTCAGATATTCAGAATACAGTTTATGAGAGAGGCAAGGTGATAACATTGTACTGAATTATAAAATGGAAGATTGTTAGCTTTTAATACAATGATAATTTACTAGGATAAATAATTTCTCTATAGCATTTGCTATAAACTGAATACTGTTCTTCTTTTTGAGGACCTTTTTGAGAAGTGGAAACCCACTAGTTTATAGTGGAGAGTTTTCTTATTTTCTTGTGCCCTTGGAAAAATAATTTAATTCCCTTATGCCCATTTTTTTTTAAACCCAGAAATTCTCAACTAGGGACAAATTTGCTCCCCTTATTCCCAAAGGGGCCATTTGGCAATGTCTGGAGACATTTTTGGTTGCCATGACTGGAGGGGAATGCTACTGGCCTCTAGTGGGTAGAGGCCAGGGATGCTGTTCAACATCCTACCAGGCACAGGACAAACTCCCAACAGTAAATATTGGCTCAAAAGGTCAATAGTGCTGAGATTGAAAACCCCTGTTTTAATGTATAGATTGATTAAAGTAAATGGTACAGTATAAAAAATCTGTGGGTCTAAACCACGCTTTCTCAATGGGGGCAATATGGTTTTTAAGGGAACAAACGTTGGTTCTTGGTGGGCAAAAAACATTTTAGATGTTACCGTGAATTATGGCCCTCTGAAGCTCAATCCTACTCAACAACATAAAAAGATATATATATATATATATATATATATATATAATATATCTGTGATGTTAACGTTTCATAGGGGTGGGGATGGCATAGTCAGAAAAAAATATCTAAATAGGCTCCTTAGAGGGTGATATTGAAAAAAAAGGTTGAGCAACATTTCTCAAACAGATGACCCTGGACAGGTCATTTCAGCTCTTTGTGCCTTAGTTCCCCATGTGTACTTTAGCTCATAGGGTTATTTTGATGGTTAACGTAATATTAAGCGCCATTTATTTATTGAGTACCTGCCATGTGTTAGTCTAGACACCCTCCTTATATTGGGAGTAACTGACACAACAGCCCTGTAAGATAGGTATCACTATCTCCCTTTTCAAGATGAAGAAACTGAGGCTTGTGTAGAATACTTACGGGTCCAAAACAAGCAAATAGAGAGGACAACATGTGATTTTGTATCTGACTTCAAAACCTTGTCTCTTTCTCACTCTATAACAGGTGTTATGGCAACATTGCAAGTAATAAAATAAGCACATGTGTAGGATTTTTCTCTGGGGAAGTAAACATTATGGTTAACACTTGTGGCTTTTTAAAATTACACCCAGCCTCAGGAAACATGTCCTTTCTTCCTTTCAAGGTTTACCTTCCATCTCTCTTCTTGATGCCAGCATTTCTGTCTCCTCTGGGACCTAGAAAAACTGCCAACATTTTTTTCTCTCTCCTTTGCCTGCATTTTTCACTCTGTCACTTTGCTGGCTCAATATCTACTGCCTGTAACTTGCTCAAGTCTTTTGAATCTTACAAAACCCTTCCTCAAACCCATGACTCACTGAAGATACCGCCTTATTCCACTCTTTTCCTTTCCAGGCATCCTCTTTATAAGACTCATGTACAATGTCTGCCTTTACTTCCTTAGCCTCTGTTTGCTCTTCAACATCCCCGAATACTGCTTCCACTCCTAAGTACCAGATCTCATTGGACTTGACTTGTTTCTGGTGTCTATACTGTGGACCCTCTCTTTTACTTGAAACTCCATACTCTCTTAGTTCCTGAGACATGCTTCTTTCCTGGTATTTCTCCTACTTTTCTGACCATTACTTGTCAGCCTCTTATGCCCATACAGAAGGGAAGGTAGTCCACAGGGCTTTGCCTTGGCCGTCTTCTCGCCTCACTGCTTATTGTCTCACTGCTCTCCTTGTGGTCCAGTCTCATAAATCTGAATCTCCAGCCAGATAACACTGGTGAGTTTGCAACCCATGTAGTATTATCCTGTTACGCGCCGAATATCTGTCTCCACAGGGGGTCCCCAGGCTCCCCAGATTCATCTTCTCTGAAACTAGACTTTTCCTTCCCCTCCCCCTGCACGTTTACTTCTCTACTGATAATTTTTATCTTGGTATTGACACCACACCACCATTGAGGCAGTCACCCGAGATAACACGTGTACCAGGTGTAGTCCAACACAGGGCAGCCGCTAAGTAAATTGTAGTTATTATGAATTTAATCCTCACACAATGCTGTAAGTACTATTATTATTGCCATTTTATATATGAGAAATTGAGGCACAAAGTGGGCAGGTCACTCTTGCTTTCTGCATTTCTCTAACAACAGCCAATTAGTAAGCAAGTTCTTTTCATTCTGCAGCATTTTCCCATCTCCTGCTGCCCGTGTTCAGGTTCATTTCTCAGTGACCTATGGTAATAACCTTCAAGGGATGTTTCTCTCTGTGGTGCTGTCCCACTCTCATCAATCCATCTACACTCTGGTGAGGTCAGAGGGAGTGATCTTTCTTAAAAAATTAACCTGTTCATGGTACTACTTTTCTTAAAACCCTTTGATGGCTTTTATTTCTTGCACTTCAATCCAAACATCATATCATATTATGTTGGGCCCTCCTGAGCTAGCATGTCCTGGCTTCATCTCTCCCCATTCCCCTGCTTTAGAACTCATGCCCAGACTGCACGGAATAATGAAGTAATTCTCAAATGCATTATGCTGTTTCACATTTCCAAGACGTTATTCACACTGCTTCCTCTATTCAAAATGCCCTTTTCTTCTTTGTCTTCCTGAAGAACTCCTACTCATCCCCTATGGCTGACATAAAATGTCAAGGACTTTAGGAAGCATTTCTATCTGAAATCTCAAGGGCACCTGAGCATATTTACTCCCAATGAACTGTGCGTGTCCATTTAGCCTCGTGTTTTTAACAGTGAAGTTGTCCTAATGTGGGTAGCAGTTTGGTTCAGAGGTTGGACTCTGGGTTTGAACCCTTAGTCCAAATCTAGGCTAGGCAAATCTCCCTTCCCTTTCTCTATGTCTACAAAATGGAAATCAAATAGGGCCACTTAGGCTTGTTTAGAGTATTAAGTGAGATAATCACAGAAAGTTTTTGGCACCTTAGGTCATGTACCTTTCCTACTCTCAACCTTCGTATGGGTTCCTGTAATATTTAGCATAGAATGTAAACTATTGTTATATTTTGCTATCTAAGTAGATTCAGTTCTGATTTGAGAGAGAGAGAGAGTTTGGAAAGCGAGGGATACCTGTACTTACGGTTGCCTTTACAGTCTTGCAGGACTCAGCCATTGGCTCCCTTTTCAACTAGATTTCTTACAGCTCTTCCTTTGCTCTCTCACTCTACCTGTTGCCAAATCTTGATTCCCTGTCCACTGAATGCTGAATAGAAATACAGAGACAGAGTTTGGAGGAAATAGAAGAGTCGCTTTATTACTTTTGCCAGGCAAGAGGGGAACACAGTAGGCTAGCGCCTCAAGAACTGTGTCCCCCCTTTCCTGGGGAATAGGGAAAGGTTATACAGCCCGGGGCTCCTGGTCTGGGGTAGGTGATAAGGCTGAAAGTAATTAAGGTCTTGCATTTCTTTTATTCTGCGAATTAATGGCCAAAGCTGGCGTCAGGTGGCTCAGCAACTGGGTCTGGTGTCCCTGAAGTTATCGGGCTGGCCATGACCTTCTTTCTGAAATGAAGAGTGCTACAAGGGAGTGTAGGGGGAGAAGAAATGCCAGGTACAAAGGGTAATTCATATGAAGCCAGAGAGTAATCAGCTTTGTGAAGGACAAGTCTAGCTACAAGTGTTTGTTAGTAACAGCTAAAGAATAACCAAGATTGCTTAACTCTTACAGCCTGTTTATGTTGTTTCCCCAGCCTGTTCATTGTTTCCTTTTCTTCCTTGTTTATCAGAAAAGTCTCGTTTCTATTTTTGCTGCAACACACCCTCATTGGCATCCTTGCTCTTCGTTGACTGTGGCATCTCAACTCCTGCCTTGTGCCTTGCTATTTCCTCTACCTGGGTTTTCTGTTGCTAATGTCCAAATGATTCCATACAAACGGTTGCTCAGAGGTTACTTAAACAATTTAAAGTAGAACCCACTTCATTTCCCTTTGACCTTTTTAAATTTTCTTCATCACACTTATCATTGCTTGACATATTCATCATTCTTTTGCTTGTTTCTGGCCTCTCTCATTCACTGCAATGTAAACGTCATGACTTTGCCAGGACTTTTTGTTTATTGTTGTATCTTCAGATTTAGAATAATGCTTGACTTATAGTAGGTACTTAAATACGTCAGTTGAATGGACAAATCAGTAAATTAGTGGATGGTATCAATATTATTACTATTTATTGAAGGTTCCTGAATGGCAGAGATAAGATCCTTTTTGACTTTATACACCAAGTTCATTGGTTTGTAAACTGTGTTCCTTGACCGCACTTAAGGGTTTCTACCAACATTCTTCTGGGATTTAGGTGTCCTGGTTTTAAAGTTAGAGTAGTTCCAATTTTATTTGTTGTATAACTTGATCTGTGGTAGTGGTTTCACTGCTAAAAGTCTTTGAAATCCACTGGTCTAGTGTAATTCTTAACACATTTCAAAAGTCAGTCAGTAAAAATTGGCTGGATGAATAAATAAGGTAGAACGAAACTGCCAGAAATACTGTCTTCAACACGTAGAATAATACAGAGCTGACGTATTCTGCAATATCCTAGTCATAATAAAATATCCCCAGTAGCATTAACCTATGTTTATTCATCCTTGCAAAGCTAATTTAGATTTAAAAATTAAAATATATATTTAAAAATGTTTTCCTAATACAGCCCAATGGCTTTTCTGCTTTTGTGGCATGACTTTTATTGTTTTCTTGATATTATTAAGTAGTCAGTGAATACCAGTGCCTGATATGTTAATAACACTAGTTTAATTACCTGCCATAAGATAATTGCTTTATTATTAGCAAACTAAAAGGAGATGATGATTCAGTATTCTCCACATCTTACTAAAATATTTCTTACTAAAAATATTCTGCATCTTCAAAGTATCTGGTAATATTTGGATGGAGTTAATTTTGTATTTGATGACGCCTTTGAAAAAATTACACAGTTACGCTTGACTGATGTACATATCTAATGCAATTAAACTCATTTGGTTTGACAGAATTAGTAATGGTCATAATGAAGTAAAATTTTAAGTTTATTTTACCTATTTTATTTAGTTTAATATTATATTTAAATGGTAACAATGCAAACGTTATGGCCATAAAAGGATCAAAAGAAATTTCATATTTTAACACAGAGTGTATTTCTGGTATTTGTGACTGGAATAATTCCTATCCTTCAGGATCTTTCCACCACAGTAATTTCCAAGAAAGTGTTTGGATTCTCCCCAGGTCCTATCTTTTCCTTTTTCTGAGGAAGAAAGAAAAGGAAGTGGTGGTGATGCCAGTGGGGATTTGAGATAGAACTTGAGAATACACAGAAGTCAGGAGAATGTAATATGAATGTATGTTATGTAAAATATTGGAATGCACAGAGTTATTAGTTCCTGAGCCTATCATAACAAATTACCGTAAACTTGGTGGCCTAAAACAAACAGAAATTTATTTTCTCATAGTTCTGGAGGTCTGAAGTCTTTTATGAAGGTGTTAGTAGGGCCACACTCCCTCTAGAGTCTCTGGGGAGAATCTCTCCTTGCCTCTTCCAGTTCTGGTGGCTCTCCTTTTCTTTGTGGCTGCCTCGCTCCAGTCTTCTGCCTGTGTTGTCTTCACATGGCTTTTCCCTCTTCTCTGTTCATGTCTTCTCCTCTGTCTCTTGTAAGGACACTTGTCATTGGATTTAGGGCCCACTTTGGCACTCTAGGATGACTGCATCTCATCCTTTTTCCAAATTAGGTCACATTCACAGATTCTGGGTGGACATGTCTTAGGGGAAGGATTAATTCACTACAACATACAAATTCATGTTCAAGTATAAGTACCAGTACAAACCGTGATATATAAACGAGAGTAGGTCTGAGGGCTTACTTACATTGCCATAATGTGAATAACAGAGAGTTGTCATGGAAATGAATAAACATAAAATGCTCAGTATTTTGCAATGCATATTATGTCTCCAGGACAGTGATTCTCAAAATGTTAATGTTCATATAAAGTCACCTGGGGTCTCCTAGATATTTTAGGCTTCATTCCCAGAGATTTGGATTTAATAAATCTGGCATGAGACCCAGGAATCTGCATTTGGATAGACAGAGAGGGGGAAAAAATATCTTAAGTTTTGTAGGGCCAGGAAAAAAAAAATCTAGGACTTAATACAGATTTGTAAGGGCTCTTCTGAAAGAAAATAACACAAACTTATAAGTATAAAATAACACAAACTTATAAGTATAAAATTAGGTACAGTGTCACAGTAAATATCCCAGAAGCTTAAGCTTGACAAGTAGCTTTTCGGTAAATCTGACCCAGCAGGTACCCCCGAAATCTAGCACGTCATCTATGGACCACACTTTGTAGAATGCTGTTTAAGATTACTCCTTCCACCTCTCTTTTGTTAAACATCATCTCTTGCTGGAATGCAGGGCTTTTACAAATGGAACTTCCCTTTACAGTCTTAAAGATAATTATTTAGAGGAGGTCCTTAATGTTATTAGAATTATGACTATATCAGGGGATGAATTGATCCCTGGTATTAAATGTAAGACTTGTGAACTTCAAAAATTCCTCTGATATAGTCTTATTTCTACTATTAGTATTCTATATTTATAGTTTATTTCCTGGAAGCATCATTGGATACAAAAAGGGGCATGGGTTAAAATCCTGGGTATCCTTCAAGACTTCTCATGCATGAAATGAGTATCTCACCAGATTGATCCAAGGATTAAATGAAATAATATATGAGTGTCTGACACAGGGGCTGTACAGATTCTTGGTAAATATTTCTTTCCTCACTTTAGGTTTTTTCTATTCTCCCTCTTCTCCTCTCCCCAGATTCTGGAAAGTAGTTTGCCCCTCGGTTACTAAGAACTCTTAAGAAAGAAACTATTAAGTTCACTAGGGAACTTTGCATTTTGGTTATTACCCATTTCACACATAAACAGACCAATGAAATTCTGTTACTTTTCCTATATGATAGAAAAATTGGGTTCATGATAATAATAGTAATAGTAAAGATTTTTACTTAGGGCTATCTGTAAGCTAGACTCTGCAGTCAGTACTCCATACTTGTTACTGTATTCAGTTCCCACAGAAAACCTATAATGTAGACACAGTTATCTCCCATTTTTACAGTGAGAAAACTGAGGCTTACAAAACTTTACGTAGCCTTTCCAAGAAGTCATACAATGAGGAAGTGTCAAAACAAAGACAACTACACTGGCCTGACCTGGAGCCTACCTCTTGGCTGTAATTCTGAGATAATATTCCATAGACCTGAATCAACTTATTCATAATAACTGATTTCTCTTACTTAACCATAAACTTCTCTGTGTATTAGCAGCTAGTGGTAATAGAATGCTGTTTGCTTCATTTAAAATACTAGTACAGAGATACTGTAGTTGTGGGCACTTTAACCCAGGGAATTACTGAGAATACAATTCTCAGTGATTGGGTAAAAATGCTTTTAATTTCCATCTTCTTTTGGCAGTTATACTTTTTAAATAAAATTCTTTGCTGTACATTTCAGTTTTACTAATGTGATTATGTGGTCTAACATCAAAAGGGTTCATTGCTTAATGACTAAGAAGCAAGCATGTCAGGATGCAGGAGTTGGAAATGGTTTTAAATAAATCAATTTCAAGTGAATTAATCTTTGAAAACAGTGCTTGAGCATTTTCCATATGAAAGTTATTTCCATTATGACTTCATAGAGCCATTGAAAGTGTCTTTTTGATGTTTATTGTCTTTATGGTACTGAGAGTAGCTACATTGTGTTAAAATAACATGGTTTATTTCTGCCTCTGAATTTTCTACGGACAAGAGTGGATTTATATAGCTGTGTATATTTGCTCAGCGTCTCTTCAATATCCTTCCAGAATCACTCGTACATCGCCTTTGGTTGTATACGTATCTTTGTGAAAACGACAGCAAGCACTGAATCAGAGTGATGCGCCATTTACTCTGCGGTGCTTAATGTATTGTCACTACATTGGCATGTTCACAGGCAGCTTGGTGTACTTAAGATTTACTAGTCATTTGTCTGCTTCCAAGAAGTCATCAGTGATGACACTGTGTATTAAAGTTGCTAAACAGATTACATTTTATATTTTTTGTGCCTAAAATTTCAGTGATTCAAGCTGTATCAGCATCTTCCTTTTTTTTCCTTCCTTTCTTCTTTTCTTCCTCCCTTCCTTCTTTCCTTCATTTCTTTCTTGCTTTTATTTTTCTTTCCAAAAAGCAATACATCTTTTGTAATTTGTGGGGCAACTTCACTGAGAACCTGAAATCATTTTTCTTAGAAATCTCCTTCCTTCCAGTTTTTGCCTTTGCATTTATATTGTCTCTGTGGCCCAACTTAATATTTGTCTCAAAGCAATTCACATTTTTCAAGCATTTTCGTTATTGGTATTATTAAACTTAGATTTTATCTTTCCCCATCCAGTCACAAAATTGATAAGATCAAAAGCTCAGTTATAGATGTGAGATTTCTTTAAGAATAAATTTTCTATATACGTAGTATACACACACAAAAAAAATGAAGCTAGGGTCTGAAAAAAGAATATTGCTAGAAAAACCTAATACTCTCAACAAACTAATAAAAAAAATTAATTTCCATTTTAAAAGAACACATGGAATTCTTACAAATGTTTTAGGTAAACATTACAGCAGCCACTTATTAAAGTGTTACTTTTTTTTTTTTGAGTAGTCTTAGGTGATTTTACTCAAGCCAGGTTCCTGGCATTAACCTGGGAAGTATCCATGTTGTAATGTTAAGTTGTGATATTTGTTTATTTGCTTTTTTTTTTTTTTTTGCTTTTTTTGCATTTACTTAGAGAGTTTCTTCTCTCTCTCCCCAAATGAGAAATCTATTGCTTATTGTTTAATTCAAAGTAAAATTGTGCCATGATGATAGTGCTTTATGTAGAGCAAAACAGTGCATGATAACTTGTGCCACAGGCAGAACTGTAGAAGCCTATATAATATTTGTAATTTGTGCTCATGACAAACGACTTCTAATTCTGATAGTCCCAGGTAGGTAAATAAAGAGAATGTAATAAATATCCTTTTACATCTTCTTCTTTGTTTATTCCTGCTTCCTTCCTTATTCCCATTACAAATATAGTCTTGAGTTAGAAAAAATACATACAGATATAGAAAACAAACTTATGGTTACCAAAGGGGAGACGTTGGGGGAAGGATAAATCAGGGGTTTGGGATTAACATACGCACACTACTATATACCAGGTAGATAACCAACAAGGACCTACTGTAGAGCACAGGGAACTCTACTCAATATTCTGTGATAAGCTACATGAGAAAAGAATCTGAAAAAGAATGAGTATATGTATAACTGTATCACTTTACTGTGCACCTGAAACTAATACAACATTGTAAATCAACTATACTCCACTAAAATTAAAAAAAATAATTAAAATTTTAAAAATAAAAAAATAAATGAAAATACAGAAGTGATCGAACACTCTAGAGTGGCTTTCAGATGTAGACTTCTGGTGCCTGTGAAGAACTTTGTCACATAATTCAGTCTTTTTTGAATTGTATAGGCTTTGAATCATCAAATTTGAAGGAATTTGGCCGTTATTCAGTCCTACATCTGCCTCCAATAAAAGCTGCTATTATTAAGTCATCCAAGTGAGATGGGAATCTGTGCTTTCTTTTAGGCTTTGAGAGAAAATGATTCAATGATCTCTTTTATAACTTATTTCAGTGTTTAATAACTTGAACTGTCACAAAAGATTTTTTCATCATTAGCCTAAATTCTTTTTGTTGTCATGTAAGCTCAAGAATCAGATGAACAGCCTCATAGAATTAGTCTACGAATGCAACATCAAAGGACACAATAATTACAATCCAAGCTGTTTTTTCCGTCAAGCCATTCTAATTCTAAAAGTCTAGAACTGGGACTCTTATTAATAGTGATTAAATTTTAGTATTTAATACTCCTAATATTTATAAAGGCAAAATATGCCTCCGAATATCTGTTAACTTGTTTAAAGCCCTATTAAGAATGCTATTTCTTAATGATGTACATATTGTTACCCTTTCTGTTTACTGTGGTTGAAATTATGAGTCCCCAGTCCAGATCTGTTTCCTCTGATCAGCTTCCTGAGCCCTTTGACTCAGATTCTAATCCTTCTTGTCTGCCTCAATTCCATCCTAGTTCTGTAACTTCAAGCCTATTAGTTTTCCTTTCTCTCTATACTCAGTTATGGGCCTTGGTCCCCCAAGTTCTGCCATTATTGTTGTCATACTGTTGTCTGTCCCTGCTGCCAGTCCTGGAGAACCTGTAGCTAGTGATCTCATTCCTTGGCTACTTTCATTGCTGCTGCTACACTTATGCCACCTGGTCAGTAGGTTCCAGAAGCATGAATAGTGCTGGGCCTGATCCTGGGACAGGAAGCAGAACCAGAAATGAATACACTATCTAGATGTTTTGCTTGTACGTATTATCCAAAATAGATTCTATTATGTTTTAAAGAAAAAATAATACTTATTAGAATTTACCCAAGAAGAGAAGGCAAAAGCTTTATTTTCTGATTTTAAAGTTCATCCAAGACTATTACACATTGATTGGAGTGCTTGAGATTCCATCAAGTGAGAGAAGCCCAATTCAGAATAGCTCAGGCAGAAATGTAGGTTGTATTAGCTTAAGTAATCAAGTGATGGGAAGGAAAACACACATACAGCATCAGGAACATCAAGACTGGTGATACCGAATGACACCAGAATTCTCTGTGTCTGCCCTCTTTCTTTTTTTACTGAGGGATCTCTTTTCTCAAGACAAGTTTCCTACACAGGGCAGCTCTGGTGCTTCACAATTCATAGCTTTGCCACTCGTGGGGTCTTAGAATTCTTTCCCTAGCTACAGTGTAGAAACTTCTGATTTTAATGAGTGATTTTTGGTGATGTTGAGCAGGAGTGTGTCTTGATCTGTGTACATCGGAGAAGAATCACCTTGGCTACTCTGTTTGATCGTGGAGGAAAGAGGCTGGGAAAAGAAGGAAGCTAGTTAGGAAGTTATTACTGTAGTTCTGGTGAGAAATAATGATGGCTTGGGATAGGATGGTCAAAGTAGAGATGTTGAAAATGGTTCAATTGGGGTGTATTTTGGAAGATAACTAACAGGTCAGAGTGATGGTTTGGTAGTAAGATATGAGGAATCAAAGAGAAACCAAAGGTAACTCCTGTGTTTTGGGCCTAAACAATTAGATGGATGGTGATATCACTGATGAGAAAGAAAACAGTGTGAGGAGCAAGGATGGGGAACAGCATCTGAAGATTAGTACGCTTAATAAATATTCAAATGGACATTCAAGTGGCCAGTTGGTTATCAAATTCTGCTCAGATAAGAGGCAAGAATGGAGATACAATTATTGGAAAGGAGTTATATGATTATCATCATATGAAGATAATGTAATTCTTTACCCAGAAAATCTAACAGAATCATCATGAAACGTCTTAGAAGTGGCATAAAGGAATTTAAGAAAATGGCAAAACAAAAATAATATTTTTCTGTATGCTAGTAATAATCAATAACCATAAAAATGTTAATCTATTCTAAATTGCAGAAAAACATCCAAGAATTGCCCTAATATGCAATATGTAGTACATATCTTCCAGTAAAATATTTGCAGATTTCTTTTTCATAGGTTCAGACAAATGGAGAAATACCATGTCTTTATATCCAGGCAGAATATTATAAACATTCTAGTTTCAGTTGATACTCAATTTTGCCTTTAAACAGAACCGGAATGAGGCAGAACAACTGCTAGGAACAGCTTTATAAAACATAAGACCTTACCCCTCTCTGCCCATAAATGATTAGACCGGTCATGAACCCATATAAAACCAATATTCTGCTTAGTATACCACCTGAATATTTTAGCATTCGATTTTTACTAAGTAATATAGAAACTATTCCAGTTAGAGGGACGGAGAAGAAAGTTGGTCTTAATATGGGGCTTCGGTTTGTGCAAGAAGGCTGCAATCACTGGAAAACTGAATTTGAGGAGGAGAATCACAAGAAACCAAATAAATGACTCAGGAGAAACTCAGGACAATGCAGCAGCCTGGAAGTGAGGAACAAAAATAAGATATGCTCCATGCAATGAGAGAATAAGAAGTTGCCTCCATGCCCGAGTTTCCCTTTCAGATCCTGTTATGGACAGCCACATTTTTGTTTCCTTTCCTTGGGTATCAGTATTTCCTGCCCTAGATGTAGACTTGGAATACCCCCCGCCCCCATCACCTTAGGCAGAGTCAGGAATTCTGATGCAAGTAAGAAAATTATCACAGTTGCAGAAAAATATCCATGTACAAAGATACATATAACCAAAGTATTTAATAGGAAAAAAGTAACTTAAATCCTCAATAAATGGAAATGATTAATTTGTAGTATTCACATAGGAATATTATGCAACCAATAGAACTATATATTTAATGACAATTTGGGGATATATACAGATGCTTATATTATAGTACTATGTTAAAAGCAAAAGCAGAATACCAAGCTGGAAGTAGATATGATGACACATTTACACATGCATTCCCATATGCCATCAGCCTCACCACCTAAAATGTGACTATATGTTACTTCTACACACCAGCCAACTGGCCAGGAAGCAGGCCCTTAAGTTATCACTGAGTGTTTCTCATGGGCAGGTCTATTCATGCTTTGTAACAGGCCCTTCTCTGGCCTTTGTTCGGGTTGTTGTGTCTTGACCTCGCTGCCTGATGGACCTTGGGAGATCTGCACTTCACAGGGACTGGCTGCCCTCTAATGACCATTGTGGCCAACACTGCTGCTGCATTCTTGGGAGTGGGGACCCTTCTCTTCCTAATACCCCACAGCACAATCCCTTCAGACTTTGCCAAAGCCATAGGAGTAATAGAAGTAGAGCACAGATTTGCTCCTATCACTGGCAACTCACAGCATGTATAATCTGAATGTAGTCTCATATATAGCCTTCTCAGAAGGTCTCCATGCACTAGCTTAACTTCCAGAAATGGGAATTTCCAGGCAGGGTCATAACTTGAATCTGCATCTTAATGCACTGCAGCTGTGGAGAGCCATAGTAAGAGGAAGAAAGACTTTTCTGCCTAAAGTCAAATTCCTCCCTGAATGTTCTGATCCAGAATAGTTGATGATGGAAACGTTTACTTCCTGCAGAGGAAATTTTTCTTACAAGGAGGATGCTGGATCCTCATGACCTCTATGATAATCACAGTAACCATAGCACATTTCCTGAAGTCTTAAATAGCATTGATGTGAGACAACAGTCCCATCCAGGTCATAAACCACTAGAATATGAAGTGATGGGGGCTGATCAGGAAGACACATCCTTCCTGCCATGATTGAATCTCCCAGTTTCTTTGTGAACAGATGTTTGTATGAGAGTACACCATGCACTAAAGATAAACTTTATCATAGGGTAAACCAAATGTGTATTTAGGGGACAAGATACTTTCTGACTCTGCAAAGGTACAATCCTGCCAAAAGAACTAACTTTTAACACTGAAAAGATCCCCCAGTGCCTCAATCTGAAGCAAGTTTCCCAGTGACAATGGAAAGGTACCAACCAAATGCCTGATTAACTAAAAGGCTTGCAGAAGTGATCCCTTTCAAAAAGAAAATTCCCTTACAGGAAAATTCTCTTTTCTACCCTAGAATTCATAAATTGCTTACAATCTCTAAAATTATATTATCCAAATAAAATAATTTAAGTTACAGTCTTCTGCGGTCATTTGTGTACAGTGATTATCTCTAGGTAATGAGATTGTTCTTTTTAACAATTCTGTTAAAAATTTCCTCTGTTGAACATGTATTATTAAAAAATAATTTTAAGAAGTCTATGTTGGAGTGTACTTCCATGTGCTGTAAATAATTAATAGTTGCTTGCCTAGCTAGCTTATTAATGACTTGAACATCAATGATTTGATAGACTTTTAATTTAAGTGAAAATTTCTAATTCTGAAGAAAACCAGATGCTTCTATTAATAGAGTGATGATTACATCTGTAAGAATTTTAGTCAGAATTTATAGCAGTTTAGAAAAGAGCTGAAAACTCCTAGAAAGTAGCAAACAAGATCTCATCTTACCCTGCCCCAATTAAATTAGAGCATTATTAACTCTCTGTTGTTTGAAACTTGAAAGGAAGGTCATTTTATTTTGTGTGTATTTCTATTTTGGTGATGGAGAAGAGCTTTATCCAAATGAAGTTAATTATTGAACTGTCAAATGTGCTATTTATTTTTTTAATTTATTTTTTTTTTTTGCGGTACGCGGGCCTCTCACTGTTGTGGCCTCTCCTGTTGCGGAGCACAGGCTCTGGACGCGCAGGCTCAGCGGCCATGGCTCACGGGCCGAGCCGCTCCGCGGCATGAGGGATCTTTCCGGACCGGGGCACGAACCCGTGTCCCCTGCATCAGCAGGTGGACTCTCAACCACTGCGCCACCAGGGAAGCCCAAATGTGCTATTTTAAAGTACAAACCCATGGATAATTCTATGGCTTGGGCTCTGAGGTCATCAAAAGTGTCTAACATTAATGAGATTATTATATCATGTTATTATTTGTGGTAGCATTTCATGTATTGAGTTTAAGTAACCATCTTAGCTCTAATTTTTGAGCCAATTAATCTACATGCCAGCAGAATTCAAGTTGAGTTTGTTTCAAACTCAATTCTTTTTGACTGTGGTGGAAGTAGGCAAGAAACTTAAATTCAATTTTAAGTGCTAAATACTTAAATGAATTGAGCTTATGAATGGAATCTTGTGATTGGAAATGCCAGGAGGTCAGTTAAGTAGTTTTATAGGATTTCTGTGAATTAAAACATATCTCCAAGTATTGTAATAAATATTGACTTTATAGGACGAAAAACATTGTTGAATTAATTGTCTTTCTTTTAAATTAGTCTGCAGTAGATAATTTCATTAGATTTTGCAAAAACTACTACATTTTTGAAAGCACAATTTCTTAATATAGATTTGATGAGGAAGCCTTTATCATCCCTTTTTCTTGACCCAAATAAAACTCTTTGGAGATACTTTATTTTAATTTTCATTTCTTTTACTAATGTGATGTTTCTTTGCTTTATGTTGTGGAATGTATACAATTCATGTAGTTTTGGATACTGAGATTCAATTCCAATGGGTACCCTTTACCTACAGTGAAACAGCTTTTTAATAAATTCTGTAAAACAATGGTTAGAATCACACCAGAAACAGTGTGATCTTCTGATTCATTTGAGGTATTTTAAAACAACTTACATGCCCTGGGACTCTTATTTCCTTCCATCAGTTGAAATGTCAACTTTCAAATCATTTCTTAATTTCACTTTCTCACTTTCCTTTTTCAGTATGTAACTTATTCATCCTTTTTTACTGACCTTGATAAATGGTTCTCTTTGTTATAAGAGCAAAGTAACTGTGCCCTCTAACTTGATCATTATCAGGAAACTATGAGATCAAAGAAGGAATAGCTAATTTTATGTTGTCTTCTTTCTCTAAATCTTCTGTGCTCTTTGATGTCACTCCTTATCAGCCAGAAGAGAAAGCCTACCTTAAATGCGGGGTTACAGGTAAACACAGTGTCTGAACAGGCAAAGACCATCTTTTAAAATAAAAATAGAGTTTTCCTTTAATTATACTTAAAGAGGTTAATTACATTTTTTTTCTATCAAACAAATAGCAAACAGGTCAAATTGAAATTGTTTCCATTAAAATTCACATAATTTTTGCAGTTCAATATTGAATCTGCCTATATTAATTAGCCAAGGAGGGACTTCTCTGGTGGTTCAGTGCTTAAGACTCTGCGCTTCCACTCCATGGGGGTATGGGTTCGATCCCTGGTCTGGGAACTAAGATCCCACATGCCATGCAGCCAAAAAAAAAAAAAAAAAAAAAAATTAGCCAAGGACAACTCAGTTTTTTACAGAATAAATGTATTAGGCCAAAAGATATAATCTCTGTCTTCATTTTACAATTATCTCCGTATAGATAGTTAGCAAAAGGAATGAGTTTGTCGTCTTGGATTTGTTTTTTTTCCTAGGTACATTCTTACGCATTAGGTAGCTATATGTTCTGCTGGATAATTTCCGTTAATTAAAGTTGATAATCCCAGAAAATGAAGGCTGGCACGTTCATCTCTTGAGTCATTACTGCCTCCTCTAAGTTTTGGCTAATGAGGTCAACTGCCTCTTTGAAAGGCTTCATAACTTAAGTGTTCCGAGAGACTGTCCATCTAAAATAGATGGCGTGAGGTAATGGGACTCCTTTCCCTCCTCCTGGTGAAAGAGAACATTCTCTTTTTCTGCTTAGAATCGCTATGTGGAAATGAAATTATATATCTAATATTTTATGACTAGGCATTTCTCCTTCAGGGTTACTGTTTTTCATGTTTTTAGTCTAATGTATCTTGTTAAACAAGGAAGCAGGTAAACACTAGCATTTGGCTTTAATGACTGCCTTCCGAGAAGCGTAATCATTCATCAAATTTATTTTAAAATTATGGTTCCCAAGGCCATTCACAAATATGCATTAAAACCATTTCTTATTGTAAAGATTAATCATGGTAATTTCATTGTCTAGGGATTAGATAAAGAGATCTTCAAAAACTCCTTTTGATGAAATAAGTAATAAAATATAGGAACAGTTCTGTGGTTCAGTATTTGTGTGTCTGTACTAAAGTCTTTACATAAATTTGAAAACTTCTAATACATATTTTCAGAGTGAAAATATGCCAGCACTTTAGGCACACTTATAAACACCTCTTGTCTTCAGTCTCACTGGCTATGTCCAATAAAGTTTGATATCTCCTGAAGGACCATTATGGTTTACTGGCTTAATGAAGCAAGTTGGAAAAAGTTTTGTGCAGTACCTCTTCTGTGCTCTGGGTGTTTTATAAAGTCGCAGAGTATGTTCCAATTTTAAACAGATTCCCAATGATGGGTTTATTTCTAGCTTGGGCAAAACCAGACCCGAGGGAATAGTTTACATGAGTGTCTTAAACACACACACCAGCTCCATCACCTGTCTTAGACCATGTTAACTGCTCCAAAGAGACAATCCTTCAAGTAGCGATGAGCAGAGTATTAATTTCCTCTTTTGGAAATTTGCCAGGATATCACGGTCAGCATAATTGTTTGGGGAATGGGTTGTGAGTCTGATGATTAACATTTTGTCATACAGGAGAAGATTTCTAAAAAATAGATTCATCCCCTATTTTGCAGATTTTCTCAAAATACAGATTTTTACAGCCAGACCATTGGTGTTGGATACTGAAAAATTCTGATTTTCCTCACTAAGATCAAATTCTAAAAGAAAAACTTAGAAACACACTTCTTAATTTAGAGAAAGGGAATATAAGAAAATAATATACAGAGTCTGTTTAGTATTTAAATAGGGGAGATGAAGCTGGAAAATGTTCTTCCAACAAGCATGATTAGGAGTATAATCTTTTCCGCTCTTATTTGTGATTATGATTTTAAGACACTGATTTCTAAGCTCTCATTTGTAGCTTAAAGGATACATTTTAATGGATACTTTATTTCATTATTTAGAAATCTGTTTTCTTAGTATATATTAAGTTATTACATTCTGGCACCATTAAGAGCTTTGTGTCAGAAAGTATGTTCACTGTTCTCTGAAAAAATGAATAAGTCTCTAAGATAACCTATTAAGTTTATGGAAACACTTGAATGATCTGGCTAGAAAAAACTGGAAGTGTATTGTTGAAGTATAATATTTTAAAAAAGATAAAATCACAGTTCTTATACAAATATAAAATGAACATATGTCAGAGATTTTATTTGACTCATTAATTAAAGAGAAAACCAGTAAGATGCTACAACTAGTTCAAAGGAGAATTCACAGAAACATATATTTGAACAATAAGGAAAGTTGAAATGAATGTACAAGTAGATGCAAAACTGCTCTGTTTACGAGGAAATAATGAATTGCATTTCACAGGACTCAATTCATTTGCATTTCTATAGAGAGGAATGATTTGCAGTATTTTCAGTTTTCTATAATTTACAGGGTTATCAATTAGCTCAAAGACAACGAAAGGCATAGGTAACCAAGAAGCGTGCATCAAACAGGGCATTCAGCAGTCTTTTTGCCCTTTTAAAGCCTTTCCCAACTTTTCCTGAAAGTAATAAAGCTGTTTACATGTCATCTTCCCACAAGCTTGCTCATTAGGCAAAAGTCACGAGTTTTTTCTGTTAATTTTTATGAGAAAGTATCTGGCAAAAAATAGTTCAATTAGATTCGAACCAATAATTTTAGGGCAGCTATTAAGAACTATTATTCTTAAAATGAATAGAGTGTGCTTCCTGCCACCAGAGACCATTTAACTTACTGAGAGCAGCAAGGTCTGACATGTTATGTGCTCTGCGTAAATTATAAAGTGCAAGGTGAATGTTGCAGAAGTTTTGACTTGGGCGGATCAGAGAGGGTGGCCTTTAATGATATTACACATTTGACTTAACTTCACCCAGAAGGGATTCTTTTATCATCCATATCTGATTTTCCTCATGTGTAACTATTGCAGTTGAGGAGAGACTGTCTTCTGTGTGAAGGCAAGCTAGTAGAGTGTGCTGTGCTGTGTATCAAACATATACACAAATTTTAACACAAAATTGAAGTACTCTGAGTGGACAATTTCTAGATCCAAGATACTATGCTCTGAAGATGTAGAAAAAAAAATCATGAATGAAAAAAAATTGAAGGGTCAGAGATGGAAAGTGGGAAACTCAGTTTGAAGAATGCTATGCCCAAACTGGGATCAGACAAGTGTGGGCATGTCTGAAAACCAGTGGGCACGGCTGCCAGCAAACATGATGAATGTGAAAGAGCAAAAATTCTTTGAAATTAAAGACTGTAAGCTTTGTATCTACTCACAAAAGAGGAAACTTTGAATGCATCCTGAGAGAGTTTAGTAAAGTTCAAGAATTACTTAGTTTTCAGGATGCTACTGTAGTCATTGAGTTCATTAGGATATATGCATATTTGTCTTGTTTTACAGAGTTTTTGGCTGGCATATTGATATCAGAATTTATTACAACAAACTTTACCCATGACCTTTTTTTGTAACAAGATTCGAAAGCTTCCTATAGGCACTTCACTGAGCTCAAGGACTTAACAAGGTAACAGATAAAATCGATGAGTCCTGTCCTACTCATTAGTAGGGACAGAGGTTTCCCCAGGACTACTGAGAGATGTTCTTAGTAATAATAATTACAATAAAAAAATCTCTGCTTTATTAAGATGTGCTTCTGAGGGGAAGTCTTTCATTTTAAAAGATAAAGAGCTTCTAACATGTCCTATTCACCAGAATCTATATCATGTAATACATGCTGGTAAAGTGTCCTAAATACAAATGCTTGGGATCTCTTTTCCTTAACTGGCATGCAATGAGTTACCAAAATGAATAAAATAAAGGTAGTTAAGAAATCAATTTTGGCTTCTGCTAAACTAGTGACAGACTTTAAAATAAAGAATTGTACATGCTGATTAATTTACACTCTTGCTTTTTATAAAATTCTGCTGTTATAGTCCATCAGCTGTTGGCTAAGTATTATGGAGGTATTTGGGTCCAGTATAGAGATTGGATTTTTATTTCTCATACTGTCATTTCCTAACTTTGCAACTTTCTTCTTGACTGGAAAGGAGACAAGTTCTAAATAAAGGTGATTTTTTTAAAAAAAATAAACATTGTATTTTCCAGTATAGAAGAGTAGAGCACAAGATTAAAGGGAAACATTTTTGCAAACAGAGTTCTTGGAAATTTCAATATGTTTGAGCACTGCAGATATGGCTATAGAATTAATAGACTCAGTTAAAAATGATCACCTGATAAAAAGAAAGTTAATAAGAATCAATTAAAAATGTATGAGATTTACATCTGCAGAGGTATTGCAACCTAAAAAGAAAGGTTTACACATGTGTTGCTAATGGACTTTTAGGACTTATAGGAAATACAGGCATTTTCTAAATCTCAAGAAAAAAAGATAGTGGTATCTTCAGATATTAACTAAAATAGCACCAGTGTAAGATTCTTCTTCCCTCTTGAGGTAATGTTAAAATAAATGTTCTGGTTGGCTGGTAATAAGGGATATAGAAAACTGAATAATTTACCTTTAAGTGGAGTAGAGACCCCTCTCTAGTGGATATAAGTATTTGGATATAAGTGTCTGTAGTATAAAACTGCTTTGATTCTTGTGCTGGAGTAGGGAGATGTGTTGGGTGCTATCTTGCTACTTGTTAACCATCTATCCTCAGGAATATTGTTAAATTCTATCCTCTTTCTTCATCTTTGAAGTGAAGTTAGTGATACCACCATAGGATTGTTAGGAATAAATTAAATAAAATTACCTGACTTCATTTCTGGCATGTAAGAAGCGTTCAGTAAGTATTTATTGGCATTCCCTCTTTCTAGAATTTGGTTGGAATGACCCATGAAACAATTCAGTTCCTTTGCTCTGATACTGTGATAGGCATCTTGTCTGTGTCACCACAGCATAGAGGTATCACTTCGTGTCATATTATTAACAGAGGCATGTTCCTACAGTTCCTGGATGACACTAGTATGTCTGGGTGAAATAGTGAAAACTACAAAGATGTATAATTTGAAAAAAGCCTCTCAACTGATTCTCATATGATTCTCTCTAATTGGAGCATTGGCATATTATAATTACACTTTTGTGTGTGTGTGTGTGTTATGCAGGCCCCTCGCTGCTGTGGCCTCTCTCGTTGCGGAGCACAGACTCCGGACGTGAGGCTCAGCGGCCATGGCTCACGGGCCCAGCCGCTCCGCGGCATGTGGGATCTTCCCAGACCAGGGCACAAACCCGTGTCCCCTGCATCGGCAGGCGGACTCTCAACCACTGTGCCACCAGGGAAGCCTTATAATTATACATTTTTAACTGAAGTACCTTGATGACAAGAAGAGGGCCTGTGAATGAAATGCAAAATTTGTCTGGCTCTAGAAATATACACAGTGTAATTGTCACATTATTATTGTGGATTATAAATTAATCACTCATCATCTTCAGGTGAGCTCTTAAGATTCAAACAGTAGACCTGAGGACTCAGAGCATCAATGTGGTGTGGCCAGGGGACGGAGTTTTCTCTCACACATTTTAATCTACTTTTCTGCCCGGAAATGGACTATACTTTTCCCTCAGAAATCCACGCTGTCCAATCAACCAGCCATCTCAAAGAAGAGAGAGTCTTAGGCATAGTTTTAAAATAAGTGACATCCCATCAGTGGAACGAGAAATCGTTTCTTGAAGGCTACTTACTGGTTTCAACAAAAGGGGAAAGAGTTTAATAATAGAGAATGGAGTTGTAAGCATGCTGTTTTTCTTGGGCACATTGTATATGCTGAAAAGTTAATGCTGTTTTTAAAGTTAATTCATGATAATTGAATTGAAGTGCTGGGAAAGTGCTGTTAGAGAGTCTCTTTATGAACCCTGTGCCCTCTTTGTCAATTCTGTAAAAGCACTGCTCAGTAAAAGAAATAAGAGTGAGCAGACGGCATGGTGTACACTTAGCCATACGTGCCTCCTTTTCCCCCAAAGTATCTGTTTTTCTAAGTGGTGTTTTTCTTTTAATCCATCCACCTCATTGAGTCAGCAGGCCTGCTAGACCCATTCTCACTCCACTTTGAAGACCAGGAAGGGTTGATAAAATGTGTTTTGGTGGTGATTCACTGCAAATCACTTTTGTCACTCTGAGGTGTGTGTCGGAGTTGGCAGGATGGGTCAGGAGGAGGAGAATATGTGAGGACAAGTGAATTAAATAAATAAGCTACTGTTCTGAGGATCACATTGAAAAATATTTTAAATAAATACAATTCCCAGTCTTTGTTGGCATGTGGGATATTTTCTCACGACTGCTGCTGGGAGTGAATCCTTTATAGGAAGCATTACACTTTTACCCAGCAATTCCATTTTATAATACCAAAAAGTTGGTAACTACTTTTATCTTCAACAACAGCAGGTTGATTTACTTATGCTCTATTCAAGCAGTGGGTTAACAAAGTGAGCATTAAAATGATCATCTAAAATAATATTTAATTACGTGGAAAACTATCCTTGATTAATTAAGTGAAAAAGGAGAGTAAAAACCATATAATAGGGACTTCCCTGGTAGCGCAGTGGTTAAGAATCTGCCGGCCAACGCAGGGGACACGGTTTGAGCCCTGGTCCAGGAAGATCCCACATGCCGTGGAGCAACTAAGCCCGTGAGCTGCAACTGCTGAGCCCACGTGCCACAACTTCTGAAGCCTGCGCACCTAGAGCCCGTGCTCTGCAAAAGAGAAGCCACCGCAACGAAGAGTAGCCCCCGCTCGCTGCAACTGGAGAAAGCCTGCACGCAGCAACGAAGACCCAATGCAGCCAAAAATAAAATAATTTAAAAAATAAATAAATTTATTAAAAAAAGACTATATAATATTTTTTGTTTCTTTTAAGAAAAGTATTTATGTGAAAGAAAAGAGACAACAAGAATATGCATATATACTCTAATAAAGATGTTAAAAAGAAAAATCTACACTCTTAGCAACTTTCAAATTAAAAAACAGTATTGTTTGGTGCTTTGTGTCCACCTAGAGGGGTGGGATAGGGAGGGTGGGAGGGAGATGCAAGAGGGAGGAGGTATGGGGATATATGTATATGTATAGCTGATTCACTTTGTTATACAGCAGAAACGAACATACCATTGTAAAGCAATTATACTCCAATAAAGATGTTTAAAAAAAATAAAAAGAATATGCATATAATATTAACAGTAAATTTTTGGTGATGGGATTTTAAATTTCCTTACTTTCCTTTAAATCTCCTTCCTTAATTTCCTGTTAATATTAACAGTAAATTTTTTGGTGATGGGGTTTTAAATTTCCTTACTTAAAATTTTTGTTTTCCTTATTACCCTTGATAAATATGAATTATAAGAAATTATAATAAATTTATGAGAAAATTATAAATAACTTCAAAAGAGTATGTACCTGTCAAAGGAATCATGCTTGTAAACAAAAAAATTAGAAAGCAGGAAAGGCTGATTCCAGTATATTTCTAATTAATTACCCGACTGTATTACACTGTTCCCAAGAATTGAGACTTCCAGAAGCCTCTTTGCCAGTAAAACCGTTTTAATGGAGAAACGTATAATGACCAAGAACATGTAACTGAGAAAGAATGTAGAAACCTCATCAATGTGTAAAGGCTTAAAAAATAATTGAATCCACAATTGCTTCTTATCCTGAAAATGAAATCAGATGGGAATTCTACAGAGGTAATAAATGAGAGTGGATTATTGTGTGTGAAACTATGTTTTAAAATATTTGTAATACAAAATGTTTATAATAGAAACTATTTCATGAACCAACAGAAAATCATGCAAACAAAGACAACTTCAGCTTGTCGGGGGGAACTGGCTGAAGTCTTCGCAGCACCGTCTCTATGGTATAAAAGTGGGTAGTCTGGGAGGTTGGGCTGGTGGTGAGGAAAGAACAGGGAGTCAGAGTGGCTTTCTATTCACCTCATTGGATTGTGTGACCTCTTTGGACCTTGAGTTTCTAATCTGAAAATTGCAGAAAATAATAATAAATAACTATTAAAATTGTTAAATAAAAAGCGTATTTAAGCCTCCTAGGGAAATGCTTGCCAAAAAGCAGTGATTCAATGAATATTAGCTCTGTACTTGAATTTGGAGTCTCCCTTGGTGATTCAAATTTAATTATTGAAAAGGCTAATGGCTTCAAAAGTAGCCATTTTAGAGAGTGAATTCACAGCGGGGAGGAAAATCTCAAGCAGTTATTCTTTCACAGAACTCCAAGAACAGGTCTTGGGCTAATTTATTCAATTTAGAACCAAACGGCCATGGAACAGTGAGTTTTCAAATTTCTATCATTTGTTTGGGTTCAAATTTGACTTTGATAAGTTCACAAGTGTAGAGATTCTTTCAGCTAGAGAACAAGTTGAGTTTTTATCCTAGAAACTTCATATCCAGTAGGTTGACTTGATTGGCAGCCAATCTAAGGGAGAGATCAGAATCAGAATAACAAGTTGGTGGCAATTAAAGATTAAACTACTGAATAAGGTAGGTTGGAATTTCATCATCATGATATTTATTTGACTTCCATAATCTTTATGTTGAGAAAAGAAAAGTCATGGCTCACTTCTCAAAAGAATAATTTTTGTAGGGAAAAGGAAATACTAAAACAGCTTTATGAAATTACATCCTCTGAAGTGTTGTATAAGACAGTACTCTCTCTGACATGTAATTTGCCTTTAAACAATTCAGAAGAGTCTGAATGGTGATTGTTACTTGAGTCTTTATCTAAAACGTTCAGTGATAGGGCAGCATATGGACTTGGTGATGTCTCTGGTGGAACATCTATTCAACTAAGATGCAGAGGTAAGGGCTTTTTCTGGGGTCACAATGATCTGAAGGTTAAATTCAGCTTGTAAAAGCAGAGTCTTATTGGCTTTCTATCTTACTTCGATTCCATTTTGTTTTAAGATCATTGCAGCCTAGATTTCTTTTACCTGTTTTCAAGTCACAATAATTCCGAAGTAATCATTTCACCAGTCACAACAAAAAATGTTCTCTAAGGCTTTTGTGCTACTCTATAAAACAAAGCAATTCTATGATCATAAAAAGCTTTAAACATCTGAATTTGGTTTGGGAAAAGAGCACGGTGTAATAATATCTTTTCAGACTTAGAAAGCACATAGAAATGGATAGTATTCAACATATGGAGTTGTTCATTTTGCAGAACACTTACTATCAGATGGTCTTAAATAACGATGAAGAACACATGCTTAATTAGCTCAATTGTCTGTGGATAACCATGGTGATGCTCAACTTTTCTTTCAGTTTCAAGTTTATGATGCCTTGGAAATTCTCTCTGAAATTTGCCATGGCATATAATGTTTGCACATTGTGCTTTAATAAAATTATCAACCATATTAAAATCCTGCTGTAGTCCATCAAAATATTTCTACTCAGCAATAATATTATCACATAAAACTACAGCCATACCTTAAACTTACAATTTTATGGGCTATATTTTGAAGACATAATATTCTACAGATTTTATTCAATTGTGAACATGTTTTCCTGTTACCTTTTATTTTTAAAAAATTACAACCTTTTGCCTTTAATATTAGACCTAATAATATTAATATCTTTTTGTCATCGTCATTGAATGGCTGTTTTAGGTGTCATGAAGTCAAATGCTTATGATACCAACAGTAGGAAGAAGAGATAATTGTGGGGAACTGGCATTGTTGCAGTGCAGCAGCAGGGATCTAATGTGTGCATATGTATTAGTTTCCTATTGCTGCTGTAACAAATTGCTACAAACTTGGTGACTTAAAAGAATGCAAATTTATTATCTTATGGTTCTAGAGATGAGAAGTCTGAAATGGGTTTCACTGGGCTAAAATCAAGGTGTCGGCAGGGGTATGTTCCTTCTGGAGCCTCTAGGGGAGAGTCTTTTTTCTGGCCTTTTCCATCTTATGGAGGCTGCCTGCATTACTTGGCTCCTGGCCACCTTCCATCCTCAAAGTCAGCAACAGCCAATCAAGCCTTTCTCACCCTGCACCACTCTGACACTTTCTCACCCTGACCCACTCGGATTCTTTTGCTTCCTTTTCCCACATTTAAAGGATGCTTATGATTATGTTGGGTACACCTGGATAATCCAAGAGGATCTATTTTCACATCACTTTATTAGCAACCTTAATTCCATCTGGAACCTTCATTCTCGCTTTCCATATAATATAATATATTCACAGGTACTGGGGATTAGGGCATGGATATTTGTGGGGTGGCAGTTATTCTACCCAGCGTGGAACATATTTCCATTTTTAAAAGCAGCTGTGAAGTCATGTTTCAGGTGAAATATCTGGATATTTAAGTGTTTAAAACTAATTGTAATATTTTTTAACTCTATAAGATACATAGCATCTTAGTAGGTCCACTTTGGCCTCCAGGCTGTCTATTTACAACCACTTGTCTATTGCATGTCTGACTCTATGCAAAGCATCATGCCTTTTTTACTCATGTTTCTTCAATCTAGTTGAGGAAGTAAACATTTACGAATGTCTGTAAAGTAACACGTGAACAGCGCAGTATAAGGAACACTATGTAGGGAGGTGCTTAGGGGACGATCAGTATAGGGTAAAGCAAGATATTCTTGAAAAAAATTCAGGATCTGGATGGGCAAAAGGAAATTTGAAAGCTGTTATGATTAGGTAGGATTAGGCTATGAGCAGCAGCGTTAGGAAAGAACAGGGTGTGTATTGATTGACACACCTAGAAGCTGGTCTTGCTGGAGTAGGAGGGACCAGATCAGGATAGATGAAATGATGCAGTGACCCAGGTAATACACAGCTTCAAGGCTTTCTTTAGAGTTTGACTTTATTTTGAGATGCATTAAATTGTTCTTTTAGGTTCTTGGGCCAAAGAAACAGGTAGATATAATACTGGCTAAGAAAGTTATTTTGAGAGTTATCATAACAGAAATGAAAGCATGAAGACCAAAAAGGTGACTATTTGAGTCATCCAGGTATGCAAAAGTGAGAAATCTATACTAGGGTGCTCGATGTGGATTGAAAAAAATCTGCAAGTCATTGCAAAGAAAGGATCAGTGGAGCTAGTGAATGACTGGCTGTGAAGAGCTAATGAGATGAAGGTAGCGATAAGATTTCAAGCCTGGGTACCAGGAGGACAGCGGAATCATGGAATCATAGAATCATGGGCTGAGGTGTATTGATTTGGGTAATTAAAATCATTGGATTGGATGGCTTTTTTTTTTTTTCCCCCAAGGGAGAAGAGCATGGGACCAAGGACCAGGCTTTAAGACATGCCTATATTAGAGTAGTGGGGAAAAGGTGAGGGAGTAGAAGGAGGGAAAGCAGAACCATCATAACACAGTGCCTGGACACCCCAAGGAGGGGGTAATTTTAGGATAAGGACAAAAAGAAGAATTCCATGATAACAAATACAGGGTTTTTTTTTTGCAGTATGAGAATTGTTTGATTGATATAGAAGTTCAGAGAGCAAGATAAAGAAAACTTGTTCAGAAGAGTTTGCAATGGAATTTGAGGCAGAAATGGAATGCTCGTTAAGGGTGAGAAGATGAATTCCTAGGTTTGTTCGTTCGTCTTGAAGTGTTTACAAGATAGAAAAAGGCCAAGGAAGAGCAGGGAACAATGTTCCTGAAGAGGGAGATGTAGTAGACGCCTTTGAAGTGTCTGCCAGATGACAGCTTCTTCCATGGGATATACTCATCCTGCCTTTAGGGTGAGTCCAGGAAATCCCTTTCTATTTTGTGACCTCACCCTATTGGCTACAGTATATTTTCAGAGAGAGGGAATGGGCACCTGACTCAACCTAGGCCAATCAGGATCTCTTTTTCTAGAAATTTCTCAGCGAGCCTGAGAAATGTGTCATTTATTTCTGTGGGTGACAGGAAATGCAGACATGTAAACTCAGGTTCTGAATGTGCTATTTAACTATGTCCATGTACATCACAACAGTGAGAATCAGTCAAGAGATGGGAGGGAGAGGAAGCAGGAGAGGCAGAAAGTGGCGGGGTGAGGGGGCGGGCAGAGAGTCAGGGAGGGGCAGAAAGGTGTGAGCACTAGGTTCCTGCTGGCTTTCTTTTCTCCTCTTTGAACATCTTATGAAGCTTTCCCTCTTCCTCTGGATTTCTGTGATTAATCCATTATTTTTCTAGGTTGAAGGGATTCTGATACTTTCAACCAAAAGAGCCATGAATAAGATACCAGGAAAGGTGAAATCTAGAACACTGGCTGTCATTTTGAGAACAATTCTTCCTCAGGTAATAGGGAAGTGGAGGTAATTGTACCGATAGGTAATTGGAACAGTGAATGATCTGAGGAACCAGAAAACCGCAAGAGGTACTTTGGAAGCTCACATTCTTCACCCTACAATTAGTTCAAGCCTCACTTTAGAAATACTTCTGAGAAGCCTTCCTTAAGCCACTATTCTCAGTAAGGTGCCCCTTCCATGTATTCTCTCCCACAAGAGTGTGCCCATCACAGAATTTGTTATACTGTATTTAAGTTGTGGGTGCACTTGTCTGTAACAGCCTCTAGACTTTAGTCTCCCTGGAGTCAGGGACCATGTACTTTTGTTGAAAGAATATTTCATATCATCCCAGTAGAGACCAATACTTTTCCATTTTGCACTATTGAAACAGCTCTTCCCTGAAATGTTTAGAATAGAAATTTAGAGTTGATCCATACATCATCATGAGAACATGCCCAAAGATGGTAAATATGTTAATTTGTTGTTACAATTATGAAGCATGATATTTAAAATAATTTACTTAGAGATTTGCTTTGGAAAGTTGTTGATTGCTTTTGAAAGTAATTAATAGTAATAAAGAAATCTCAAGGTGTTATTACATGATGATTTTTAGGAGTCTAGATCTTCTAAATACAAATACGGAGGGAAAGGAAAAAGACAGAAAGTTCCCGATGATTGGTGATTTGTTTTAGCAGAAAATTTGTTAAGAAATGTGCAGTTAGGGGGAGTGTGATTACAAAATCAAGGAAGGAAATACAGCTAGCTCATAAAATGATTTGGCCATTTGAATAGTCTATATTAGTAATATCTAGCTCTTGCAAGCTTTGGATCAGGAATCCCTTCCTTCTGAGCCAGGTCTTCAAGTCCATTGCTCATCCCTCGAATGATCTCAAAGTAAAGAAATTGGCATGTAGCTCTTCTTCACAGTAAGGCCAGAGACCTTTGATAGTAAGAAGAAGGTATAACAGTGGTATGACTATGGACATAGTTTGGGTCTAGCATAGATTATCTTGGACTTTTAAGCTGTGAAAGAGATGGTAAGCTTAACCTTTATTTCCAAGGCTTGGTTACTGCAGACTCATGCCGTAGGCCTTAGGCAAATTTACCATCCCCTTAGAACTAATTTTAGCAGAGTTGACTCATGTGTTTGAAATCAGTTTTGAAAATGCAGAGTCCTTGGTTCTAAAAATAAGAACACATTTCTTCATTCGTCCCCACACCCTACTTTACCCTGAACTGGAAAGCAGCCGATGTATAAGGCAGAGACCTTCCTAGTCTCTCCCGCATGTCAGGGTTGGCAGGTATCAGATTGTCAGTCCTCCTGGGTCTTCCTGCACACACTCGAGCCATCTGAATCAATTTCTTTCCCTCATTGAAACCCATTCCATCGTCTTCTGAACATACTGATCTTCAGTCATGCACAGACTCACCATACCCTTCATGGTGTTTCTGCCTGCAGGCCTCTCCTCATTATTTCTATATTGGGCACTCTGTCCTTACAGCTGATGCCAATCACGCTTCTTACAAGTGTATTTCAAAGGCATTGAGCCTCTGGTGTTTCACTCACGGGAAAAGGACACTGAATCTCTCTCCTTTGTACCTGTAGTATAGATTCACTTAGCCGATTTCATTTGAGTACTCATCAAAAATTGTAAGAACTTTTGTAAAAGTACACGTGCTTTCAACCCCTCCCCACGTTCCCTTTTCACCCGATACGCAAGTGGAAAGAGAAGGGTTTCACGTAAGGAGCACAGAGAACAATTGTACCACATGAAAAAGAAAGGATCAATACTAATCATGACCTGCAGTCATACTACCTTTGGCTATGATCATCTCAGATCTCTTATCTGAGAGGGGCCCAGCTGGCTGCATCTTTTAAATAGAGGGCCCTGTGGAAGAGCCCAGAGGTGGTCAGAAGCACTTCTGGTGATCCTGTTTGTGACAGTGCCTCCTGGCAGCTCTGCAACTCTGCCTTTCTCAAGAAGATTATTTATGCTTGCTGGATTTCTAGTTGAAAATTTCACAGGATTTTTACTGGTCTCTCGTGGTCAGTGTGTATTGATTCTATCTTGCCTATTGGATAGTGTGTACTGATCCTACATTACCTTTAAATATTTTGGTCCAATCAGATTCAGTAAAAATAATAACAACAGCAATAATAGTTGTCGTCTTCATCTCATTAAATTCTCAATAATGTAAATTACCTTTACCTGTAGCCACATATACTACAGGTGAGGAAGCTGTGAATTAGAAACATGAGCATCATATTTCATCAATTTTGATATATACATTGTCTTAGTCCATTCAGGTCACTATAACAAAATACCACAGACCAGATGGTTTGTAAGCAACAGAGATTTATTTCTCACAATTCTAGAGGCTGGACGTTCAAGGTCAGGGTCCAGCATGGTCAGGTTGTGGTGAAGGCCCTCTTCCCCCTTGCTGACTGCCGACTTCTCACTGTGTCCTCACATGTTGGAAGGGGCTATGGGGATCCATCAGGCCCCTTTTATAAGGGCACTAATCCCATTTATGAGGGCAGAGCCTCCCAAAGGCCCCACCTCCTAATATCATCACTGTGGGCATTAGGTTTTCAAGTATAACTTTTGATGGGGACACAAACATTCAGACCATAGCATGCATTTTTCACATCTCTCAAATTGGACTGTCTTACTATTAGTGTATTTTATGAAGATAAGTGCATTTCTGTTTTTTTTTTCTGAGTGGCACATAAACTACCTGTGTATCTTACATTCACTGGTGGTTTCAATTTCATGAAATATGGCACCTTGTCCAAAACTATCCAGTTAATATGTGGTAGAGCAGACTGGAAGCCCCATGCTATGTTCTCAAACATAATACTTCCAAGAAAGGAAGGCTGGGAATGAGGGGGAGGCAGAAGTAGATTAGAAGTAGTATGTTCTTCATGAAATTGTGACATTCTTCCCACTGCAAGAGTTGGCATCGATAAAGGATTTGTGAAGACTTTTATTATTCTGGCCCCAGTTTTTAGGGAAAGCAATTAGACAGGTTAAAGGAAGCTATCTTAGTGGCGCTTGATGGAGAAGATAACCTTGGAAACTCCTTTCAGTTTTCTGAATTCCGATTCTGATATGTGCTATGAGGATTAAGGAGAAGACCTTTGAGTCCCTTTGTTTTTTGCATCTTATATTCTCTGAATTTTTCCATCCTCTCTTCTGCAGTCCTGAGCAGTCCTTGAATATACAGGTTATCCTGCCAGGATTCATAACCCAATTAATCAAAGACAAGGGCAACCATCTCTTTGCTTAGGGACTGATAGTTTCCTGTTACACATTAGGAAATGTGTCTCAGAAGGCATTTATCTTTCTTTACTTGCTGTTCACATTGAAGAGTGAGAGAGTGAGAAGAGCAATAAATGGTCTCTCCTCCTCTAAGTGTTTCAGCATTCTTTGTATGGCTTCTCATGTTCTGCTTCCTGTTTTAATAGCACTTCAGAATGTCTGCCAGTCTGTTTTAGAGACAGCTTATTGGCTGTGATACTGAGAAACATGCAACTTATGTTTCTTAACTTTTTTTCCTACCGTATTTTCCTTTCCAAATTAATACCACAAATGGCAACCATTTTAAAAGTGGGAACTTGTCAAGAGAATTGGGAAAAAAATCATCCAATCCCAGACGTCTGTGATATGATGTTGATGAAATATTTTGGTACGCTGAAACCTTAATTTAACACTGGCCTGGTAAGTGAAACTGTCTTGTAATGAGTATCTTCAAGTCACAAAATGTCTTGAAACATTTCCAAAGATAATCAGAGTTTTATAATAGAAAATTTTATCTTTTGCAATGTCATGTGAAGACTTTCAAATATTTAACACCGTCTCTCATCGAAGATCAACCTCACTTTAGTTGTCATACCAAATTTCCTATTGATCTTTGATAATGGTAAATGCCTATCTTGGGAATCTTTATGTAACCAGGTCATTTGTCACAAGATGGATATTCTTAAAACCAGAAATTAGATGCCAAATTCCAATAGTCTAATAACAGCTTTTTAAATCACAAGATTCTTTTTTTATAACTTGTGAGTTATTTTAGACCTTTTAAAACCATTGCCCCAGCCTTTTCACTTATTCTTAGGCTGGGGATTATTTCTTTTTATCCAGCCTGCAAAAAGCTAAAGGTCAAATTTCCACCTGAAAATAGTTGGGGAGTTTCCAAACAGAAGTTGTTTCTCAATTTATCTTCCTCCCGCCTGCCTTTTACTTTCTCATCCCTTGTCTGCCATCCAATTAATGCACATCAGTTCTGTTTTGTCACCTCTGTTGAGAAATGTGATTGAGTGATTAGTCCAATTTTATGCTATTAGCTAACACATCACACATATGTAATTGAAACAAAATGCTACAGATAGACTTGCTTGGGTCTGTGCTTCAGTAATTTCTCACAAAGAGGTGATGTAAGCACCCCTTCTTCAGAAACAAAGATAACTAGGACCAGCTACATAATCTGTGGAGCTAAGTGCCCAAAAAAAGCACATGGCTTCACCCGGAGGTGAGGAGGTCAGTCTCCTTTTCCCACAGTCAAGTGGATAGGTGACTTCCGAAAAATTGCATCCTCTAGCACTAGATGCCTGGACTGGCAGTGGACAAGAGGTGGACCGGGGGTGGGAAAGAGGCTCCTGCCAGGTGGACTGCTGAGTAGGTCATGGAGCTGGCAGCCTACCTGAGGGCTGGGGTCCCCCTGACCTGCCTCCCTGCAGCCACACTCAGGCTCCCTACCAGGGGCCAACCCAGTCCCCCCACCCCAGACAGAGAGCAACAGCTGTCCACAGTGGGGCAGGGGCTGGCCTGGGAGAAGCAGAGTGAGAACACTTCCAGAGGAAGTAGGACACTGTGTGAATTAAAGTTCCAAACTTGTGGTACCTGCTCCGTTGGTCCATTGAACTTCACTTACAAAGCACAAACTCAAAGGTAGAGTGATTAAGTAATTTCAAGACGGTGACGCAGAGCATTAAAGCCATTTGCAAAACTACTGAATGCATACCCTTGAAACCTTCCCTGAAAGATAACCGCTTCTTCTGCTGTGAACTACTTACTTCAATTACTGTGTTTTTTCTGCTTAACGTTACAAATATTTATTCACGAGCATTTCTCCCCGCCAGATCATCCACTGATGAGCAGTCTGGTAGAAGAAGTGGTATCATTATTGGAGTTCTTACTATTATATTTATAGCTGCAGTATTGCACATAATAGCTTCATTAATTGGACAAGCAAAACAAACAAACAGATACAAAGACTCAAGGAATGCTACTTAAACCCTATCTTCTAGATTATTTAATTCAGGAATGGGGTACTTATGTATACAGTTTCCTAATATCTGCTTGAGTATTACATCACTTTTCAGGTTTGAAGTCCCAGAGAGCATATAAGGCGATTGCCTATTTTCCTCTGAGGGTTGCACCATGCTGTTAGTCAGGGGCTTTCAACCCTGGCTGCAGATTGCAGTCACCTGGAAATCATTTTATAAACACTGACCACTTGGGCCCTTCACCCTAAGATTGTTATTTAATTGACTGGGAGGTGAGAGCTGTTCATTATAGCTTTTCAAAAGCTCCTAGAGTGAAAGGAGAGTGTGGAGAGGGGTAATGCTGGTTGTGGCCTGGGGCTATCAACCAGAGCCTCTACACAAGCCCCTCAGTAGGGCTTCGGCTTCTCAGAGCCTGGCATCTGGGTTCCAAGTGGGAATCTTCCCGGAGCAAATGTTAGGAGGCCCAGGTAGAAGCGTCAAGGTTTTCTCTGACCTAGTCTCAGAAATCCCAAAGCATCACTTCTGTCACATTCTCCTTGTTAAGCAAGTCACTAAGGCCAACCCAGATAGAAGAGGAGAGAAATTAGACTCCGCCTCTTGTTGGTGGAGTGTCAGGATCACATTTGAGGAGAGCACACGGGATGCAAATTATCATTGCAGTTATCTTTGGGCATATGATCTGCTGCAGAGGTCATGGACGCTTTAAAGTTATTTTAGGTAGGACTGAAATAGTAACAAAATCAAGGAGAGAGCCCAATGTGTGCTTTGTTCTCCATTTCTTTTTCAATTCACAAGCTAGGCCTTTATCATTCCTGACTTTGTAAAAATTCTATTCATTTGTTAAAATGTTTGTGATGGTAAAAGTACATTGTCGAATTTTAAAAAATGAAAAAAATGATATTAAATGGCAAAATCCCTTTATACTACTACATTTTTCTTCCCAGCCCTACTTCAAAAAAGGCAGTGGATAAAATCTAGTATTTGGACAACCAATCTAAATCTCTAATTTTATATCAGTATATTCAAAACTCCAGAACACTGAAAAGCCAAAATTTTATCAAATCTTACCTTGGCACTACCTCTTGGTACCTACCACTTTGATTAAGAGGCTCATTAATCCTTTGTCCAATTTTTTTCTTTTTTTTTTGCGGTATGCGGGCCTCTCACTGCTGTGGCCTCTCCCATTGCGGAGCACAGGCTCCGGACGCGCAGGCTCAGTGGCCATGGCTCACGGGCCCAGCCGCTCCGCGACATGTGGGATCTTCCCGGACCGGGGCACAAACTCGTGTCCCCTGCATCGGCAGGCAGACTCTCAGCCACTGTGCCACCAGGGAAGCCCATGTCCAATTTGATTCATCCCAGCCACCAGGCTTATATGGTAACAGCTGTTCATCCATACCTGCCTTTGCTCCAGGTCTTCCCTGGGCATGGTAATATTCTGAAACTTCACAGAGGACGACATTAAGTTCAGTTTGCAGAAACACAATGGTATTGTTTTGATGTTATGAATGTTCAACCAAAGTTAGAAAACAGTAACATAAAGTTTCCTCATTTGGCATATTTATAATATCTGTTGAGCAACCTAAACCCATTTAGGCAACCTAAACTGAGTGTACAGTACACACAATGTAGAGCTATTTTATGTGGCTCTAAGGAGCATTCATCTCTGCTGAGACCACACTCAGCAGCACGAAATGCAGGCTACAGAAACATCTGTGCGTTTGTTTTTATCCTGGGTACATTTATGCCTATGTCATATTTTCTTTCCAAGGACGATGAACTATAATTAGTAGCAGGATCCTTGGATACATCACTAGGCCAGTCTTAAAGTACAAATTGGTACATTCATTTCACGGGGCCAAGATTCAGCCATAGGAGAGAATCATGAAATTGCACTGCAGGCAGTCAGAGTTACTGATACTCTTCAAAGGTGTTAGGCTGTTGTCCTTTGGGGCATTATATTTTTCTGATTGAGGGTCTCCCTGTACACTTCCACATGGCTTTCTCTTGCCTTATTTTTTTGAATAAATAATTTGTCCTCTGCACCCTTCCTTCATCTTGATATCTCTTTGGCTATTTACAGTGCAAGAATGAACACATCTTCCTACTTTCTACTTTTCAGTGTCCCTAAGTGAAAGATGACCTCCTTTAGTACCACTCAGAGTACTCAACAAAAAAGTGTAGGTTCTTGCACCTACTCCAGATCCATGGAATCAGTAAAATGCCCACAAATCTGCATTTTAACAGGTTTCCCAGTTGGCTCTTATTCACAAGAAATTTTGAAACTTACTGCCCTAGAGCCTTGCTATTTAAAGTACAATCCTAGTACCAGCAGCCTGGGCATCCCTGGGGAGCTTGTTAGGAATGCAGAATCCCAAGCCCTACCCCACACCTCCTGAATCAGAATCTGCGTGTTGGCAATAAGCCCCAATAATTGATATGTACTCAAAGTCCGAAAAGCATGGATGTTGACAGTTCAGTCCAAATTCCTAAGCATGTCAAACAGGGCTCAACATAATAGTCGCTACCTATGTCTCCAGCTCCTCCTTCTGCCCTGTACCCCACGTACACACTCCATTTGAGTCATTCTCAACTAGAAAGATAAGCCTTTAAAAATTGGGATATTCTATCATTTTTGAGCTACAAAATAACAAATTCTGTTCATAGCATATTTAGGTTCAACCTAAGTACTTGCAGTTCCTTGTATAAGGGTTTATGCTCCAGAATTCCTTGCCTTTGGACATCATGAACTTCTGCTGCAATATCCCTTTTCCCACTTGGTGAATCATCATTCATTCTTGAAGACAATCCTTCTATAAAGCTGACTTACATCTGCACATCTGAGGTCCTTGCAGGCTTTTTCCTGCTTGTTGTCCATTGAGATGCCTAGAATATATAGGATGTTCAATTAATATTTGTTAAATGAGTGAGTGAATAAATGAATGAATATTTCACATGTTTTCAAACTATCCTCTCCAACACCAAAGATTTACTACTGGTGATGGATTATAACTTCCTTTGTAGCAGCTAATATCAAAAGAAAACAGAGTAGGGCTTCCCTGGTGGCACAGTGGTTGAGAGTCCACCTGCCGATGCAGGGGACATGGGTTCATACCCCGGTCCGGGAAGATCCCACATGCCGCGGAGCAGCTAGGCCCGTGAGCCATAGACGCGAGCCTGCGCGTCCGGAGCCTGTACTCCGCAACGGGAGAGACCACAACAGTGAGAAGCCCGCATACTGCAAAAAAAAGAAAGAAAACAGAGTAGAAATATATTTTCCAATTTTAAATATAAGTGATAGATAAGTGTGCTTGCATCATGCAAAATATCTGTCCCTAAAAAGTTGTAAACTAATTACAGTCTTAGTCAAACAAATTGTACCTGTAAGGGAAATGCTCATCTTTCTAAGATTTGAACCCGACAGTATATTCTTCTTTCTTTCTTTCTTTATTTTTGTGGAACCTTTGGAGAAAACACCAAGCTGTTTTCCACAGCATTTGGACCATTTTACATTCCTACCAGCAATAAACAAAGGTTTCCATCTCTCTAACTCCTCACTTTTCCTTTTTTTCTTTTTTATTATAACTGCCCTAATGGGTATAAAGTAGTATCTCATTATGGTTTTTTTTTTAACATCATTATTGGAGTATAATTGCTTTACAATGGTATGTTAGTTTCTGCTTTATAACAAAGTGAATCAGTTATACATATACATATGTTCCCATATCTCTTCCCTCTGGCATCTCCCTCTCTCCCACCCTCCCTATCCCACCCATCTAGGTGGTCACAAACCACCTAGCTGATCTCCCTGTGCTATGCGGCTGCTTCCCACTAGCTATCTATTTTACATTCGGTAGTGTATATATGTCCATGCCACTCTCTCACTTTGTCACAGCTTACCCTTCCCCCTCCCCATATCCTCAAGTCCATACTCTAGTAGGTCTGTATCTTTATTCCCATCTTACCCCAGGTTCTTCATGACCTTTTTTTTTTTCTTAGATTCCATATATGTGTGTTAGCATATGGTATTTGTTTTTCTCTTTCTGACTTACTTCACTCTGTATGACAGACTCTAGGTCCATCCACCTCATTACAAACAACTCAATTTCGTTTCTTTTCATGGCTGAGTAATATTCCATTGTATATATGTGCCACATCTTCTTTATCCATTCATCTGTTGATGGACACTTAGGTTGCTTCCATGTCCTGGCTATTGTAAATAGAGCTGCAATGAACATTTTGGTACATGACTCTTTTTGAATTATGGTTTTCTCAGGGTATATGACCAGTAGTGGAATTGCTGGGTCGTATGGTAGCTCTATGTGTAGTTTTTTAAGAAACCTCCATACTGTTCTCCATAGTGGCTGTATCAATACACATTCCCACCAGCAGTGCAAGAGTGTTGCATTTTCTCCACACACTCTCCAGCATTTATTGTTTCTAGATTTTTTGATGGTGGCTATTCTGACTGGTGTGAGATGATATCTCATTGTAGTTTTGATTTGCATTTCTCTGATGATTAATGATGCTGAGCATTCTTTCATGTGTTTGTTGGCAATCTGTATATCTTCTTTGGAGAAATGTCTATTTTTGGATTGTGTTGTTTGTTGTTTTGTTATTGAGCTGCATGAGCTGCTTGTAAATTTTGGAGATTAATCCTTTGTCAGTTGCTTCATTTGCAAATATTTTCTCCCATTCTGAGGGTTGTCTTTTCATCTTGTTTATGGTTTCCTTCACTGTGCAAAAGCTTTGAAGTTTCATTAGGTCCCATTTGTTTATTTTTGTTTTTATTTCCCTTTCTCTAGGAGGTGGGTCAAAAAGGATCTTGCTGTGATTTATGTCATAGAGTGTTCTGCCTATGTTTTCCTCAAAGAGTTTGATAGTGTCTGGCCTTACATTTAGTTCTTTAATCCATTTTGAGTTTATTTTTGTGTATGGTGTTAGGGAGTATTCTAATTTCATACTTTTACATGTACCTGTCCAGTTTTCCCAGCACCACTTATTGAAGAGGCTGTCTTTTCTCCACTGTATATTCTTGCCTCCTTTATCAAAGATAAGGTGACTATATGTGCGTGGGTTTATCTCTGGGCTTTCTATCCTGTTCCATTGATCTATATTTCTGTTTTAGTGCCAGTACCATACTGTCTTGATTACTGTAGCTTTGTAGTATAGTCTGAAGTCAGGGACCCTGATTCCTCCAGCTCTGTTTTTCGTTCTCAAGACTGCTTTGGCTATTCGGGGTCTTTTGTGTTTTCATAAAAATTGTGAACTTTTTTGTTCTAGTTCTGTGAAAATTGCCAGTGGTAGTTTGATAGGGATTGTGTTGAATCTGTAGATAGCTTTGGGTAGGAATTTTCACAATGTTGATTCTTCCAATCCAAGAACATGGTATATCTCTCCATCTATTTGTATCATCTTTAATTTCTTTCGTCAGTGTCTTATAATTTTCTGCATACAGGTCTTTTGTCCCCTTAGGTAGGTTTATTCCTAGATATTTTATTCTTTTTGTTGCAATTGTAAATGGGAGTGTTTTCTTAATTTCACTTTCAGATTTTTCATCACCAGTGTATAAGAATGCCAGAGATTTCTGTGCATTAATTTTGTATCCTGCTATTTTACCGAATTCATTGATTAGCTCTAATAGTTTTCTGGTAGCATCTGTAGGATTCTCTATGTATAGTATCATGTCATCTGGAAACAGTGACAGCTTTACTTCTTCTTTTCTGATTTCGATTCCTTGTATTTCTTTTTCTTCCCTGATTTCTGCGGCTAAAACTTCCAAAACTATGTTGAATAAGAGTGGTGAGAGTGGGCAACCTTGTCTTTTTCCTGATCTTAGTGGAAATGGTTTCAGTTTTTCACCATTGAGGATGATGTTGGCTGTGGGTTTGTCATATATGGCCTTTATTTTGTTGAGGAAAGTTCCCTCTATGCCTACTTTCTGCAGGGTTTTTATCATAAATGGGTGTTGAATTTTGTCAAAAGCTTTCTCTGCATCTATTGAGATGATCATATGGTTTTTCTCCTTCAGTTTGTTAACATGCTGTATCACGTTGATTGATTTGCGTATATTGAAGAATTCTTGCATTCCTGGGATAAACCCCACTTGATCATGCTGTATGATCCTTTTAATGTGCTGTTGGATTCTGTTTGCTAGTATTTTGTTGAGGATTTTTGCACCTATGTTCATCAGTGATACTGGCCTTTAGTTTTCTTTCTTTGTGATATCTTTGTCTGCTTTTGGTATCAGGGTGATGGTAGCCTTGTAGAATGAGTTTGGGAGTGTTTCTCCCTCTGCTATGTTTTGGAAGAGTTTGAGAAGGATAGGTGTTAGCTCTTCTCTAAATGTTTGATAGAATTCACCTGTGAAGCCATCTGGTTCTGGGCTTTTGTTTGTTGGACAATTTTTAATCACAGTTTCAATTTCAGTGCTTGTGATTGGTCTGTTCATATTTTCTATTTCTTCCTGGTTCAGTCTTGGAAGTTTGTGCATTTCTAAGAATTTGTCCATTTCTTCCAGGTTGTCCATTGTATTGGCATCTAGTTGCTTGTAGTAATCTCTCATGATCTTTTGTATTTCTGCATTGTCAGTTGTTACTTCTCCTTTTTCATTTCTAATTCTATTGATTTGAGTCTTCTCCCTTTTCTTCTTGGTGAGTCTGCCTAATGGCTTATCAATTTTGTTTATCTTCTCAAAGAACTAGCTTTAAGTTTTATTGATCTTTGCTATCATTTCCTTCACTTCTTTTTCATTTATTTATGATTTCTTTCCTTCTGCTAACTTTGGGGTTTTTTTTATTCTTCCTTGTCTAATTGCTTTAGGTGCAAGGTTAGGTTGTTTATTTGGGATGTTTCCTGTTTCTTAAGGTAAGATTGTATTGCTATAAACTTCCCTCTTAGAACTGCTTTTGCTGCATCCCATAGGTTTTGGGTCATCGTGTCTCCATTGTCATTTGAGACTGTCCTCAGTTCTTTTCATTCTTTTTTCTTTATTCTGCTCTGCAGTAGTTATTTCCACTATTTTATCTTCCATGTCACTAATCCGTTCTTCTGCCCCAGTTATTCTGCTATTGATCCCTTCTAGAGTATTTTTAATTTCATTTATTGTGTTGTTCATCATTGCTTGTTTCCTCTTTAGTTCTTCTAGGTCCTTGTTAAATGTTTCTTGAGTTTTCTCTATTCTATTTCCAAGATTTTGGATCATCTTTACTATCATTGTTATGATTTCTGATTCTGGTAGACTGCCTATTTTCTCTTCATTTGTTAGGTCTGGTGGGTTTTTACCTTGCTCCTTCATCTGCTGTGTGTTTTTCTGTCTGTTCATTTTGCTTATCTTACTGTGTTTGGCGTCTCCTTTTCGCATGCTACAGGTTCGTAGTTCCTGTTGTTTTTGGTGTCTGTCCCCAGTGGCTAAGGTTGGTTCAGTGGGTTGTGTAGGCTTCCTGGTGGAGGGGACTAGTGCCTGTGTTCTGGTGGATGAGGCTGGATCTTGTCCTTTCTGGTGGGCAGGTCCACATCTGGTGGTGTGTTTTGGGGTGTCTGTGGCCTTATTATGATTTTAGGCAGCCTCTTTTCTAATGGATGGGGCTGTGTTCCTGTCTTGCTAGTTGTTTGGCATAGGGTGTCCATCACTGTAGCTTGCTGGTCGTTGAGTGAAGCTGGGTGTTGGTGTTGATATGGAGATATCTGGGAGATTTTCACCGTTTGATATTACGTGGATCTGGGAGGTCTCTTGTGGACCAGTGTCCTGAAGTTGGCTCTCCAACCTCAGCGGCACAGCCCTGTTGCCTGGCTGGAGCAGTAAGAGCCTGTCCTCCACACGGCTCAGAATAAAAGGGAGAAAAAATAGAAAGAAAGAAAGAGAGAAAGAAGGAGAGAGAGAGGAAGGGAGGGAGGGAGGGAAGGAGGGAGGGAGGGAGGAAGGAAGGAAGAGGATAAAATAAAATAAAGGTAAAATAAAATAAAGTTATTAAAATAAAAAATAATTATTAAGAAAAAAATTTTTTAAAGTGAAAAAAAAAAAAAAACCCCAGACAGAACCCTAGGACAGATGGTGAAAGCAAAGCTATACAGACAAAATCTCACGCAGAAGCATACGCGTACACACTCACCAAAAGAGGAAAAGGGGAAAAAATAATCTATCTTGCTCCCAAAGTCCACCTCCTCAATTTGGGATGATTCGTTGTCTGTTCATGTATTCCACAGATGCAGGGTACATCAAGTTGATTGTGGAGATTTAATCCGCTGCTCCTGAGGTTGTTGGGAGAGATTTCCCTTTCTCTTCTTTGTTCTCACAGCTCCTGGGGTTCAGTTTTGCTGTACCGGCTCCCTGGAAGGGGGGTGTGGATAGTGACCTGTGCTCGCACACAGGCTTTTTGGTGGCAGCAGCAGCAGCCTTAGCGTCTCATGCCCCTCTCTGGGGTCCGCGCTGTTAGCCGCGGCTCGTGCCCGTCTCTGGAGCTCCTTTAAGCAGCGCTCTTAATCCCCTCTCCTCAGGCACCATGAATCAAAGAGGGAAGAAAAAGTCTCTTGCCTCTTCGGCAGGTCCAGACTTTTCCCCGGACTCCCTCCCGGCTAGCCGTGGCACACTAACCCCCTGCAGGCTGTGTTCACGCCGCCAACCCCAGTCCTCTCCCGGCGCTCCGACCGAAGCCCAAGCCTCATTCCCCAGCCCCGCCCGCCCCGGCGGGTGAGCAGACAAGCCTCTCGAGCTGGTGAGTGCCGGTCGGCCCTGATCCTCTGTGCGGGAGTCTCCCCGCTTTGCCCTCCGCACCCCTGTTGCTGCGCTCTCCTCCACGGCTCTGAAGCTCCCCCACTCCGCCACACACAGTCTCCGCCCGCGAAGGGGCTTCTAGTGTATGGAAAGCTTTCCTCCTTCACAGCTCCCTCCCACTGGTGCGGGTCCCGTCCCTATTCTTTTGTCTCTGTTTATTCTTTTTGCTTTTGCCCTACGCAGGTACGTGGGAAGTTTCTTGCCTTTTGGGAGGTCTGAGGTCTTCTGCCAGCATTCAGTAGGTGTTCTGTAGGAGTTTTTCCGCGTGTAGATGTATTTCTGGTGTGGGGAGGAAGGTGATCTCCGCGTCCTACTCTTCCGCCATCTTCTCCTGTCTCCCAGTATATTTCTTTTTATGTGTTGACTCTTAAGATGTTAATAGTCACCCCTAACTTTACCAATTTTGTAACTAGGTTTGTTGCTACTCTAGCTGATATGGGAGAGGGTTGGCAAGGCACCTCTGATTTTATTCCAGACGAAATAGGAAAACTAGAGAACATTTTTACATTTCAAGTTTTTTGCTATTTTTTTTCTTTCCATGTATGACTATGACAAAGAACACAGCTTGGATCAGTTTCAGCTTGGCTAGAGAATACACACTACACATATGCTCTTTGACTTTGGCAATGATATCTGTGATTTAAGGATTTTCGTTTTGGTTGGCAGATTTTTCTTCAAATGAATGTATCCTTGATGAAAATGAGATCTTAATGAAACCTTAATTCAGACACTGCAAAATCACACACATATTCTATGTATATAAAAATAAAAAAACTGAATAGAAATTTTCACTTTATACCAAATACTAACAGATACATTTCCCCAGATTGCTTGCTCAGTTCCAATTATCCATTTCAATAAAAAACACTTTTCTTTTTATATTTTCCTGCTTGCAAAAATGTTTGTTAATTATAAAAAATATAAATTCTTTGGAAATGTAGCAGAAAGTTCTAGTCTGTGGTAATAATCACTTCAAAATTTTAGTATATAATCTTCCAGATTTAGTTCTCTGTAGATATTACAATATTTATGTTATAATCCAAAGAAGCATGAACCACTGGATCTAAAATGTGCACTGCAAGGAACTTATGTATTTCTGGCCCACAATCGCGAAGCATTTTTGATCCATGCAAAAATGAGCCATACTCATTGAGGGCAAGGGATGTACTTTTTCCTTTTTGTGTTTTGCATGTATATAAACATTTATAGTCTATTAACATATACTTTCAGCAGTAAAAAATTACGAATTAATATAGTGTTAAATGAAATGATTACTTCAGAGTTTCATTTAACTTTGTGTTTCTATCTTTTTCTGGAATGTTGTGAAGTTTTAACACATTCTTTTTCATGAGCAAATGATTAGCAGGATTTTGTGAAAACTAATTGTTAAATAATTCTTTTTCTTGCCAACTGGGGAACATTTCTAAATTGAGAGCACTAATTTGTCTAGGATTCTTTGAACTATATTGTTTCTAAAGGAAAATGGAAAAACTAGTGGTCATTTACTAGCGAGTTTTCTTAAGCAAGAAATTGTTAGCCCTTTTTCATTCTCATAGTTTGCACTTCACTCTTTTTATTTGACAATAGTTTATGTCAATTCAAATGCTTTCTAATTTCTTGAGTTTGAGTTTACTTGTTTAAGTTATCATCATTATTTAGAAGTTACCACAAGTGAAAATTCCCACTTTCCATTTTCTTTTCCAAGGTATGTGTGACTTACAGAAAATCTACTAAACCCATTTACACACACACACACACACACACACACACACATACAGACATACATTTATTCACTTACAGATACTGGAAGCATATTTCAAGTTCAGGGTCAAGGCCTAAGAGTTTCAATTGATTAAACTTAATGAGGATAAGGCATTTGAGACACTTGAATAGAGAATGATATTCATAGTTCCAATGATTATGATAATTATAAAAAGTGGACCCAATGACCTTTACTCTGTAAAATTCTCTAAAGAAGGAAAAAAAATCAAGTTATTATCCTTATATGATATTGTTCTTTAAGATGACTCCTAAAATGGACTTTTTATAATAATTACCTTGGAAAACTTTTGAAATGTGATTCATCAATAGCTGTGGGCTAGATTTAATGCTTGGATCAAGGTCAGGAATAAAATCACTTTGCTCAGCAAGAATATTACCTTTGTAACTGAAATCGGAAAAAAACATACACTAAGTATTTTTACTTCATTTCTCTGGTGAGTGGGAGATTCTCTGTTTTTATTTCCTCCCATCTTTTTAAGAAAATGAAACGAAAATATAGTCCCTTCTCCCTAGGACTGTATGGTCTAAATTCAGAAATGTAAGAGGCAAAATTGACCTGTGTCTTTGAGTATTGAAGAAGCTGGAGTTTGAAAAATGCGTTATGTTCCTTCTTTAGGGGGCACTGTCATATGTAACTGTAAGTCTTTAATTATCTTAAATATTTGCTCAATTTATGAAAATATCTTTATTAAGCTGATTACCTTGCAACAGTGAAGTCCAACTTTGTTGTGTTCTACTTGGCTTTGAAATGTCACAGCTGTGATGACCCTCTCCTCAGTAGTGGCAGTGGTCCCTGGCATCCTTGAGGAATCTGGAGATCAGGGATGTGTACAATACAGAGTGTTTTATTGATGTCTACCATGAAAAAAAAGTGTGGTTTTTAAACTCAATAACCACATATACCAAGCCCTGTAATAGAGATGTTTCTTGCCTCTATGGGACTTTCAGTCTGCAGAATTTCAAATTTGGGAATTAGGGTTTATGAGGGAAAAGAATCAGATACTGTGAGGGAAAATAATGATATGTGTGGAGCTAGTGGGAGTTGGGGGTATTTTACGTTGGTTACAGGTGTTAGAGAAGAACTTTTGGAGCAGGTGTTACCATAGATTGGGGTCCTAGGAAACAAACTCTGAGATTTGAGGTCAAGAGGTTGATTGTGGAGTATTTTTGAGGATGACATGATGAGGGATGAGAGAAGCAGAGTTGGGCAGAGGTTGCACTGTGGTGCAGTTTCGACAGAGGCTTAGCCATTCCTATGGAGAGCTCGAGAGCTGAGGTGGTCCCTCCGAGCTGTCCCTGCCTTGAAGCAAGGGGGGCTGGCTTGGGCTTTCTACAATATCCACTGCCCCCATACACCTTCCCAGGCATTGGGATTGGCTGACCCTCAAGAGAGATCATCTTGGGCAAGATTGCTCTTCTCAAATGAGGATAATGCCTGGTTAGAAACTCGGTCCCCAACACTCCCAGCAACACGGGGCAAGCACTTCAGTTCTAAAGAGGAATCAAGGCAGCACAGCAGACATCCATTCTAACTATAACTAATACCTGAAGAACAAGAAAGCCATGGCCCAATGAAAATGGAGGAGAAGTGCTTTCTAGACAGATAAAGCATCCTGGGTAAAGGTCCCGAATTGGCAAAAACCTCCAGCTATTGAAGTAACTAAGAGTGTCAGTGGGGCTACTGCTATTACTGTATGGAGAATGGGTTTGGTAGGAATATGAATGAAAGTCAGGACATTGCTATGGTTCAAGGACAATAAAATGGTGGCTTAGATATGATGGTAACAATAAATAGGAAGGAAAGCATGTATTTTCAAATTATACTTGAAAGTAGAATCAATAGAACTTGATGATAGATTGGGTGGTGGTGGAGTGAGTGAGGAGGGGTCAAGAATATTTTCCACACTTCCAGCTTGAGCAGCTAAGTGAAAGGTGGTGAGTTTACTAAGATGGAGGATATTGGGGAAGGAACAGGTTTCAGAAGCCTATTATAAAAGAGTGATTTGACTGAGTTAATATAAATCAAAATACAAGTAAATCACACTTCCTTTGGAACACTGTACAACCCTGTGGCTCTCCTTCCCATCACTGAAACATTTCCTAAAAAACAGTAGAGTCATTACTGGGAACTACAAGAGAAGCAACATTGCAGTGTAGAGATTGTATCAATTCAGAAATGCCTATCCTTTGAAGTTTCATTGTATTCTGTAGCACCTGTATTCTGTTGTATATGATAACAACAACAAAGTTTCAGATGGTTATGGATACTGTGTATGGATGACGTGGCACAGAGCCTCTCACTTTAGATATCCATCACGCAAAACATCCCTATTCATTCGATCACTTATTCAACTGTTATATATATATATATTTTTGTCCTTACAGTGTCCCAGAGACTATCCTAGTGTGCTGGAAGACGGTTCTGAACATGGCAGAAAAGGTGTCTGAGCTTCTCAGGAAGCTTACAGTCTCAACAAGGGAAAAAGACAATAAACTTGTGAGTAGCAAACTAAATAAAATCTTTCCAGATAGTGATTAATAGATAAAAGTAAAAAAGGCAGTGTGGTGGTGAGTTCTCAGTATGACGGGGGAGTGCAGTATTTGAGCGGGCAGATACGGAAAGCTTCTTCCAGGAGGTGACAGGCAAGTTGAAAACTGAACAGTAAGAAGGAGCCATTATGTGAAGGTGTGGGCTATCCTTCATGGCAAAGGGAAGAGAAAATTCAGTTACCCGATGTGGAAACAAGCTGGGCGCGTTCAAGAAGCAGAAGGAAGACCAGTTGTGCTGAAGCGTAAGTGACATGGTGACTAGTAAGACATGAAGTGAGAGAAGTAATTTGGGAAGTGTTTGGGAAGCCATGGAAAGGATGTTGTCATTCAAAGAGCACTGGAAAGGCACTGAAAAGTTTAAGTAGCTCAGTGACCTGATCTGATAGCTATTTTCAAAAGATCACTTTGGCTGGTAAGGAGAATGGATTTTAAAGGGGACATGGATGGAGAGGGAAGAAGCTCTTTAGGAGGACCTGGTAGTTGGCAGAAACAACATGAGTGTGGCTTGGACTAAGATGATAGTATTGGAGCTGGAGAGAAGAAAGGTTCTAAACACCTTTTGGAAGGAAATCGAATGGGTATTACTCCTAGGCGGGATCTGGAGGGGAGGGAAATGTCGATTATTCATTTGAGCAGCAGGGGGAAGCTGGTAGAGTACAGCAAGAAATGGAAGTCTGTGGAAAGAACAGTTTTGCACAAAGAGACCAATATTTTCATATAGAGAGGTCAAGGATGCTATTGGGCTTTGTCTGGAGATGAAGGAAAGAAGTTTGAGTCAAAACTGTAAGTCCAGGGGTCTTCGATGGATAGCTATTAATTAATACTATGGCTGGCATCACCTCCAGAGAGAGAAGGAAAAAAGAAAGAATAGGGCTCAGGGGGAGCCTGCCTTGTAGAGCTCTGGAAGAAAAGAGTCCAGAAAAGACCTATGCACACCCTTTGGTGTAGGTGTGTCACAGAATGACTTTTCATTACGTACTGAACTCAATGGAAAACCAGAAGAGGGCACTGTCACAGAAACCTATAAGAAAAAAAAAGTTTCAATCAAGAGAAGACAGTCAAAGGTATTAGTATAAGCTCCTACTGAACAATGAGGGCTGCCAATAAGAATGTCACTGGCAGGACTTCCCTGGTGGCGCAGTGGTTGAGAGTCCGCCTGCCAATGCAGGGGACACGGGTTCGTGCCCCGGTCCGGAAAGATCCCTCATGCCGCGGAGCGGCTCGGCCCGTGAGCCATGGCCGCTGAGCCTGCGCGTCCAGAGCCTGTGCTCCGCAACGGGAGAGGCCACAACAGTGAGAGGCCCGCGTACCGCAAAAAAAAAAAAAAAAAAAAAAAAAAAGAATGTCACTGGTAGGCTTGGTAAAAGCAGTTCAGTGGAGGAGAGGGGACTGAAACTTATTATGGAAGAGTGAATGGGAGACAATAAAATGCAAACTCCAGTGAACCACTCTTTTGATAAGTTTTACTGAGAAAGTGAGCAGAGAAGGGCAGTGGTCGAGAAGGAAGGAATGAGGAGAACAGAAATGGATTTTCTAAGAAAAAGACCTTAGCGAAGTTTGTATGCTCATGGAAATACTCCAGCTGAAAGAGAACAAATGAAGATGCAGGAGAGAAGGGGGTAACTGACGGAGTGATGTCCCCAAGAGGTGTATTGGGTGGAGAACCGGGGCTCAAGTGAAGAGAGCAGACTTCCATCTGAGCAGGGCCAGGATGTGTCTTCCAGACCAGGAATGCAAAGAATGTGCATACAGATGCAGAGAGACTGGCAGGTTTAGTGATGAGAAGGTGAAAGTGTTTCTGCTCTGTTGCATCCACGTTTTTCTCCCATGAACTGTGAGGCACTGAGAACGGCAGGGGTGATTGCAGAGGCAGGTGGGTTGGAAGTGTAGATCAGAGGAATACCCAAACAATAAATCTTGTGTACCTTTCAGAAGAAAGGTTATCACCAATTAACTGAATTTAATAGAAATGGAAGTATGGAATGAGAGAAACCTGCAAGAGTGCCTAATGCTGACCATAAAGAGTAAGCAGTACTAACCACAGTAGTAAAGTTCCCTCAAGTATGATTGATACATTCCCATTGCTCTTAATAAGAAGTAACTATTTCTAATTGCTGCAAATTATGGACACGTTCACTTAAGTTTTGTATGAGTTTCCTTTAAGTTTGTAAATTTAGTGGGAATATTTTCACTATTAGTTTTGTTGTGACCTTATTGAAACCAAGAAACTATTTCTTTAGGGAAGAGGATTTTCAATTTAATGTGCCTTTTCTTCTCCATAAATAAGGAATGAGCACCCCTTTCAGAGCCCATGAAAGGTCACTTATAAAATATATATTTTAGGGCAATAAAACTCATATATTGATCTTGTACCTCTGCATCCTCAACTCATTTTCCTCTTTCAGCTTCATATGAAGATCACAAGGCGGGGCACAACCTGCCTTTAGAAGTGCTTTTGAGAGCAGATTTTATCATCCTTGATATAATTCCTGTTCTAGGACCTAGTCTATCATCATGAGAACAGATCATTCTGACGTGGTATCTCGAGCATGGTTGTCACACCTTTCTGGATAACTCTGAGAAGTAGGAAAGAAGGTTAATTCTAGCTGAAAATAATCATCTGTTCTGTTTTTATTGATGTTGCTTGTTTATTTAATAGCTGATAAGCAGGAAACCAAACCTGGGTTTTGTGATAGAGGGAAAGAAATTACCTGCCCAAATTTCTACCACCCCCAAATATGTGTATTGTGTATGCATGTAAATATGTATGTATGTTTGCATGCATGTATTTCCCTTCCTCCTTGACATTGGTCTTCTAAGGATGACATTTTATTATGTAATATGATTGCTTTTCCTCAAGATTAAGAGCATGTAGTGGTTCTGTTTTTTTGCATTTTTAACATTCTTAAATTACAGAAAATATCTTGAGGAGTGTATCACTTTATCCAATGCAAAGAAGAAAATGGGGAATGGGGTATCATTGAAATTAGATATTGTGGAAGTACAGATTTGGAACAAGTTAGTACTTTTTACTTAGGTTCTAAATTACTTTTTGGGAGCTGAGTTATGATTTACAAGGTGATAGTAATGAAAGTTTACCTTTAAATCTTTCTAATTTTCAAAACTCCGAAATCTGTAACCTTTGGAGAAAAACAGAGGCAAACACCTAAAAAGTTGAAACGGTACCCGGGTACATAGAGTAAAGCAAATATGACCAAAAATTTTAACGATCTGTAGACTGGAGCCAATTTGCAAAACATTTCTGAGTCTTCAGTGATCTTATTAAAATGCAGACTCACACACAGTGTGCTGTGATGGTATGCATTTAAGCACGAACTTTGCTTTGCCTCCAAGTTTGTTATTCTCATCTGCAAAAGGATTTAAAATATAAAATTCTATTTTTATTTAATAATTATTTTGTGCCTGGGTATTGGGATGTTTGTTATTGCTTAACACTTAGGTATATACACGTTAAATGCATCGTATGTATATACACGTCATATGTATGTACAAATGTTAAATGCATATTCTTTGGAGATATGCTAAACTATAAGTCTAGGAAATAAATATGTACCTATCATTAACGTATAGCTTCCACTGTATATTTATGATACATGATATTTTTCTTTATTCTTTAAGGATGATTGATTTTTGTCTCTCTGTAGCTTTTACGGTTAGATTGAGTGATGATTTTCTCTCTCAGAGGTATCCGTGGAGACACTTCTAACTGCCCGAGGCAGTCATATGCCACAGCTGGCACCATATTTAAGCTACTTCCCCATGTAAGCGCATAATTTTGTTACCTGGTGGTAAACGGCAAAGAGCTACAAAAGGAAAATTGGCAAAAATAGTCCTATTTTCACTGAGCTAATGCTGAAGCTGTATCAATTAGTCCTTTCAAGGTAGATGAAAATATTTATTTGCAAATTAAATAACTTAGAAAATTTCATCAAGACTCAGCAAAACTCAGAATGCCATTTCCTGAAAGATGCAGCCACATTTCTATTGGATATAGATGAACAGATACTCTCTGTGACATTGAGTGGCTCCCCAGGTATTGAAAACCTTTTAAGTCAAGGAAAAACAACACTCTTAACTAAGGGATGGTCAAAGAAGATAACAAATGAAACAAAAATACTAAAAATATGAAATAATTTAAAAAAATATATACTGAGAAAAAAAGGTAGTGGGAGAGATGATTCATTGGAATTGGTAAATGTTTTCATTTTATTTTTCAAGGTTTAGCTCTGATTTCCTTATTGCTAAATGATAAAGATTCCTAATGAAGTAACAGGAATATTTGCTGTCTGGATTAGTATGATGTCAATAGTTTAAACCCAGGATGATGATTTAGTAAAAAACAAACAAAAAAAATGAAAAAACCAGCCATCTGCTTAAAGTGACATTTTGGAAATTACCTAAAACATCTATTTTTAAAGTTTTGTACTTTTGAAATTACTGCCTATTTCTTAACAATTCCCTCAAAATTCATTTCTGTTCCAAAGAGAAGAAATACGAAAATATTTGCAGTTACCCTGTGCCAAACCACTATCTAAGGTGATATGCTCCCTGGCTTTCCCAGTGCTGTCTCTCCAGGGCACCTGCGGCCAGCTTCTAAACCTTTCCTGACCTTTCCAAACCTTCTACCTTCCCAACTTGGGGTCCCATTCCTTAAATTCCCTACTTTCTACTTATTAATTTTTGTTTCTAATGTAAAATGATACCCTCATCCAATGGATATTTATCTCCTTGAAAAAAAACACAGTTCAAGGCATCAGTAGACATGTGTGTCCCTACGGGAGGGAATGATTTGCTGCTCCTTTTCCCCTCCATCCTTACCAAATTACACTGGGCTGAAATCTGCTACATTAACTCGTGCAGCTTGACCCTACATCTCTCGACAGAGAATTGAACTGTCAGCCTTTGAAATAACAGAATATTTTAGGTCGTGAGGTTTTATTTTTTTCTTCTAGGAAGATCATACTGAAAAACATACCACTTTATGTAGAGAGACAAACCCCAAATTCTAATAGAATAGTAAGAACAGTGCCTCTTTCAAAATCGCATTTATGAATCAAGTGAATAGTTGATGTAATTCATTTGAGGTAAAAGTTTCTTTCAAGAACACTAATGGACAACAAGATAATTAAGCTTTGGGGGAATGGAAGATTGAGAGAAATAGGGCTGTTTTGATTCTGGGTAGATAGTGAAAGAAAATTTCTCATAAAAATTTAAAAACATGGTTATTTTTATTAGATGAGAAAATAAGAGACTGGACTGGAGGTCAATGAGTAGCGTTACTTTTAGGAAATGTTAATTTTTACTCTGAGTTCTGGAAAGAGACCAGAAATAATAGTCAGCTTGCTACAAATATCTTCCAGATTTTCTCGTATTCGTACGTATATAATGTACAAATAGGGACTACTCAGGTCATCTCTCAGCTGGTGGTTGAGGTAGTTTGTCCAGCTGGGCCAGCTCTTTGACAGGCTAAAAATAGAAAGACTAGAAGAGTCAATTTTAAGGGACAAAGGACTTAATGATAGTTAATAGGAATTCAAGGTAACGCCAACTCTTCAGATATTCAGAGAGGGCCAACAAATAGTACAATCAATGCCAAGTTTGAACAGCAGATTCAATCCAGGCACAGGCTAAGCATTTGTGGTCCTCTGCTCGTTGTTCATGCGAAGAAAGGTTGAACAAAGTTTTAGGGATTTGGCTTTCATGGAGCTCAAAACTAATCCAATGAAGGAAACCATATTTAATAAAAATAATACAAAATTATGAATACAAAATTAGACCCAGGGCCTTAGAAGGGGCTCATGGAAGTGAGGAAGCTTGAAGCTCAAATTTCAGAAACTTGTCTTAAATCCATCTGAGTACAGAATGATGCCCTTGTCAGCTTTAAAGGCGGGTCGTTCCAGAGGGAGTAAGAGCCCCTGTAGAAACGAGTCAAGGAATTGACTCCTAATGGATCAGTAGTTCTCAGCCAAAGCTGAATGTTAGAGTCACCTGGGGGACTTTAAAATAAAACATGCCTGGGCTCCAGATTTCCACCCAAGTAATCTGGGTTGGTGCCAAGTCATTGGTATTATTTAGACCCTCTCCTCCATGTAGTTGTAAAATGCAGCCAAGGCTGAAATCTACTGATAGTTCATAATAATGGTGGTGAAGACGATTTTGTTGTTGTCACGTATGGAACATCTAACTTGCGTGAGAAGATACAGTGTCAAACACTTGACAGGCATTATCTTCTTAGGATTCATGACCCCCAGAGGTACATGTGTCATCAGCATTCTAACATGGAGGATTCTGAGGCTCAAGGAAGTGGCCTGGGTCATACAGCAAAAGTGAGATCTAAATGCAGGAGCCAGGATCTAAACTCTAGTCTGGCCAGTTTTCAGGCTCTTTTTATTGCTCTATATTTCTACCTCCTTAGACAATAGCATCTCTGAGGGGGCCAGAGAGAGCTCAAGACCTCGTAGATTGAGCCAAGGAGTAACTGACTGCCAGTAGGGGATTTTGTACAGACTGCCTGCCTGCCTGCCAAAGAAGTTCTTGGAAACCCAGGAATATTCCCACAGGCCCATGGAGCAGAGGTGACTATTAACTACTTCTGGATCTCAAAGGTGTTATATGGAGGCTGAAGTTATCCTTTTTTTGGGTGCTTCTTCTTACCCTCCCAGCCCCAGCAATGAGGGTTAAATTCACCATCAGAAACAATGGCACAACAAGCCTTTATCACCCCTTTTCTCCTCATTTTAGAATTACTTGCTGCTGTTTTGGTAATTCTTTTTTCCCTGATAACTGGACAGTTCCATATCCTAGGAGCTGGATGAGTCCGTACCGGGCCAGGGGCAATTTGAGAAGCATTGTAACTGCATTTAAGATCACCTGCAGCTACTGTCCATTAATCTGTGTCCCTAGAGCAAGTTTATGCACTGTATTTTCCCCATCTAGCTGTTTATGGCTCCAAAATCAGCCAGGATCCCCACTGACCAATAAAATTCATGATATCCATCCAAGCTTCCTAACTTGCCTGGCCATGGGAGATTTTCCATGCTGGAGGTTACTTGGTGACTTGCGCTGGTTCTCCAAGAATAAATAGGCAGGAGAGATGCAGAGGAAGGGGTATGGGAGGCAGAGTCAGAGTCCTGGATTCAAATGTGCCTCTACTGCTTTCTAGTTATGGGGTCTTGGGCAAGTTAGTTGCTCTGTCAACTCCTATATAAAATGGAAATAGGATGCCTATCTGTGGTAATGTAAAAAACTCCTTTGAATCATGATTGATACATGGGGATGTCTAATATATTTTCAAATCTTATTTTAAAATAAAGTTGCTTCCCTTTATCAAGAAAGATGTCTGCTGTTATAAATTTTTCACAGAAGTCTCCTTTCCTAGGATATCATTTTTAAAAGGTTTACTGACCCTGGTTATACTGCTCTTGTGATTCCAATAAGCTGTCAAAAAAAAAAAAAAAGCAGTGCCCATTTTTTGAGGGATGAAGTATAGATTTAGAGATTCCAGATACTACTAAATTTTGTCACTTCTTGCCTGCTGCTTTGAGGTCCAGATAATATGTAAATCAAGAAAAATCATTAGAAATATTTCAAATTCTCCTTTCTTGTTAGTGTAGCTGTGTAACATGCGTTCAGTCAGTACTGATTTATGCATGGTACTGAATTTCTCTTTTTTGTACTGAAAATGTGCTTTTATTGCTTTCAGGTAATTGATTAGATTAAATGACACAATCTTTTATGATGTATATGGAGCAGAAATTAAAAATATATGATACTTTTATCAGATATATATATTTTAGGAAAAGACAAAAGGGAAAGTAATATACATATTACATATTCATTCATTCATTAGATCAGCAAACTGTTACTGATTTCCTACTCTGTGCCAGGAAATGTTCTAGGTGCTACAGATATAGCTATGAACAAATCAGGCAGAAATCCCTGCTCTCATCTAACATACCACAAACAATTAAAAGGATAAAACATGAAGATGGATTTTTTCCCCTTATTTATATTGTATACTTACTATGACCAGTTAGCATGTATTTGTTCTTTTTGTTTTATAACATGCTTTCACCTAATCATTTATCTAATTAAATAGTCTTAGTAAGTTTGTGAGGGCATGCTTGTACTTCATCTATTCTATATATGAGAAAAGGCCAGATTGGAGGTAGCCTAAGTTCTCATAACAAAACCAGTGTTAAGAGTTGACCATTGGATTTCAGATCCTGTGACTTACAGTGACACACATTCTGCTGCTTCTACAATCCTTATTTTAATATTCTTTCTTCTCCTGTGATTTAACAGTAAATACCATTGCCAGAAAGAAAGAATGATAGAGATCTATTCTATTCTTGCTTTGCCACACTACAAGTGCAAAAAAGTGCAATTATATCCATCCCAATTGATGGATATAGGGAAATCTAAGAATCTTAGAAGAGGAATAAAACAAAATTAGTTGTATTAATCAAACAGCCTTACACATCTGGCAGTAGCTTACATCTGATATGGATTAATTTTTAAATTTTGTTCTGGCTTTTTAGTGGTACAGAGACCACAAGAATGTTGTGTTAACTACACAGGCCGTTTAAGCTAAGTTTCAACCTTGGCTTTTATTTTTCTGTGCTTGTTAGCTTTACTCTTAGCATGATGTAGCCGTTTGACTATTCCTCATATGTAGCCTCAAGGGTCTCCTTCATTGTTAGTTAACATTGAATGAGTATCTACAGGTAGATAGATGATCCCTCAAGAAGGTGACAGTGATGGTAATAATTTAGAGTATCTTTGGACATGGCTTTGGAAACCAGAGCCATCTGGTAAAAAATCTACGTTAAAGCCTTTCTCTTCTGCCTGATAATCCTTTATGAACTATTTTATAGACGCATTATGGTGGAGAATTTGTGGATTGAGGGGAAAGCACATTTTTCTCTGTAGGACAATAGCGTTCAGCTTCATCATCAGGAGCAATTGCTGAGCAGCTAAAACAGATTCTTTGCATTACTGTGCATAACTAAATGCTGATAGTATAATAGGGTGTTCTCGTCATCGTGCAACAGTAAAGAAAATGGTCCATTTCTTCACTCTCTAAGAAATATACTTTAAGAAGGAAAGGAGGGCTTCCCTGGTGGCACAGTGGTTGAGAGTCCGCCTGCCGATGCAGGGGACACGGGTTCGTGCCCCGGTGTGGGAAGATCCCACGTGCCGCGGAGCGGCTGGGCCCGTGAGCCATGGCCGCTGAGCCTGCGCGTCCGGAGCCTGTGCTCCGCAACGGGAGAGGCCACCACAGAGAGAGGCCCGCGTACCGCAAAAATAAAGAAAGAAAGAAAGAAAGAAAGAAAGAATAAAAAAGGGAAAGGAAAAACGTCAATGTGAGGAAGCCAGGAACAAATATTCATAATCGACAACTGAGAAAAAAGACTCGAGTGTTATCATATGCACACACATACTATATTACACCCTGGACTTCTTCAGGTTACCTCTTTAGTGCCCAAAGAGCAGTAGCCATTCTACAAAATGTATGGAATGGAGCAGAAAAGGTCAAAGAGCCTCAGACCTTGATTCTTTCCCTTTCTGAGCATTGGCTTTCAACATGGACGAAGGAACAAGTCAAGTCACAGTGAGGTGAATGCACTGCCAGGAACGGACATTGTGCAGGTTTGTTTTATTTCTTTGTTAATTGTGCAGATGATATAAGAATATGATAATGAATTTTTAAAAAGAAATATGCAAGACATAATTCCACTGTACAAATTTTTTACATGATTTTTACCTATTGACCTCACTATCAAAATTAGTGTAGAGATACTGTTCATCTTTGGAACCTTCTTACCATGTTCCTTAAATTATCTGTGTTGTCCAGTGAACGTGACTTTTTAAAATTTCAGACTGTTTACAGCAACACTAAAGTTGCATGATAATTGCCAGTTTGGCTCCTCTCAGTGTCTTCAGTGACTATCAAAATGCCTGGCGCATAATAGGTGCTCATAAATGTTTGTTGAGTGACTGAGTGAAACCATAGCCCAGTGTTCAAACTACTTTCTTTTCCAAGATTCTCTTCCTGTCCCCACCCCAACCTTCCAAACTATGCTCTGTTTTTCTTTACTTAGATATAATTGACATACCATAAAATTCACCATTTTAAAGTATGCAATTCAGTGCCTTTTCGTAAATTCACACAGTTGTGTAACCATCATCACCATCTAATTCCAGAATATTTTTATTCCCCCCCAAAAGAAACTCCTACCCATTCATATCCACTCCCCATTCTCCCCTCCCTCCAGCTCCTGGCAACTATTAATCTACTTTCTGTCTCTATGGATTTGCCTAGTATGGACATTCATATAAATGGAATCATACAATATGTGACCTTTTCTCCCCGCTGGCTTCTTTCAGTTAGGGTAAAGTTTTCAAGTTTTATCGGTATTTTAGCTTTTATCAGTACTTCATGCCTTTTTAATGGCTGAGTAATTCCACTGTAAGACTATACCACATTTTGTTTATTCATTTATTAGTTAATGGACATTTTATCCATTCATCAGTGATGGTCACTTGGGTTTTTCCACTTTTTGGTTATTGTGAATAACGCTGCTACGAAAATATGTGTACAAGGTTTCTTGAGAACATATGTTTTTATTTCTCTTGGGAAGATGCCTAGTTGTAGAATTGCTGGGTCATGTGATAACTATGTTTAACTTTTTAAAGAACTGATTTTCCATAGTAGTTGCATCATTTTTCATTCCCATCAGCAATGTATGAAATGCTTGAATCTCCACATTCATATCAAAAGTTATCTCCACTCTTAAAAAAATATTATAGCCATCATAATATGAGGTGATATGAGGTGATATCTCATTGTAGTTTTGATTTACCTTTCTTAATGACTGACTAATGATGTTGACCATCTTTTCATGTGTTTATTGGCCATTTGCATTTCTTCTTTAAACAATATTTATCTATTTATTTATTTATTTTTGGCGGTCGGGTCTTAGTTGTGGCACACGGGATCTTTGTTGGGATCTTCGTTGTGGCATGCAGGATCCTCTGCTGCAGTGCGTGGGCTTCTCTCTAGTTGTGGTGCGTGGGCTCAGTAGTTGTGCTGTGTGGTCTCTCTAGTTGTGGTGCGTGGGCTCCAGAGCGCATGGGCTCTGTAGTTGTGGCATGCGGGCTCTCTAGTTGTGGCTCGCGTGCTCAGTAGTTGCAGCACTCAGGCTTAGTTGCCCCATGGCATGTGAGATCTTAGTTCCCTGACCAGGGATGGAACCTGCATCCCCTGCATTGGAAGGCAGATTCTTAACCACTGGACCACCAGGCAAGTCCCCATTTGTGTTTCTTATTTGGAGAAATGTCTATTCAAATTCTTTGCCCGTTTTAAAATTGGGTTATTTGTCTTTTTACTGTTGAGTTGTAAATGCTCTTTATATATTCCAGATATTAGACCCTCATTAGATACATGATTTGCAAATAGTTTCTCCCATTCTGTAGGGTTTTTTTTCACTTTCTTTCTAAGTGTCCTTTGATGCACAAAAGTTTTTACCCATGATGAGTTCCAATTTGTTTATGTTTTCTTTGGTAGCTTATGCTTTTGGTGTCAGGTCTGAAGAACCATTGCCTAGTCCAAGGTCATGAAGATTTACACCTATGTTTTCCTCCAAGAATTTTATAGTTTTAGCTCTTACATTTAGGTCTTTAATCCATTTTGAATTAATTTTTGCATATGGTATGAGGTAGGGGTCCAACTTCATTCTTTTGCCTGTCTACATCCAGTTGTTCCACTACTATTTGCTGAAACTATGCTTTTCTAATGCCTTCAAGGCTTTTCTCTCTGTGTCTGTTAAAATATAATTTCTCCAAGTGTGGCTCTTCATTATTTAAGGCAGTAATGTGGATGAATAAGTTTTAATTTCAATGGTTACACCTTTATTTTAGACTTCCCATTTATAGTAAAAACATAATTCTTTCAGTAAAAGTAATATTGATTTAAAGAAAAATATTAATAACACCATAATATGGGTGGTACTTAGATTGACAAATACAATGACAGTAAGGTAGGGTTAAGAAAAGTATAGAAAATACTGTTTAATAAGTTGGAATTGACTAATCTTTAGATATTAGAAGTTAATATATTGTTGGAGGGGAGTAAGCTGTTAAATCTTTTCAATTGATAAGACCCACAAGTTTGGCACACAATGAATGCTCACAAACAGTGATAGGCACTTCCTCATACATTATTACTGCTTTTAATTTGTACTCAATTAACTCTCCTGAAGTCACATGGCAAGGAAAGAGCAAAGCAAGATTGTGAATCTAGGTCTCTCTTACCTTTCAGCCTCTGCAGTCTCCTCTATACCAGGCTACCTTTCACGGCTTCCATCAGATGACCCTACTCTTGAGATAGTCAGGCCATGTGAGCACTGGATGTCAGGCAAAGGAATAGCAGGTGGGGTCCTCAGTCACCTCTAAACACTGTTGAGACAGCTGTTTGACCTGCCTCTTCCCTTCCTCTTTAACCATTCTCTCCCTTCTCTCTCTCCTTTTCCTGTTTTCTCTTCTGAGCGATAACTAAGATTGAACATTTTATTATCTCGTGCATGTGTGTAGTTACTTCTCGTTTCCAAGATTCATGTTTGAAATAGAGCTACAGTGATTAAAAAGTACATTTTCATTGTGTTCATGAGTTATTACAAAAAGTACATAATCTCAGGTTCTGACACTTCACTTTAGTTTTGTAAACTTAAACTTGAATCCATTTATTCCTTTTCTTCTTGCCTTCTTCCTCCTTCCTTTCCTTCCTTCCTTCTTTCCTTCCTTCCATCCTTCCATCTAAAGCACTAAGAAATCTGGAATATTAATGTAAAGAAGAAGAAGAACTTCTCTGTTATTTCTGCTTATCCTGAGAGACAATGAGAAGATACATTGGCTTTTGAGTTTAAATCCTGGGACACTCCACTAATTATTAAATTTTTCTGAGTTTTTTTCCTCATAAAATGGAAGCCATAAATCTACCTCATAGGATTATTCTGGAAATTAAATGAGATATATTTATAGTGTCTAGTCATATACTAGGTTACCCAACAAATGCAACCATTATTAATATTTTGCATATTATATTATTATCATTAATGTTATTAAACCAGAAATTATGGCAAAAATCAGAGTGCTTAAAAATCCATACATGATGAAAAACACTGGTGTTCTGTTGATTGTTAAGTGGCTCCTTCTACAGATAGTTAGAGACTCTTGGATGTAGCTGAAACACCTGGCTAGTATTCAGAATGTATAGATATTGGAAGTGTGCTTATGGCTCTCAAAAGATGGTATTTTGTCCTTTTATTGTCAAACATGATATTAATTAAGTCTGTTGGCGACACTTATATTTTTAATAACCAGAGGTATATAAGCTAAAATAAAAGTGAAGAGTCATGATTCTTGACTGTTTCCAAAAATACCCTGATGGACTGTACACATTGCCTTTATATTAAGTAATATACACTATGCAGGATTTGTAATTATATTTCTATAGAAGAATTCTAAAGCACTTTGCAAACCATGATCCTCTGAGCATATAGAGAGAAGCTGTAAGTATTGTTTTGTCACCAGAACCTGCCTTGCTGTATGCTATTAGGTTGATGTAAAATGTACTAGTGAACTAGTGAAATTTTCAAACATTTTGGTCTGGTCTGGTACACAGTAAGTTAATACATTTTATATTCCTAGCTTGCACATATACATTCTTAACAACAACAAAAAAGGTCCATCTTTGCCATGTGCAATGTTCTATATTTTTTGATCTGGTCTCTTCTATTTCATTAACTAATGTCACTAAATTGGTTTTACAACCCACGAAAATGTTGCAACCTGCAGTTTGATAAAACACTTCATTTCAAGAAGTAACCACTTTGCTTTTGAATCCTTCCAGAATCAAACCAAAGAATTGTTTGAAACACCTAGAAAAATCTTATGAAGATTTATGAACTTTTTAAAGTATTTTCCATTTTCATGCCAGATCATTCTTTTTGGTAATATACCCCTCCTCCTTTCACATTGGTTAAAGTTACTTTTGTTTAAAATAAGAGTACAGAAGCACTCAAATGCATCATGGAATTGTATTGCATTCCCTTTTAGTACAGTAAAAGATAATTCTACTGAATCTATATTATGCCCTTTCATTTTTGCCTTCATGGTTTCTATTAATTTTCCTGCATTTGATAAGGCTTGCATTTCATATGAAGTTCTTCTTAACGAATGATTTGTATTGAATGTCATGTTTTAAATGTAAAAAAGAGTATATTATCACAATGAAAAGGAAGCATGTTGAATAAAAGAGCAGATGGACAGAGCCTGACTGATGTTCGGAAGTTATTTTTGCTGTGAACTCCCGTCAGCCTAGAAATCATAAAATAGAAAGGAAGCTTGGTTCAGCTCACATGCCCTTAGGGGTTGTATGGAAAAGGATTTAAAATTCTGATAGAGTAACTTCAAAAATGTAACAGCTGAAATAATTTATTTCACTACAGAGCAACCAACTGAACTTTTACATTGAAATTATTCTTTTTGAACTTGCACATTGTAGCAGGACGGCTCAGTGGTCTCTGCACCTCTGTGCGAAGGATGCCGGGCTGCACAGCTCTGCCTTCCTGACCCACACCAAAGAGCAGCGGCTGCTCTGGTCCCTCCTGCACTTTCTCACTGATCATTCCCTGAATAATGGGCAAAAACAACCCAAAGTCCATGGTTTCAAAAAAAAGGGTGAAGAGGAGGAGGCTGAGGGTAATGGAGAAGTTTTTCTTTTCTTCCTTAGGAAAAGTTTCCAAAGGTTAGTTTGGGGCATTGTGTGAAAGCAATAGAAAAAATATTGGGCATTTTTATCCATAATGGCTACCACATTCAGTTAGCTATAGTTGTGACATTTGATCTGGGTGGACCTTCAGATCATCTTAGAAGGAGAAATAGAAAAGTAATGAATCAGGCAAGGGCCACCGCTAGTTTTTGATACATGACATTCCTCTTCATTGTCTGTGCTCTTTATCAAGCTACACCTGGACAGCTCCATGCACCTCTTTGTTCTGAGTGACATTGAGATGATGACCACCAGGGAAAAAGCAGCTCTGTCACCTCTGGACAGTGTTTCCCAACCTGACCCCATCTATGATGGTTGCATGCTTCATCTCGTGTAACTAAGAATATACAGAAAAATGACAGTAATGAGGCCAATAAACTATAAATGAACGTCCACTGAATTAATCAAAAGCAACAGATACATTTGATAAAGAATGTATTTCTATGTATATATATGAGAGTGTATGACCTAATTCAAGCTACACAAAAATTTACCCATAAGAATTCCCAAACTCTTTGTAATCACTCAGCATATCTACAGTGGTCTGAAACTCACAAGTTGAAAACCATTGCTCTAAAATTTTAAAGATCACTATCAATCAGGTGAGGAAAATGCAGCCCAAAGGGATCCCTGAATTATTTAAATGGTCAGACACTAAACAATAAAAATAAAAGGAGGATGAATCAAAAATGTATTTAATTTGCCTTTATTGAAATCCATACCTGAGACAAATAGAGGAAGCCCAAAAGGATGGAAAATTATGTTTGTTTTTAGATAAACATTTCCCTGGAATATACAGATTTTATTTTTTCAGATGAAATCTCGCTATCTTACTTTGACGTAAAGAAACATCAGAAGATATACTGCTGCTATGAATAATATTTGTAATTTTAATAATTTTCTATGCTAATTACCTACATATGTGATTTATTATTAAAAATTGCTAAGGTAGATAATTGGGACCAAAACAAACAAAAAAGACACAATGACAACAACATCAACAAAACCAAGTCTTCACATCCACTTCTGGCAAAATTGAAAGAATCAGAATTATTTTTTAATAATTAGAATTATTTTCAATTTATGTTATTGAGTTTTTAGTTTGTTTTTATTTAAAGAGAAAATGTTTCCATTCCAAAAAACAACTATTATGGTCAGATACAGAACTTGAAACCTGCGAAAATTCTGCTTTGAGGCAGATGTTAATATTGAGTCGCTTCCTGGTTCATAGTTAATGAGCTATCTAATGTTGAATAGAGATAGTCAACTGACAAGCAATCTCTAGTTAATAAGCTTTTACAATCGAGGGTAACTTTTGTCCCCCCACCGATGAATAGCAGGATTGCATTCTATGCTAATGAAACTGTTTTTCAGTGGAGCATACAGTGATTTTCATAATTCTAGTCCTGGCTGAGATGTTGGGAAAATGGTACATAGCCAGAATAATTAAAATGGGATTTAAGGCCATATTTTGGAAGGCTTCTGTTTTTCAAGATGGTTGTTTGTGAGTGCTGTTACTTTCAGACCTGAGAGTAAATTTGGTGTTGAGGGAAGTTGTGAGTTTTGATTCAGATTCCAACTTTGCTACTACTGGCCCTGTGATCTTGACCAGTTTGCTTAATAATGTGACATATACCTTGCAGGGTTGTTAAGGAAGTTCTATATCATATCTAAAGTTCTTGTCATGCTGTATTCAATAAATCATAGCTGCTATAATTAGTATCACTAGTACTGTATAATTCACAGAGTGATTATTATTATCCCTGTATTATTTAGCAGTTGATATTTTAAAATATACTGAAAGTAAACTCTTTTCTAATGAAGGTGTCAAGTTAAATATATCCAATACAAAATAAACAAATGGAACTTTGAATTCATTGGTATGATGAACGATTAATTATGAAATTTGGAAATGCTGAATATAGTAAGCTGCCTCAACAGAACAGATGAAATTCTAGAGGGACCCAGATCACCACATACATGAGTTGTTTGGTCACCTTTAGGACCTGCCCTTTTTGAAATGAATATTGCTCCTTAGGCAATCATATACAAGGTTGTAAAATGTCTGTACATCCCTCTGAATGCCCCAGAATCCCAACCGGGACTTCTTTCTTAATATTGTCTGGACTGCAGTGTTGCTTTTTCCAAGCATGATCCAACCCACAGTACCCTTTCCGCTGGAAAAATAAAGTGTTTATTTTATACTAAGAAAAGAGCAGGGTGGATGGAAGCTTTGTATGGAAGAAACAAAAGGAAAAGCTTAGGACACAGAAAACTTGGATGTGGTAGCTGTAGGTCTCTCCACAAGATGGCACTCATTCTCCCTCCTTTATTATTTTTTTCAATAGACAAAAATAAATCTGTCACTTATTTTCCACAGTCACAGAACAAATGTATTGTTGGTTTATGAATCAAATGGAGCTGGTTTCATGTAGTTTAAAAACATCCTATCATGTTTCTTATTCTTAGTAGGAATAAGTATAATTTTACCTCCTCTAAGGCTGTATTTGGATGTGAATACTACTAATACTTAGGAGGACATACTTACCCCTACTCCCACTCCCAAATGTAAAAAAACTCATATTAACCTTCTAAAAATTTTTCTACTAAAATCTCTATGGAGTGTAAACTATTAAAAACACAATTGAGGGGCTTCCCTGGTGGCGCAGTGGTTGAGAGTCCGCCTGCCGATGCAGGGGACACGGGTTCATGCCCTGGTCCGGGGAGATCCCACATGCCGCGGAACCTGTGCTCCGCAACAGTGAGAGGCCCGCGTACCGCAAAAAGACAAAAAAAAAACAAAAACAAACAAACAAAAAAAAACACAATTGAAAAAATCAAAGGCACAAACTTCCAGTTATAAGATAAATAAGTACTAGGGATGTAATGTATGTGTTAAATATAATGAACACTGCTGAATGTTATATATGAAAGTTGTTGAGAGTAAATCCTAAGAGTTTTCATCTCAAGGAAAAGTTTTTTTTCTATTTCTTTAATTTTATACCTATATGAGATGATGGATGTTCACTAAACTATCACTAATCATAATCATTTCATGATGTATATAAATCAAATCATTATGCTGTTCACCTTAAACTTATACAGTGCTGTATGTCAATTATATCTCAATAAAGCTGGAATAAAAAATAAATAAAATACAACTGAAGACTAAAAATAATCAGAATCCCCTCTCTTTTTGTTCTTCTTCTTATCATTTAAAAATTTAAGTGGATGTACCTTTCCATTTGAAAGAAAATCTCTGATACCTCCAACTGAACATGAGTCAGAAGCATATTTACCTCCAAAGAGCCTTGGGTGTCCTCACTCTTTTTAGTGATGGGAAATGTCACAAGTATATTCTTGTCACTTTAACTTCCACTGGAGTCTGTGCAATCATTCAGTTTTTCTTAAAACAGAAGAAAAACTGATTCATTAATTTTTTTTAAAGATCAAATGCAAAGTAATACATGTTACTTCTTAAAACATTAAAGAAAAAATGTTATGGTGTCAGTTTCCTTAAAAATAGGCTTTGAATGATAAATGGTAAATAAATAAAAGGGAATTTAATGGGACAATTTCATGCTTCTATCTTTTAGTACTTGCGTCAGATTTTCTTTCAAAAGGTTTAGAAGGTATGCAATGTATGTGGGCAAAATTATAGCTTACTTGGTTTGTTAATGGGATGATAATGAGCCCCTACTGAGAAGCTCTTTTTCTTACATAGTTTTCAGTGTCTAGATTTTTTTTTTTTTTTTTTTTTGGTAGACTTTCGAGTAGTTTATGGTGACTATAGGACAGATCGCTGAAGGTTAGAGTAAATTCTTTCCTGCCTTGATCATAACAACTATTATTATGGAGTCTTTGCCTCACTTTTTAGGGTGCCAAACCTGTTGGAAGCCGATACTGCAGAATGCTTTGCCACCACATAGCGAAAGTCAGACTTTGAAAGAAGAAGGCAGAAAAATCCTGAGAGGGTTCTAAGAAGAGAAAGATATTACAGAGAGGAAACTGAGACTTATATCAGAATGTTAAGGGAAAACAAGGCTAAAACTTGAATGATTTTAATAAAGATAGTAGATAGTGCTATACTTGTTGTGTAGGCTAGACACTAAACTAAGCCCTTCCCATTTATTAGCACATTCACACTCCCAGCATTCCTAATGTGACCAAAATCACTACCCACCCTGTTAATTGACAAGATGGCTGAGAACCAGAAAGGATAAATGGCTTGGGTTTCGAGGTAGGATTTAAATCCAGTTCTGACTTATTCCCAAGCCTATGACTTTAATCAAGAGACATTCCTGACTCACTGACTTTTACGGACATAGAATGTTAGAATTTGACTACTGGCTTTAAACATAAGTAATATTTTTATATAAGTGTAGATCAGTTGTTCCACCCTTTCAAATTTTAAGAGAAAGTACGCTTTCAAGGAATTCGACAGCTTTAGATTTGATGCATGGAGGAAGTTCTTGATCCTCAGGGTGTGGAAACAGTGAATGAACTAAGAAAGGGGCTGTGTGGTCTGAAAGATCTTCAAGAAGCAAGTGGTCATAACCACTTTCCTAGTCGTACGGGTCAATCTTCTAAAGAATATAAGGAAAGGCACAGGTACCTCCTTTTAGAGATTTTTATTATGATTGTAAACACCTTTGTGTGAAATATATTTCATACGTATTGAACTCGGTCACCATCATTCCTCATTTGTCTCACCTCTGTCAGTATAAAGCCCCAGACCTTTAAGTAGTTGGCATGACCTGACACTTTTCTCGTTAATCACTTTTTCACATTCTCATCAATCTAGGAACACCGTCTACTTTCATTTGTAAGAACTGCGTGGAAGTCTCTTCTGTGCTTTAGTTTATCTAGCTATTCATAAACTGTGGGACATGTAGATGTTTTTCCCCTGCTTCTTGCTATTTTTGAGTGAGCATGTGTTGTTCCTTTTGGCTGGAGTAGGAAGAAGGATGGGGGTTTAAGAGATACATGCAGGTTTCTTTGAAGAAAGAAAGTGCAATTATTATTCCCAAAGTGCAATTATTATATCAAAAGATGTTAATAGATTTTTCACTCTTGTTAAATATTTCCAAATAGCTGTTTAGAGAGAACAAACACATTTTTAATGACTTCAGCCACCTATAGATCCTAAATTCCAAACTCAAATTCTGAATACATGAGCTTTTCTCAGTTTTCCAAACTGGTAAAATAAGTGAGTGCAGCTGGCCAGGTATTTGACCACAGAGGGTGTTGAGGACAGAAACAACCTGAAGGGCACAGCCCCCATCTAGAAGGGGCAGCATCCTCTACTCAACATTGCCTGGATGTTGCCTTGTGAGAAGATAATTCCGATGTTGGTATAGAACTTCAAAAATATATGGAGATTCTAGAAATCCAGGTTTTAGAGGAGATTTCACAACTTTCAAGCATTGGCAAAACATTGGAAGTATTTTTGAAAACTGTGAGGAAAAAAATGTTTCTGGTCTGATGCAGCCCATTGACTGGACTCCAGTTGGTGACCCTGAGGTATACATTCTAATTCCCTGAAGTCCCACATTAAGTTTGTCATTTTTTAATTTTATTTGCCATGTCAGTAGGTATGCAAAGATACCTTAGTGTTATTTTAGTTATCATTTTTAATTGTTTGTAAGGCTGTGTTTTCCCCCTGTATGAGAGTCCTCTATCTCATTATTCATGTGAAATTTTGTGTATCTTCTTTATTTGTGAGGCTCTGTCTGGGTACTGATTTGTATAACAGGTCAGTCCTTTATACACACACAGATGTGTGTGTGTATGATAGTATGTTTTCATCAGATATATTTATTGCATGGTCTCATTATGTTGCTTTCTTTAACATCTTTGTTGGAGTATAATTGCTTTACAATGGTGTGTTAGTTTCTGCTTTATAACAAAGTGAATCAGCTATATATATACATATATCCCCATATCCCCCGCTCTTGCATCTCCCTCCCACCCTCCCTATCCCACTCCTCTAGGTGGTCACAAAGCACTGAGCTCATCTCCTTGTGCTTCCCACTAGCTATCTGTTTTACATTTGGTAGTATATATATGTCAATGCCACTCTCTCACTTCATCCCAGCTTACCCTTCCCCCTCCCCATGTCCTCAAGTCCATTCTCTACGTCTGTATCTTTATTCCTGTCCTGCCCCTAGGTTCTTCAGAACCATTTTTTTTTTTTTTTAGATTCCATATATATGTGTTAGCATACAGTATTTTTTTTTCTCTTTCTGACTTCACTCTCTATGACAGACTCTAGGTCCATCCACCTCAGTGTAAATAACTCAATTTCATTTCATTTTATGGCTGAGTAATATTGCATTGTATATATGTGCCACATCTTCTTTATCCATTCATCTGTTAATGGACACTTAGGTTGCTTCCATGTCCTGGCTATTGTAAATAGAGCTGCAGTGAACATTGTGGTACATGACTCTTTTTGAATTACGGTTTTCTCAGGGTATATGCCCAGTAGTGGGATTGCTGGGTCGTATGGTAGTTCTATTTTTAACTTTTTAAGGAACCTCCATAATGTTCTCCATAGTGGCTGTATCAATTTACATTCCCACCAACAGTGCAAGAGGGTTCCCTTTTCTCCACACCCTCTCCAGCATTCATTGTTTGTAGATTTTTTGATGATGGCCATTCTGACTGGTGTGAGGTGATACTTCATTGTAGTTTTGATTTGCATTTCTCTAATGATTAGTGATGTTGAGCATCCTTTCATGTGTTTGTTGGCAATCTGTATATCTTCTTTGGAGAAATGTCTATTTAGGTCTTCTGCCAATTTTTGGATTGGGTTGTTTGTTTTTTTGATATTGAGCTGCATGAGCTGCTTGTAAATTTTGGAGATTAATCCTTTGTCAGTTGCTTCATATGCAAATATTTTCTCCCATTCTGAGGGTTGTCTTCTCATCTTGCTTACGGTTTCCTTTGCTGTGCAAAAGCTTTGAAGTTTCATTAGGTCCCATTTGTTTATTTTTGTTTTTATTTCCATTTCTCTAGGAGGTGGGTCAAAAAGGATCTTGCTGTGATTTATGCCATAGAGTGTTCTGCCTATGTTTTCCTCTAAGAGTTTTATAGTTTCTGGCCTTACATTTAGGTCTTTAATCCATTTTGAGTTTATTTTTGTGTATGGTGTTAGGGAGTGTTCTAATTTCATTCTTTTACATGTAGCTGTCCAGTTTTCCCAGCACCACTTATTGAAGAGACTATCTTTTCTCCATTGTATATCCTTGCCTCCTTTATCAAAAATAAGGTGACCATATGTGCGTGGGTTTATAGTTCAGATGCTTTAGTTTTACATATCTGTGCTCATCCATCTTGCCTCTGATGAGATTCTAATAGATTCCATTTTTTCAATATCGGGTTTATCTGTTCTCCATAGCTGGAGAGGAACTGGTTTTTTTTTTTTCTTAGTTTTCAAAAAAATGTTAAACTCTGACTCACCTGAAACTAATACACTGTGTGGTATGAGAAATGACTCTAAGAGAATTTTTTTTCTATACCAATATCACAATGGCCCAATACTATTTATTAAATAGTAATTTCTCTATTGTTAGGGATTCTTATAATCATCTGAATTGATTTTATCAATCTCGGTTGTATTTCATCAGTCTGTGTTTTGGGGGTTTTGAACTGTTTCTTAATATGTAATTATTGCTTTGTGATTTTAATCTCTGATAGAATAAATCATGCAGAGATATATCAAATAATTTTATTCTTTGGACAAAATGATCTCTTCATGTCCTATAATGTTTCCTTCTTCCAAAAAAATCAAAAAAGGTGCGTTAACTTCTAAAGCCAACTAATAAGGTCAAGGAGAGTTAAATGTTATGAGTTGAGAATGAATGACAGATTATTTAGGGTAACACATTATACAAGTGAGTTTTATCAGCTGATGCAATGGTGTGATTGACAATTTTCACTGAATCATTTTATGTATCTATGAAATTAGGAAATGAAATCGATGGTCTCTGAGTTTCCTTAGAATGCCAGAAATCCCATGACTTTTTTTCCCTAAAATAACTATAATCATTTCGACGAGTCCAGTGTCTGACAACATATAGGCTTCGTGATGGGAAGATGAGCTGAGGCATTGTCTCCTCTGGGAAACTGTCCCTAACTTCCACTACAAGCCCCATGCTCAAATCTCCTGCAGCCTCTCCTCCTCTGGACCCCCTTGGCACCCTGCACATGTTACTGCACAGACCCTGGAACAACACAGTGGAAGAAAAAGAATTTCTTAAATGAATTCAGTCCAGGCAAGGCCTGTGGAGTGACCTTCACTGATACAGTATTTTCCCTTGTGGGTGGAAGCAAGAATAATTTTCCAAACCTGGAAAGTTGGAGGTTCTGGCATCACAAGAATCTGCCTGAGCTGCTTTCAGGAGGCAGCTTCATCCTGGCTGTGGCTCACATGTTTGAGATGGGAGTGAAAGCTAAAATGAGAACTGAAGTACCTGATAACCACAGTGACAAGATGAACATATGTGGATGCTTTAATCTCCCTTCTTAGTCCAGGAGGAACAGCAGGACCTGTATAGACATACAGAATTAGAAACTTAGAATATTTTGGGTCTCTATCCAAAAATCCATAAAGGATACCATAAAGTTGAAAACTTAAAGCCATTGCATCTTTGTACTGTAATTTATTGTTCACTGCCCATGATAAAGTGGTTATTCCTGTTACACAAGCATGTGGTGCTGAGACTCTGGAAACTATATTTATCTAGACAATGATAATATATAACATAGTAAATAGAAATGAAGGTTTCCCGTCTAGCATGTTTTCTGATTACATCTTAAAGAAGATCATTTTTGTAAATATATCTAAAATGAAGGTGGGGATATTTTACAGCTGTAAACCATCCTTGCATAGCAGGGATGTAGTCCATTAATTCTCAGAGCTCCAGGCAAGGCTGACAATTCATAAGCGGTAAATCCGGAGAGTTATGAAGATATTAAATCTCACATCTGGTGAGAAAATGTGTTATTTCACTGGGTTGATTGATGGACACTTTCCCATTACAGTGCAATTTGGGAAATCGCACTGTTAATTGCTAGGGTTTTAGTAGAGCTCTGTAGTTCAATTCCAATTACTTTAGTTTTGAGAAACAGAGCAGCTGGATGGTAAAACTGCCTGGAGCTGTCACCGAGGGAGGGCACAAGCCAGCAACCCGACCTCTGCCACTCCTGACTTGTATTTTCTACAGAACTGTTGGTTAGTGAAATCGCAGTCTCCTGGTATTAGATCTCCTTGCCACGTGCTTTCTTCTGGCTCAGGAGCAAGTCTGTTTGCTTACCGCTCAGGTGATCACCACCCCATAAACTGGAGCCCTCCCATTATTACTCCCTCTTCACAGGGGAGAGATGAGAAAAGTTAAATCCCATCACTTCCTGATCCCTTACTGCAAGGTGATCGCTTCCTTGCTTTAGAGCCAAGTGAAGTTTTTTTTGTTTTTTTGTTTTTGCGGTACGCGGGCCTCTCACTGTTGTGGCCTCTCCCGTTGCGGAGCACAGGCTCTGGACACGCAGGCTCAGCGGCCATGGCTCACGCTCCCAGCCGCTCTGCGACATGTGGGATCTTCCCAGACTGGGGCACGAACCCGTGTCCCCTGCATCGGCAGGCAGGCGGACTCTCAACCACTGTGCCACCAGGGAAGCCCCCAAGTGAAGTTTTCAACCTCCTCCTCAGAGATTTATTTTGCTGTCATATTGACCTTTCAAGTCTCTGTCTATGGGGCAAATTATGTGTCTGCACACATGACCTCATTGTCTCTGTCTAAATATAGAAAGAACAACTCCAGTTGTCGTGTGGAAATGACCTGGTGCCAGCAGCTAACTGTAATCAAGTTGGACGATTCAGCTCTCACTCCCCACATCTACCAGGCTCACTGATTGAGCCAGATGCGGATCAGATGCTTTTTTGGTTAATGTACTCTGGGCTCCAGGAGTCTCTTCCTTGCTTGGTGCAGCTGTGAATATATAAGGGGCTTTCTTCAGAAGTTTCAGGATTTACGGGCCATAATGAAATGAAGGCATGGCAACTCTGAAAATATCTCGAGGAGGACAAAAGTTGGGGAAGGGTTTCAAGGAGAAATATTTGTGAAGAGAAGGAAAGCTTTGTTGTGCAGATGGGAAATTTAGAAAAAACAGTGTCTTGCCTTTCTAGAATCTCTTCTTACTTTTCAATATATATCTTTGATACTGTAAATTCAAACTAAATTTTTTTTAATGCCCTGTTAAATTAATGCTCTTGAAATATGTGTTCAGTATATTTTGACAGGGCAAGCTGAAAGGCAGGGGCTGCAGAGAAGGAATCTTTCCTCTCTGGAAGCTGTCCTGAGCAGTGTACTCTGGCCCCAGGACTACATGATACTCAGCTAAACAAATACCTGCTCAAACTACTATTACTCTTTGGGGAATCCTTTTTGGGAACCTTACTCCTCGCTCCTTCCCTCAGAGGCTTGCAATATGGTGACTGTATATCTCTGTGGTCTGTGCCTTGTTCTAACACAATTATTAACACCCCCTATAACTCTCAAAAGAGTGTGGAATAGGATAATAGATTATATAGTCACCCTGCTCATCAATGTATGTCTTTTGAACCACAAACAGTATTGAACCTGAAAGAAAATCTGTTAAGTAAAAATTTCTCAGTCTCCCTCACTTGGCCTGTCCTGTTCTTTACCTTTGTAGACAGATACCCCAGGGAGTGACCCATCCCTCAGTCAAGCCACTCATAAAACCCCAAGTCATGGAAATTTATGTCCAGTGGAACCCTTAAAACAAATAAGTAAAAATCCTCACTGCAAATTAAAGATTGACTACTTTCAAAAGCCAAGGCAATGGTATTCATAAACGTTCGTTGTTGTCATTTGTCATTATTTTTTTACTTTGTATTTTGCATCAGTGGCAAATCTGTCACTTCTGACATCTTGAAATACTACCTTTCTAAGCTGTTGAATTATCTCCTCTAACTCTTTTCTTCCTTACACTTAACAGGACCATTACTTTTGCTCTTCTCTTGTAGGTGTTCTTTTCTACCTTCTCACCCCTGGGTGTCTGTCCTGTTGCCTTTCCAGCTAGCATCTGGCTCATTTCTTTTCTGAAGACTGGACAGAGCTTTTGAACAAGGTATGTCTGGTGGTGAGCAGAGGTAAGATTGTTTATGTGTACCTTTTTGAGGGAACCCAAACACTGCCAGCTGCATTCCTAATGTGTATTTTATCAGTGGAGACTTGACTCTTCATTATACTCCTCCAAAGCCATTTCTTGACAGTATGGATTTTACCGTCTTGTTTAAGTGTGTGCACTAGATATTTTTCTTCATTGAAATTAATTTACAGTCAGCCTTCTGTATCCAGTTTCTGCATCTGTGGGTTCAACCAACCACAAATCAAAAATATATGGGGGGCTTCCCTGGTGGCGCAGTGGTTGAGAGTCCGCCTGCCGATGCAGGCCCCGGTCCGGGAGGATCCCGCATGCCGCGGAGCGGCTGGGCCCGTGAGCCGTGGCCGCTGAGCCTGTGCGTCCGGAGCCTGTGCTCCGCAGCGGGAGAGGCCACAACAGTGAGAGGACCGCATACCGCAAAAAAAAAAAAAAAAAAAATATATATATATGGGAAAAAAATTCCAGACATTTTGAAAAAGCAAAACTTGAATTTGCTGTACTCTGGCAACTATTTACATAGCATTTACATTTGTATCAGGTATTATAAGTAATCAAGATGATTTAAAGTAGACTGGAGGATGTACACAGATTATACGCAGATACTATGCCATTTTATATAAGAGACTTGAGCATCCACAGATTTTGGCATCTGTAGGGGAATTGGAACCAATCCCCTGTAAATACTGAGAGACGAGTGTACTTATACTCCTAATAATAAGGGCCATTTATTTAGGTTCTAGCTTGTACCGTCAACCAAACTAATAATGCAGGAGGCTGCAAGTAAGAAAATGGTTTATTTGGGGTTTTAAGAATTGCAATTTGAGAGACCCACGTTCCGGTAACCTGAAGGAGTGTTTTGAGGAAGGGACAGAGTCAGGCTTATAAAGACAGAAACCCACTAGGCTGTTAAAAGTTGCCTGGTGAGAATTGTGATTAACTTTGATGCTAGTCAGAAAATATTTGCCCTTAAGGAATCATGAGTTATTTTAGGGTAAGGGCCTGATAAGTATCTTGAACTTCTGGTGGGTGTTCTGGATGACTTCATCAGGTCAATAGGTTGGATTCCATTTAGGCTGAGATGGTGCGTAAGTCACACTTCCTTATCGGCCTCTTGGCTCCGTTGAAGAGAGCTCTCTTAGCAATACCAACTCCATTTTGATTTTCCTTTCACAGTACTCAATCTTGATCTTCCAGAAGGTGCCCAAGATTCAGTTATATTTCATTTCCTTCCTTTCCAAAACTGGTATTACGCAGAAAATTGGTTTTTTTTTAAATTTTAGTAATTTAGTTATTCATAGTTCTGTAATCATTTCCCATGTGTGATTTCTGTCTCTCTGGCTATATTTAAAGCATACTGGCTAGTAGAAACCATGTCTTCATGCACTTTTCAGATCTCTTACAGAACTGAGGTGAATATCAAGTAAATGAAAAATTTGCATTGGTCACCTTGACAGGTCCTTGACCAAAGATGTCAGTACCATTCTTGGATATAGGAACTGTTTCAGTCAGGGCTCTTTGAAAGCATCAGAAACCACTTCTAACTTACTTAAGTAAAAGTGAGAATGTTGCTGGGATCTATTGAAAGGTTATGGGGGTTGCCCAGAAAATTGGAGGAGCGACATAAACCTAGTTTTAGGAACAGGTGGACTTACAGGAGACCTAAGGTTCCAAATCATTGTTATTAAGAAGAAAATTCTTTGGTCCTTGTGTTTTTTGGTTCCAGATTCAAGCTATAGAACTGAAGTAAGGTCTTATATTCATTTTTTGAACAAGGGAAGGTGAGCATCTGGATCACTGTTACCTTCATGACTGGGACCAATGAGTAGATAAAGACTTCAAAAAGCCCCACCTCTAAAGCCCTCCTCTTTCTGTATGCTACTTCAAACTCCACACATCTAAAGGTACAATGATAGCATTACCAGCGCATTGAGTGTCCTCTGATCCATCCCACTGTTCTTTCTTTTACATTTCTTACCCAAGCAAACATGCATGTAGCTCTACTACTCTACCATGCATGTGTTTATAGATCATCCTATAGCTTTCCGGCATTTAAAGGTTTTACCGTAAGCTTTTATATCTCTGTGGCATCTACTGGATTTCTATGCAGGTTAAGGGAATGAATGACAATGCAAAGTTGCTAGGTTTGATAGAATGCTATTAAGCAGGGAAATTTATGCATGATTTGAAAATTCTAAGTTATAACAATTTTATATTCCCTTTAGTCATATGCTCAAAGTAATGTGCCATCCTATTATTCTTCCCAGCTTAATTTTTAAATTGAAATTTCTTGAAATGGGTGAAGTTGTTAAAATAATTGTTTTCACTATGTTTTCTCTATTACCTCTTCTCAGATAAGATCAACCTCCTCATTCCTAAAAATTAGCAGTTTCTACAGAATGCTAGTAAATAGAGTATATACAGTCAAAGGTAGCCTCTTGGAGAACATTAAAGAGATGGGGTGATAGACTCTGAAATTATGTCCTATATAGTAACATTATTTTTTCTTTGCACCATCAAGATATTGTGCTAGATGTAAAAATTGCTTCTATTAATTTGCATCATCATATTATGATGTCATTAATATTTTAGTTATTAATTAATATTTCATTGTAAAATTGTCAACTTATCATTAATAATTAAAATAATTTATGTATTTTAAATCATGATTGGACTTCCCTGGTGGCGCAGTGGTTGAGAGTCCGCCTGCCGATGCAGGGGACACGGGTTCGTGCCCTGGTCCGGGAAGATCCCACATGCCGTGGAGCCGCTGGGCCCGTGAGCCATGGCCGCTAGGCCTGTGTGTCTGGAGCCTGTGCTCCGCAACGGGAGAGGCCACAACAGTGAGAGGCCCGCGTACCGCAAAAAAAAAAAAAAAAAAAATCATGATTGAATTATATTATAGAATGCTGCCTCTTTTTTTTTTGTTAAGACTTGCCTAATTTTTTTAAAAGAAAGCCTATAGGAAAAAAGCTAACACTAACTTTTGTTTGTAGTGTAATTATGATATTTTGAAGTACTTTTATATCTGTTACTTAATATTTTGGTCATAATTGTGATATGAGAATGACAGGTGATTAAGGATGGGGGTTTGAGTGTCATGGTACCAGTCAACATGGAGATGGAAAACAACCATGTGAATAATCAGTTAATCATACTACATAATGGAGCCCCAATAAAATCTCTGAACACTGAGACTTCCTTTGTTGCCACTGTGAGCTTCCTTTGTTGGCAACTCTATGTATATTGTCATGTATCACTGCCCAGAGAGTAACATGTAGAGAAGACAGTGAGAGCCCCATGTTTGGTACTTCCCTGGACTCCACCCTATCTGCTTCCTCTCTTGGCTGGTGTTCATCTGTATCCTTCCCTGTAATAAACTGTAACTGTGAGTATAGTAGCTTTCAGGGAGTTCTGAGGGTCCTTCTAGAGAAATAATGAGACTGAGGGTGGTTTTGGAATACCCCGAACTTCCAGTTAGTGTCAGAAGTGAGGGCAGATTTGGAGACTGTGCCCTCTAATTTTGCAGTTGCCTGAACTCCCAAGAAACTGGCCTAAACTCTCACAATAAGGTACTGATCCATTGGATTTTGAATGAATATAATATTGAAATTCTGAAGTTATTGATTTTTTTATTCTATCCTATCATGTCAGTTATTTTATAAAAGAAACTAATTATGGATGCAATTTGGCATATTTATGCCAGACTTCACTCCTAAATTAATTATTTTTCCAAGTTTATTAGGACCATATCAGTTCAACTACTGGTTGGTTGTTATTTTTTGTTTCTTTGTTTTTTAAAAAATATTTATTTATTTGGTTGCACCGGGTCTTAGTTACAGCAGGTGGGCTCCTTAATTGTGGCAGGTGGGCTCCTTAGTTGCAGATTGCAGGCTCTTTAGTTGTGGCATGTGAACTGTTAGTTGCAGCATACATGTGGGATCTAGTTCCCTGACCAGGGATCGAACCCAGGCCCCCTGCATTGGGAGCGTGGAGTCTTATCCACTGTGCCACCAGTGAAGCCCCCTGGTTGGTTGTTGAATGCCTACTATATGTGAGACACCACTTAATATTTTGCGCCATATTTTGGAAAAATCCAAGTCTTAGGTAAGCCTCTTTACTGTGCTTTCCATTTTGATGTTAGATTTGACGCGTGTGTGTGAGTGTGTGTGTGTGTGCGCATGTGTGTATTGCCAGACATCAGAAATGAAGTGTATGATCATCTCAACAAATACTGTCACAGTCTAGCTAAAGAAACTGAGCAAATTAAATGATAGCTAGTTTAAGGCAAAGCAGGAATCAGAGTATACATCTCTGGACTTCAGTGTACAGCATTATAATTGCATTTCCTTTCTACATGTTACTGGTTCAGAAAAATTCCAGACTCAAAATTTTCAAACTGGAGACATACAGGACATCTTCACACAAATTACAGCTCCCTCTGTAATTTCTAATACAAAGTTATGTGTTCAAGAAACAAAGGGATCCACGTCTCTCAATATTTAGATTACTGAGCAGCTTTCTTAGGAATTATGGAAAGTTCTTTCCAATGTGGTTGCTAACTCATCTCCAACCTGCTCTAAGCAAGTTACTGTTGACAGAATTGAATGCTTACCCTAAAACAGATGGGAAAGATTCATACCTGAACTTGTTTAAATATGGGTAACTGGGACTACAGTTTGCATTTACAGTGACGGTGAAACATGTGGTTTCTGCAGAAGGTAGAGTGGGCAAACAAGCTTTCTTTAACACAGTGTGTTACTTTAGGCATGTTCTCTTCCTTTTTACTTATAACTGATAAATCCAAACCTAAGAAGGCATATAACTTGTTTTCAATGCTGGACGTGCCAGTTCTCCCCAGATTTCAGATTCCATTCCTTCTCAAAAATTTCCATGGAAGTCATCTTCATGACAGAGGGTAGTGGCTTCTGCTTGTAGGATAGAGCAGCCTTTCATGAGCAGAAGTGCTTTGAAGTAATAGCCTTTTATTTGTTTTAATTTAAAAATTATGTTCTACATCCTTTATTCTTTAGCAAAATAACAATTAAAATTGTCACACCAGAGATGTGTACCATACTTATTTTGTAGTTTTGGATATTTATGTCACATGGTAGTCTACCTTTAACTCAGGTGAGTGTGTATTCCAGTTTAAGAAGCACAGAGATAGAATATGTGAATTTTGGAGGCCGTAGGTTTCTGTTTATAGATGTTCTCAGAGTTTTTTGCATAGTAATATGGATTGAGAGTCAAAAAGAAGAGACTTACTAAGCAGCATTTCTCAAATATATTTTACCATAAAAGCTTTTTCACAGTGCTCACTGGCATCTTATGGAATGAGTGTTCCAAGGAACACAGTTTGGGAAAGGCTTGTCTAATTCAGTGTTACCTCTCCATTTTATTACATAAATAATATTTTTCTTAAAAGTTTTTATTAATTAAAAAGTTAAATACTATAAATATTAAGTCTATTATAACATAAAAAATGATCTATTTTGTTACTTCTTTTAAAGTTTGTCATAAAACTTTGCTATTTAGATAAAGATTTTTACAAGATTTTCTCAGTGTTTGAAAATAGTGCCATTAGGTCAGTAGCCTAGAAATTAGAATAACTTGTTGCCTAGATTCTGACACCTATCTGCTCTGGGATTCTAACCTTTCTAGTCATATATAATCTCTCTTCACCTTAATTGCTTGTTTAAAAATTTTAAAAATGAAAATTAAAAAAAGAGGTTACACCTGTCCTATCAATCTCACAGTACATTTTTGTATTGAATTAGTTAAATTTACTGTATTAACTAGAAAGCTTAACAGTGTAAGACATATCAGTGTTATTACCATTGTTATAGGACTAAGCACATTTCCATTTAACCTTTTATAAATGTTGAATACAGTTGGTGGACACTTACAAACATTGCTGAAAACCATTTGAAGTAAAGTAATAATCGATTATTATCAAATGTGAGTTTCTTCTAGCAGTTTCCTCCATCATTTTTTACAAAGAACCCTCTCTATATGTTTATATAGGTTAGATAGCTTTAATTTGTTTCTTCTTATTTCCTCTCAGCTATCACAGCTTACCATTCCCATGGGAGGATTTCTTTTTCTTATAATTTATTTTTAAATGAGATGGCACAACTGTTTTAGTTTAATGCATTTTTTCCCTAAAGTTCCCTGTAAGTGGCATTTATGAGCAATTTCAGATTTATTCCGTTATAATGGCATTTTTAAAAGATTATCCTTAGGCATTATGATGGTTTTAGAATAAATCTAGCTAAAATATTCATCTTTGTTGTGAAAAAGAAAGCTCCTAAATGTCTTTAAACATAGTCCATCTTTCAGAAACCTGTTTGGAGACAAGTTTGTCTCCTGAGTAAATTGAACAACAGTAATTCATGGCATTGGTTCAGCATTGTGTATTTTCAAAGCGATTTGCAATCGTCAGTTCATTTAACCACCAAGCAATCCCAGCACTGAGAAACAAACGTAGTCTGACCACCACCTGAGCTGGTATTAGCACCCCAAATTGCCTCCGTGCTCACATCGTCCAGGCTTGCTTTGATTAAAAATCACCCTTGGAACAAATGAAAAGCTACATGTAAGCTACTCCCATCTACTCCTTTGTCCTTTATTTGCTCATAAGTGGAGTAATGTATTGCCATTCCAGTGGGAGCTGTCTGTGTCCCCAGTACTCCTTAGAGATAGTGTGCTTGTGTAAATGTGACAGAGTGGTGTGGTAAGATCCTTTTAGGGAACTTTTTGTACTCACCTTTTGAGGTCCAACTCAGATGTTATTTTATAACTGAAATGTTCCATATCACTTCTCCTTCTGTCTTCCCATGATTTAATTAATTTCTCCCAAGGGAACCCTCCTGCACTGTTGGTGGGAATGCAAATTGATACAGCCACTATGAAGAACAGTATGGAAGTTCCTTAAAAAACTAAAACTAGAACTACCATACGACCCAGCAATCCCACTACTGGGCATATACCCAGAGAAAAACATAATTCAAAGAGTCATGTACCACAGTGTTCATTGCAGCTCTATTTACAATAGCCAGGACATGGAAGCAACCTAAGTGTCCATCAACAGATGAATGGATAAAGAAGATGTGGTACATATATACAATGGAATATTGCTCAGCCATAAAAAGAAACGAATTTGAGCTATCTGTAGTGAGGTGGATGGACCTAGAATCTGTCATACAGAATGAAGTAAGTCAGAAAGAGAAAATCAAATACTGTATGCTAACGCATATATATGGAATTTAAAAAAGCAGTACTGATGAACCTAGTGGCAGGGCAGGAATAAAGATGCAGATGTAGAGAATGGACTTGAGGGCACCGGGGGAAAGGGGAAGCTGGGATGAAGTGAGAGAGTAGCACTGACATATACATATTCCCAAATGTAAAATAGATAGCTAGTGGGAAGCAGCTGCATAGCACAGGGAGATCAGCTCAGTGCTCTGTGACCACCTAGAGGGGTGGGATAGGGTGGGTGGGAGGGAGGCTCAAGAGGGAGGGGATATGGGGATATATGTATACATATAGCTGATTCACTTTGTTGTACAGCAGAAACTAACACAACATTGTAAAGCATTTATACTACAATAAAGATGTGAAAAAAATTAATTTCTCCCTCCTGTGTTCTCACAGAATTTTATATATACTTCTTTTACAGCTCTTACCACAATTTTGGTGTAGCTTTAAGTCTAGACTGGGAACATTTCTATGGCCTGTAACTATGTCTTATTTATAAATCTACCCTCATCCCCTAGCACAGTGTCTGGAATATGTGGAAACCCAAGCATCTTTAAATCCCATTTTAGAGCTCAGCTTCTCCAGGTGGCTTTCACCAAGCTATCTACCCTTTGCTCTACTTGATGTGGGTAGTAGAAGCAGGTTGTCCAAATCAGATGGGCTTAGTGCAGTCTCCCTGGAAGCATTACTGTTTTGGCTAATTTCTCAAAATGAAATGCTAAGATTTTGGTGAAGCTGATAAGAGGAAGCAAACAGGGTCTGTGAAAGCTCCAGGGCCAGTAACAGCATAACAGACTGTGAATAGTCTGAATAACAGTCGCCAGCACACATCAGCACCCTCTTCATCATCATCACTGCTACTGTCATCGTACAGTTACCCTTTACTAAACACTTTCTAGGTGCCTGATCCTGTCCTAGGTGTCTTATAGACTTCTTTATCTCATGTGATAATCACAATGGCCATGCAATGTAGGAATTATCCTCATACTTTCTCAGGTAAAAAAAAGAAAAGAAATGTCAGAAGTCAGATTCAGAGAGACTAAGAAACCCTCTCAAATTCTTGTAGTAGCTAGTAAAGCGAGGTAGCCAGGATTGAACCTCATGGCATGAAGGTTGTATCTTTATTGCCTTGTGTCGTATGGGTACGTTCTTGGGCCTGCTTGCTTCTTGGAATACCTGCCGATTATATTGCTTCTCTTTTCTCCTTTGTCCATGAACCTGCAAGTGGTGAGCAACCAAGAGACTACATTCAGTGATGCTTTTCAGTTCTGTGATTCTGTTCAGAATCCACACAGAATCCACACTGTTCAGAAAGGCCTCCTGTAGAAGGAGTTGCCATTAACTGCAAATGGAGCTCTGATCACAGGAGGAATGAGGACAGGAGCTGAGACCGTTATTCTGTATTCTGAGATGTCAAAAGCGGACCATAACAGCTTTCATGTTTTCATTCCTTGCTTTGAGGCCTCCACCTTGAAGGCTACCTTTCTTCTCAGGTCTCCCAAATGGTTTTTATTCTCAAAATTATAAAAGGCAATGCTATTAGTACATGCTCTTGCTGGTTAAGGAAGCAAAAACTTTTCAAATCTTGAGTACAATTACTTAGGGGGTGTTTAATTTAAAACAAGGCAGATTGAGCTCTATTGCTTGAGGTTAAAGATGTGACATGTTCCTTATAGTGTTTTGGACCATGTAGTGGCTCACTGCAGAGTCAGCTGGAACCATTTGAGAGTTGCCTGACACAATAGAGTCACTTGCAATTTACATCAATCAAAGAAATCAATGAAATTTGCAAAGCTTTGTGGCTCTCTGAAGACTTAGGGGTTACTTACAATTCCAGCAAAGAGCGGCTTACTGTATTGAAGGGTACCATTCCATCTCCCATCCCTAACACACTATGTCATAAAATTAATTCAAGGGGAATTTAATTAATATGAAAAGGATATAGAAGTGTGTGATCTGGAGTAGGTGTGTATGTGTGTGTCTTTCTATGTCTTCTTTTTTGGTGTGGAACATGCATTTGGAGATTTAGAAGATAGGTGGTTGTTATCTTTTTTTCCTTTTCCTTTCCTTTTCTTTCATTTATATTCTCACTACCATAAGTTGCTTACATGTCTTTGAGTAAATCTTCATCCTTCAGCAGATGAGCATATTTATTTCTAAACTAATTTTACCTGATCCATCTTATGCATAGTTTGTTAAAAAATTAGCATTAAAGGTTATATGCTTTCTTCATCTTGCCCTATAAACATTTTTCTTGGATTGTAAAAATCTAGGTTAGAGGTCATGGATAATGGCAAGGTATGAAATTTTGGAAGCATTGAAATTTGTGAGCATCCAGAAGAGGAGGAAAATAATACAGAACATTGAATTTTTAGCCTTGTCACATTAATGGATAGAAAACTAGTAGTTGGTATTAAAATGTGTTTTGAAGTACCATAAATTTGGTGGTGTTAACTTGAACATTGTCAATATGATTAGGTTAACAAAGACTACCCTGAATAAGACAAAAATACAGTGACTTTCAAAAATATATACAGGCTATATATGAAACTGCAGAAATATTAACAACACAAGTTATAAAAGTCCTGCTTGGTAAGAGTGAAACAGTTGAGTGTCTTTCAGGTAAAGGCAAGTGAGGGGTGAGAAATGGAAGTTTCTTAATTGGAGTGGGAAAATAAATTTTTTAATACATCAGGGAACATTTAATAGAATAGTTGGATTTCAGAAACAATTTAACAAAGGCCATAATGATAAATTACAAAAAACAGAAAATATGCGAGGTATATTTATCATAATGATTAGGTTTCTGAAAACCTCTCAAGCAGCCAACTTAGAGTTGGAGCTACTTGAGATCTAATGGGAAAAAATAGGATTGGGGGATAGAGGTAAAGAGTAATCCACTGAATGCTTTTATATAAATATTTTATGAGTATTCAAATAAAGCAATTAAGGCAGCACACTAAATATATATAATACTGATGCAATTTGTAGGTCTTAAAATTAGTAAGGATTTTTTACTATAAGAATTTCCAGCTACCAGTCCCTTTCCCTTAGTAAATATTTTATTTTATTATTTTTATATTTGGGTTATTTTTCATTATTATGAAGAGTGTGATATTAAATATTCTTTAATCTTTCAGTTGCCATAGTAAATATTTTAATAGCTTCTATCTTAAGAAACTACTCTTGAATATGCTGTGCTCTGTTTCAGTTATAAAGTTACAGCTCTTCCAGCCACCCTCCCAGCATTTAATGGGTTCTGATCGAATCACTCAGAGTTGCTGACCCTTTGTCCCAGGCCCTATGGGTCTCCCCCCCACCTCCTCTCTTCTCCTTCCTTCTCTCCCTCTTTCTCTGTCTCTCTGTCTCTCCATCTCTGTCTCTCTCTGGGAAATATATGTATTTTCAAGACTTCATGGGGGTGGAAAGTTAGGGAAGAAAACCTCTTACTTTACTTTTCCTTAGTTTTTTAAAATGAGTGTCCATAGCTCTCATCCTAATTATCCCCACTTGTAAAGTCAGAGAATTTATGCATATTTGAACTATTTTTCATAATTACGGACCACATATTTAAGAGTATATTCACATATACAGTACTTGGATTTAGAATAAAGAACTGGTTGACAACAGAGTTGTTAGAGCCCTGATGAGGAATACGGTGTTGCCTCCGAAAACTAACCAGGAGAATTCGGGAGGGGCCTGAAGAGGGAGGAGACAACCAACCTCCCAGAATCCTTCTCGCTGGAATCCATCTTGGCTGAGAGATGTCCAGGCCACGAGGAAGGACCCTGAGTCAGACCAAATATAGATCACACAAGATGATTAGCCAGAGACGACCTGGAAACTAACGCCATTACCATAAAACCTGAGACTGCAAGCCCCGTGGCAGAGCAGTTCTCCTGGGTTCCCTTACCCTGCTTCTGTCTGCCGGGGCGCCCCTTCCCAATGAAGTCTTTTCTTTATCAGTACGTGTGTCTCCTCGGACAATTCATTTCTGAGTGGTAGACAAGAGCCCACTCTCGGGCCCTGGAAGGCGTCCCCCTTCCTGCAACAGATTTAGTATAGCACTTGTATACTAATAAAAACAAAGAAACCTAATTTACTCTCTAGAGCTCTTAAAAATGATAGTCTTAGAAAAATTTAAATGGGCTAGGCGCAATATGCTATATATATATTTAGCATTACAGAATAACCTTTATAGCAAGGAACCAGAGGTTTAAAATATGTTTTTAAAAATTTGCTGCTGATGTCAAAATGTAGGGATCCCCACCTGCAATTGCTCCCTTCTTTAGAGTTTCCTAATTCTGACTCTCTTGCTTCCCTTATTCCTACTGCCTACTCTTTCCACACTTTCACTTGTTTTCATAAAGCAGATATGGAGCTTCATGGCCAGTGTGTGACCACCAGATGCTATGACTCCTCTGAGAAGACTTCCTAAAAGGGTCCCAGAATTGATGCACAGAGAACCCCTAGCTTCAACTAAAACTGCAGTATCATGCGTTCCAGGGGGGTCCGGTTCAGTGCTTAGCCTTTTAGCTCACAGATCTACAGAACTCAAGGATGGTAAAGGTCTTTTCAAGCTTTTGAAGAATTTGTATGTGTAGGGGAGGCCGAACTTTACCTCTCCCCATCTTTCTTAGGTTTTCAGCTGTGACTCTTGAAAAAAAGACACAGGTTAACAAAGGAAAACAGTTTAAGGCAAGCAGCACACATCACACAAGAGAAAAAACTTTATGAAGAGTAGCTCAAAGTGGTGACTTAGAATTCTGGTTTATATACCATCTTCAACAAAGAACAATAAATTTGTGGAGAAACGACAGGACAAAGGAACGAGGTTTTAGGCTCCCACGGTGATAAACTGTGGGAAGGTAAATATAAGGGAGAGAACTAATGGAGTTTGGATTGTTTACAGATTCCTCTGCTGCCATCTCTAGGTTGATAAGAGTCTGTTTTGAATAAAAGGAGAATTTATATCCTACCTTTAGGCAGAACAGGGGAGGTAGAGAGAGCTTTTCCTACATGCTGCCTCTTAATTGCCTTCAGCTCAAAATAATTTTTGTGTCAAAGAGGAATGTTTTGGCATGAAATATTTTGGTTTCCTTCATGTGCACGAGTGGAATCCCTATTTCAATAAATTTTGGAATAATGCACAGCTGATCTCTCTTAAATTACTAGGAATTAAGACTCCAGGAACAGGTGATTTCAGCAGTCATTGAAATTCAGAGAGAAAAGACGGCCTTTCCCTGAGTCTTTTCCACACCTTTTTTCATAGCATTGATGTCTGCATACTTTGTGTCCCAGCATCCCCTCTCTGCAGATTTTCTCTTTGTTCATATTCAAGATGAGCAATGACTGAGAGTCAGGCTTCTGGACTCTAGACCCAGTAGAATATTAATTAGCTTTGTGGTTTGTACAAAGGCACTTAAACTCTCCTGGCTTTACAGTTCCTACAAATGTAAAATGACTCCTTCTTCATGACCTTTAAGAAAATTTACAGTTTAAAGTGTCTTTGATTCCTTGCATTTCTGGTCTTCAGGTGTATATTAAAATCTCCATTAGGCCATGGTTCTATATCTGACATATCTAGAACCATGTTGCTTATAATTTAGGCATTCAAAAAGTTGAATTCATTCAATGGAAATAAAGTATTAAGGAATATATTCCTGCCATACCTTAAGGACTGTCTATCATATTTCCTTGTTCTCAGTGATGTATGCATTGTTGGTGTATGGAATAGGGTTAACTCTGAAACTGTTTTTGGTGAGACCAGCCTTCTTCAGACTCAAGTTGACAGGTTGTAGTAACTTGATGTTTTGAGCTCGTGGGCTGTATGTCTATACAGACAAAGTAGAGAGAGAGTAGTGGAATCGTAATGAATTTGTACTATCATTTCCTATTAGGCAGCAGAGAAAATTTAAACCCCTACTCCCATACTCCCCCAAGAGAGCCCTCCTAAAAATAACAAATTCAGTTATAACTCATAAATAATCTATGGAGGATGATCCGTTGCTCACCTGAGAACTATAACACTTTATCTCACTCAGTTGGGGATGATGTAAATGAAGAATCATTTTCTGGTGAAAATGGCAAATGAAACTGGATTTCTGGTTAAGAGGTTTTCATTGACAGCAGTTTTTCTTTCTTTTCTTTTTTTTTAACCAAGAGTTCCTAAACTTTGTTAGTTGGAACCACACCTCCCACAGTTGTAGTTAGGCGTATAGGAACATTATTAAAAATACAGTTTTAGCAGAGGAAGTCTCTAGAAAGTGTGACTGCTAATCTTCTGAGCCATTAGTGGTATTCATATGATAAAATGTTAATGTTTCTCTTCTAATTTAAGTGCATTTCTGAACATACCTCAAAGCCAGGCCATGCTGGGTTGAAACGAGGAATGTGATTGGATTTGATTTTAATAGAACATAACATTGATGGAATTGAGATTGACCTCATTATGATTCTCAATTCCATACTAGATCTTTGCTTTAGGCATTAAAGAGCATATGGTAATAACTTTTTTTTTTTAAGCTTTGCTGTTAAAGATTTAGTAGAAAGATTATCTGGAATGCTTTTTTTTATCAAATATCTTATTTAAATAAGGGAAATTCTTTAAAGCATTAGCATTAAAAATTCACAGAACGCACGAAATTAAAGATAGAAAAATCTATTAGGTTATCTTCTCTCTCCCAGGAAAGGATTACTTCAGACAAAAAAAGCTATGAAAATGAAAAATAATAACTGAAACCATTATAATATCAACATTATAGATGAGAGAGGAAAGGATGTATTTGATTGGTTAGGGAAATCAATTAAAATAAATATTTTATTCTTTAAGAAGTCTTTCCCCCATTTTTATAAATTAAGTTTACATGTCTGAAACATTTACAATTAAATCATCAGTTCTTTTTGTTGTTTTTAAACCTAAGTGATCTTGAGGCATTTTGTTACAAATAAGCAACTGAAATTAAAATTTGATTGAAAATTCTTAATGCAAATGATCCTCTTACAATACCTTGTTAATATGCTCTGCCTTTTTTGTTTTTGGATTCTCAGCAGAGAATTCTGTTTAAACACCACATGATATTTTCATTTTGTTATATAATATACACAGATTGAAATGACTTGAAGTCTTATGTATGTATTAGAAAGAAATTATTAGCAGACTTAGAATTGTTTCTGTTTTTTTGTAAATAAAATCAATCAATAAATTTATTTTTTAAAAAAAGATCATATAGTAATAAAATACTAGGCAAGCAAAGAAATATCATCCATGGTGAGGAGAAAAATTATTCAAGAAGAAAGAGATAAACTGAAGTGTCCTATATCTATTTATTTATTTATTTATTTATTTATTTATTTATTTATTTATTTATTTATTTTATGCGTTACGCGGGCCTCTCACTGTTGTGGCCTCTCCCGTTGCGGAGCACAGGCTCCGGACGCGCAGGCTCAGCGGCCATGGCTCACGGGCCCAGCCGCTCCGCGGCATGTGGGATCTTCCCAGACCGGGGCACGAACCCGTGTCCCCTGCATCGGCAGGCGGACTCTCAACCACTGCGCCACCAGGGAAGCCCTATTTATTTTTTTAAATTGATTTTTTTAACATCTTTATTGGAGTATAATTGCTTTACAGTGGTGTGTTAGTTTCTGCTTTATAACAAAGTGAGTCAGCCATACATATACAGATATCCCCATATCTCCTCCCTCTTGCGTTTCAGGAACTAATGAGCTCTCAGCCTACTAAACATAAGGTAGATGGGTGCAGGGGAGGAAAAACTTGACTTTTTTCCTCCATTCATTTTAGATTCATTGGCTGGGACCCTGAAAATTAGACTGACAAAAGACAGATTAGCAAAGGAAACACAGAGTTTATAAACATATGCATCATGCATAGACAGAGATCTCGGTGGTGAGTAACTCAGAAGGGCAGTTAGAACTTGGGCTTATATAGCATCTTGATAAAAGAATAGCGTATCTGTAGAGAAGTGGCAAGACAATAGAAAAGCTCTTTGAGTTTCTAGGGGTGGCAAATTGTGTAAAGGAAAATATATAGGGAAACTAATTGCAGATAAGGGCCAGTAAACAAGGTTTATTTGTGTAGACTCTTTCTTGATGCCATCTTGTCTGCAGTAATCAGGTGGTTTTCTGCAGTATAGGAAGTAGGGGTTGGGGGAACACCTTCACTCGGGGAATTTATATATTTATGTTCTGCTTTCAGGCAGATGGAGAGGTGGGCAGAGACCTCATCTTGTGTCTGCTTTTTCTAAATTGCCTTCTGCCTTCTGCTCAAAATAATCCTTATGCCAGATCAGTCTATTTTGGGGTTGTATACTCTGAACTCCTTCATGGCTAGGAAACAAACTTTACATTTGCCCACTTAGAGCATCACTGATGCTCTCAATTTTAATAATCTCTTTTGGATGACTGGGTACCTTTTAGGAAAATGTTTAAACTTTTAGATACCCCCTTCCCTGACCTTGCTTCTCTCCCACTGGGCATGTGTAGCTTTGTTGCTTGTGGTGAGGGTATATCTATCTAGCAACAGTGTGACTAGTCTGGTTTGCTCATGAGGCATGCACTTATGGGATATGACTTGTCCCATCTGGACATTTGAGTGGAATACTGATACCCATGGCTGGAATCTGTAGCCCAGTAAAGTGTCACTCACCATGATGTTCTGTGTTCTGTAACCTTTTCACATTTCTTATCTGATTTCAAGATTGATCCTACAGATTTAGGTAGAATTGATGCTAAGAGTCAAGTAGTCTTAGCTCTAGAGAGAGAAAATATGATTGAGCTAAATAAAACAGATGGTATTAGACTCATCGTGTGCCAGTAAACTTACAGGTCCTAGTAAATTATGACCAAGTGAGAAACGGGTCCTATAGGGTTTGCCCTGCCTGTCTCCCAAGACTTGTCTTCTTCACTCTACAGTCTGCCAGCCACTCTGGCCTCCTTGCAATTAGTCCATTTTGTCAAACTTCTTCTAAGACACTGGTCTCTCACCCTAGAAGGCTCTTTCCTGGATGGTTCCTTTTTATCTTTCATAATCTCAGCACAAATGTCACCTCCTCGGTGGTCTATATCTTTTGTTCATTGCTGTGTCCCTAGTGTCTAGAACATTGTCTGGCATATGTCGTAATCCATATTAGATGAATGAAAGTTGAATGGATAAAGTGATATCATTTAGTCTTTGTAATAACTTGATGAAGTATACATTGTTATTCCTAGTTCACAATGGGAAAACTGAGGCTTAGGAATGTTAGAATTTACCATTGCTAGTGTGAGGCAGAAATGGAATTCTGATTCAGGCCTATATGGATGTAAAGCCCATCTTTGGACACTAAGCTATATTGTCTACTTCCATAGTGCAAATTTTGTCACTTATTTCTAGTAGCTTGGTCCATATGCTAATAGACTAATGAATTATTTTTTTCTCTAAAAAAGAAGTATACCCAGAATAAGCATATTATGCATATAATTTGAAGTAGATTTTTCTCCTTACGTTTTTTGTGAGAGCAGAACTGTATCTGCATATTCATTTTTCTTAAAGCTTCATAAAAGAGGTGGTTGAATCGTGCTCTTAACAGAAAAGCTGAAAATGTCATATCTTCCCAGGTAAGGAAATAATTTTCATAAATAATTCAAAGAGATGGAAACATTTTTAGGCAGTAGCAACTTTCAAAAATGTGAAATTTGGCTTTTATGCTCAACTCCAACTGGAAAATGTTATCATAGGGTAATATTTCATTTCACTGCATGAAAAGCAAAGGTTGAAGAATATGGAGTTACTAAGGAATAACCAAAGACTTTCCTGATAAATTAACATGAGTTTATTTGGCTTTGGACAGACCTCCAAGTCCTCTTCGTGACCATGACTGTACACACTGCTTCTTGCTCTCTAGGCCACTGACACAAGAGATGATGGATAATTCCATCAAAAAGATTTTTATCACTCTCCTTTAATGAAGGCTATTTCTGTGTCTCTACTTGATACAGGCACTTTGGAGTACTTCTGGGTGAATACCTCTTTTCTTTTATGGATGAGAGAAGGAAAAATAAAAAGATTATTTTTCTATCAAATTTCCAACCTATACATGTTTTGCTTCAATGACTTGTGCAATGGCAGGTAGAAAACCTGAGCAGTTGCTAGGTAGCATATTTCTGTAGATCAATCCACAAAGGACAGAATAGAGAGCATTCTGAGGGCTAGGGATTGGAAAATGAAGCCAAATCAGCAGAACAAAGCAAAACAGAAAGGCTGAAGCAAATTAATCATGACAAAACCTATATAAAATCTGGAAAACAAATTGCTGTACCTTGAACCTTCAATGAACAAATTCATTTTGAATTTTACTAGGATGGAAGATTCAAATGCAAACTGATTCTAGATGTAAAGCAAAGTCTTTCAAATATAAGGAGAGATTCATTTTGAGAGAAACTGCTAGTAATAATTGAATACTTTGTTAAGTATTTTATAGTTTAAAGAAAACATTTACTAAAACATTATTGTAAATGTCAGAAAAGTGATTCTTTTTCTTTCTTAGAAAACAACTTTTTTGTCCCTTATTTAAGTGAATATGATTCCACTAAAATGAATTGCTCATGTTTGGTAATATCGTAATATTTTGGACCATTATTTAATAATTTTGGATTATTATATAATAATAATTTAATTTTTGACATAGAAACTTTGACAGTTTTTAATTGTTATGTTGATAAAGAAGATAAATTTTATCTATTGAAAACAAACTAATGGGAAACCTTCAAGATGGTGGAGGAGTAAGAGATGGAGATCAACTTCCTCCCCACAAATACATCAGAAATACATCTACATGTGGAACAACTCCTACAGAACACCTGCTGAACACTGGCAGAAGACCTCGGACTTCCCAAAATGCAAGAAATTCCCCATGTACCTGGGTAGGGCAAAAGAAAAAACAGAGACAAAAGAATAGGGACAGGACCTGTGCCTCTTGGAGGGAGCTGTGAAGGAGGAAAAGTTTCCACACACTAGGAAACCCCCTCACTGGCTGAGATGGGGGTTGGGCAGGGAGGAAGCTTTGGAGCCATGGAGGAGAGCACAGCAACAGGGGTGCAGAGGGCAAAGCGGAGAGATTCTTGCACAGAGGATGGGTGCCGACCAACACTCACCAGCCTGAGAAGCTTGTCTGCTCACCCACTGGGGCGGGTGGGGGCTGGGAGCTGAGGCTCTGGCTTTGGAGGTCAGGTCCCAGGTAGAGGACTGGGGTTGGCAGCATGAACACAGCATGAAGGGGGCTAATGCACCACACCTAGACAGGAGGGAGTCCAGAAAAAGGTCTGGAACTGCCTAAGAGGCAAGAGACCATTGTTCCAGGGTGTGCAAGGAGAGGGAATTCAGAGTACCACCTAAACGAGCTCCAGAGACGGGCACGAGCCATGGCTATCAGCACGGACACCAGACATGGGCATGAAATGCTAAGGCTGCTGCTGCAAGAAGCAAGAAACCTGTGTGCAAGCACAGGTCATTATCCATACCTCCCCTCCTGGGAGCCTGTGCAGCCTGCCACTGCCAAGGTCTTGTGATCCAGGGACAACTTCCCCGGGAGAACACATGACGTGACTTAGGATGTTGCAATGTCACACCGGCCCCTGCCACCGCAGGCTCGCCCCGAATTCCGTACCCCTCCCTCCTGCCGGCCTGAGTGAACCAGAGCCCCCTAAAAAGCTGCTACTTTAACCCCATCCTGTCAGAGCAAAGAACAGACACCCTCAGGCAACCTACATGCAGAGGCAGGGTCAAATCCAAGGCTGAAACCCAGGAAACGTGTGAACAAAGAGAGAAAGGGGAATTTCTCCCAGCAGCCTCAGGAGCAGAGGATTCAATCTCCACAATCAACTTGATGTACCCTGCATCATTGGAATACCTGAATAGACAACTAATCATCCCAAAATTGAGGTGGTGCACTTTGGGAGCAACTGTAGACTTGGGGTTTACTTTCTGTATCTAATTTGTTTCTGGTTTTATGCTTATCTTAGTTTAGTATTTAGAGTTTATTATCATTGGTAGATTTGTTTGTTGATTTGGTTGCTCTCTTCCTTTTTTTTGTATATATATATATATTTTTTCTTTTTTACTTTTTCTCTTTTTGTGAGTGTGTATGTGTATGCTTCTTTGTGTGGTTTTGTTGGTAGAGCTTTGATTTTTACCATTTGCCCTAGGGTTCTGTCTGTTTTTCTCTTTTTTTTTTTTTTTTCATATAGTTTTAGTGCTTGTTATCATTCGTGGATTTCTTTTTTGGTTTGGTTGCTCTCTTCCTTCTTCCTTTTTTTTCTTATTTTTATGACTTTTATTTTTAATAATTTTTAAAAATTTTAATAACTATTTTATTCTTTCTTCCTTCCTTCCTTCCTTCCTTTCTTTCCTTCCTTCCTTCCTTCCTTCCTTCCTTCTTTCTCTTTTTCTCCCTTTTCTTCTGAGCCATGTGGCTGACAGGGTCTTGGTGCTCTGGCCAGCTGTCAGCCCTGTACCTCTAAGGTGGGAGAGCCAAGTTCAGGAAATTGGTCCACAAGAGACCTCCCAGCTACATGTAATAGCAAATGGCAAAACCTCTCCCAGAGATCTCCATCTCAATGCTAAGACCCAGCTCCACTCAACAACAAGCAAGCTACAGTGCTGCACACCCTATACCAAACAATGAGCAAGACAGGAGCACACCCCACCCATTAGCAGAGAGGCTGCATAAAATCATAAGAAGGTTACACACCCCCCAAAACACAGCACCAGGTGCAGTCCTGCCCACCAGAAAGAAAAGATCCAGCCTCATCCGCCAGAAAACAGGCACCAGTCCCCTCCAACAGGAAGCCTACACAACCCACTGAACCAACCTTAGCCACTGGGGACAGACACCAAAAACAACAGGAACTACTAACCTGCAGCCTGTGAAAAGGAGACCCCAAAAACAGTAAGTTAAGCAAAATGAGAAGACAGAGGAACACACAGCAGATGAAGGCGCAAGATAAAAACCCACCAGACCAAACAAATGAAGAGGAAATAGGCAGTCTACCTGAAAAAGAATTCAGAGTAATGATAGTAAAGATGATCCAAAATCTTGAAAATAGAATGGAGAAAATACAAGAAACGTTTAACAAGGACCTAGAAGAACTAAAGAGCCAACAAACAATGATGAACGACACAATAAATGAAATTAAAAATTCTCCAGAAGGAATCAATAGCAGAATAACTGAGGTGGAAGAATGGATAAGTGACCTGGAAGATAAAATAGTGGAAATAACGACTGCAGAGCAGAATAAAGAAAATAGAATGAAAAGAATTGAGGACAGTCTTAGAGACCTCTGGGACAACATTAAATGTGCCAACATTCTAATTAGGGGTCCCAGAAGAAGAGAAAAAGAAAGGGACTGAGAAAATATTTGAAGAGATTATACTTGAAAACCTCCCTAATATGGGAAGGGAAATAGTCAATCAAATCCAGGAAGCGCAGAGAGTCCCATACAGAATAAATCCAAGGAGAAACACGCCAAGATACATATTAATCAAGCTACCAAAAATTAAATACCAAGAAAAAATATTAAAAGCAGCAAGGGAAAAGCAACAAATAACATACAAGAGAATCCCCATAAGGTTAACCGGTGATCTTTCAGAAACTCTGCAAGCCAGAAGGGACTGGCAGGACATATTTAAAGTGATGAAAGGGGAAAACCTACGACCAAGATTACTCTACCCAGCAAGGATCTCATTCAGATTTGATGGAGAAATGAAAACCTTTACAGACAAGCAAAAGCTAAGAGAATTCAGCACCACAAAACCATCTTTACAACAACTGCTAAAGGAACTTCTCTAGGCAGGAAACTGAAGAGAAGGAAAAGACCTACAATAACAAACCGAAAACAATTCAGAAACTGGTAATAGGAACATACATATCGATAATTACCTTAAATGTAAATGGATTAAATGCTCCAACCAAAAGACAGACTGGCTGAATGGATACAAAAATAAGACCCATATATATACTGTCTACAAGACACTGACTTCAGGTCTAGAGGCACATTCAGACTGAAAGTGAGGGGATGGAAAAAGATATTCCATGCAACTGGAAATCAAAAGAAAGCTGGAGTAGCAATTCTCATATCAGACAAAATACACATTAAGATAAAGATTGTTACAAGAGACAAAGAAGGACACTACATAATGATCAAGGGATCAATCCAAGAAGAAGATATAACAACTGTAAATATTTGTGCACCCAACATAGGAGCACCTCAATACATAAGGCAAATGCTAGCAGCCTTAAAAGGGGAAATCGACAGTAACACAATCATAGTAGGGGACTTTAACACCCCACTTTCACCAATGGACAGATCATTGAAAATGAAAATAAGTAAGGAAACACAAGCTTTAAATGATACATTAAACAAGATGGACTTAATTGATGTTTATACGGCATTCCATCCAAAAACAGCAGAATGCACTTTCTTCTCAAGTGCTCCTGGAACATTCTCCAGGATAGATGATATCTTGGGTCACAAATAAAGCCTTGGTAAATTTCAGAAAATTGAAATTGCATCAAGTATCTTTTCCGACCACAATGCTCTGAGACTAGATGTCAATTACAGGAAAAAATCTGTAAAAAATACGAACACATGGAGGCTAAACAACACACTACTAAATAACCAAGAGATCACTGAAGAAATCAAAGAGGAAATCAAAAAATTCCTAGGAACAAATGACGATGAAAACATGACGACCCAAAACCTATGGGATGCAGCAAAAGCAGTTCTAAGAGGGAAGTTTATAGCAATACAATCCCACCTCATGAAACCGGAAACATTTCAAATAAACAACCTAACCGTACACCTAAAACAGTTAGAGAAAGAAGAACAAAAAACCCTTGAAGTTAGCAGAAGGAAAGAAGTCATAAAGATCAGATCATAAATAAATGAAAAAGAAATGAAGGAAACAATAGCAAAGGTCAATAAAACTAAAAGCTGGTTCTTTGAGAAGATAAACAAAACTCATAAACCATTAGATTCATCAAGAAAAAAAGGGAGAAGACTCAAATCAATAGAATTAGCAATTAAAAAGGAGAAATAACAGCTGACATTGCAGAAATACAAAGGATCATGAGAGATTACTACAAGCAACTGTATGCCAATAAAATGGACAACCTGGAAGAAATGGACAAATTCTTAGAAAAGAACAACCTTCTGAGACTGAACCAGGAAGAAATAGAAAATATAAACAGACCAATCACAAGCACTGAAATTGAAACTGTGATTAAAAACCTTCCAACAGACCAAAGCCCAGGACCAGATGGCTTCACAGGCGAATTCTATCAAACATTTAGAGAAGAGCTAAACCTATCCTTCTCAAACTCTTCCAAAATATAGCAGAGGGAGGAACACTCCCAAACTCATTCTACAAGGCCACAACCACCCTGATTCCAAAACCAGACAGAAATGTCACAAAGAAAGAAAACTACAGGCCAATATCACTGATGAGCACAGATGCAAAAATCCTCAACAAAATACTAGGAAACAGAATCCAACAGCACATGAAAAGGATAATACACCATGATCAAGTGGGGTTTACCCCCGGAATGCAAGGTTTCTTCAGTATACACAAATCAATCAATGTGATACACGGTATTAACAAACTGAAGAAGAAAAACTATATCAACATCTCAATAGATGCAGAAAAAGCTTTTGACAAAATTCATCAGCTATTTATGGTAAAAACCCTCCAGAAAGTAGGCATAGAGGGAATTTACCTCAACATAATAAAGGCCATATATAACAAACCCACAGCCAACATCATTCTCAATGGTGAAAAACTGACACCATTTCCTCTAAGGTTAGGAATAAGACAAGATTGTCCACTATCACCACTATTATTCAAGATAGTTTTAGAAGTTTTAGCCACAGCGATCAGAGAAGAAAAAGAAATAAAAGGAATCCAAATCGGAAAAGAAGTAATGCTGTTACTGTTTGCTGATAACATGATACTATTCATAGAGAATCCTAAAGATGTTACCTAATCAATGAATTTGGTAAAGTAGCAGGATACAAAATTAATGCACAGAAATCTCTTGAAATCCTATACACTAATGATGAAAAATCTGAAGGAGAAATTAAGGATATACTTCCATTTACCACTGCAACAAAAAGAATAAAACACCTATGAACAAACCTACATAAGGACACAAAAGACCTGTATGCAGAAAAGTATAAGGCACTGATGAAAGAAATTAAAGATATACACACAGATGGAGAGATATACCATGTTCTTGGATTGGAAGAATCAACATTGTGAAAATTACTATACTACTCAAAGCAATCTACAGATTCAATGCAATCTCTATCAAACTACCAATGGCATTTTTCACAGAACTGGAACAAAAAATTTCACAATTTGTATGGAAACACAAAAGACCCTGAATAGCCAAAGCAATCTTGAGAAAGAAAAACAGAGCTGGAGAAATCAGGCTCCCTGACTTCAGACTATACTACAAAGCTCCAGTAATCAAGACAGTATGGTACTGGCACAAAAACAGAAACATAGACTAATGGAACAGGATAGAAAGCCCAGAGATAAACCTATGCACATATGGTCACCTTATCTTTGATAAAGGAGGCAAAAATATACAATGGAGAAAAGATAGCCTCTTCAATAAGTGGTGGTAGGAAAACTGGACGACTACTTGTCAAATTAGAACAGTCCCTAACACCATTCACAAAAATGAACTCAAAGTGGATTAAAGACCTAAATGTAAGGCCAAGCACTATAAAACTCTCAGAGGAAAACATAGGCAGAACACTCCATGATATAAATCACAGCAAGGTCTTTTTTACCCACCTCCTAGAGAAATGGAAATAAAAACAAAAATAAACAAATGGGACCAATGAAACTTAAAGCTTTTGCACAGCAAAGGAAAACGTAAAGAAGACGTAAAGACAGCACTCAGAATGGGAGAAAATATTTGCAAGCAAAGCAATTGACAAAGGATTAATCTCCAAAATTTACAAGCAGTTCATGCAGCTGAATACCAAAAAAGCAAACAACCCAATCCAAAAATGGGCAGAAGACCTAAATAGACATTTCTCCAAAGAAGATATACAGATTGCCAATAAACACACGAAAGGATGCTCAACATTACTAATCATTAGAGAAATGCAAATCAAAACTGCAATGAGATATCACCTCACACTGGTCAGAGTGGCCATCATCAAAAAATCTACAAACAATAAATGCTGGAGAGGGTGTGGAGAAAAGCAGTGCAATGCAGCTGCTTCCCACTCACTATTTTACATTTGGTAGTGTATATATCTCCATGTCACTCTCTCACTTCATCCCCGCTTACCCTTCAGACCCCCCATGTCCTCAAGTCCATCCTCTACGTCAGTGTCTTTATTTCTGTCCTGCCCCTAGGTTATTCAGAACCTTTTTTTTTCTTAGATTCCATGTATATGTGTTAGCATAGTATTTGTTTTTCTCTTTCTGACTTACTTCACTCTGTATGACAGACTCTAGGCCCATCCACCTCACTACAAATAACTCAATTTGGTTTCTTATTATGGCTGAGTAATATTCCATTGTATATATGTGTCACATCTTCTTTATCCATTCATCTGTTGATGTACACTTAGGTTGCTTCCATGTCCTGGCTATTGTAAATAGAGGCGCAATGAACATTGTGATATATGACTCTGTTTTTTTTTTTTTTTTTTTTTTTACCGGTACGCGGGCCTCTCACTGTTGTGGCCTCTCCTGTTGTGGAGCACAGGCTCCAGACGCACAGGCTCAGCGGCCATGGCTCACGGGCCCATCCCCTCCGCAGCATGTGGGATCTTCCCAGACCAGGTCACGAACCCATGTCCCCTGCATCAGCAGGCGGACTCTCAACCACTGTGCCACCAGGGAAGCCCTAGATTTGTTTTTTGTTTGCTTTTACATCTCTTGGTAAAAAAAAGGACTGCTAAATTCTTAGTGACATGCTCCAGGACTCAAAAACTTGTCCTTATGACATCTTGTTTCTTCTTCTCAAAGCTAGTAACAGGTTGTAGTAATTGGAGATTCTCTTTTGAGTGAGAGACATAGATGCAACTGTACATAGAACAAAACTGGTTTATGATAATGACATGCATGACAAAATCAGGTAACATTAGGAGGTAGAATTTGCTGGAATGCATATTTAGGTAGTGGGGCTACTAGCACTTACAATAATATATGAAAACTCTGAGAAAACATCTTTGCTATTTCTAAAGATGTAGGCAGGAGACTGATTTGGGGAGCCTGGCTTAAGTTCTCATTGCTTCTTTTAGTAAAGGGCAGGGACAAAGGAGGAGAGAAGACAAGTTGGGAAATAAATGGTTGGCTTTGAATTTTTAAGCCTGGGCTTAAGACACATGTGGTCTGTGAATAGGGAGAATATTTGGTCTCTCATGAGACCAAATATACTCTTATATGACAATTGTCATAACCCTTCAAGTTCAACCCATATTTTATCCAGTATTTTAAGCCAATGTAAATATTATGCATTTAAGCATGTGGGACAATGCTTTTGATTTTATAATAAAAATTAATTGAAAATATGAATTATAACCAAGTTTTGTGAGATATATTCTATAAAATTGGAGGATCTTTATTTTCTGTTGCAGGAATAAATTGTGACAGTCCTTAATTATAATTAATGAGTTACCTGAGTCAACATATTCTAATTTAATTAAACACAATTATATAAAACTCAAAGAAAGTAAAATATACGCTATCTACCATAATATATCTTTTAATTTTCATTTTCAAATAATTTCAGGGAAAACCAAGTTGTCACGTGGAATGTACTATAGCTTGAAAACCTCTCCTCATGATAGCTGAAATCAAAGCCTTTCATAAGGTTTTGAGATGACACATTTTCCATTGCCGTCAAAAAATAGTTCATACTGCCATGGGCCCTTAGAACTGTCCCCCTTTCCTCTTCAGCTTTGGATGTATCTCTATTCTTAATGAATTCTATAGGTCATATGACATCTAAAGCCCTTTCCAAACTGATGTGTTAATATTCTATTTATTTTTCTTTTCTTGAGGATCTGCATCAATTTTTTTTCTGTATTAGAATTTACTTTTTTCTATGTTAATAGTTGGCTCAGTGGTTTAGAAAATAGCTGTCAGAAGGGTGAGATCTTATGTAAAGTCTTTAGTATTGGACCAGTTGTTTTTGATTTTTGTTTTTTGCTTTTTCTAAGCATAGCCAGCCACCTTGGAAATGCACATTATCAATTAGTTTTGCTGAATACAGCTGGGGACATTAGGGGAAAGAATGTGATGAGAACAGCATATCTATCAGCATACACTCCAAGGGAATCCATTATAAACACATCCCCTAGGGGTCCAAGTGATTTCTGCAAACAGAGGAAGCTCATTTATTCAATAAGATTAGGACCAGTAGTGGGCCTGGGTACTGGACATGTTGTTTAGAGTATGGAATCCAAAGTCAATGATATATATAACCTATAGCATTTATTTTAACATAAGACATGTAAATATACTTTTAGTAATGAAGAATTAAGACTTTTTGAATATGGGCTCTATTTTGTGTTATATTTTTAGTATAAACCACATCCATTTCATATCCTCTCTATATCCAGTTTCATTTTCTTGAAAAAAAAACATGAAAACGTAGATACTTCCAGTTATCTGTGAAAAATAATTCTAGGTTTTTATGATTTTTTTCATACCTAATTCAACAGTGTTTTTTCAACTATTCACTTTTAGCAAGTCTTCTCAAAACTTTCAACTAGCTCTAATTTAACACTCAAATTTTATTGATTTTTACAATATTTAATCAAATTTATATAATTACAAATATGTTCCAAAAGAACAACATAAATTCGCCTTGTGAAGGTGTCCCCTCCCCATATTCCATACCAAGAAGGGGGTAACAGCCTTATCACTGTAGACAAGATGGCACCAAGAAAGTCTACACAAACAAACCGTACTAACTAGCCCTTATCTACCACTAGTTTCCCCATACATTTACCTTCCTACAATTGACCACCCTTAAAATCTAAATCCCTTTTTCTTTTTTTTTTTTGTCACTTCCCTACAAAAGTTTTGCTCTTTGTTAAGATGCTATATAAGCCCAAGTTCTAACCACCTGAGTAACTCATTACTGAATTCTCACATATGTATATGCAATGTACACATTGATAAATTCTGTTTTTCTCTTGTTCATCAGTCTTTTGTCAGTTTATTTTAAAGGCCCATCTACTAAACCTAAGAGGGTAGAGGAAGTTTGTTCCTTTCCTACATAGGCAAACAATTCAACTGGTGGGTGAAGAAGCTAATGGTGAAAGAGTAGTAGCTAGCTTGAGTGTACAACATGCCGTGGACATCAGCCACGTTTCAAGGAGAAAATGGCTAGTGAGAGTTAGTCTAAGGCGCATAAATGGAGCTCAGTTAGGAGAGCTTCCAATGTTTTATTTTCCTAGATTACAAACTCCCCCAAAGAAGTGTCTGCATCTTATGCATCTTTCTATTTCCTGTTTATCCAACACAGTGCCTGGCACATAATAAACACACACATTTGTTTCTTCATTTGCATTCATATATTTTGACAACACATAATTATCCCAATGGGAAACCATTCCCTTCAAGGGTATGAGTGATGGTTGTATTTTGCTTTGTTTTCTCTCATGCTCACTGAGCAATAAGGCAGTGTTTGTGGTTTATTTTGATTGCCATTTGGTCAGCTTGAGCCTGAGAAAATTATGCGCAATTGTTTAAGAGGGTCAATTTATGCTGAAAGCTTTGGAATTATCTTAGAGCCATCTTGAAGCCGCTGCAGATTGCAACTGCAGTCATAGAAATGCTAGAAAACAAAATGAACCTAGTGACATTTGGTGTGCAATGTCAAAACATGTTTGGGTTACTTCCTTGAACACAAGCATCAAAGAGCTGGCCACTAATGGATTATAGGATTTTACTAGATGTTAACTTTCTATAAAATTGTGTTTGTATTTTGTGAAAGTTGTACATGTTCATCGTTTTAAAAGTCAAAGAGTAATAAAAGACCTATGTTTATTTTTTTTTATTTTTTATTTTTTTGCTGTACGCGGGCCTCTCACTGTTGTGGCCTCTCCCGTTGCGGAGCACAGGCACCAGACGCGCAGGCTGAGCGGCCATGGCTCACGGGCCCAGCCGCTCCGCGGCACGTGGGATCTTCCCAGACCGGGGCACGAACCCGTGTCCCCTGAATTGGCAGGCGGACTCTCAATCACTGCGCCACCAGGGAAGCCCGAAAGACCTATCTTTATTTTTTAAAACAAAGCTCCCTACTGACCCACCATTCCCATTCCTTAGTCTCTATTCCCTAGACTGGACCTAATTTCAACACTTTCGTAGATATTTTTTCTCATATGTAATTCTATATTTCTAAATAATATGGCAATATTTCTATCTTCTGACATTTCTATTCCAATCGTTTGTCTCCCTACTATAGAAAATGAGGATTGAGCTTTCTTACTTTTTGTCTGTCTCCACCCCTTGCTATATCCATTTTTTTCTCTCCTTCATTCTCTCAACCTTACCTCATGTGTTTTATTCAACCAATATTCTGTATTTATATAATATATATATATTGATCATAGATAAGCCATTTAGTGTACTATTATGATTACAATTTTTTTTCTTTTCTGAGTTTTCTGTGGAGCCAGAAATTGCTTCATTTTTCTCATTTGTTTATTTGTCTCTGTAACTAACACTAATTCAATGCAAACATTCTAAGAAAACTTATAGGCTCCCTTCAATAAGATCAGGCACAGAAAGGAATCTAACAGTCCTGATTTTTTTCTTTAGAGACAGATCTTTTAGTGTCATCCAGCCAGTTGCTTCAGTGGGGTTGGTTTCCCTTATGGTTGTAGCACAGTTGTTGCTTAGGACTTCTCTGTCATTGCTTTGGGAATTTCTTCTGCCTCTCCCTTGCATTGGGTCCCCTGTTTTCTGAATCTCCTTGGCTACCTGTTTCTTATGGATAATACTTTCTAGTAGCTTCTTGAGAAAGACTGCTTGAAGGGTAAATTCCTGGAAACTTTCAGTGTCTCAAAAAGTCTTCTTGTAACCCCACATGTAATTGATCATATGGCTAGTTATAGGATTCTAGGTTAAAAAAATTGCCCCTCAGAATTTTAAAGGCAATGCCCCATTCTATTCTTGTCTACCTTCCAGTTTGATAAGCATGATAGCCTCTGTTATATCTGACTGGTTATTTTTAAAAGGTTTTCCAATGTTTTCTTTGTACCTGATGTTCTGAAATTTCACAGTACTGTATCTCAATGTAAGTCTTTTTCGTTCATTTGTGCTCTGCATTTGTCTGACTCCTTTAATCCAAAAATGCATGCCTTCAGTATGTGATAGTTGTACTCTGTTTTGGGGGAGTCATTTCTGATCCTCTGTTTTCTCTTTCTGAAACCCTAATTAATCAGGTGCTGATCTCCTGGATTGAATCTCTACTGTATATAAGTTTTTGGTCTCCTGTTTTCCATCGGTTTGTTTTATTTTTACACTCTCTGACAGATTTCTTCAACCTTTATATTGGATTTTTTGACAATCATTTTAATTTCTAAGCATTCTTTCTTGTTTTCTAAATACTTCGTTTATAGTTTCCTAATCAAATTTTATATGTACAGTATCTGAAATATCTTTTCTTCTTTTACGTCTAAAGATACACATACACAGATACATTCACACTCACACATACACACTTATTTAGTTTTTTCTTCTTGCACGGTTTGTTTTTTACAAGGTTTTATGTTGTTTCGGATCCTGACCTCAGTACCAAACGGTACAGAAAAGGCTGATGAGAAATGTGTATGTATGTCTGTGAAGGCAGCCACCTTTGAATAAATGGAAAAGGACTGGATTTTTTTTTTTTTTTTTGAGGGCATCCAAATGTCAGTCAGAATCTAGAGGTCTTTTTGCTTGGGCCACTTAGTCTCCCCAGAACAGAATTCTTCACTTTCATTCAGTATGGAAAAGTATATTTAACCCTTGTTTTCAGTGTAGTACTTCACCCCCAGGCACAGCTGGAGTCCCTGAATCTTTCCAGGAAGTATACTTCCTGTCTTCTATGAGGGTGTGGAAAAAGTAATTAATTAGCAGTCTGAGTGGACCCTGGGCTCTGAGACTCTGCATATGCTCTTATGAACTTAATAAAACAATCCTCCTTCTTTCAGTCCTCCCCTGAACCCTGGACTTCCAAGGTCCCTGATAACTAATTCCTAAGCCTAGCAGGGATTGTGCATCTGAGCTTGGTTTCATCCTGCTGGTAAATCCACTTCCTCTTCCCAGGGAGTGAAGTCTGTTTAGCTAACTGGATAACCTCACCTCCACCCACTTTCTTTCTTCCAAAATTTGCTGCCATCTGTTGTCCGCTGACATCCTACATCCTGTTGTCTATGCACTTCTGTGTTTATACTTGATTCCTTTGTTTTCATTTTAGTGAGATTTAGGGAAGGAATGGAATAAAGATTACGAGAATTTCTTCTCTCACTAGTAAGAGGAAACTGTTCAATATTTGCTTTTAAAATGCTAAATGCATTATATAGTAACTGCTATTAGTTCATTTATCAGTTCCAACCTTCGGTTAACAGTATTTTGACTTTGGATATTAACTTTTCCAAATTATGTACTCCTAAAACCACTAGAAATATGTATCATTTATTTTTTTATTATTATTATTTTTTGCGGTACGCGGGCCTCTCACTGTTGTGGCCTCTTCCATTGCGGAGCACAGGCTCCGGACACGCAGGCTCAGCGGCCATGGCTCACGGGCCTAGCCGCTCCGTGGCATGTGGGATCTTCCTGGACCGGGGCACGAACCCGTGTCCCCTGCATTGGGGTTGCAGACTCTCAACCACTGCGCCACCAAAATAAATAAAAATCATTTATTTTTATAACTTGAAAAATAAGCAGTCTGAGAGCTACCGTAAAATGAAAACAGTTAATTTGCACACTGTTGGCTTTTGAATGTGGTTACTTTAGATTATGTTCTTAAATTTATCGTATCGTATTCTATAATAAGATGTTTTAATGCACATCTGATTCCCTATCATTCTCAAAAGAATTTGCATTCAATGCTTTGTTTTCTTTATCTGATTTACCTTATGAAATATTCCCTGTGGCGGAGATTATTACTAAGTTTCTGAGTCAATGAGATTTCATACATGTAAATATAATCTAGTTATATGGTCGAAACACTTCAGCATACATGCTTGAATCATTCTCTCTGCTAACATAATTTTCAACTGAAATATATTACTTTATTTTGAAGATAAAATATATTAAGGGTCTCTTTTTAAATAATGTATGCATTATGAATCTGTGCTTATAAGTTTATGATGCCTTCAAGTAGGCCACATTGTCAGTGGAAAAATTATGGTGCGAGGTTGTTTTTATGCTGCTGATAAAATGAAAGTGTGTTAGGTTAAGTAATAATACATTAAAAATGATAGTTAAATGGGATGCCACTGAACTGCGTTTGTGTTCAAATTGAAACAAAAAGCGATATTTACCCAGCATTCCCTGAAGCAACCATTCCAGGTGAAGTTTTTATTGAACTTGGCAAACAAATGGTGACAATCATATTCTGAAGTAGAATAAATTGCTGAAAAAAAGAACAGCTCCATCACAATGACCAGTTTTGCTATTCTTTTTTTTTTTTGCGGTACGCGGGCCTCTCCCTGTTGTGACCTCTCCCGTTGCAGAGCACAGGCTCCGGACGCGCAGGCTCAGCGGCCATGGCTCACGGTCCCAACCACTTCACGGCATGTGGGATCTTCCCAGACCGGAGCACGAACCCGTGTTCCCCACATCGGCAGGCAGACTCTCAACCACTGCGCCACCAGGGAAGCCCTGCTGTTCTTTGTAACCAGTCAGATTTTGGCTTTAGCTAAGTTTAATTGATGATTTAATTGTTGCTTGCTTTAAGCGGATGTTTATTCTGTACTGTGTAGGATGAGTAAACTAAGGGTTTTCTTTACTTTGCCTCAACTGAGCTAGTTCAACACAAAAGTTACTTGAAGTATCCTGACCTCAGGGCCAAACAGTACAAAACCAGAGGCAGTGTGATAAACTAAATAATGCTCCCTAAATCCACATCCTAATCCCCTGACCCTGTGAATATGTTACATTATATGGCAGAAGGGACTTTGCAGATGTGATTAAATTAGAGGTCTGGAGATAGAAAAAGTATTCTGGATTATCTAGGTGAGCTCAGTGGTGTAATCACAAGTGTCCATACAAGAGGGAAGCAGAGGGAGATGTGAGACTACAGAGAGGAGAAGTGACGTGATGTTGAAAGCAAAGAGAGATGTGAAGACGCTGTGCTCCTGGCTTTGAAGATGGAGGAAGGGGCCGTGAGCCAAGGAAAGCAAGGAGTGCCGCTCTACAAGCTGCAAAGGAAAGGATTCTCTCCTCGAATCCAAAACCTTAACCTTAGCTCAGAGAAACAGATTTCAGATTTCTACCCTCTAGAACTGCAAAATACATTTGTATTGTTTAAGTGTAATTTATTATAGCAGTAGTAGGAAACTAATACAGCTAGTTACTCCCCAAATTACTACAGAGCAATAGAAAACCAAAAATAGAAAAAAAAAAAAAAAAGGCCACAAAGCCACATTTCCCTTCAGCCAGAACCTAGATCTCTACTGAAGGAAGATCCCGATGGAATATTTGCAAAATGTTCCAGCTACCACTATTTCTGTAGAAAGGTTTCTCAAAGCTGTCCATTACGTGGAATATTTAGTGAAATGGTTTGTAAAAGCTATCAGAGGTAACCAAGCTTGGAAATATCCTTAGGTTCAGCGACAGAACAATTTTGTTTTAATCTCTCCTGGAAATTTTCTTTTTATTCCTGTTCTCTAGGGAGAAATGAAGTGAATTATATAATTTAGTAATTACAGAGGAACTTTGGGCTAATTTGTTTCCTGACTTTTGTAGAGATGGCTATAGCAGGTTTTTTTTTTTTTCCTACAAGTAATCATGGAAGAAAATAAGAAGCAAATGTATGATTTTTATGAAATGTAATGGAGAGAGATTGAACTGCAAAACACTTTATGAAGATGCAACTTCAAAAATGTGTTACTTATAAGTTGCACACGGTATACATATATGAAAGCAAGCACAGTAATTGTCAGTTCTTTTGAATATTAAATAAATGTCCTTATTAGTTATCGCTTGTTACATAGCACATCAGCCCACAACTTACTAGCTTAAAACTGTAACCATTTATTTGCTCATGATTCTGCAGTTTGGGCACAACTCAATTGGTGGGTTCTTTTGCTGGTCCTGCCGAGGATCCTGCCTGGGCTCACCCTTGCAGCTGGAGAAATTTGACAACTCAGCTGAGGTCGAGGAGTCCAAAAGGATTTCGTTCACGGGCCTGGAAGTTGATGCTGGCTATTGGCTGTGGCACCCTGGCTCTCCTTTATGTTGTCTCATTATCTGATCGGCTAGACTAGGTTTCTTCAACGGAAACATTCCAAGAGGGCAAAAACAGTAGCTGCTGTTCTCTTAAGGCTTAGCCTGAGCAGTCACACAGTGGCACTTCCATCACATTCTCTTGGTGAAAGCAAATCGCAAGGGGTGGAAAAATAGCGTCCACTTCTCAGTGGACAGAGTGTAAAGCCTGTCTGCAAAGGATGTGGATATAAGATAGTAAGGTTCATTAGGAAATACTACTATAACCATTTACCACCCATCTCCAAAGCACACAATCTCCACTTCTTATCTTTACCCAGACAAGGTGGGCCTTTGTTTTTTTTCTTAATCAGTGATGACTAATGGTGAGAAATAGTAGACATGGGAGGAAGGATTGTGGAAATTTAATTGGGAAAAGCAGATTACTTGAATACTTGAGGGCATATGTATGGGCATTTGTTTCTTCTTGCTATTGGTTTTTTTTTTTTCTTTACCATTTTCTTTCAAATATGTTCTTTGAATATAGAAATACTCTTCTATTGGTATACAGAAAATGTTGTGAGATTGTACAGAAACGTATTGAAAATCAGAGTCCTTTGATCTCTGGTTCTATGTGTTTGTGAAGGGAAAGTGGTTAAATCTATAGTTTTGAGAAGTAGGCTGTGAAAATGGATGATAGGACTACTAGGAAATTGCTTTAGGGCAGTAGCTCTCAACCTGGCTGCACCTTAGATCATCTGGGGAGCTTATAAAAATGTTGATGCTCAAGTCCTATCCCAGCCCAATTACATCAGAATTTCTAGGTATCCATATTTTGTAAAAGTTTCCCAGGAGAGTCTAATGTGCAGCCAGGATTTAGGACCACTCACTGCTTTAAGGGTTCGAGATTTGGAGGAATGGTTTAAAATAATGAGGTTTGGGGATATAGGATAGAAATGTTGGGCTTGGACAGGAGCCTCCAGCCAGAGCTGATAAATTGACAGTGCCTCAAGGTGGAAAAATTATTAACCTTCCTGTTAGATTGGATAGAAGAGAAAGTGTCCTGATTTTCTGACGGGGCTCCTAATTTTTTAATATATTAGTAGAGGGCAAAATAGCATCAATGAAAGTACATTATTTTGAGCTAGAGTAATTGAAACTCATAGTGGAATGGCTAGAGCTAAAATAATTTTCAAAGAATTTTCATATACCAAATGCATTTTTATGTCCTCTGTTTAAAAGAACAAAATTCATAACTAGAGCTTTGTAATTTGTACTCTGTGAAGATTATTCTTCACTCACTTATAGCTAGAGTTGAAAGTATATCGTTTAAAAGTTGGTGAGGCTTTTCAAAGGAGTGAGGGACTATGCTAACTTCTTTTAATAATCCTTAAATATATTACCCCCAGAAATGGAAAAAAAAACATATTTGCAAATAGTATGCAAACGATTTGTCCAGTTGGACTGTATTATATAGGAGAGAACTGTTAGCCAGCTGGGGAATTTACAAGGCTGTAGAGTAATCTGGGATGGACAGAAATATGCTTGTGTATTGATGCCATTGCAGTTTTGCTTGCTACTAGCAAAGCTCCTTTCTCACTAATATTTTCCATAGTGAACGGAGTGTTTGTTTCTGACCTATTCACAAAGGACTGAGATAATCAGACTATTCATTTGTTGACCTTCAAAAGTGGCTGATTAGAAACAGTATCTTGATGGCTCAACCCTGTCATCCCAAATCAAGACTTGATTGTGAATGGGGATTGTAACATGATACTGTACCTGAAGTGAAAGATTAATGTCTCAGACTGGGTGAAGCCATCAAGTAGGTAATATTTCTTTTTTTTTTTTTTTCCCCTTAAAAAGTAATTACGGATGGAGTAAAGAATACATTCAGGCATTCAAAGATTTAAGATGACATGAAGTCTTTGGAGGTAGAGTTATAAAAGTTGATTTATACCAGAGGATCCAGAAAAACGAGTTCAATGAAGCCATCTCTGTATATAGAGACTGTCTGCTTCAACCTAAGTCTTGAGGACAGAAAAATCAGCATTGAGATGAAAAATTCCATCTCAGGAAAACACTCCATGTTAAGGCTGAGGATTAAAAGTAAAATAAAATAAAATTACCCCTTTGATCTTGAAGCTAAATGTAAAGTAAACTGCAGCAAAAGGCCTTTTTTGTTTAAGGATTCCCAGTTCTTGGAGGTGAGGTGTGTGCTGTTTTTAATAAAGATTATATGACTGACTACTCTTCACATACTGACAGCCCCCTGTGGTACCTTTTATGTGCGTCTTGGGGGGTTATATTAAAGCTCTGTTCTTCTGTGTAGTGGCCACCTGTTCTTAAAAAAGGTTGTATCAGACATTCTTGGAAATAATGCAGACTGGTGAGACTTGCCTGCATGTAAACTGTGCAGTGGAGTGAATAGGGATCAACTGGGGAGGATGGAGCCCCGGGCAAGGGAGGATGTCTGCTTGGTTGTTACATTTATCAGGAATTATACTGAAACCCAAGTCTGATTATGGACAGTGTGGTATCCTGAAGTAAAGATAATGAGTAAACAAGAACAAGGAAGAACCTTCTTTTTCTGTGACGTGTATGCATAAATGAGCTTTACAAATTTATTTTATTTCGCTAATTGATTTCATGGAGGAGAGGAATCTTATTGAGTAAATATGGGAAAAGCAATTTTTACAGCAAGCCCTAGTGTAAAGTAAATGATTACTAGAGGTTCTCAAAGTCATTATATAACATGGAAATCAATATAAAACAATATTACAGCATTTATTTTACTTATGAACCCATGTGTATATGGTTGAGAATGATTGCAATCTTGCTATAAACAAAGCTTTCAAAATAACGAAAAAGTAAATATCTTCTATGACAATATCAAATATAGTTAAAAACAGATTTGATAAAATAATATAAAAAACTTTATATGTTTAAGTGTTAAAATATTTCTAGTATGATAATATGACTTCCTATGGCCTACCAAAAGTTGGCATGTTCTTTGTCTTGATTTTTTTTCCCGTTAAGTTCTCCTTAAATTGGAAATACTTGTTTTTCTGTCCTCCAGGCATTACTCTGTTTCTACATGCTGTCCTTGGGTTGTTTTGACTATTCTTTTGGTTTTAAAATCCAGGGTTGTCAAATCTATTATTTCAAATTTATCATATTTAAAATAAAGCTCATTATCTACCTTCTTTAAATCTCTTTATGTTTTCTTGTTTACTCTCAATAAATGGCATCACAATCCACATATTCAGGTAGACTGGAATCCCAGGTGTCATCATATCTGTCCACCCCAATACCCAGTCTTCAAGCTCTACTGATGTTCGATGTTCTTTTCCCCTTCCCTACCACAAGTCTAAATTTAGGGCCTCCTCATTTTTCACCTGAACATTGCAACAGCTTTCTAAGTAGTCTCTAGTATCGCACCACTTACTGGTAAAACATCCAGGTTCTTTGGCATTGCGTTCAGGGCCATTCACAGCATGGTCCTTGCAAGCCTAATCTTTCATCAGTTTTCTGCAATTCACCCGAGGCCTCTCTCTCTTACTTGTTCTCTGGTGATAATAAACTTCTAGGAGATCCTGAGTCTTTCATATCTCACCTTTATACACCTTTCTCCCTCCTCTTGGAAGACCCTTTCTATTTTAATTGTCCACTTGGTAAGTCTCTTTTCGTCTTTTGTAGCACCACTCTTCCACCCCACATCATGTATTAGTGATGGTCCCATGGAACTATTATGTGACCTGTGCCCTTTTTGCAAGTGCTACCTTGACTTAAAACTTTCTACAAAGAAGTTTATGTTGGTAAAATGCCACTTGCGAATTAAAGCATAGTACTTTGAGAAGTCCAATGACCTTGTAAAGAACTAGAAACTGTTAACAATGGTGCTCTCTCTCTCTGTCTGTCTCTCAAGGCTGGTATACTCGAGAGGCATAGTATCTATACCAGGATCCGAGCTCATGTGTGCGTGTTGGGGGGTGCTGGGTGGTGATCATGGTGTTTATGGTAGAGAGGGGAGAGCCAGACAGGATGGGTCTTTCTGTGTCAGGAAGCCAGAAAGGTAAAAAGTCAAAGAGGCTAGTGTAAGACAGAGTCTTCAGAGAGCACTGAAGATCAAAGCAAAGATACAAAATGCAAACAGCAAGTGTAAATGTTGGTGCCAGTGTTGACACAATGAGATGAAGCTGAGCAGGGAGTCAGGTAAAAATGGAACTGAATAGGAGCAGGGAGGGAATAGAGCAGGTTGGTTTCTGGGCCACTGTCAGGATCAGGCATGAAATGTTCTTAGCCTGTCATTCTTCTTGGAGGGTGCATGGAAGCATGGTGCTTGGATACCTTGGACAGACACAGGCTACTGATTTCAGCAACCTCTCCTGCCCCATTGCTAAACTCATATTATAATGAAGGCCAATAACTCCTGCTTTGTGGTTTCTAAATGACTGGGCTTGGAATTGGACTCTAGATTTATTTCTCCAGTATTTTTCAGCTGTACTGTGAATAATAAAATAAATCTATGATTTATTTTATTTGATTATCTTATGTGGACCATAATTGCATTTTGCTAATTTAGAGGTAAGTGCCATGTCAGCTTGGTTTTTCTCTGTTACTTAGTTTCTCTTTTCCTTTTTAGATTGAAAGATTGTGATACACATTTGTCACATCCTAAATTAACAGAATTTCTTGAAATTATATAGTATGCTTTTTCTGACAGTTCTACATTTTCTACATCAGATTTGTTAGATGAAGCTTTGGGTATTATGAAGAAATTCAGTGGATTTATGTATTGGCAATCTATCTTAAATTGTGTTTTCATATCTTTTTCTTTTGGTACCTCATACAAATGTACTCAACATTAGAAGAAGTGTATGGAAGTGCGTACTTTGTTAAACACAATTTGATGACTGAGAGAGTTAGACGTTTAAGTCTACAATGATTGGTGTAAAGTACAATGGATGAGACTATGCCGTTGCATTTCCCAAATGATAGAAAATAGGCAGTAAAGAAATATATACAAAATAAATTTCAAGAGTTGTTGCATGTTTATCTGTCACTACAAATTATCTTGGAGACAGTACAGATAATCTGAATGCAAAATTGCACCAGAAATATCTTCTTCTGAGCCATTTTTAGTGACTCTTTTGTAAAATGTTATTGATACAGTGATTCTACGGTATCTTCTCTTGCTTTATTCGTCTCCCTCCTTCTGCTGATTCTTCTGACATCAGACCTCTGTAAGATCTGCCAGAGATGCTCTCCTGGCCTAAGAAATCAAGCATGGGTGAGACCTGGTGCAGAACAGGAAGGCGACCCATACTTGGTTTCAGAGGCTGTGAGAATACCTACGGTCTAGAGAGAAAGCCATTTATGTTTATGCAGGCCTTTCAGAGAACAAAAACTTCAAGGCAACCTTGTTTTATTACAGACAGAAACAACTAAGAAACAGATATAATTCATAACTGTTCTGGTCCAATAGGATTTATCAGAACTTTCTAAAGGACAGGAACCAGGTTGACAGATAATGATTTGACACCTCTGCTAATGATTTTTAAAACATTGTGCAAATATGAAGCTTCTTCCTTCTTAAGGACATAACCCCTCTTCCCTGACCTGTCCAGCTGTGGTTGTTAGTTGTCCATGGCTTTGGAATAGCTCCTTAAGGGCTAAGAGAGAGGGATGGAGATGCAAGGACAGAGTATGGATTTAGTGGGGGCCTCATTTGTGCTTTGGCGTCTACCGACCCTTTCTCTAACCATATATTTTTCACACACCCAGCCCCACTCACAGCTGCTTGCCTATAGGGCCAAAAATCTTTAGTTAGTGATCTGCCAGAATTCCACTTTTCTATGTAGGAGATTGGAGTTATTTCAAATAACCCATCTGGTGGGATGAAGAGCAGTAAAGAAACTGAGGTAGATAAAATATATATTGTTAAATACTTGGTTGCGTGCATTGTATCTTTGCTGATAATTTATTTGTTGAGCTTGTATTTGTTCATTTTTGTTTGTTTGTTTGTCTTCTACCCTTTAATTTTACTGGGGGGATGGATAGTGGGCATGGTGGTGTTGATACGTATTGTTGTCTCGTAGACCAGAGGAACCAGTTCAAAATTGCTTTTTATTTTCTCAATCAGAATTCTGAAGACCTGGATCCTTGGCATAAAAATTTAAGCTAGAAAGGCAAGTTCTGCCAAGTATATATTACATACCTCCTGGCCATGGATTTTGGTAGGCTTCCTTAGAGAAATATGAAAGTCGTTTCCAATAAAGACTTATTCTGTATTTCCTTAATTGAATTTCATATTTGTACATTTTTTATTTATAAACGGTATTACTTTGTTCCACTTAAGATAGTTTAATCTAAAATATGCAAAATTAATAAAGAACACGTCCCCATTTTGTTGAGTTCTGATACTTAAAGCAAATTCTGTGCTTAGACTTTTCATTTGTTGTCAAATGAGTTGGAGAAACTCAGTTTCTTTTGAACTGTTTTCTCAGTTAAAGAACTTCTCTTGGATGGCCTAGAGAAGTGCTGTCCAGTAGATTTTTCTGCAGTGATGGAAGTGACCTACCGTATTAGAGGTCTAATATGGTAACCAATAGCCAAAGGACAGTGGATATATGGCTGGCACAATCGAAGAACTAAATAATTTATAGAGCTTCATGTGGTTAGTGGATACTGTATTGGACAGCACAGTTCTAGAGTACTTCAGTCATTTAGACAATTTCTTCTAGGTTAAAAACTCACCAAATGCATCATTTTTCAGTTCTCTTATGGATTTGATAGGTTTTGATTAGTAATTTAAGCTTATATACTTTCTTTGTCTTCTTTTTGGTTGCACCACGAGTGCAGGATCTTAGTTCCCTGACCAGGGATCGAACATGCGCCCACGGCAATGAAAGCGCCGAGTCCTAACCACTGAACCGCCAGGGAATTCCCAAGCTTATATATTTTAGAACAGTTTTAATTCATTACCATCTCCTTACACAATAAACTGTCCACAAAAGAGTGAGCTAAAACAGTTTTCCAAGTTTTAAAATATTTCTGTGGATGCCACTTTATTTTTAATAAAAGCACTCATTAGATTTCTGCTGAAAGCTGACAGCTGGCCAATTACCAAGCAATGACCACACACTGAGTGTTAGTCTTTGGCCAGTATTGCATAAAATACTCCATAAGTTACAAAAAAAGATTTGATGTGATCCCTCTTCTCAATAATATTACAGTATTGCTAGAAAGACAAAACTAGCAGGCAAGAAATAATTAAAAATCAATCAGTGCTAAACTTTATTATGCAAAATAGGAGTGAAGAAGACTTTAAAGTCTAAAGGAGCCTTAGAAATCATGTATTCTGAACTTCAGACATGATAAAATTGTATTTCAGTGGGCTTACCCATTCAAGATTTCACAACCAGCTAAAGACACGCCCAGAACATGAATGAAGGTTCTTCTGACCCTCAATCTATTGGTCTTTCCACATTGCCTTTAAGACTTGCCTCCTAGGGGAGACTGGCTTTTTTACCATTCATTAAAAAGAAAGCTTGAAGTCAAGCAATTATAAAGCAAATTCCATTTCAAATATCAGTTTCCTCTAGCAGAGTGTTTTCCAAACTTAATTGTTTAGTTAACACATTCATAAGTTTTGTCATATCCTTTTACCACTTATATTATTATTTATAAATACTCCTTTTATTTTTGATTTAAAATTTATTACAAGGAAAATGGAAAAACAATATCATTTATCATAAATAAATGGTAACTGGGAAATAAATACAGGAAAAATAAAAGCTAAACTGTGCTATAAATTCCTAGGCAGACACTTCACGTTAGCCAGAGGACTGTTCTTATTAAACATATTAGTAAGTGTTGGAAAGCCTTAGATACAGTAGTCCCACATTACCATAAAGAGCAATCGTTTTCTTCACTTCGAGTTTTAAAACTGTGGGGTTTACAAAGTCTCATTGTTGAATCTAATAACTTCTCATTGGCCCCCTCCTGGCTGTTTAAGACTATCTTAGGATGGAATTAGCCGAGGACCCTTAGTTCGGTACCACACACGTACATATCTGCATGAATTTGTGTGTCTGTGTTGGTCGGTGGTATGGGGTTAATGGTGGTTATGCTTTCAAATTATATAATTTTGTAAGTTTCCTGATTATTTTCCTAATTGAAACAAAGATTGTTTGATCTACTGGATGATGTTTTTTTTGGGTTTTTTTGTGTGTGTGTGGTACGCGGGCCTCTCACTGTTGTGGCCTCTCCCGTTGCGGAGCACAGGCTCCAGACGTGCAGGCTCAGCAGCCATGGCTCATGGGCTCAGCCGCTCCGCGGCATGTGGGATCCTCCCGGACCGGGGCACGAACCCGTGTCCCCTGCAACCGCAGGCGGACTCCCAACCACTGCACCACCAGGGAAGTGCTGGATGATGTTTTTGTGTTGTTATTTTTAATAGGGAAAGTAACTGTAATTAAATAATCTTTTTGGGATATTAATTAGATGGAATTTAGCTAGATTATCTCTCCATCTAAAAACATACAATTCTATCATTAATTAAATGAAAACAACTTTTATGGTTGATTGTGGAGCACTCAGGAGTCCACAGGTAACTGTGATTTCTGGAAATGGTTTATTAGGGGGAAAGATGACATACATTATTTCTTTAAAAGGTGGAAAGGGCTGTCAAAGTGGTTTTAAAAACCTGAAAAACATGACTCTCATTCAAATATCAGGTAAGGATACATCATAGTTTATTTAACCCATCAATGAGAGAACCCTTAGGATGGTAGAGTTGGTTTAAAGAGCCTTTGAAGAATTGAGATTATATAGTTAGTTGGGAAAGGTGTGAAGAAATAAGTTTGCTAAATTAGAGAAAATACCAACAGACAATAAAATCATAACCTTTGAGTATATCTTTCCCACCAGAGAGAAACCGTTTGTGTCTCTAACAGCCCCAAAACTACAAGTTGAAAGTAATTTGACTGGGCTTCCCTGGTGGCACAGTGGTTGAGAGTCCGCCTGCCAATGCAGGGGACACGGGTTCGTGCCCCGGTCCGGGAAGATCCCACGTGCTGCGGAGCGGCTGGGCCCGTGAGCCATGGCCGCTGAGCCTGCGCGTCCGGAGCCTGTGCTCCGCCACGGGAGAGGCCACAACAGTGAGAGGCCCGTGTACTGCAAAAAAAAAAAAAAAAAAAAAGTAATTTGACTGACTCTGGACACTATAGTAAATAGTAAATCAAACAAGGGTACATTTCCCAAGAGCAGTACTTATTAGGAATCCAGGTGATTTTGTCCCCCCGGGCATATTTGGCAAAGTCTGGAGACATTTTTGGTCTTGGTAACCTGGAGTGTGCTATTGGCATCGAGTGGGTAGACTCCAGGGATGCTGCTAAACATCCTACAATGCACGGGAAACCTTCCCTGCCTCTGCTCACACCCCCAATGAAGGATCACCCAGCCCAGAGTCTCAGTGGTTTTCCAGTTGAGAAACTCTGCCCTGGAAAATTAAATAACCTTTGTTAGCCCTGTTAGTGCTCCAGTACGACATTGAAAGAACCCACAGTCATCCTCTTGCCTTATTTCCAAGGTTTGGATAATTTTTCTCAACGATGCAAAGAGACTTTCCATGCAATACAAGTGTTTTTAATGGACTCTTGAATTATAATTTCTGCACATACCTAGAGGAAGCAGACATTGTGAGCAAGGCTACAGCTCTGCTTTGTTTTTATATTTCTTGTCCTTCTCTTTCATTCCATGGTTGCTTTCTTACATTTGAATTTTCTTAATCTAAAAATAAATGGTGAAGAAACGTTAAAACATGCATTATCTGTCACTGTGAACATTTTAATGAAGGCTTCATTCAATTTTCTACAGGACAGCATTTTTCTCAGCTGATTGTATCTTTTTCTGATTGACACTTATGATTCTTGAAAAAGAAATAGAGGCTGATGCACCATGGTAGGAAAAAAGAGATATTAGTAAAGCATAGATTTCCCACACTTCTTCTGACTAAATTTCCTCTACATTTGGGAAGTTAAGGAAAGCTGACATATTCCCATAAGGAAATACAGAGTTGGGGGCATCATACCCTAGTCTTTTTAATACTAAAAAGTCAGAAAGGAAGGGCAGTCTTCTCTTATACCTCTAATATAGTGAAAAGCTAAAAGCAGAAGGAACATATATTCATAATCTACTATGGTAACCCAGCAGCAGCCACTATAATTTTTTTTTTTTTTTTTCCTGTACGCGGGCCTCTCACTGTTGTGGCCTCTCCCGTTGCGGAGCACAGGCTCCGGACGCGCAGGCTCAGTGGCCACGGCTCACGGGCCCAGCCGCTCCGCGGCATGTGGGATCTTCCCGGACCGGGTCACGAACCCGTGTCCCCTGCATCGGCAGGCGGACTCTCAACCACTGCGCCACCAGGGAAGCCCCCGGTTAATATTTTATAGAATGGATGCTAATTACTTTTAAACTAATCAGGGGTTTGAACACTATTCATCAAAGAGTGGTTCCTATGATATGTATATAAACTAATCAGGGGTTTGAAAAATATTTATTAGAGATCGGTTTCTGTGATACATCCAATCTATGATTAAAATGTGGCACAGAATTCCAAGAATCATGTTTTGAGTATCTAATCATAAGGCATGCGAAATGTGGAACTTTAGAAGGAAGAGTTAATTATGGTTGGGATTCCTTCTTATTTTGGAAAATATAGTAAACAAAAGGTAATGATGCATTGTTATGCACCAGCCATAACAGTTCAAGGCATGGACAGTGCTCTATAAGGAGACGCAGTTTAATGTAAAGATAATGCCTTGCAGGGGTGCAGGTGGTGAGCTCAGGTGTCCCTCAGTTTAGAGGGGAACATAGGTTCTCCAAAGTGGGTAGACTCTCCTGAAGTATTCCCAAAGATCATAACCATTTCTATCCAGGCTTTGAGATAATGAGGACTGTAGAATGTAGATGGGATCTCCTGGGAGGAAAAGATAACCAAATAAAGCAAACCGATGCTCCTAACCTTGGGATTTCTCTACAGTTTACCAATCCATTATCTACTACAGTTCCCCTTATCTTGTAACAGGGGAGGGGCCACAGAGGGCCAAAGCCACGTCTCCCATTCTCTTCAAACCCCTTCCAAAGATCAGGAGAATAAAGCCATGAAATAGGAGACATTTACTCCCAGGCACTGCCTTTATTAATTTTTAATAAGAAATTGTTACCAGCACAAGTCATGCTGTTATTAATTTCAAATTAAAACTCAGACTATGTATGACCTCTGTAAATCAGCTATTTTCCAATTCATTTATTTTGGCTGTAATTATGACTGATTGCTCAATTCTTATTGGAATAGCTAAGGTACAGTTTAATTTTAGTTGAGGCCTTTACAATAATAACCAGGGAATCTTTTCCACGTAACTGTATAAGACACCTATTTTTACCACATAGAATTAAGATAACAGTCTTGGACACCTGACATATTATTTCTCCTTACTGCATTGTGGAAAATAATTTGTCTATTTTGTGGCTATGTCTAAGCAGCTCCAACAATTTGAACTTTGTTCCATTAAAAGGAAAAAAGGAATGAAACGTATCAGCCATATGTTTCTTTTTTTTTTTTTTTTTTTTGCTGTACACAGGCCTCTCACCGTTGTGGCCTCTCCCGTTGCGGAGCACAGGCTCCGGACGCGCAGGCTCAGCGGCCATGGCTCACGGGCCCAGCTGCTCTGTGGCATGTGGGATCTTCCCGGACCGGGGCACGAACCCGTGTCCCCTGCATCGGCAGGTGGACTCTCAACCACTGCACCACCAGGGAAGCCCAGCCATATGTTTCTTAATGTCAGTGCTTAATTTATTGATATTGTATGTGTGTGTGTGTGCATATACATACACACAGTCCCATATATAAACATGTCCACAGGTTGGAAGCAAAATATTTCTTGGTAAGAAAATTTCTTAAAAAGTACTATATCAAGGTCTGGGTTATATCCCTAGTCTGAAAAGTAAGCGCCCCCCCACCCCCCCCCCCGCTTTATTTCATATTGAAACTAGAAAAGAAACTTCATTGATTGTTTTTATTATGTTAAAAGCTTCAGCGTTTCTGTTTGACACTGTGTTCTATTTAACCTCATCCTTTATCATAGGACAGAAATCCATTTTAAATATTGTTTTGGAAGCCAGATTTCTGATGCTCTCCACTGCTACTAGACCTTATTTTTGTGTGTGTGATGTACTGCACAAAATTGTCTATTGATATGAAGCAGGCTGCGGAACGATTTTTCAGCTTTGATCTCTGGAATGAATCGATTTTTAACAAGCCCTCGGTATGGCAACAGAGGCTGATGTTGTGTGTCTAACAGCTTCATTGAAGGGCTGCGTTTGATTTGCTGTTGCTAAGTGCTCTCTTTTAGTGAGCTTGTCTGTGAAGACTTCCTCAACCAACTGAAGCTCTATTATTGGGTTAGAAACTGCTGTTACATGTTATCTACTGATTAAAAAATAATTACAGGCAGTCTACATTACCCAGACTCATCAATTTGCCATTAGTGCTATTTGGTATAAGCTTTGAAAATGGGAATGAAACTCAAAACTAGCCTTCCCTCTGAACATACTGATTAAAATAAAAAGGTATTTATTTGTTCATTCTGAATATACAAGGTTAGGGGCAGAATCTACTGTGATGTGGCTTTCCCTTAGTGCTTGTTATACTTTGTGTTCAGCTAGGAAGTTCATTGTTGTCTTCACAGGAGAATCATGCAATTGGAAGTGTCTTCGGAAATGTCAGCATGCTAACATGATTGGAAACATGAAATCATAAACCACTGGTTATTTATGTTCCAGTTGTGAGCTATACCATGGACCAGTATGCTAAGTTGGACAGTTAAAATTATCACTGGTATCCCGAAAATAGCAATATAGTTTTTCAAATCTGCACTAGGGTTGTCAGTTCCTTTTCCTTTAGTCTTTATTTGATTTTTACAGCCAGTTAACAAACCGAACTGTGTAAAATGTCAATAAAGCCAAAGTCTTTATTTTTAAAAAGAATTCTCATTAATGTTGCTGCAAGTTTTATTCATCAAAGTATATCACCCTACTTTTTCTTTTAATCCCTGTTAAGGAGTTAATGCATCAGAGGATTTATGTGTTTGAGTGTGTATGTGTAGTATGAGCTCTTTGGAGTGTAGAAAGTGTTTGTCTAAGAAAGTTTTTAGTCTAGTTGTCAGGCATTTTGGCATTGCCCTTTTCTTGTTGGATTCCATTAAGAATATAATGTCCTTTAAATATATTGACAACACGACCCAGAACATTCATCATTTCCTCTTTCCATTTAAAAATATAGTTTAGCTCTTTTCATTAATCTTGAGATTTTTTAATCTTGACCAAAGATCGACAATTTTAAGAGTAGTTTTGACAGCTGTGACTCTCAGGAATAGAACAGAATCAACGACTAAATTGGGTAAGTCCAGGAAAACCAACCTGACATAGCAAGGAGAAAAATTATATTTCTGGTTTTAGAAATAAATATGTCAAACTAAAATAATTGCACTTGTCCTTAGCCCACTTTCCTGAGAAGTTATCAGTCACTTTCCTGAGAAGTTGTCAGCCACGTTAAGGCCATGAAAGAATTCAGATCAGAGAGGGAGCAAACATTCTGCAGTTTCACAGCATAATCATGTCATTGATCAGTACAAAAATTCTCTCTCCTATTAAAGTAGTTTAAGTTACAGCAAGAATGAAAAGAAACCAGGATCACAATAAAACTTTGAGTTTTGTTTTACAGGCAAACAAAATATGAATAGGAACCAGATAATGGTAAAATTGCTTATAAATTCATACTTACCATTTTCCTTCTTGTCTTTGCCTTTGTTTTTGTGTGTGTATGTGTGTTAGATTGATCAGAATGGGCCCAAAATTCTCTTTTATTTTCCTGTTAAATATATGATAAAGCACTAAGGGTGTTAGGTACACGATATACCATTTGTCGATATTTTTCTTGTCAGCTCTCATTTTGCTCACTGTTAATAAGATTGATCAAAAGAAACAATTCATTGAGTTTCTGTGTTTATTCTGTTTGCTTGGGTGGTCTCTGAGTTTCTGTATTCTTTTAGGAACACATTCACATTTCATTCTTGAACATGTAAACATAGAGCAAAATTTAGGGTCTGGTCAAGAGACATGGAGTGGACTGTTTGTTTTTATGTGTCTGTTTATTCTTCAAGTTACGCAGGCATAAACAGCTCTCAACAGTCTGGCTCAAGGCTGCCTTTTGTGAATGAAACTTTGCTCAGACCTAGAACCATACATTTATGATAATTACCCGTGCAGTTGTTACTAACAAGACCCCTTGGTCCTCTCTTATTTATTCACCAAATCACAGATACTTAATGATTTACCGCTTACCATTTTTATCACACCTCAGAGTAAAATTAGGCACTCCCTTTAAGTCTTTTCATTTCCCTTCATTCTTCTTTGGAAGAGGAAAAATACTTTGTCCCAATGGCCACATGTTTGAAGACCATCTTTTCTTGAATAATTTTCTCAGAAAATATGCAAAGTTTCCATCACTTTTCAAAAATGGCAATTCTATTTTCCTCTCTGAAAACATGTTAGAATAAAAGATGCCTGACAGCTGATTAGGAAAATGACATATATTTTACTTCCTTTCAGATGAAGCCTTCTAAAAACATATTTACTTACCAGGGGCAGTGACAGCCTGTCCGGCAAAAATAATTGATATCCTTTCTGGTTATTGTAGAAAGGGAACAATGAAACAAGAAAGACCTTTCTCCTACCTTCCGAAATGAAGAAGCTGGAAGAAATTGATTGTCGTTAAATTAAGGTTTTCTTTTGGGCACTCTGGCCACTGACACACTTTGCCTCACTGGTGTTAATAATTAGACTTGGTTTGCTGTTTTCAAATATTTCTTCCAGGGAAACATGCATATTCTGTCTTTGAGGTAGCGTAAAAATATTTGAAAATTAGCAGATTTATACATCACTATGTATCCCTGAAATATCATCCCAGCTAAATAGAGTGCATCTTCAGTAATTCAGATTAATTTATTCAAAAGTCTTTTCTAAATGAAAGCTCATTTGCTTTTGAATGAAATTTGAACTGGAATGTTGGGTCCAGTAGTTATAAGCTAAGTAATCATAAGGAAGACCATTACACTTTTTGGAATTTTTACTTTTGAGGTATTTAAAACAGATGGGTGGTAGTACTCACTTCATAGAGTTGTTTGTTGTGAGGTTTATCTGCATTTGTGTAAGTACTATTAATTATTATGAGATACCTTTAAAGAAATGTAGTTTTGGCACTTATCTGTACAAAGAGCAAGAATGAATATATATTCATATATATATGTATATTCTGAGAGAGGGTCTCTCCTGCATTAAGAAATAAAATCTGATTTTTTTTCAAGGAGCCATAGCCAAGTCAAAATTGTTCTTTTAAGCACCACAAACACTTTCAAAGGAATATTTACAACATAATTTCTTAAAGATTTTGTCAAAAATCCCTTTTTCTTCTTAACACTTCAACCTAGTCTAGAACAAACCATCATCTGCAGAGGTAGTGTATATGTCTTCTTGGTTTTTGAAATGCAATAACAGATCAGTGTTGCTTGTTTTAAAGCTTGGTGGAGTGTGTTTATTCACTGCTCTAGAAACCCTGATAAATCTATGGCAAACCTAGGGAGCAGGCACTGAGCTACTCTGCCACATTCCGTATTTTCTAGGCACTGTGGAATATCTTTGTTTCTATATTAAAGCATCCTGTCATACGTACATCCTTCTGTGGCAGATGCCATCTGGTCAGAGTGTAGTTGTAGGGCGGCTGTAGAAGTCATGCTTTGTTGACCTAATGGAAGCTCTGTCTTCAGAGAAGTAGAAAATTGGTTGTTTCTGTGGGTTATAAAGTTCCAAGCCATTGCTTGCCACCTGAGAGCATTAATCCCATTATATTGGTTGTTTCCATAGTTAAGGAGTGGCTTGTCAGAGTGCTAACTGTCCCTGTCTCTTCTCCAAGCCATTAGGTAATAAATTGGATATAATGTGTAATTTCTCAGGGTTTTCTTTTTATATAATGAAAGATATTATGTTAAATTCTGTGCACTCAAATGTTCTTCAGCCATCTCATATAATCTCACGTTTTTCTGACCTGTGAAAATGGCAAAAACTCCCAGTTTTCAGGAGAGACTCCATTTTGTCACTAGTTTTATTTGTTTTCTCCCTTTAAGAATGTTTGAGTTTGGGGAATCACATGTAGGGTTTTTGACTTGATTAGATGTACATTTTATTAAATCTGCCCTTGACCTGAACTCCTAAATAGCTGAAATCAGGAATTTTGCTTAAACTTTGTACCGTCAAGCTAATAATTTTTTTTGCGGTACGTGGGCCCCTCACCGTTGTGGCCTCTCCCATTGCGGAGCACAGGCTCCGGATGCACAGGCTCAGCGGCCATGGCTCACGGGCCCAGCCACTCCACGGCATGTGGGATCCTCCCAGACCGGGGCACGAACCTGTGTCCCCTGCACTGGCAGGCGGACTCTCAACCACTGCGCCACCAGGGAAGCCCCAAGCTAATAATTTTTTGATGGACATCGCTTACAATCTTGAAGTTTAACATTATAAATCATAAACACATTAATTGAAACATTGAATATGCACATAAAATGTTTCTTAAGATATGTGTTAAAACGTTTCATATTTTCCAGCATATTATAACCTGTAAACACATTCAGTTATATTATTTCACTTATTTTTTATTATTGTTTGTCTCAGTATGGAAATTGAACTATTTGTTTCATTTGTGAATTGAGGAGATTGAAATGAGAAGGTTGACTTGATCAGTGAAAGGTCATATGACAGTTATTGGTTAAAAAAAAAAAAACCTAGAGTACAGATGTGCTTAAATATCATCTCTGCTATAATACTGAAAGTAATACATAGTTCCTGTTATCAGAGAGGTATTTTATGTAATATATCAAGCTTGCTTTCTCAATAATTGTGGCTATTTACTGCTTTCTGATAACATGAATGAATCATGGTGCTAAAGAATTTTACAAATACTATCTGCCCAGTTTACCCACTGCCAAAATTTCAGGTTTAGAATCTGTCCGGTTGCAAGTATAGGCATTCTGCGCTACTGCACGAAAAAAATGTGAATAGGGACTTTTTCTTGAACCACAGCTGCAATGACAAATTTCAACTGAAATGTTAGATGACTGTACACAAAACAATGATATTTTATGACATATCAGAGCAAATTCTAAAGCATCCACCATATTACCAGTTGCAATTCACTGCAGTATATTTTTTCTCCCCTAGGAGAACAATGTAATTTCTATCATTGTAGATTCTCAAAGAGAATTATAACTGAAAAAGTTACAGAGTTTTCAATCAAAATTTCACCAAACTTTTGCATCCCCCTTGGTTTGGTTGAGAATCAAAGAAGAGAAACTGTTCCCAGTGGAAAAGCCACAAGGAAGTCTTTCTGTAGAAGCGAAAGTTAACGTGATGCCAACAGGCAGATGGAACCCAAGTCTGAATGAGAAAATCCTGAGCCAGGCCTCTTGCTGTGGCTTTAATACAGCCCTGTTGTGCCCTGATTTCCTGTTTTTATTACTGGGATTCTAGTTATTTATGAATTGAATTCCCATGTAGTAATCTTGCTGTTATTGTAAAATGCCATATGATATTTTGTGCTAAGTCAGTAAATGACTCATGCCACCACTTTATTTACTTTGGGTTTGTAATCTCTGTGCTATTACCCTTTTTCTGACATTTTCCAAGTCTCTCCCTGCACATCAACTGGCCAAGAAGCAGTGCTTGCTTTGAGCAATTGACAGTCGGCTACTGCTGCAGGCCTCACCACCAATTCACACCGCAGGGCACTGTCCACCCCAGGAAGAGATTTTGCTCTCAGTCGTCTGATACTTTAGTGACTTTAAAAAAATTACTCCCAGGATTTGGACTTCTTGCAGGTAATTCTTAGAGAAACATGAAAAAATATTGGTTGTTTGAAGCTTACATTTAAAAATAAGGAGAAACAATAAAGCAGGATCATTTGAATTGGAGAAATAGAGGTGATTTCAAGAGGTCATGGAATAAAATACTAACTCAGAGGCTTTCAAACTCGTTTGACCAAGATTCACAATAAGAAATACAATTTACAGTGTGACTGCTTATATTCATCTGTATACTACAGTTGAAACCAAAGGGTTTTTTTTATTTTTTATTTTTTTATTTTTTTAATTTTTTTTGTGATACGCGGGCCTCTCACTGTTGTGGCCTCTCCCGTTGCGGAGCACAGGCTCCGGATGCGCAGGCTCAGCGGCCGTGGCTCACGGGCACAGCCACTCCGCGGCACGTGGGATCCTCCCGGACCGGGGCACGAACCCGTGTCCCCTGCATCAGCAGGCAGACTCTCAACCACTGCGCCACCAGGGAAGCCCAAAACCAAAGTTTTATAAAATAATATTTATCCTTATTTGACGATAGGATTGTCAAAGTATTATATTTTTAAAGATATGATTTTCATACCAAAATAAAATGAACACATGTAAAAGATTTCATTCAGCTTATTAATTAATGAGGAAACCAATACGATGTTGAGATTAGCTAAACGATTATTTGAGGAGCTGAATATTTATAAGCAATTTAATAAAAGACGTTAAGATGGCTGTTAGATACAAAACTGGCTAATGTGCGTACAATCAATCATAACTTTTAGGGTTATCTTTTCTACTGGACAGAGATCATTTATGTAACTATTATATAAACATCTACAAGTTAATGTGTACTTTCACTGGATCTGGGACCCTTCATCAGTAGTAGAGTCAAACAAAGTTTATTCCTCTAATTCTTGGCCAGACCTCTTAAATAATACCCTCATATGATGTTGAAAAGCACAGTGCCCAAATGTTTTACTCATTTCTTCCAAATTTGGCTAATTTTTATTAATAAGATATACTCTGATATTTTTTATGGTGTTGTTTCATTTGTGAAAGCTGATATATCTTCCTAAATTGTTTTCATATGACATAAGTAGTTCACGACTTGGTTTAAATACTACTACACCAGTGTACAAATAGGACACCCCCCAACACTGCCAGACGGAGGCAAGTTTTTTTCTATGTCTTATGAATAAAAAGCTAAGGGGAGAAGGTAGAGGAGAAGAAAAAGCCTCCACCAGCTGTCTTCAGGGACCTCAACATTCTATAAAGCGACATGACTGTTTATAAAAGTCATAATTCTTTTCTCCCACAGAGCACACATTTTGCTTATGTTGCAACTTAGGCTTTTTTCCTCCTGATTAGAGTAGAATTTAGACAACTTTGTAGAGTTTTTACAGCTATGGGAGAAGGTGAATTAGTTATCTGGAACCACTGCCTCATTTCACAGAGGAGGAAGCTGATTCAGAAAGCTGAGGTGACTGGCTCCATCACCCAGCAGTTCCATGGGGAAGCCCAACAGGTAGCCATGGCATAAGGAGGATGGACACTGGACTCAGAAGGGTGTGGGTGACAGTCACCAGATAGAGGACCTCAGGTAAAGCTCTTGTCTTCCTGGTCTGAGCTGCCTTATCTCTAAAATAGAGAGAGAGTTGTAATGAGAATTAAAGGATGGATGACATGTAAATGTCTTTGTAAAACAAGCACTCTGAAAATGTAAATTCTAATCACTTTATCCAGTGTACATTTTTCCATCCTTGGATACCATCTAACATATAAGATCTAAATGTTGACCTATTTGCACATATTTACCAATAGTTGAGATCATGGGTACACTCTTCTACACACAGTTCTATGTTAAATATTTAAAGATATGCTAGTTATTATTGCTAATAGATCATCACTGTAAAATGCTCTAAAATTTGCAAATTAAAGAGCACCGTTCTGATAAAATGTACTGTTATTATATAAGACTTTCCACCTGTGGAGGCTTCTAATTATGCTTCCCATGCATAAAAAATGCAACTAGAAAAACTGATAAATGGCCAACAGTTACTTCTCTGCTGATTATACAAAATTTCATTATAGTAGAACATTTAACAGTTTAATTCTGAGCTCTCTCAGGAATAGTCTGTAAAATGTTTTGCTCAGGTCTCTTTTTAAGCACTGAATTCTCAGCTTAAATAAAAGGTACATCAAGCCTTTGCCATAAGCAAAGTTAAGTCATTAAATCACAAGAGGTGAGCTTGAAGATGACACGTAAAGACAGAAGAAATAAACACAATTAAAACATGTCTGAATGTTTTCTTCTCTCTTTCTCCTTCTTAGACAATAATTGTTGAGATGGAAATGAGACAGCTTTACTGCAAAGGCTACTTTCTTGATTCCTAAGAGATATGTTTTAAAATACCCTATAAATATTAGAAAAAATATTCTAGGTATATTTATGCCTTTTACAAAGTGCTTCAGACAGCTGAAGTATTGGGTCTCTTGAGTTGTCTCTTTTTCAGTGCTTTCTTCCCCCTCCATCTCCTTCGCTGGTTCTTCTGATTACATGAGAGAAAACAAAAGGCTTCATTTAGGCACTAATGTGTCTACTGTACTTGCTGCTTCAACACTGGGCAGGTGCTATCCTCCTGTTTTATAACTAGAAAAGCAGGCCCCAGACTGATCATCTTGGGACCTCTGCAGACAGCAGAGTGGTGCCAGGACATGTGGAGAAAGAGTCTGCATCTGAGAACCAGCAACACTGGAGCCTAGGATGGAAAACCAGGGACCATTTATTCACAACTTTGCAGCTTGAACTCAGAAGGTTTATATGCCATTATAATCCCACAAATCTTCCTTTGGTTTCTCCATCATGTGACTTAAATCACCACTTTGCACACTATTTCCTGTTGCTAACTTTTAGGATCTCATTTCCTTCCCTTCTAAGGATGCTGGGGGAAGATTAGTTACTTCATTTACAACTGGAAACACTTCTTTCTTTAATTCCTACTAAGATATTCTGACCCTCTGCTATTGACCCTTCTTGGACATACTCGTGTTCTCCTCTTTACCCCATGCTTCAGCCACAGTACATACCACATACTTTCCTGCCCATGCAAAGGGAAGGCATTTGGTGTAGAGTAGGTCATGGGCTTGGAATCAGTTCAACCTGTGCTTGATTCTGGGCACTTACCAGCTGCATGACCTTGTACAGGAGGGAAAATACTTTCTCTTCTACCCTCTTATGTTCAGTATCTGGGGAACTGCAGATTAAACTGTCAGAAGACAGACAAGCAGGATAAATGGTTTATTACATAATATACATGTGGAGGCCTTCATAGAAAAACAGTGACAACCCAAAAGGAGTGGCTGGAATCTGGGGATTATATATCATTTTAACAAAGAACAATACATTTTTAGAAAAGTGACAAGACAAGGAAAAGAGGTTTAGGTTTTTAGGGATGGCAAACTGTGAGAAGGTAAGTATACAGGGAAACTAATGGGTGAGAAGAGTTGCCTGTAAAGTTTGTTATGATACCCCTTAGTGCCATCTCTGGATACTAAGGGCATAAAAGTCTAGTGTAGGCAAATAAGGGGAGGGTAGAGTGGAGAGATTTGTTCTGAGTCTGCTGTTTCTCAATTGCTTTCAGCGCAAAATCCCTCTGCCTAAGTGGTGCATTTTAACGTGGTGTATTCTGACCCCCTTCAATCTTAACAATGTTACTTCTTGGAGTCTCCGCATCGTACTCTGTAAAAGAAAGTAAAACATCAGGTGATTGTTGTGGGAATAAATGCCTCTTACCCACTGTCTTCGCAGGGCTCTGCTCCCTTTTCAAAACTTCTGAGAAAAGTGTTTCCCTCCTTCTAATTTTCCTGGATTTTTACTCTTCATTTTCCTTCATCTTTTCTCTCTCTCTCTCTCTCTCTCTCTCTCTCTCTCTCTCTCTCTCTCTCTCTCTCTCTCTCTCTCTCTCTCTCTTTTTTTCCTATTGAGTTAACTTAATATCTTCTAGTTGGGCAATCCTACTTAGAGGTTGGGGGGGGGGTTGGAAGAAGCTGAAGGGGGATAAAGACAAGTGTTAGGGGATGAGGAAATTTCAACATTTACAGTTTTTGTCCTGCCCCATAAACCCATAGAAGCCACGTACTAACCTTGCCTATAATACCTCCTTTAATCCTCCATTTCTTCCATCCACAAACAGTGCCTTTCTCTAAGTTTCTGAAGACCCAACCCAGACTTTTTCTCTTTGTTGAATGTATTTAAGCACCACGGTTGGAAGTAAGTTTTCTCACTCCAAACTTTAATAGAGGTTTCTTTTTAGATGTTATATATTTTTATTGTCTTGATTACTTTCCATACTTTAGTACGGGTGCATGTCTTAAGTTTCCTGTTTAACTGACCTGTAGAATGACCTCTCTCCAAGTGTTTTACAACATGAGAATTAGATAAACGATTGCACTTGAGTGGTTGAATTCAGTTCTAGAAATAGAAATATTAGATTTAACTAAGCCTTATGGATGGGCAGCATCCTAATACCATTACTGTCCTCCCATCACTAAGTGTTATAGAAAGAAACAAAAAATCTCTGAAAGATTCATTCATTCCTCAGGCCCATGTTGGCTCTCTCCTTGCCACATAGGTTGCCCATTGTGCCAACAATTCAGCAGTGTGAGAGATGATTATTTTCCTTAGATGTTGTTATCGATTCACTGCTTGGTAGCAATTCTGATCACTGCTGATTTAGCCAGAATTCAAATCAGGAAGCTTACAGTGAAAGCTGCTGTATCGTCACCAAATGTGTGAGGCCCTTCATCTTCCAGTTTGGAAGTTCCAAATGAAGCTCTTTTTTTCCCCTCACATTTCACATACACTGTGTTTAAAGCTAAAGCAGACCCCTCAAATCTAACCTTTTCTTGAATTTTAGAAATTGAATAAGAGGAAGTCAGTAACTGATTTCATTTCAGCTGAATTTCCCATAGGAGGGCCGAGGAGAGTTGTGGATCACGTGTTATGTCATTCGATGAGAATGAACCCATGATAATCTATGGTTTAAAGCAAAATACATTTCCCCATTATGGCAACTGGGTCTTGTGTTAAAATATGACACTTTACTACAGGTCACTGCTTTATTTCTTCAAGACTTTTGGTGAATTGCCTTTTTCAAAACACCAAGAACACATCTGTACATTTTACTTCTTTAATGACCAAAAAGGACAATGTGCCCTATATTCAAGGAGAAGAGAGTTATCCTTGGTGAGAAAATGAATATATATATTTGAAATTAAACTATGATTCAGTTATCTAGAGGATTAGCCAATAAATCCCTCTGTATTCCGATAATTGATTCCATTTGCAAATTGAAATTTTGCAAACAAAACTCACTTGCTACTTTCTTGACACCACTTACTTTGTACAGTTAAATTCATGTGTATGCCTCAAGGGAAAAAAAAGGAAAACATGTCTTTTACCATCTCTCTCTGTCTTACCATAAATTTATATTCATTGTGATTTTTCTTTTACGGGAAGGAAAAGCATGAATGATTTTCCTTGTAACATAAAAAATTCTGATTTAATTGTTTTCAATAGTTGATTCTGTTTTCTGACTTCAATTGTGTTCTTCTTGACAAGCACCTATTTCCCGATCTCCCAGCCACCCCCGCTTTCCATCCTGCAGCTTGACAGGAAGACATTAAAAGACTGATGAAAAACTGCCTTATGCCTCTAGCACTCTGCATTTTGCCTTCAGTTATTCAATAATTATTTGTTAAGTGAGAGCTTAATTTTCACTTTTATGTAAGACTTTGGTGTTTGGCAGACGGCAAGAGATTGAAGGTGGTAGCTTACTCAGACAACGTAGGGCTGGTGAAACAGTACACCAAACACCAGTGAACAGCAAGACACAGGGAATAGAGGGATGGATGCATTTGTGCCCCTGACCTGGAAACCTTAAGAACATCATCTAGCCATCCAGGATCACTGGATTTGTGTGATCCATGAAGTTAGAGACCAACCCTTCCTTTGTTCTTTTTTTTTTTTTTTTTTTTTTTTGCGGTACGCGGGCCTCTCACTGTTGTGGCCTCTCCCGTTGTGGAGCACAGGCTCCGGATGCGCAGGCTCAGCGGCCATGGCTCACGGGCCCAGCCGCTCCGCGGCATGTGGGATCTTCCCGGACTGGGGCACAAACCCGTGTCCCCTGCATCGGCAGGCGGACTCTCAACCACTGCGCCACCAGGGAAGCCCCCTTCCCTTGTTCTTGTCCTCATATAGCTCATGCATCTGACACAATACCCGGCATGGGGGCATAAGAAAATGTTATTAATAAACGTACTGTTAATACAAACAGAAATAACGTTGTCTATATGCAAAATGGAATTAAATGAGTCTGCTTTTAATCTCTGAGGTTCTGTAAGTTATTCCAGAGTGTTCTTTTGAAAGATGATTTTCTTTTGATAGAAGAAATGTTCATAAGGGAGAAAAAAGACATTAAGGCTATCTGGATAATTACAGTAGAATCAAATAGCAGAGTTACCCGTTTATTTATTTTTAATCTTGAGTGGCATGGCAGTAGCTCACACCATGCAATAAAATATTTGGCGACGCAGACACTGAAGGACTTTTAAAATTTCTATTTTGGGAGCAAAAGTAGGATATCTAATCAGTGCGGCACCCTTTAAAATCATTCAATTGATGCCTGTGTGTTTAGGGAGAAAAGAAATGAGGAACATGAATAGATTTCCTGAGAGAGTTAGAGTGAACAGTGATTAAGCTTAAAACATAAAATTACCATTTATGATTAGTTCGGTTCAATTAATTCCATCTGTCTATCCATCCCTTAATTCATTTATTCAATCAACCAGCATTTATTGAAAAACCTATTTTGTGTCAGGCTCTGTGTAAAGCCCTGGAGATCCAGGAATCAAAGACTCTGTCCAAGAATTAATAGTCTTGCAGTGAAGTCGAAGATGTAATTGCAGTACCTGAGGGTAGCAGGAGTTTTCTGCTAGGGAATACCAGGGGGGTTGGGCAGCACCTAGGGCAGGCAGTGGTGCAGGCTGTTAAGTCACAGATTATGCAAGAACCACGTGGTAGGCAGGATGACCACATGCCTAATGGTGACCAAAACATAGTCCCCACCGAGATAGAAAATATTCCCTGCCGTCGGGGAGCTTACAGTTCTTATCTCTCTTAATTTTAATGCATATGTTTATTGGCAATCATCTTTGAAGATATTTTTAGCTCTGAGTAGTTTTAGTGAAGTTTCTCGCAATGAACGCTGGATATGTAATCCTGGTTTTTCACGTGCTTGTTTGTTCCAAGATTCCTGGGTTTGCACACCACCATTCCCCTCCACCAAAGACTTCCATAACTATTATGATTTTTGCTCAATGCTGTATTCAAAAGTCACCCAGAAGTACAGCAAGAAAATCTACCCAACTAATGTTAAGTTGGATGGGTGCAACATAGTCATAGATTTTTGAAATGCTGTAATCCTGTTTGTCCCAAGAAAACTCTTGCATTCCTGTCTTAATTAAATCTCTCAAAAGCAAGCAGTTTTCTGCAGGATATAATCCATTCATTCAGGTGTGAAAGGACAGAACCTATTTACATATTCACAACCCTGATAGCTATGTCTGGGATAAAATACACTTATTTCTGAGTTGTCTGGGTTCTGCAGATATTGCAATTACTATTGTATAGTCAAGCTTTCTCCTAAAAGCCTCATTTAGGGCAGTTCTGAAAAATACCAGAAATTCGGAAATAGATTGTAAGCTCTTGGGACAAAGACCATGTTTTGATTTCAGTTCTCTTTACTGCTCTGAAAGTGATGTGTATGCCTAAAGCTGCTTATAAATATGTAAATAAAATAAAATGATTAGCTGAACTGAGATAAAGAAAAGAGACTCGTATAAAAGAACGTTTCTGAAAGTAACCAGATTTTAGAAAATACAGCCACTGGGAGAGAATGTTCTGGATTATATAGCTCTAGTTGTATTTTCTTAGACTCATCGCAATGGGAATAATATTTGTTTGAAGTTACACCAATGACTTTCAGTGAAAAAGGCTACAAGCACACCAGTAATTCAATACATGGCAAGTTGAATAATTACAGTTCTGAGTGAGTTGTTCAGTCACTTGTAGGGGGGCAATGGCAGAACACTAAGGAAGGGGAAACTAAGGAAGGGTCACAATTCAGGGAGGGGTAAAACAGACACACAACTGAACTTAGTGTATTTGAGGAGACTATCCCAGGGACACTGACTCTCAGAGGAAAAGTGGCGTGCAACAGTTCTGGGAATTTCTTTAAAAGTAAAAAATATGACAGTATTAAAGGCAAAGCATAGAGATAACCATGCTGATGCAAAGAAAGATAAGAAAACCAGAGCATCGGGCTGTTTTTAAGATCTGAAATGCAAGAAGCAATTATCTGCTGAATAGAACAAGGGCAGATCAGCAAGGACAGAGGAAGGAAACAGCAGAAGCCTGCAGGGCGATCAGAGGGGCCGGGACACAAAATGAGCTCCAGTTAGAGCAGGTCAGCAAGGACAGGGAACCAGCCTTTCATAGCACATTTGAAACAAGAGCAAGACCGAAGGAAGTACAGACTCCCCAGTTAACAAGGAGAGGAAACAACATGACACAGAGAAGGCTTAGGTTTTATATCTATTTATTTTTAGATTATGAGCAAACAAATAAACATCTACACTAAGAGACTAACTACAGCCCACAAATAGAGGCTCACAGGTAGACATTACAGGAAAAATCAAGCAATTAAAACTTTCCTCATTTTAGCCAAATGCAGTAGATTATCTATAATAATCAGTGAGGTGGACGAGATTATTCTTTCTGAAGAGTATATTTTTACTGAGTCGTTTAAGCTCAGACAAAATTCTGCAAATCAGAGGTTTGAGAGACCTTTTGGGAGAAGTAGCCCATTATTATCAAAGAGCTAGAGATGAAATCATTGTAACTGCTTTTAAATGTAGGAGATGCTGGGAATGTGTACCTTTTAACCAAATTTCTTCCCATTCTTAGAAAGAAACTGGACCATTTCTTCCCAAGTATCCAGGTGTCAATTAGTAATAAATATAAGGTTCTCATTAGAAAATTAGATGAACTATCTTTTTTTAATTTTTATTGGAGTATAATTGCTTTACAATGTTGTGTTAGTTTCTGCTGTATAACAAAGTGAATCAGCTATATGTACACATATATCCCCATATCTCCTCCCTCTTAAGCCTCCCTCCCACCCTCCCTATCCCACCCCTCTAGGTGGTCACAGAGCACCACGCTGATCTCCCTGTGCTATGCAGCTGCTTCCCACTAACCATCCATTTTACATTTGGTAGTTTATATATATGTCAATGAACTAAATATCTTTTAAGAAAATTACCGAGCTTTAAATAGGCAATGTGGCTGTGTTTAACTTTATATTATTTTCAATTAATACAGTACAAAGGATAAAGCAAGTGATAATGTTTTATATTTAGAAATACAAGAATATCTGAAAATGGTATGAGTAGATGGTCCCTAGCCCCTTCATAATTAACAAATTTTATTAAATATTTATTAAGCCTCTCCTATAAACATGGAACCAGTTTATTGAACAGCTGAACTCAGTAGAATAGTAATATGGAATATTTTTTGTTTCCAATCTTCTCCTTCAAGCACATGTTTGTGTCTCCTTTGGTAACCTCTTAATTTAGAGAGGTAGAAGACTGTGGTGATTAATAGAGAGAACCTGAACTGCCTGGTTCCAACATATGCTAGTTGTGTGACTACAGGGAAGTTACTTGACTTCTAATGCATCCGTTTCCACATCTGTAAAATGGGAGTGATAATAGCGCTAGAGAAGGAAAGTATTTTCCTCTACCCTTCTGTGTTCTTCTGGCTGGTCTAAGAATTAAATTGACATGAGACAGATTAACAGGAGAAAATCAGTATTTTAATTACATACATACAGGGGATCCATAAGAAAAATGAGACCCAAGGAGAAGTTAGGCAGTTGAGGCTTACATGTTACCTGAAAGGAGAAGGGATAGGGGTTTGGGACTTCAAAGGGGAAGAAAACGATTTACAGGAAGATGGGAACAACACATGTTTGGTCAACACATGTTTGCTGTGATGCAGAGACAATGGGACACAGAGGGGACTTGGTCAAACAGGCCTTGCTGAGTTCTGTCCCATCTATGACACCATGCTCTGGTTCCCTATGGTTGGCTCTGGTGATGGCTCCCTTCCTGGGATAGGTTCCCTATCTAAATCCTTTAATGCTGTTAAGGGGGAGGAGGAGGTAAATGCTCTTCCTGAACTTTTTGTTTCTTAAAAGCAACCAGCCTAAAATAATCCTCATGCCAGAGACACATTTTGGGGTGGCAAATTTAGCTCTCTTACAATTACAATAGTCAGTTAAAAGATTGTTGTGAGGATTCATTGGATTACTCTGTTTAAATCACAGTGCCTAATACATTCAATGTTGGAGAAATGTTAGCTATAGTATTATCTCAGTGAAATTCTATATTTTCTATTCATGTTCAGTTATTGGAAACTCAACTAATTTTTTTTTTTTTTTTTGCGGTACGCGGGCCTCTCACTGTTGCAGCCTCTCTCGTTGCGGAACACAGGCTCCATAAGCGCAGGCTCAGCGGCCATGGCTCACAGGCCCAGCCGCTCCGCGGCATGTGGGATCTTCCCGGACCGGGGCACGATCCCGTGTCCCCTGCATCGGCAGGCAGACTCTCAAACACTGCGCCACCAGGGAAGCCCTCAACTAATATTTTTCAAAAATTCTAATCCCATCTCTTCTTTTCTAGGTTTGACCCTAGATTTCAGGGAGCTGCTTTAAAAAAGAAGACAAGATCTCTTTCAATCTTCTTTTGGGTTTTAACTCTTCTGGCATTGAGACAAGCATTTAAGTTTTGGGGGAGAAGGCAAGAATTCCCATGAGAAAGCCAGACTTGGGGTTCCTGCCACATTGAGGGGATTGACACGGTAGGGAGTGGTGGGAAAAGTAGGAACTGTATGCAAGAGGCCCTTGCCTGGCTTTCTCAGGGGGCGCACGTGTGTGTTCTTGGGGCAGGTTGCTGTGGGAATTCCCCAAAGCCTGGTTGCTTGATGGAGTTTCTGGCTCCTGCTTGACATCTTTGACTCTCTGTAACACTTGCTGGTCCTACTTCCTCTTAACTGGTGAACCCCGTAGCTGGGTTTTCCTCAACAGGCAGGCCACAGTCTTGGGAAGGCATTGGTCATACAGCCAGGATGTATTTTTCTCGAGGTTTCTCAGCAATCATAAGCCTTCTGCTTATAAAGGTTGGGGGCCACTGGGTAGAAAAGCTAATGTGAGAACCTCTTAAGAAGACCTAATTGTTGGCAGTTCTTTCCAACTGGTCTTAGTTTGGGGGCTAGTCACCAATTCCAGGGCAACAGGAAAAGTCCCCTGTCAACTTGTCACAAACATACAGATTCAGTAGTTTGAGGCCAATTGACTGACTGTAGTCTTTTAACTTTAGAGATTCTCTTTGTTTCATTCCCCTCTGCTGTTGCCCAAGTAGACCATTCCTTCTTTGGATACTGCATTATCTGATTTATCACTCTCCACCTTTGAATCTCCTTTATGAAACTCATGTTTAATGACATCTTGGGAATTCCCATTAAGAACAAGTGATGCAGAATGACTTATGTGGGTAATTTCAAGATTACAGTCTGTTACAGTTTTCCCAGCCCACACATATGGTTTAACTCCATTAAATATACTTGAATAGCAGGTGTTTTTAAAAGATGTTTATTTATTGGATTTATGGGCAAAAAGGATAAGATTGAGAAGGTTCCATTCATTGGTTCCCTATTCCTGCACTCCTGGCCCCATGTCTCCTCTCATATATCTCAGTATGATGGATGAATGTGCTTGATTATGATGCATACGGCTCCTCTTATATCACTGCTTGGCTCTTTTCATCCATTTTTTGCATCTGTAACAAACAGAACAAACAGTAGCTAGGGGCCCATCATTATATTACTGGCAGAAATGTATCATCAACTGCAACTTCTCTGGAAAGGACACAGACTCTTTATAATGCTCATCCCAGAACTTTCTTGATTCTGGGTAAAGCCAGCTTTTCATTGGTCCCTCTCCCTTGTTACTATTACCCTTGAAAAAGGTTGTTTTATCCTTAGTTTACTTTCTTTATCCCAAAATTCATGTAGAGGAAAGGAGATCTGATACTGTATCTTATTTGAAAAATTATGTTTAATGATTCAGATCTTTAAAAATATGGCCTTGGCTCCTAACTTCCTTTATTTTTTGTAAACAAGATGGGAAATACCCATAAGGAAAAGTTTCTAATATAGACTGAAATCTGCTTCAGATTTTGTATTTTAACTGTCAAGTTTCGGTAATAAAATAGAAAAATTTAAGAAGTCTTTTCAACAAAACACTACCGTTTCTCTGGGTACTTCCTGTATTAATTCATTATACCAACTTTTCCTTTGATATTGAGTGGTAGTCCCTTCTCAATTTAAGTCTGGTGTAAGAAAATTGGGAAATAACCCTTTAATCCTGGAGGACTGATTTCATTAAAGATCTTATTATGCATTGGTGATCCAGCCTTGCCCTCTTAAGTACGGCTTAAGAAACCGTTGAGAAACTATTCCTGTCATTAGAAGTCAGGTCTAGCACAGGTGCAACTCCCAGAGGCACAGAAGTGCAGAGTCATGCTAGAAGTCTCAAAATTAGAAATTAAAATTCTTGGTTTCTACCAGTTTAGAAAACCACTCAGTCTCTCTGGACCTCAGCCCCAAATGGAGTTCAGTAGCTCTTTTCATTGCTACTACTTTAGTTGGGTTCTCAACTCAGAATTAGTCCTATATTTTGTCATTTGTATTCCCAAATAATTTTTACAATGCTGTAATAATAGTTAATGTTTACTAAGTATTTACTATGTGCCAGGCACTGTGTTAAGTACTTCCAATGCATGATCCCAGTTAATCCTCACAACTCTTTGAGGTAAGTAATATTTTATATATGAAGAAAATGTTAGAGAAAATAAGTGTCTCCCTCAAAGCCTAGAAGTTTATGAGTAGTAAGAATCCAGGTCTTTTTGGCTTCAAAGTCCACATTTTTAAACAGATTACAAATATTACTATTAAAATTATGTGGACTGTTTTCCTTATTTCTTTATTACCAATTAGATCATTTATTAGGATGGGACAAGATAAGGCTGAAAATTTTACTGACAGGTTTTCAGATCTACATTGCAAAATAATATTTTTTGACTGTGTCTCTCTGATAGTCCAGTAAGTCTTCATTTTATATTTGAATTCTGTTTCACATATCAGAGATTCAGATTCTCTCATAGAACAAGTTATCCACCTCATGGGTGATGTAATTTGTTTATTCAGTTTACATTGTTTTATTCAGTTCTGTTTTTTGCTCAGTTTTCTTGATTCAGCTCTGTTTCTGTTGACATTTTCTCTTTTCTACCCTTAACATCCTGGGGCTTGATCTGTTTATGTTTGTCCCTGTGGTTCAGTCAGTTGCCAAACTTTTATTAAGTATCTGAGACAGCGTTGAACAGCGATTTTAAATTACTACCTGAAAATGGTACTTATCTGTTGTTAATGGGGCAATAGCAAATGAAAAGAAAATTCTTAGAAAATGCCAATTTATTTTTTAGGGAAATTGTTTAGTCTTTTTATTAACCAGGAACAAGTATAGATGCTATTGTTAATGACAAGTGGTACCGTTCACAGTGATCCTGCCATGTGCCAAGTGGCTTACATGGAATATTCTATGAAAGTTGCTGTTACCCTAGGGCTTCTCTTTTTCCTATAGTTATGCTCTTATTCTTGACACAGCAGCAGCTTCCTTGAAGTAGAAGAATCATATAAATCGGGAGTAGTTTCAATAAACCAGAGGAAAAAGATAGAACAGGAAACAAAGAATTCCTTTTGTGAGCACATACTCTGCTGACTAGAGAAAACTTCTTTTTCTAGCCCTCCCCAAATACCTAAAGGGACCTGAAATCTTGAGGTCACACAGACTAAGTTTGGGCATATCCAGATCTACTAATGTCTAGGTTTCTTAAAGCTATTTTCAGTTAGTCCTGCCATCATTTAGCGGGAGGAATTTTCTAAAATAGATTCAGATTTGGGGGGGATTCTTGTGTGTCTGTTAGACAACTGTATACAATGTGTGCATCATCTTTACTTTTTTTTAAATTTAATTTAATGTATTTATTTTTTTATACAGCAGGTTCTTATTAGTCATCCATTTTGTACACATCAGTGTATACATGTCAATCCCAATCACCCAATTCATCCCACCAGCCCCCCCACCCCACCGCGGCTTTCCCCCCTTGGTGTCCATACATTTGTTCTCTACATCTGTGTCTCAACTTCTGCCCTGCAAACCGGTTCATCTGTACCATTTTTCTAGGTTCCTCATACATGCATTAATATACAATATTTGTTTTTCTCCTTCTGACTTACTTCACTCTGTATGACACTCTCTAGATCCACCCACGTCTCAACAAATAACCCAATTTCGTTCATTTCTTTGTCTGAGTAATATTCCATTGTATATATGTATCACATCTTCTTTATCCATTCATCTGTCGATGGGCATTTAGGTTGCTTCCATGACCTGGCTATTGTAAATAGTGCTGCAATGAACATTGGGGTACATGTATCTTCTTGAATTATGTTTTTCTCTGGGTATATGCCGAGTAGTGGGATTGCTGGGTTGTATGGTAATTCTATTTTTAGTTTTTTAAGGAACCTCCAACTGTTCTCCATAGTGGCTGTATCAATTTACATTCCCACCAACAGTGCAAGAGGGTTCCCTTTTCTCCACACCCTCTCCAGCATTTGTTGTTTGTAGATTTTCTGATGATGCTCATTCTAACTGGTGTGAGGTGATACCTCATTGTAGTTTTGATTTGCATTTCTCTAATAATTAGTGATATTGAGCAGCTTTTCATGTGCCTCTTGGCCATCTGTATGTCTTCTTTGGAGAAATGTCTATTTAGGTCTTCTGCCCATTTTTGGATTGGGTTGTTTGTTTCTTTGATATTGAGCTGCATGACCTGTTTATGTATCTTGGAGACTAATCCTTCGTCTGTTGATTTGTTTGCAAATATTTTCTCCCATTCTGAGGGTTGTCTTTTCGTCTTGTTTATGGTTTCCTTTGCTGTGCAAAAGCTTTGAAGTTTCATTAGGTCCCATTTGTTTATTTTTGTTTTTATTTCCATTTCTCTAGGAGGTGGATCAAAAAGATCTTGCTGTGATTTATGTCAAAGAGTGTTCTTCCTATGTTTTCCTCTAAGAGTTTTATAGTGTCCGGTCTTACATTTAGGCCTCGAATCCATTTTGAGTTTATTTTTGTGTATGGTGTTAGGAAGTGTTCTAATTTCATTCTTTTACATGTAGCTGTCCAGTTTTCCCAGCACCACTTATTGAAGAGACTGTCTTTTCTCCATTGTATATCCTTGCCTCATTTGTCATACATTAGTTGACCATAGGTGCGTGGGTTTATCTCTGGGCTTTCTATCTTGTTCCATTGATCTATGTTTCTGTTTTTGTGCCAGTACCATATTGTCTTGATTACTGTAGCTTTGTAGTATAGTCTGAAGTCAGGGAGTCTGATTCCTCCCACTCCATTTTTTTCCCTCAAGACTGCTTTGACTATTTGGGGTCTTTTGTGTCTCCATACAAATTTTAAGATTTTTTGTTCTATTCCATATATAATGCCATTGGTAATTTGATAGGGGTTGCATTGAATCTGTAGATTGCTTTGGGTAGTATAGTCATTTTCACAATGTTGATTCTTCCAATCCAAGAACATGGTATATCTCTCCATCTGTTGCTATCATCTTTAATTTCTTTCATCAGTGTCTTATAGTTTTCTGCATACAGGTCTTTTGTCTCCCTAGGTAGGTTTATTCTTAGGTATTTTATTCTTTTTGTTGCAATGGTAAATGGCAGTGTTTCCTAATTTCTATTTCAGATTTTTCATCATTAGTGTATAGAAATGCAAGAGATTTCTGTGCATTAATTTTGTATCCTACAATATTATCAAATTCATTAATTAGCTCTAGTAGTTTTCTGGTGGCATTTTTAGGATTTTCTATGTATAGTATCATGTCATCTGCAAACAGTGTCACTTTTACTTCTTCTTTTCCAATTTGTATTACTTTTATTTCTTTTTCTTCTCTGATTGCCGTGGCTAGGACTTCCAAAACTATGTTGAATAATAGTGATGAGAGTGGACATCCTTGTCTCGTTCCTGATCTTAGAGGAAATGCTTTCAGTTTATCACCATTGAGAATGAAGTTTGCTGTGGGTTTCTCATATATGGTCTTTATGATGTTGAGATAGGTTCCCTCTATGCCCACTTTCTGGAGAGTTTTTATCATAAATCAGTGTTGAATTTTGTCAAAAGCTTTTTCTGCATCTACTGAGATGATCATATGGTTTTTATTCTTCAGTTTGTTACTATGGTGTATCACATTGATTGATTTTTGTACAGTGAAGAACCCTTGCATCCCTGGGATAAATCCCACTTGATCATAGTGTATGATCCTTTTAATGTGTTGTTGGATTCTGTTTGCTAGTATTTTGATGAGGATTTTTCATCTATAGTCTTCAGTGATATTGGTCTGTAATTTTCTTTTTTTGTAATATCTTTGTCTGGTTTTGGTATCAGGGTGGTGGTGGCCTTGTAGAATGAGTTTGGGAGTGTTCCTTCCTCTGCAATTTTTTGGAAGAGTTTTAGAAGGATGCATGTTAGCTCTTCTCTAAATGTTTGATAGAATTCAGCTGTAAAGCCATCTGGTCCTGGGCTTTTGTTTGTTGGAAGACTTTTAATCACAGTTTCAATTTCGTTACTTGTGATTGGTCTGTTCATATTTTCTGTTTCATCCTGGTTCAGTCTTGGAAGGTTATACCTTTCTAAAATTTGTCCATTTCTTCCAGGTTGTCCATTTTATTGGCATAGAGTTGCTTGTAGTAGTCTCTTAAGATGCTTTGTATTTCTGCGGTGTCTGTTGTAACTTCTCCTTTTTCATTTCTAATTTTATTGATTTGAGTTCTCTCCCTTTTTTTTTTTGATGAGTCTGGGTAATGGGTTATCAATTTTGTTTATCTTCTCAAAGAACCAGCTTCTTGTTTTATTTATCTTTGCTCTTGTTTTCTTTGTTTCTATTTCATTTATTTCTGCTCTGATCTTTATGATTTCTTTCCTTCTGCTAACTTTGGGTTTTGTTTGTTCTTCTTTCTCTAGTTCCTTTAGGTGTAAGGTTAGATTGTTTATTTGAGATTTTTCTTGGTTCTTGAAGTAGGCTTGTATTGCTATAAACTTCCCTCTTAGAACTGCTTTTGCAGCATCCCATAGGTTTTGGATCATTGTGTTTTCATTGTCATTTGTCTCTGGGTATTTTTTGATTTCCTCTTTGATTTCCTCAGTGATCTCTTGGTTATTTAGTAACATATTGTTTAGCCTCCATGTGTTTGTGTTTTTTACATTTTTTTACCTGTAATTCATTTCTAATCTCATAGCGTTGTGGTCAGTAAAGATGCTTGATATGATTTCAGTTATCTTAAGTATACTGAGGCTTGATTTGTGACCCAGGATGTGATCTATCCTGGAGAATGTTCCGTGCGCACTTGAGAAGAAAGTGTAATCTGCTGTTTTTGGATGGAATATCCTATAAATATCAATTAAATATATTGGTCTGTTGTGTCATTTAAAACTTCTGTTTCCTTATTTATTTTCATTTTGGATGATCTGTCCATTGGTGTAAGTGAGGTGTTAAAGTCCCCCACTATTTTTGTGTTACTGTCGATTTCCTCTTTTATAGCTCTTAGCAGTTGCCTTATGTGTTCAGGTGCTCCTATGTTGGGTGCATATATATCTATAATTGTTATGTCTTCTTCTTGGATTGATCCCTTGGTCATTATGTAGTGTCCTTCCTTGTCTCTTGTAACATTCTTTATTTTAAGGTCTATTTTATCAGATATGAGAATTTCTACTCCAGCTTTCTTTTGATATCCATTTGCATGGAATATCTTTTTCCATCTCCTCACTTTCAGTCTGTATGTGTCCCTAGGTTTGAAGTGGGTCTCCTCTAGACAGCATGTATATGGGTCTTGTTTTTGTATCCATTCAGCAAGCCTTTGTCTTCTGGTTGGAGCATTTAATCCATTCACGTTGAAGGTAATTATCGATATGTATGTTCCTGTTACCATTTTCATAATTGTTTTGGGTTTGTTTTGTAGTTCCTTTTCTTCTCTTGTGTTTCCCACTTAGAGAAGTTCCTTTAGCATTTGTTGTAAAGCTGGTTTCGTGGTGCTGAATTCTCTTAGCTTTTGCTTGTCTGTAAAGCTTTTGATTTCTCCATGGAATCTGAATGAGATCCTTGCCAGATAGAGTAATCTTGTTTGTAGGTTCTTCCCTTTCATCACTTTAAGTATATCATGCCACTCCCTTCTGGCTTGTAGAGTTTCTGCTGAGAAATCACCTGTTAACCTTATGGGAGTTCCCTTATATGTTATTTGTCATTTTTCCCTTGCTGCTTTCAATAATTTTTCTTTGTCTTTAATTTTTGCCAATTTGATTACTATGTGTCTTGGCACGTTTCTCCTTGGGTTTATTCTGTATGGGACTCACTGAGCTTCCTGGACTTGGGTAGCTATTTCTTTTCCATGTTAGGGAATTTTCGACTATAATCTCTTCAAATATTTTCTTGGGTGCTTTCTCTCTCTCTTCCGCTTCTGGGACCCCTACAATGCACATGTTGTTGCATTTAATGTTGTCCCAGAAGTCTCTTAGGCTGTCTTCATTTCTTTTCATTCTTTTTTCTTTATTCTGTTCTGCAGCAGTGAATTCCACCATTCTGTCTTCCAGGTCACTTGTCCATATTTCTGCCTCAGTTATTCTGCTATTGATTCCTCTAGTGTGGTTTTCATTTCAGTTATTGTATTGTTCATCTCTGTTTGTTTGTTCTTTAATTCTTCTAGGTCTTTGTTAAACATTTCTTGCATCTTCTCGATCTTTGCCTCCATTCTTTTTCCGAGGTCCTGGATCATGTTCCCTATCATTATTCTGAATTCTTTTTCTGGAAGGCTGCCTATCTCCACTTCATTTAGTTGTTTTTCTGGGGTTTTATCTTGTTCCTTCATCTTGTTCATAGCCCTCTGCCTTTTCATCTTGTCTATCTTTCTGTGAATGTGGTTTTTGATCTGCAGGCTGCAGGATGGTAGTTATTCTTGCTTCTGCTGTCTGCCCTCTGGTGGATGAGGCTATCTAAGAGGCTTGTGTAGGTTTCGCATCATCTTTTCTTAAGGTGTGTTTGGTAGAGCATGTTTGTAAATCAGAATGAGAGCAGGTGCTATAAAAAGGTGGGGGCCTTCAGTGTGAGGTGTGTTTGAGAAACAAAGTTAAACAGTTTTCTTTCTGACAGGAAAGAAACTATATCCACAGAACTTTGAATATACTATTGTGTAAAGCAAATCTCTAAGAGGTTAGTGAAAATATACTTTCCTATGTTTGACCCCCCAACCTTCTATAGGAAGCAGCAATGGAGATGAGTGTTTCTAGGAATGCTCTATGGAAAAGAAATGCTATTGTAGAAAGATATCTGAATGGTTCCTACCAGCTTGGGTACAAAATGTCATATTTCCTTTCCCAGCAGAAGTTCTTAATAAATATGTTCCACATATTTCTGTTGGAGCATCATTGTTACAAGCATTTTAGAAACAATTTGACAGTACACGTAAAGAACCACTAAAGTGTTCCTATCCTTGACCTCATAATAACACTTTGGAAAATATATCCAAATTTAAAAGTCTACAATAGAGAACATGATATATGACTTTTATTTTTTAGTTAACCATTTTTTAAAAACATGTTATGGTACTGGAAACAAATAATCAAGATAAATAAGAAAATTATACTGAATTAAATGTGAATTATAGTCATTAAAACAATAATTATAAAACTACAATATGGAAATCCTTAGAAGAAGTCCATAAAATGTGAGATACAAAGTTATATGTACAGAATGACTTTGTAAATGACAAAAGGAAAATTTTCTCAAGGAAAATACAAAAAAATGCTAATAGCAGTTATGTTTCTTGAGGCTGGTAGGTTTATCAATGATTTTCTTTCCTCTATTTTCTAATTTTTACAGATAATATGGTTATTTTATATTTATAATGGTACTTTAAAGATATTTTTGTTAAATGACAGACAAATTGAGGCAATTACCCTCTTTTTGTATTCAGACACTGGCTTCTGAATGAGTACCATTTGTTAATATTATTTATGAAAAACAAAGCCAATCTTTTTTCCCAATGCAGGAAGCCTACCTTTGAGGGGTGAGGAAATTCCTCCACCCAGACAAGGATGCTCCTGCTCAGGCTTTCATTGCTAAAATGGGGAGGTTTTATTATAAAGTTTCAAATATTTGTGCAGTCTAAATACATGGACTTCAGCATTCTGCTTTTTATGCTCTCCGTGAGTGATCAGGTAGTAAAATGCAAAATGACGAGAAGCTGATGCAAACATTTATGTTTTATTTCATTTACATGAACTCTGTTTTTTTAATTCCCCAAATGAGCTCTTCAGTGTCTAAAAGCATTTCACAAAAAGTGTTAACATTATTGGAATGAAAGGGGGAAAATCAGTGATAAACATTCTAGTTATTAAATCCATTGTGAAGCTCTCTGCAACTTGCTTAAATTCCTCACGCTCTTGACTTCTGAACAAGTGCTTCCAGTTTTCTAACACTCTTTGACAACGTTTTTTCCCCATAGTATATGACTTATTTAAGATGCAGCAGAAATATTCTAAATTTTCCCACAATTTGGCATCTGAAAATTGTCTTTATTAGTTTGAGTTTTGAAACAGTACAAGCACAGGAATGAATAATTTTGTAGTAATAAAAGGCTCTCTTGGCTTATTGTCCTGGAAATAGTTGCGTATAGAGACACTTCTTGTCCTTCAAATGAAAATTAAGGTATGATTTACTAATGTACGTTGGATATACATTTTCACTCTGCTCATGTGAAACTCTTCTCATCAATTTTTCAGTGACCTTGACTGTATTTTATAATTCCAAAATCTGCTTGGGGAATATTTCAAGGATAAAACAAATTCAGTGGAATCTACCTCTAGAGAAATCATGTAGAACATACTCAGGTATGGTGTAAAATATGTTCAAGTTTAAAGATCTAAGAGTTGCTTACACAATTAGTAGTTTGTCTCCCATTGCAAGTCGTCTAAGGAAAGGCACACAAGACTGGTACAGTGACTCAAGAATGCCTCCAAGTACCCAGGCTTTTTTAACTTTCCCACTTCAGCATCTGTAGAATGTTCACTTTTCTTTCATACTTTTCATCCATGGTTTCAAGATGGCTTCTGCACCTCCAGGCATCACATCTACATTTCCATTCTCAAAGATGATGCATAAAGCAGGATGGGTCAGTGCTTATATTAGGAAGTATCCCCAGAAATCCTATGCAGACTTCTGTTTACATCCCATAAGCTGCCATTTTGTCACCTGGCCACCACCATCTGCATGAAAGCTTTCGGGCATCTATAGAAGACAAAAACAACACGGGGGGAATAGGTGTTGAATCATCTTGTCTCCAGTAATTAAATTGGCCATATGTCTCTCCAGAACACACCTTGGAACCATAAAATTATCACAAACAGTTTTTTTCCAAGCCAAATTAGATGTTTCAAAGGTCAGACACTAAAAGTTATGAACTCAAAAAAAAAAAAAAAAAAAAAAAAGTTATGAACTCTGCTTCCATCCATCAGATATGTTGCCCAGTTTTTACCAGGATTGCCACTGTCTGAGCAGGCAGCCAAAGCAAATGAACTGCTGCCAACTCTGAGAGGGAGCACTCATAGGTAGGAAACCAGAAGTAAAGGGTAAAGAAATATTAGAAGAAAAATTCTATAGATGTATTCAAGTCATGGGATGGCTTGGGTTCATTTAAGATACACTTAAGAAGCTCCTTCTTGTTACAGTAGAGAACAATAAATAATGAGCATAGTGATGGCCTCTGAGTTCTCAAAAAGAGGGAAATTATATTGAGTACTTTTTTCTAGTAAGGAGGAGATGGCAGAGAGATTTTTTCTTCCATGTGTTCATAGTTGAAAATCTGACATTCAGTAAAGAAGCAAACTCTGATAGACCATGTAAAATACTTTGTTAATTAGACAAGGCCTTTTAGATTTTGCAGTCTCCACTTTTTTTTTTAAATGAGGAAATTAACATAGCGAAGGTACTAGGGGAAAAAATCTATTTAAATGATTACCATCATTTCGTATAGAAGATCATTATAGTACCTAAAAAAGGAAGGACACAATCTGAGAATTAAAAACCTCTTTAAATTGTGAGAAAGTTAAACTTTATTAAAAAAAATCATACTTTTCCTTTTTGTTTTTCATTTTGGTGCAAATGAGCACAAAACTTGGTTACCAATCAGCACCAGTCCAGGGATGGGTGTTTAGGGACCACTGACCCATTGTGAAGGATTTTAAATATTTGGGACTTGGTTGTTTTTGCATCTTCTACATGCATATATGCAATTCATATTTGTTTGGTGGCTGTTGTGTGTTACTGGCCCACTGTCAGTCACATGCATGGTGAGAATTGTATGTGACAAATTATTTCCCATCCATTGTGTAAAGTAACTATCTTGCTTTTAGGATAAGTCTGGAGTGGTGAACACTATACATGTGCCATCACTGACCCTACCCTATGCCAATGGCAAACTTACTATTCATGGTAATTTTTACAGCTGAGACTAGAAATGGTATCAGATCCTGTCTCACCACAATGTGTAGGAAGCCACAATCAGACCATTGGAGCTGACACATAAAATCCCTTTGTCCTTCTTGAGTTAGGTATTATCCCAGAAGACCTTTGTTAAAACATGCTGGTTATGTGAAAAGGGAGACACTGACACATCAGTTCATATTAACCAGCTGTTACATGGTAGAAAGAAGAGTACCAAGGGAGTACAGACACAAATCAATTGTGTTTTAAAGGCAGTGGGAGAAAATCTCAGAGAGGTGGTGAGGGCACTGTCCAATGTGTTGATTTGAGGTCATACAGTTCCTCCACTCAAATGCTCCCAGTGGGTTCTCATATGCTTGTTAAATTCAATCTGTATTTCCACCAAAAAGCCTGCACAAATTATAAATGCTGGAAAATCTGTCAATAATCCCAGAACATTGATCTGTTTGCTTCTCTGGGCTTTGATGTGGCTGTTCTTAAGCCTATATGCTTAAGTATTCCAGGTAATTATATATAAGTAAAGCTAATGCAAAAATGATATATATTGTGGAAATTTGGAAATGCTAGCCATCTCTCAAACATTACCTCTTCCAAGAGTTCTTTCCAGAAATCCTTTTTTTTCTATCTCCCAAATAAGATATGAGATTCATTTACTGAAGAAGTAGAAAAAATATGTTTTTCAGCAACTTTTTCTGTGCTTCTACAAGGAGCATTCTCAGGATTAGAACAAACCACATTGTTAAATGAAACAACTTGGAAGTGTTTAAGCTGTTATAGGACAAAGTCTAAAATATATGTTTGTTGAATTATAATTTTGCTTTTAAAATTAATTTAATTAAAAATAAAAAGTAATAAAGGGACATGAAAAATAATCACCCATGATACCACCATACTAATACAAATGCTTTGGCATTTTGATACATTTCTTTCCAGACATTTTTTTTTAAATTAAAGCACCATAGAACAATTATTAAAACATTATAAAATAGTCATACCTGGAAAATATTCATGGAATATTATTATATTTAGCATTACTAAAATATGTTTGTATTTCACTCATTTAACAAATATTTATTGCATGAATTCTCATGCCAGGTACACTGTGTTAGCCAACTATGGAAACAGTTATTTGTTTTCACTTAATGTGATTTTATATTTGTGTACTTGCATATATATGGCTTCATCATTTTTGACACTTCATTCAACATGAATGTATTCAAATGTACACAATATTATTGGCTATTTATGTTATTATTTTTTCAATAAATGAAGGCATATGCATTTCCTATAACATCTGATTAATATTAACATATTTCTTTACAGAAGTTTAGATAACCGTGTGTACTAATATCTGGAAGAGCAAACACCCCTTTATTGTATCTTATCTTCTTTTGTAAATTGTCATGTTTTATAGGTTAAAACACGATGTATCATTATTGTATTAACTTGCTTTGTTTGGTTTCTGGTGATGGTGTTTTCTAAAATGTTGGGAATTACCAACTTTTGTGAATTGCCTCTATAGAATTTCTTTTTTTAATCTGTTTAGTGATTTTCTTATAAACAATTATGTTCTTATTAGTGAAGATGGTATTCTGTTATTTTATCCTATTTTCAAACACTATATTTTATTTGACATATGTTTTTATAACATGCAAAATTTAAAAAACAATTTCCTGAGTATAAATTCATTGATGATTTTCTTTGTGATTTTTCTAACTGCTGATTGTAAAAACTCTCCCTCTCTTCAGAGATTCGATGAATATCCAATTCCAGTTTTTTAATAGTTTGTTTTAAAACATATTTAATTCTAATCCACCGAAATCTGTTTTGGTAAATGGTGTGAGATGAGGCTCTAAATGGATTTTCCCCAAGATTTCTTATCATTTATTCAAACAAACATTATTGAATAATTTACCATTCCCTGATGATTTGTGATGCTCTATCTATGATTCAAATTTTACAGAGAACACAACTGTCTCTGGTCTAAAGAATTAGTTTAAATTTAAATTTTAAAAAACTAACCACTTTTTTTGAAATGCAAAATATTGTGATATTCATTTCTAATGCAAGGTACACATGGCAGACACTTTGAAATAAATCTCTGAGGAGAGAACACTGAAGTCATTATTATAGTGTTAAGTGTAGAGTATGCTTGCAGTATTTCCTTTGCAGACAGAACTTTCAGACCAGCATACAAATGACAAGTTAGCCTCAGTTATGTCTGATTGTTTTCAGCAGCATTAAGGAGTCCTATCATAAGCATGAATAGGCACAAATGGTTAGCTAGAAGGATGTTAATAGGAGTATTATAAATAGTGAAAAAATAGAAATAGACTAAACTCCATTAATAGGAAGCTTTCTGTATAAATCATGGTACTTCTTTATTATTAAAACATTATAGAATGGTCATAACCTGGAAAGTATTCATGGGGAATATTATTACGTTAATAAAATTAAGTAGTTCATAAAAGAGAGTGTGCGATGTAATCCCATATTGGTAAAACAACATGCATGCAGTATTATAGCCATATATTATTTTCTTTGCTCTATAGAGCAGAAATAGTAGAAAGATATCCAACATGATATTAGTGAAGATTACCTAGTTATCTCCATGTGGAGATATTATATATCTATATAAACACACCAGGATTAAGCAGCTGTCTGCACGTCCTTTCCTTGATTCTCTCTGATTTCTACTATAAATAGACAATTGATTTTAGAAGAAGTTATTTTGAGGAGGTTGGCTCCACAGCATAAAAATAAAAATGGTACATTTCACCTTCTTAGGATACTGGGTTTTTGTTCAGATAGGAAAATGAAACTCTGGAAACAAATGCTACTGTCTTGTCTTTCTTTGGCTGTACCATTATCAAAGTTCAGTAATAAATTTTCAGGAAGCACTCAGCCTCCTTTCAAACACACCCCAAAACATCGTGCAATTAATTTCTAAACTCTGCAGAAGAATATGGAAAGGTTCATCCCAATAAATAAAACTCCAGGGTAAATTGAAGTATCCATGCAAAATTCTTTTGTTGCCACTTTTGCCTTCTTACGCACCTTTCTAGCCACTGTCTGAGGAGTTATATGAGTGACTGGTGGTGACAAGACCAAACCACTTAGCATAATTTGTTTGTCATCCTTTGAAAATTCTATTTCCATAAAAATTGTGTACTGAGTATGGTTTTACTATTTTGGTCCTTAATTGGTTTGCTGACCATTAGGGACATTGATAGTATTCTATTATGCCAGGTAAAATTCTGTGTAATGCTCTCAGAGCAAAATATTTTAAAAGAATAGATTAACAGTGCAAAAAAGACTAATTAGTCTCTGGAGTTCTCTATAAGCACTAAATTTTCCCATGTAAAGACCCCTGTGAACGTGAGAAGAATGCATATTTTATTTGTGCCGTGTAAGAAATCTTCGTGCTCAGAAGGCTAGTTTTACCTATTGACTAATACAAGGCATGACTGAGAAGTAATCAGGGAAATCCCACAAGCCACATGGGAAAATCAGTTTCAGCACTTTATAGTCACACCTTGTATTTCCTTTATTTCATGCTGTGTCACTCTCAGAAAGGGCTGCTGGCATTGGAAACAATAATTGAAGCTTTGAATTCAGTAACAAATAGTGATATTAATATTCCCTTTTGTTAACAATATAGATACAGGTGATAGGTTGGGGGAGCTTTCTTTTTTGTGAAGTGTATGGAAAACTAGTATGAAAGGAAGGGTGGTTGCAGTGAAGAGGGAATGGGAAAACTGATACAATTCATTTTAAGTGTTGGATTTATGTAAAGGTAAAATTAAAATTTATTTAGTAAACTGTATGACACAGGAAATTTACAAATTCAGAGCAGATGCCAGAGCCACCAGGGTCCTCAAGGGCCCCTGCTTTAATAATTTATTAGCTGGGCTGGAAGAAGTCTGCTAGGTCCTGGGGACTGGGGAGGCCACCCAGAGGGTAGGGACACTCAGTGGTCTCAGGACAGAGACTACTTTCCAACTAGCCTGAAAATATTCAATACATCAATATTTTAACAGCCAGTATGCATATCAGCAACTAAATTCTTACAGAATATATATTTGGGGAGTTTGTCCAGGATTTCAGATTCTGAACTTAAAAGTCTAACATTTTCAATTCTAAGTGATTTATTCTAAGCATTTTCTGCTATCCTTTCCCTTTGAGTCGCAGGGTCCTGTGCTTTTTTTTGTTTTTGTTTTTTGGCTGACCTTGGTTGGTCATGTTCCCAGCTCAAGCCCTAAGAGGGACAATTATTACTGGCCTGGTGAACGCATCAGCAAGATCATTTCCTGTGTGGCTTCTGACGGAAACAACTATCAAGGCACTGACTCTGTCCTAGGACTGGAGGAGATCTCTTCCCCTGAACCTCTCCTCTGAGACTGATCCCCTGCATCTGTGGTCACCTATCAGTGCTTCTCTTTCAATCACTCAGAAGCCCTGAGAGCCACGTTGATCCCCAACATCTAGCCTGACTTGGAGGAAACCTGCCTCATCACAGGCACCTTTCTCAATTATCAATTGGAGGTGTCAAAATACACATTCGTCCAGGAGACAGAAAACCCCACTTGCCCAGGGAAGACACACTTGTCATTCCTAAAACTCGTTAATGGTTTTACTTTACATCTGTAATTTAACACGTCTCCTCTTATCCAGTATTTGGATTGTCATCTCAATTCTTTGTCACTTTTGGGAGCAGAGAAAGTTTGTTTCTGAGAATCATTTGTTTCCCATGGACCTATGTCTGATTTAACCTTAAATAACGTGCTCTAGAAAATAAGTTTTCTCTTTGCCAGGTTTAACTCTTAAGTCACCGTGAATTCATTTTAATGACTTTTTTGGTCAATAAAAATTATTTATAACTAACTAAATTGAAAGAGTCTTTCATTTTTAAATCTTTTTTTAGCATGTTAATCTTTTTTTGTTGTTCTTATATAAAGTCCCAATAATTTTTCAGGGGGAAGAAGTAAGAAAAATAATCCCTGGGTGAGATAATTTATGAACTGATTATTTCACAAAAAGAAAAAGAGAGGCAACACAAATACAAAAGTGGAGATAATGATAAATTCTTCTGAAATTAGTATAGGGAAATGCAAATTATCATGAGAAAAATCGTAGGAGAAATGCTTCTGATGGGTCTCTTTTAAATTCAGTTTTTAGTCCTCCTACAGCTACCTTCCTGAGATTTAAAATTTTTAAAATAAGCAAAGAATAGGAATCATTTTCCAAAACCTTTCATAAATGTGACACTGATGTATTGATATACAGCCCATTAGCCTAGAGTTTCATCTCTTCATCTATCATTTCGCTTATCTCCTGATTTCCCCAGGGCTTTTGATAAATGGGAGACCATTTACATTTGGTGCATTAATGACCTTGGTAAATTTTGAAAATGCCTCCTCCTACTATATGTATACGTATATTTTTCAAAATGACCTACTAGTTCTTTGTGTATGCCAAAGGATAGAGTGGCATAGTGCAACTCCATCACTTGGAGATAATTTTAAAATAAAAATCCGAAAATATGGGAGTTTACATTGGTACATCCATAACAATAAGTAATTGTGTAGGGGTTAAAAGTTACCTGGAAGCAAAAGAGGCAGAAGAGCATTGTTCAGAATAAATATGACCCTTTTGGGGTTTTCTTCCTCTTTAGAGTCCATTCTCCAAAACCTTCCACATCAGACATGGTTACAGAGCATATTTTTATTTGTTTGTTTCAGTGTTGATATTATTTTGTTATTGTCATTTTCTTACTATGATGAGTTGAAAGAGAAATTTTTTTCTAAAATCTTTTGTCGGCCTATCCCAAAATGTACAACAACCCAAGGCAACACACTATACATATATCCCTTGTATATGAGATGTCCATCTATCTGTATCTATATTAATATCTATATATTTATTTCCCTATTTTTACCTTATTTGTAGTTGTTTCTTCATTGGAGGAGGGGCCAGTGGAGTGATAGAGGAACACACCAGTGTGCCTGCTCTACTATTACTCTACCCCGGAATGCACTTGAAAAGGTAAAAAAAAAAAAAAAAAAATCATTGCTTTGTAGCCCGCAGTGGTTAAGTTTTTAGAGGACGAGGATATATTTTGTTTATCTATGTATCTTCTGGTACCTAGTACAATGCTTAGCACAAATGAGGCATTTAGTACTTTTTGACAAACGAATGAATGAATGAATGAACAAGTGAATGAATGAACACTTTGTTTTACCTAGAGGTTACCAGAGCTATTTTCAAATCACATGGCAATTACCCAGCACATATACAGCAAAGAAAAGGAGCTTCTGTCATTGAGCCACAGAAGAGGCTAAAGGTCAAAGAGAAAATTGAAAATCTTGACTTTTATATGGCAAGTCTCATCTCTGTGCCAGTGACTCAAATCTACTTCTCTGGCCCCTCTCTTTTTGGGCAGTTCACCTGAGCACCCACCAAATGATTAAGTTGAGACTTGGGCTCTCCCTTGTATAGGTCTGGACTGGAGCAAGCATTTCCAACCGGAAGTATCAGCTGAAATCTCAATCCAAGGGGCCAGTCTTGCAGAAGAGAAAAGCTGAGATTCAGATACCAGAAGGGAAACATAATTACCAGATATCAAAGGGCCAGAAAAGTAAAGCCAGGCCAAGAACTCAGAACCAAAATTTTTAAGACTGTTAGACACAGGGGTGGCAGTGAAGTAGGTTATTGAGACAAGGAAGAGGGAAAGGGCAGAGTCCTGGGTAGTTGCCTCTAATTCCAGCCTATGATTGAGAGTCAATTTGATGAGCTCACTGATGAGGTGTGTGTAAAGATTGAGCAGAGTTGACAAAGGTATTCAAAGCTGTTCCCCTACTGATGGGCAGCCTCAGCCCTTCAACTTGCACATTGGACTTTCTCCCCTGTTTCTTTGGCACTACATATTTAGTGTACCTAAAATGAAAAAGAGCTTCTCCTGTATTTATTGCCAGAAAAAATACCACAAGACTTGGGAATGGGCAAAGGAGAGTACAGGTATCTGTACTCTCATTGGAGTACTGGGCATACCTAGGGGACCCTCCGGGGATTATCTAATTCTATAGGAATGTGCATGTTTTATTGTCTTTCTGTTGACTGGGTTATTTTACAACTCTGAAAGTGTAGAAGTTATAGAAAACCTCTAGTCATGCAAATGATTTTTCTCCACAGCAAGGGTATTTTGTCCCATAAATACACATTTGATTATTGCACTATTGAAAAGATGACCCAAATAATTTTATTGCCCTTTATAACATATTAACCAGTTTGTCATTTATTAACAAATTATCATCAGCATTCATGATTGCCCATGTTTGCGGTATGTTGTGTATGTATATATCACTGGTTTTTTCATTAATGAAAAAGTTGAATAAAATATTTACCATATTTATTCTGTATGTACAGGAGAGTCATGTTTTTAGCTTATTAAAATTCTACTAACATCCTTATTATTAATATCTCTACCATGCTAAACACTTGGTACCATTGAGCTTTCTCATTCCCTGGCTCTCCTTTAGAAAATCAGTTGCTGAGTTAACTACACTTTACTTCACTTCCCATTCCCACTTTCAGTGAGCCAGTTCAAGTCCCAATTATTTTGTACTTGAGCTGATCCAATGACCCAACACTCTCCAAACTGATCTTCCTAATTTGTCTCCCCCACTGTCACACACCAAACACAAAAAAAGCCAAACCTTTTCATCTAACCTCAGGTCTTGGGGACCGTCTCAGCTCACAAAACTTGTCTGACTTTCTGTTGGCTAAAAAATCAAGTCCTCAAACTTCATCTCCTTAACGATAGAGATCCGAGGTATCATCTTAGTCCTATATTCACTGACACCTTATATTAGTTTTCTAAGGCTGCCATAACAGAGCAACAAAGATTGGATGGCTTAAATAACAGAAATTTAATTCCTCACAGTTCTGAAGGGTAGAAGTCCAAGATCAAGCTGTCGGCAGAGCTGGTTTCTTATGAGGGCCTCTCTCCTGGCTTGTAAATGGCCATCTTCTCCCTGTGTCTTCACATGGTCTTTCCCTTCTGTGTGTCTGTGTCCTAATCTCTTCTTATAAGGGCACCTGTCATATTGAATTAGGACCCATCTATATGAACTCATCTTACCTTAATTACCTCTTTAAATACCCTATCTCCAAACACAGTCACATTCTGAGGCATTGTGGGTTAAGACTTCAACACATGAATTTGGGAGGAACACAGTTCAGCCAATGACACCCCTATAGGAGGGAAGAAAATAAATGTTTGTTGAATGCCTACCATGAGTCAAGCACTGTGTTTTATGCTTTCACATAAGTTAAAAAATGGTTGACTTGGTGTTTTTCTGAACCTATCCCAACCCAATTTCTACTTGTAATATATCACCTCATCTAAAATTCCTCCCTCTGTAAGAATCCTAGTAACCTCCTATCAAATGTAATATCTCTTTATTTTGAAATCTCCATGGCACTTAATTTTTCCCTTTTATAGTACTTTCAAATTCTACCTGGTTTTATGATCATTTTGTACCTGTGTTTTCTAATGATAGATTATTAATCTTTTAAAGGCAAGGGTATTATTGACTGTTCTAGGACTCCCTTGCGATATGTGACCTGCTGTCTAGAATATAGATATTTATTAAATTAAGAATTCAAAGGAAGAAGAAAAAAGTTCGTGAAAGAAAGAAGAGGCAAGGTGGTCATATTTTTTTCTCGAGGGGGAGATGGTTGGTGAAGGATGAGGGAAGAGAAGAGAAAGAAGCACAAGAAAGATGTCAGATAATAGCCACAATTAAAAAGCTCTTAAGTTAGAGGCCAATAATATAAGACTTTTTGGAAAATAGAGGTTCTAATACTTTATCTTTTAATTGATGATATTCTTAGTAAATCATATTCCATTTAAGTAGTTTCCTGCCTTTAAGCAATGGAGAACATTATGATTTGTGGATCAAAATGGTTTTAATATTGATCTCCATTCCCACTGTATCACATTGGCTTAAAGATCTGATATCAGCTAATTTGTCTCTCACAATCAGCTGGGGTGTGACTTGAGGCGACAAATTATTGTGTGGCGGCAAATATATTCTGCAGTTCAGCCAACGTGGTGTGGTTTTTGAAGCATCAAAAGATTTGAAGGTCTCAGCTAATGTACATTACACACGTCACATTCCCCAAACTAGGCCTAAGACTTGTGAGGGTGTGATCCATAACTCCATCTACTGCCACCAGACTGTGATATTTATTGCTGTGAAAATTCCCATGACAAATTTGTTTCTGTGGCACATTTACCATTACAAATTGACTTGGAGCCATAGATGTGATGATGGCTTCAGATGTAGCAGCCCCAGTACTTTATTGTTTTTCAAGTCTTAGGCTGCTGTGAAATTTTTAGAAGTTCCTGTTTCCTTGGGTTATTTTAAAAATAACCAGCAAATCATTCTTTTAATAGAGTATATTATTATTCAAACCTTTTCTGAAGTAAAGTTTCATCTGATTTCTAAATTTAACAGTATGCTCTTATCTCAAAGTTTTTGTCACCATCCACTTAGCATGTATTTTTCTCATTATTGAAATATTCCAGATGCTTTCTTTCAAAAGAAATTAGGACTAAATGTAACATTCTATACAGGGACTTCTGTGGGGTAGAGATATAAATAGGATCTCCCATTAAAGTAAGATCTTCTAAATTGAGAATTGTAGAGTTGGATTCGTGGCTTCAGTATGTCTGAGGCCTTGTGCTGTGTCTGAGGGACCCAGAGATGCATGAGACATTGGGCTGGCTCTCAAGAAGAGAGTACAGTAACCCGAGGAAAGACACAAATAACCATATCGAAGTTAACCACCGATTTTCAACTGGGGGTGATTTTACCCCTGAAGGACATATTGCCAATTGAGATGGAGATCTCCCTCAGAAAGTTAGATGTATACATATAAAGATTCAGTAGAGCACTGGGCTGGAGATCTAGATGTGAGAGTCATAACACGATAGTTGTTGAAAACAAAAGACTGGTAAGATTACTCAGCAACAGTGTGTGGATGATCAGGGCACTGAGTAAGGGACACCTTCATTTTAAAGGAGACACAGAAGGAGGACTCATAAAGGCAACTGAGAAAAATATTAATATAATAACAATAGCAAACATTTTTAAAGAGCCCATACTATGTGCAAAAAGTAGTCCTCGGGCTTCCCTGGTAGCGCAGTGGTTGAGAGTCCGCCTGCCGATGCAAGGGACATGGGTTTGTGCCCCGGTCCGGGAAGATCCCACATGCCACGGAGCGGCTTGGCCCATGAGCCATGGCCGCTGAGCCTGTGCATCCAGAGCCTGTGCTCCGCAAAGGGAGAGGCCACAACAGTGAGAGGCCTGCGTACCGCAAAAAAAAAAAAAAAGTAGTCCTCATAACTAGCCTATTATTGTCAGCTCTTTTGAATAGCGATCAAAGGAGGGATCAACAATATCAAAACCTTCAATACAATGAGGGCTAAAGCCATCCATAGATTTGGCAATTGGGAAGTCACTGGCAGTCTTAGTGAGAGCCGCTTCTGTAGAGGGATGGAGTTGGAAGCTAGAGTCCAGTGGATAGAGGAGCCACAGGTTGGTGTGGAAGTAGAGATAAAGAAGTTTGCATTAAGAGGATAGGAAAGAAAATGACAGTGTTTTAATGGAAACAGACTAAAGGGAGGGCATTTTGTTTTAGGATGGAAGAATGTTAAGAGTTGCAGATATTGTTTATAGACCTTGAGTAGAGAGATGAAGATTCCTTACAGACACTAAGAGGACTGGCAAATTCTACAAGAAAAGACAGTGTAAGAGACTTAAGAGGCAGTGCCTAGGGCCAAGCTGAAACAGGATACCACTTTCCCCAATCCATCAGTCCACTGGAGCCCCTTTTTGGAATTTCTTCCCTCTTATCTAGTTTGGACTTATCTGAATTATTCTTTCAGGAGGACCTCTGAGTGTTTCATCTTCACTTATCAGGACACCATGCTATAAAACCGTATCACACGAGTAATATACTATAGTCTTCCATCTCTGTTCCTGCAAAGGTAGGAGTTCAGTGCCAGGAGGAAAAACACTCACTGTGGGACTACTGCCTGTACTAAGAGGTGAGGACTCCCCAGATGAGTGTTGAATAATTTGCTTATTATTTGTGGCCATCTTACTATAGCATGTTAATGTATTTGGGGCATTTCTTTTCATTAATGCAATGCTAATATGGAATAATTTTTCCTTCCCCCAATATTTTCCTATTTCTGTATCTTAGTCTGACCAAAAATGTGTTTGCTATACTATTTCTAGTCTCTACCATTTATTTAACCTCAAATTTTGAATATCTGCAATGTAGTAGGTCCTAGCTTGTAGGATACATACAACATAGCTATGGTACTTGAAGAGCTCACAGTCTACAAGAAAAACAGATAGGTAAATAACCATCTAGAATGGAAAGGAGTAAGTCTTTTAATAGATGTAATATATCCAATGATTATGCAAGCCAATGCAGTAGGTAACTGTACCTCCTCCTTCATAAAAGAAGTCTTCTACTCAAATACTGAATTAGTTATATTTTTAAAAATGGGCTGTCAAGAATAGAAACACCCCCTCTCTTTGCTTGATGGACTTTTTCTCCTCTTTCTTTCCCCCTTTTCTCTCCTTAGCTGTTACTCTGCCAGTTCTCTGCACTGGCTCCTTTTATATTCTGAAATACCACTTAAGGGACTTTCTCACTGATTATAATGACATAGGTCTGTTTTCACAGCTGCAATCTTAAAGTTTCTTAATAATGCCATGTTTTAAACATTATTCTGAAATGCTAGAAGGTTTGAAGGTGCTCAAAAAGTAAACAGTCGGCCCATATGAAAGGAAGAGAACAGTTGTAATATAAATCTTTCAACAATTTGTATAAAATCATTGGCACTTCATTGAAAATCTCAAGCTCTTGAGACAACAGAATTTTCCTCCAAGGGGAACTAATTCACTAGATATGTGTGTACATTAGAACCAGATGAAGGTGATGCAGTGAAGTTGGAAAGACAATTCCTGGGCTTCTAAGAAGCTGGAGACCAAGTATTTGTATTTCTGCTGAATTCTTTGGGCTTGCTAAGAATCATTTTCCCAGCAGAGCAGATTTTGGGAATTTGCATTTATGTTCATGATCACCTTTGACATCTGAGACTCTGAGGACTTGACATCACATACTATTATTATTATAAACAGAGCTCCCAAGCTGTTCAGCTCAAATTGCTACTTTAGTGTTAACAAGAATGGTGCCACGTGGTGAGCATATGCTGTTTGTGAAAGTAAATTATGCTTTAAGAATGTTTGACTCTCAAAAGAAAGTCTACTAGCAGATATCTTGTATTGAAACTGTGTATGTTCTCATTTGACCATCATAAACAATGTTTAAAGAGTCAAGGTTGTTACTTGAGAATAAATCAGGGAGCTCTTGAACATTTGGGTGGATATATTCATTGTAGAGCATGACAGACCTTTCCCCTATGTTTATCCATTTTAAAATGTATGTATTTCACTTCAGGGCTCGAATAGATCTTTCAGATGGTATCTTAATAGAGCTTCCTCGGCACATAAGTGATTTACTTCTTTCAATGAAGGATTTACTTAAATCTATTATTTAGGCATTTAGCATTATTATAACTGGATGTAGAATTCCTTTACCCTGGACAGACTTAAAAAACTCCCAAGACTAATTAGGCAGTTTAAATGGTGAGCAATGCTATTTCCCTATGCATTTTCTTTGTGAGCTAAAATGATGAAGATTTAATCTTCTTTTTCACAGTTTCTTTTGTTTGTAAAACTAAAGATCCGCTTTTATAAAAGATTTTCCTTTGTTTTGTTTTAAGAAAGGGATTTGACACCTGCATGGTAGTGGTAATGAAATTCTCTGTGGGTTAGACTTCAAGAAAGAAATATTAACATGAAACTAATGAAGTATTAACAAATAAATTGAGTTCATAATGATAACGATTTCCCTATGTTATATGTGATAACTGTAGACTTATGTGTGAGTAGTTTGGAGCTTTGCATCTGATCACACATAGCCATCAATGCATTTCTAAAAATAAGGTGATTGAGGCAAACTATAATAAATAATTTTTATCAGAATGAGATTATGAACCCTTCAGCTATCACAAGAATTTTTTTCCCTTCAAGCAATTTATTTTCTTTTATAAGGACTAAAGTTCTAATATATTATAACCTGAAATTTGAGATTAAATATAAATACAACTGAAATCAAATAAGGAATATTACTTCCCTTCTTGCATCCTATACATTATCATTCTTCACAGGGAATGGCTGCAGCGTACAAGGTGCCAGGTTAATCTTGCTTAAATTTGGCTCTCAACAAATAACTTCTGTCCACAAACTGATGGAGGACCATGTGAGGCAACAAAGGAGTTTAGGTCTGATGCAGTAATAGAGGGTGAGTTATTGATAGTATCAGAGCAAGAGAATGGGAATATGCAAATGCCTTTTAAGTGCAATTAGTCTGGAAACCAAGAATAAAATGGAAATGACAGGTTGAAAAGATGGAGACAAAGAGACAGTATTTGTATCACAGGGAGAACCTGGCATCAACTCAGAAACTTCCTTTTTTACTTGGTATGGCTCAAGGCAAATTACAGTGGAGAAAAGGCCATTGGGCTCACAATAAGAAGGCTCGTGGTGACTTAAGAATGCACTTTTTTTAGAAAATTATGGAAACAGCAGTCAGCTTAAAGAGAATTTGACGAGGAAGTTTCTGGAGATGTAAAGACATCTAATGCATATAGAGAATGAGGGCTGAAGGAGGAAGTGAAAAAAAAATGAAAAAGTAGTCAGAGGAAGAAGCAATATTATTTCTGATTTTCTAAAGCCATGAGCAATTTGTTACAATACAAGAATAATGCACAGTGAACAAGAGTGTGTGTCAATAATGAAATTGGTGACTTTGGGGAGGAATTCCAGAGTAGGGATCCTAAAAAATCAATTCCTCAACCAAGTAGTCCCCAAGCCTGGGGAGTTCACAATTATATGTTTAGGCATATCTTACGTTGGGGGATTCAGCAAATGTTTCGATTTCCTGGTGATAAATTTTGTGAATGAGTCAACGTTCCCACGTGGCAGATGTTTCAGGAGGGCCCATAAAAGGTGAACTGGGAAATCCCTTGGTTTCTCTTTCTAAAGGCAGGAGAGAGCCAGTTCTTTGTTGTATCAACAAACTGAAAGGGGAAGGGAAAATAGAAAGTTCATTAATATTTTCATGAGTCAAGTTTTATGGCTATCACTGTCGCCAGCAGGAAGGGAATTCATAGAATCAGGAGGAGGCAGGTGGAGGAGATTGAAGGGAAGGATACTAAGAGTGTGTCTGAGAAAGTGAACTAATTTACCTGCCTACCAGGAGCTGATTTTTATACCAGGAGTTTCTCTGCAATTAAAATGTTTTAGATGCTTAGTTTCAAAGACGTATAGGTTGACCAGCAGTTGAAAGAATTGTAAGTTGCTGGATAATGATCTCAGTCTAGCTCCCTCCCTTCACCCAAACAAAACTCCTCAACCACCAGCAGTAATTACTTGGATTTTAGCTTTCGGGCACCAGACAGTGGATCATAATCAATAACAGCTCTGTCATTTGGGAGATGAGGCTGCAGGGGAAAGGTGAGAGGTACTTCTCACTTCCCAAGCTTCAGAAAAGCAAGTCTATTCTCCCATCCTTGAATCTGCTACGCTATTGGTATGTGTGCCTGTGTGTGTGTATGTAAGTGTTTAGTCTAGGTCGTTTGTTCCTTTTTATAAAAATAATTTAAATTTGGATCTATGATGTGCCAAATTCTAGTTGATTCTGCTTTTGAGAGACTCTGGTCCTTATAGAAAATGAACTAAGCAAAGTGTCTATTTTTTCCTTTTATCTCAGATTTTTAGTCATTGAAATTCTACTCTATTTTAAAAATCAAAATAGAATTTAGTTCATAAACAGCTTAGAGAGTTTATTTTCCTGATCGTTTCTAGTTATGGAAAATGTAATATTTGAAAGCTAAATATCTATCACAAATCAAAATCGATGCTTAAACACAAAAGATACATTTGCCAAATTGCTGCTTCTCTTTGGTGCTCCTTTAGGGACATATGAGTACGGTAAATGGAAATTAATTCTTATTATATGCATGCGTTTCTTCCTTTCTCTGAAATTCATTGTTTTCTTTCAAATTTGAGCATTCCAGATTTTTTTCTGGTCTTCAGCACTAGGCTCTAACCTCTTATCCCCCTACTCCACCACCCTGACTTTTCTGCAGTCCTGTTGTTGTGGCAGTTTAACATTTTCTCTTCCTCATTTTGAGAATTTGTTTTCATTGTTGTGGTCCCTATTGTCTTTGCCTTTGCCCTGTACTTTTGGGCAAACGAGAAAAATCTCTTAACAGTTCACTGTAACCTTGGCCTGAAGTAACAGGATCAGAGAAGGATGTTGCGTTTGGTGCCTTAGACTGAGTGGGGGACAATTAACCAAGGACCACAGCGTCAGAGAAATCAGACAGATGTTGATAAAGATAAAAAACATAACAAACAGTTAGGATAACATTGAAAGGATATATACTTACAAAGCACAAAAATCTGGGTGCATTTAAAATGTCATTACACTCAGCGTCTGGAGACCTACTGAGTTTTTATCCTAACTTCTCTTCAGCTAGGTGACCGTGGGCACATAACTTCACTGAGTTTCATTTTCCCTCGTGGAATATCCGGATCATAACAGCCTGCCAGGATTACGATAACAAAAGTGTGAATCCTTATGCAAACAGTGCTTTGAATACCATTTATTCTTAAAACCATATTATGCTGGAAATGTGGAAGAGAACTAAAGCTAGCTAGATGAGAGCCATGGGGAATCTGATATTTTTTCTTTCTTCCTTTACAGTTCAGGCTTGGCAGTGGTAACACTAGAATTAAGGCCAAAGCCTTAATTTGGCTTGAAATCTAGGTGCTATTTTTTAAGCAGAGTGACAGTTTCTACTTACGGCTTTTATTAGCTTGACCTTGCTTCCCAATCCAAGCATTCACTTCTTCACTCTTTAAATAGCAGATTCTTTCAGAAAACAGAGACTCACTTTCTCTTACCTTGGCGATGGCCATGGTGTTATTTTTGCCCTTGCTTGTCTTCTAAGTAGAGTACAGGAACTCTGCCCAATCCATCCTCCTGGTGACCTCTTGTTCAGCCTGCCTGCGAGCATTCCTTCCCATCAAGCAGTCCTCTTCAGCCCTCTCAGACTGTCAAGGCACTGAAACTGTGGTTCAAGAAAACCTCTCAAGTTATTGAAAGGCTGTTCTTCACATTTAATGGGTTGGTTCTAAAGGTGGCCTAGAAAGTTTTATGCCATTTCTCTTTCAGCTATGCCATATTCCTATAGCTCAAGAATGCTGAAAGACATTATGATAAAACTGAAGGTTTTCATTTTCATCCTCATATTCAAATATCCAGAGGATACCAGTAAAGTGGGTAATTGTAGATTATTAGAGAAGACTCCTACACATTTCCGTTGCCATGTTACTGCACAGCGATTTATGTCAGCTCTTAAAGTATAAAGCTTGTTTGTCCCTGTGTTAATTTATCAGCCAACAAAATGCGCATTTGCTGTGACCGTTAAATTATTCACAGAGGTTTTAGTTCCATTAGGCCCTTTTTCTGGGACCCATCCTGGTACCTGTGATTTTAAGAAGCCAAAACAGGTGGCTTGAAGATTTTCACTTTGGCTTACTGTTGTCAGAGTTCACTCTTTTGAAGTGTAGTTGATGTACAAAGAGTTCATTCATTCTTAATGCTATTTCTGGACCTTTATTGTTTACTCCCCTGTGAATAATACTTGATAATCCGGTTGTCTTTGGTGAACCAGTTTTCTTTGGGCCCCTGAGCTGACCAGTGTCTTCTATAACCACCAGCTTTCCTCGGCATCATCTTCTGGATAACTTTCTTCTCACCCCAATCTCTCTTTACCTTTTGCCCATCCAGTGATCTCTGAGTTATTGACTTGGCTCATTTAGTTTCAGGTGCCCCACTCCCCAGCCAGGTTTTCCCATGCGGCTGTTGGGAGTAGGTTCTATTCTGCCTGGTTCAGCTCTGTCATCAAAGAGAAACTTTTCCACAGTTAAAGTTGCAGGATAATGGACTCCTGAATATCTTAAGCAAGATTATCACATAGGTGAATAAATCTGCATAGTATCAGGTTGAGTCCAGAAAAGTGATAATATATAGATGTTAAAGAAACTACACAAAATACGAATGTATAAGATGTGTGTGTGTATGTGTCTGTGTAACCTTCTAATGATTCATGCTACTTCTCTATTTTATTATACTTAAGTGGAATATCCAGGGCAAACACAGATACACTGTCATAATGATAAATTATATAGTTTAATCCCACTTCACCAGTGATAACTCAGATACCCTTTACAAATGTATTGCAAGAGTAGTTTTTCATGTTTGCACCGAATTCCAGCAGAAACACCTAATTATAGAACAACATTAGCCAGAAAGAAAGAAAGAAAAAGGAAAAAAAGGGTTCGCTTGGGGAAAAGGCTTTACGAGTAATCAGTGCAAAGCAGGACTCTCTTGCTGGGAATAATGTGGACCAGCTAAGGCTTCTGTGAGGTTTTTCTTTTTGGTTCTCTGCTGCCTGGGTGACTTCTTCTCATCCATCACTTAATCAGGAAATCAAAAGACAGCAAGCTGCAAGGCAGACTCTTGTTCCAGATAAACCCTGTGACCTCCTATCAGGTTACTGAATCTTCTGTGGGAGTTCAGCTGACCAAGTGACTTCTTATGTTTGGGGATTTATTCATGAGCCAGCAAAGCTGTGGCGGATGTCACATAACCTGAGAGTGCTAGTTCTGTTCCTGGCTTCGTCTTCAGGCAGAGCTGCTATATTCTGTTTTCTTTAGAAACTCAAATGAGGTGCCATATCTTTAAATTCAAATATATCAGATAAAACAGAGCCTATTTTTCCCTATGAGCATATGTATATCCTCTATGAACCCTAATGAGCTAGGGACATTCTGAAAAGAACACCCACATAAGGTGATGGTACTGAGTATTAGCTAAAAAAGAAATAGGTTTTCGCTGGGGACTGGGAGGAGGTAGAAAAAGAACAAGAAGAAAAAGACCTCCATGTATTAAACGGTTTAAAGATACAGCATATAAAATAGGAATGCTTTTATTCCTTTTGTATTTTCCTAGGACAGTTCTGCTCATGAATCCACAAAATGGTACAGATACAAATGCATCACATTTGCCTGCTGTGATTAAATTTCTGTAATTACACAACCACACTTGATATGCGGGCCTGATGTATCACCTCTTTTTTTTCTTTTGTAATCATTGTTATATCCGTGCTCTATAATCAACGTTCATCACAGCTAATTAGACTTTCTTCGTCTGTTGTTTCTGAGGTCTGACATTCCCAGGGTTCAACCGCAAGATTCATTTTTGAACATTTCTGGAGGGAAAAAAACAAATGAAAATTCTAGGGCTGTATTATTCACAAATGGCTTTTTGAAATTTTAATGTACTATGAGTTTCTTATTTTATTGAATTTAAATGATTACTCTTGGTGCAGGAGACCATGTCCTGCATGATTTTGCATGACTATTCTATGATTTACAAGTACATTCTTGTTGGTAAAGGAGCTGGGAGTCTTCCTCATTGCTCAAGATCTTGTAGATTTCTATGTGATTCCCAAGGACAGACGTTTTTGTTGTATTCGTTTGACATTAATGTTGATTTCTCTTCTAAAAGTAATAGAATGCTGCAGATTTATATCACTTACAGCTTCAAAGCTTATGTTCATTCTCAAATGCAGTTTTCTTTCAGCAAATGTTTTTAATTATGGACACTTTAAATGTGAAATTACAGTGATAAGAAAGCTAGTTAAATTTTAGCTAGTCTATTACAACAAATTTAATCTACTTTCTAGATGTTAATTTGAGGCCGAAGCTTTCAGCTCACTGCTCTGTTTTCTCATCTGGAAATCCCCCATCTCCTGCAGCCCCTTATTAAGGCAATTGTAATCTTTGAAGCTTTGATAGAAGGGTAAACCTAAGTGGAAGTCAGACATTCATTACCCATGTATATCCCACCTTCTTTATTTTGTGTTATCCTACCTTGTTTTCGCCATCCTTTTTAATCTACATTTTCATTGCGGCTGTTTGAGCCTGTAATTTGGACTGAGTCATTCCCTGATAAACAACCCTGTGTTTCTGAGCAACCATTTTGTTTCCTGCTGTTGCGAAGTTCACAGTACACTAGAGGATCTCAGCCCATGAGCACAGAATTACAATACAATCTGAAAAAGTAGATTAGAAACGAGGTAACTTTGAAGCTTGAAGAGAGAATGAAAAATCAGTGTGAATAGTAGAAAGGCTCCACAGAAGAGGTAATACTTGTGCTGAGACATGAAGTTATTAATAATAATAAAATTTCAACTTTAAATTAAAAATAAAATTTATGAAATGACATTTTCTGTGCTAGGTACTGTTCTAAACACTTAAACTGAATTAACTCCTTTAAACCTCAAGAACGCTATGAAGTGCCATATATTATACCTATTTTACAGATAAGGAAACTGAGGCACAGAAAAGTTAGTTAACTTTACCAAGCTCATCTTTGGAAAATAAAGTCTGCCGCAGCAATGTCTCCTTTTCCACATGTTCTTGTCAAACTTTGCCATTCCCACATGAAGAGAGGCAGTCTAATTCCTCTGCATGAATCTGGATGGGTTTGGGACTCTGATGAAACCAGTAGAATTGTGGCAGAAGTGACACTAAGTGACTTCCAAGGCTAGGTCAGGAAAGAAGATACAACATCCACCTTGATCACTGGAACACTTGTGATGGAGCCCTGAGCTGCCAGGCTGCCAGTCCAGTTGTCCGAGGCCATCGTGCTTTGAGGAAGTCCAAAGTAGCCTGAATGAGAGGCCACCTGGGGAATCTTGAGATTACAAGGAGAGAGAGAGACGTGGGCCTGGCTAGTCCCAGAAGCTCCAGTTCCCCTCTGCCCTTCTAGTTCCAGCCACTATCTGGCTATAGCTGCATGAGTGGAGCCAGAACTGCCTCGCCAAGCCTGTCCCAAATTTGTGACCCACTGAAACCGAGACAACAAAATAATTGCTGTTTTTAAGCTACAAAATTTTGGCAGTTTTTGTTACACAGTAACACTGTTGGTAACAGTCATACAGCGAATAAGTATTAGAGCCAGAATCTGGACCCACTGTGACTCCAGAGCCACTCTTACTCCTTAGCCAGAAAGTAAAGTTTGAGAAGATTTATGCACATTCCTTCAGGTTTAAATAAAACCTTCATGTTATGTAAACATGTTGCAAAAACCTCTCCTTCAAATCAATATTCTGAGAGAACAGAAAATGTTTTTTGCTCGTGAACTTTTTCTTCTATGATTGAAAATTAAATGAGGGATGAATAAGAGAACGTTTAATGGGATCATAAACATATCAACTGTCATAACTGTAAAAGCTGACTATCCAGCGATTGGGTAGATATATGTTGCACATCTGAGTAATGATTTCTAGCTATATTAAAATGATATGCCAGTTTAGATAGAGGGGGAAACAGTGAATTTTTGTGTGTGTGTGTGAGGCAATGATTTCTGAATAGGCAGCTTGGAGTAGAAAAGACAGAAACTGCTTTAGAGCCAGAAAGCTTGGATTTTAGTGAGCTTAAATTTCAATCTTGCATTTAGTTTATTTGCAGCAACTTGTTGAATTGCATCTCCCACACTAGCCAGTAAGCTTACTTAGTATGGGAATGAGGCTTATCTTTTAAAAAAATATTGGGTTTGATCCTCCAGGCCCAGCCTAAAGAAGACATCCAGTAAATACTTACTAAGTGAGGGAATGACTATACAACACAGTATTGTTAACTATCATCACCATGCCATACATTAGATCTCCAAAAACCATTCATCTCATATAACTGAAACTTTGTACTCTTTGACCAGTATTGCCTCATTTCCCACTCCCCCCCTTCCCCTGGCAACCACCACTCTACTCTGCTTCCATGGGTTTCATTATTTTAGATTCCACCTAAAAGTGAGATTACGCAGTGTTTGTCTTTTTGTGCCTGGCTTATTTCATTTAGCATGATATCTTCCAGGTTCATCCATGTGTTGCAAATGATAGGATTCCCTCATTTTTTTTAAGGCTGAATAGTATTCCATTGTGTATATATGCCATATTTTCTTTATCTGTTAGACCACTGATGAACATTTAGGTGGCTTTCCTGTCTTGGCTATTGTGAATAATGCTGCAATGAACTTAGAAGTGCAGATTATCTCAAGATTCAGATTTCATTTCCTTCAGATATACACCCAGAAGTAGGATTGCTGGATCCTCTGATAGTTCTTTTTTTTTTTTTTTTTTTGCGGTACGCAGGCCTCTCACTGCTGTGGCCTCTCCCGGAGCACAGGCTCCGGACGCGCAGGCTCAGCGGCCATGGCTCACGGGCCCAGCCGCTCCGCGGCATGTGGGATCTTCCCGGACCGGGGCACGAACTCGTGTCCCCTACATCGGCAGGCGGACTCTCAACCACTGCGCCACCAGGGAAGCCCTGATAGTTCTATTTTTTAATGTTTTGAGGAACCTCAGTACTGTTTTCCATAATGGCTGCACCAATTTACATCCCTCCCAGTAGTGCTCAAGCGTGGCCTTTTCTCCACATCCTCACCAACACTTGTTACTTGTTTTGTTTTTGATATTTGCTATTCTAATAAGTGTGAGGTGACATGTCATTGTGGTTTTTGTTTGCATTTCCCTGATGATGATTGATGTTGGGTACCTTTTCAATACCTGTTGGTTATTTCTATGTCTTCTTTTGAGAAATGTCTATTTAGCTCCTTTGCCCATTTTTAAATTGATATATATATATATATTTTTTTTTTCCCATGGAGCTGTATGAGTTCCTTATATATTACCTCTTCTTCACAGACACACACACACACACACACACACACACACACACACACACGCAATGGCAATTATATAGAAGTGATGGATAAGTTATTTACCTTGACTGTGGTGATCTTTACACAATGTACACATACATCAAAACATCAAATTGTATACATTAAATATAGACAATTTGAATATGCCAATGATATCTCAATAAAATTATTAGGAAAAAGAATAATTATAACTCTTAGACCATTAGTTGCCTTATACCTAAAATATAAATCAATAGCTGAGTGTGCAACGCATAAGTTATCAGCACTTGTCATACCTTGGACTGGGAAATTTTCTAGGTCATAGGGAGACCTGTACTTCCTAAATAAATGAAGAGCTACTTTTAAAATTTGTCTTCTTGACACATTAGAAGATAGATCAACGTTATGGGTAAAACAAACACTATTAGCACTAATGTGACATCTGTTCCTCCCATTGTCCTGTAATGATGCATGAATGAAAGAAGACTTGAGAATCCAGCTAAAAGATAGATTGAGAATGTCTCATTTTACTTTAGGTGACAGAGGCTCGTGTGATTTCTTAATACTCTTCTGGGATAGAAGTTTCTCAACCATGGCTACCTTAATTTAGAAAGTTGTATTGTACTGTCGTGAATAATAAGGCCTACTCTACTTCTCTGGTTTGTGAAGTTTAAGTGCAACCCAGAATATGAGAACATGATGCAAATATACAGATGTTAATTATGTGAAGCAATATATAATTGGTAATTATAATTATTAACTATGACTAGTTTGTGTTGCTGATAGCTTAAGGGAAATATAGACCAAAAGAGCAAATCGGTTTTAGTTCCTCATCTAATCTTTGTTAGCTGTGTTATAGACTTGTCATGACTTTTTGACTTCATGGACAAGAGCTAACAATTCAGTAAGACTGTGTTTTCTACGAACTTGCAGCCTTCCAACATATCACACAGTGGAGCTATTTTTTTGCAGCTACTTGGTAAGAGTTATATATAAGTTGCATAGAGAATTTGAATGAAAGGCAATTGCACTTGGAAGGTTACATTACTATGAATTGGAAAAAAGAAAAAAGAGAACAAAATTTATTTGTAACTAACATATGAGAAACAATGATAATAATAAAAATAGGTTACCCTTACTGTGTGACTAAATGGTTCCATTCATTTTACAAGTAATAATTAATTTAATTTTCACAGTAAACCAGTGGGGCAGGTACTATTGCTATTAATATTACCCTCATTGTACAGATGAGGAGACTGAAGAATAGAGAGGATAAGTGAATTCCCCAAGGAAGCAAAGCATCTGATATTCAGATTCAGTCCAAACATCATAGTCTTCACCATATCACTATAGTTAGTATGTGATTATTAGTTTCAGTTGAAAATTTCAGTTAAAAATTGCTTTATAAATATCCCCAAGTATTTCAAACACATCTAATTATTAAAACAGGTAAGAACTATAGTAAGAAGGTAATGATTTTAGAATTGTTATTTAATGTTGCTGATTTATTGCAACTTTAGTGAGCTTAAAGTCAGCATAACATTAGTTTTAATATTTTTGTCACCTTTTGAAAAATTCTTAAAAAATAAATATATCTCTAGAAATGTAAGCTGCATTGACTGAATGTGCTGTAATATAATGTTTGTTTTTTTCAATGCCTCTGGTTTCATTTATTTAAAGTAGCCATTGTTTAATGTAAGTTTTTCCTATCAAAATCTAATTGGCCATTTGCAGCAACATGGATGGACCTAGAGAATATTATGCTCAGTGAAATAAGTCAGGCAGAGAAAGACAAATACTATATGATATCACTTATATGTGGAATCTAAAAAAGTAATACAAATGAATTTATATACAAAACAGAAATAGACTCACAGACATAGAAAACAAACTTACGGTTACCAAAGGGGAAAGGGGCAGGGTGGGACAAATTAGGAGTATGGGATTAACAGATACAAACTACTATGCATAAACCAAATAAGCAACAAGGATTTACTGTATAGCACAGGGAATTATACCCAATATCTTATAAAAATCTATAATGAAATATAATTTGCAAAATTAAGAATCACTACATTGTACACCTGACACCAACCCAATATTGTAAATCAATTATACTTCAATAAAAAAAAAGGTTTTTCCACAATTCCTCTTGTTAGATGAAATTATGATTAATATATTTTTTTTTCGGTACGCGGTCCTCTCACTGTTGTGGTCTCTCCCGTTGCGGAGCCCAGGCTCCGGACACACAGGCTCAGCGGCCATGGCTCACGGGCCCAGCCACTCTGCAGCATGTGGGATCTTCCCAGACCGGGGCACGAACCCGTGTCCCCTGCATCGGCAGGCGGACTCTCAACCACTGCACCACCAGGGAAACCCTATGATTAGTCTTTTTAAGAAGTCTTTTAGTGGAAATATGAAAGAAAAATAAAGCATTTGTATGTAGTATGTGAGAGTGCATTTATGTTGGGTTTCAAAATTTGCAAAGCATTTTTATAGGTGTTATAATAGTTATACTTCTCAACATTTTTATGAATTGTCATCATATTCTTTTTCAAATGAATAAAATGCAGCTCACAAATGTGAAGTGAATTGCACAGTTTCTCACATAAGGGTTAGAACTCAGATTCAAACTTTGATCCTCAGAGGCTGAAATTCAGTATTATATTGCGTTATAGCTGTGATTGTTTCTTCCTTCCTGTACAGTGGCGGTGTAAGGAATGAGGTCACTGGATCGTAAGAATGGATCTCCTCTCCTCTTCTCTGGTAATCTAACACATTTCCACATTCCTCCTTTCCTTCTCTCTACCACCAATAATGAATAGTAGAAGAAGGAACTCGGTTGGGCCTCAGGAGACTCATAAAGGTTAAGATTTTTGTTTCGAGGGTCTCAGTTTGTTCTTTAGTGACTAAGAGTAGAACAAGGTGCTGAAGTCTTGATGTGGAACCACAGATGCACTATTTTAAGGAAAATCCTAGAATTAAAACCATACATGCAAGTGTATGCTATTGGCATTATAAAAATTCTTCAGAATACATATATGGTTAACATCATTTATAATTCTATAATCCCAAAATGAGATCGTAAAGACCCAGAACATTGTTTAAATACGTTTCCCAATTATATTTTAGGCATGTATGAATTTTCCAGAGATGTTGATTACTACCATATCTTAACCTGTAGAGAATTGTATTAAGCTTGGGACCTAAAGAGAAATCAACTGATTTGCTGGAAAAGCTAATTGCAATAAGGAGCTTAGGTCATCACTCCAGCAAGTCTATTGATTTGAAAATGACTATGATACGTAAAATGTGTATGCACTTTGGGGGTAATTTTCACAAAACACACAATCCTTTAAAAACAAAAATGTGCATGCTAAATTGGGCCAAATATATTTGATTTAGAGAAAGTTGTGAGTAAAACTTGAAACTTCTGATTTTGCTTCTTTACTCTGCCCTGTGGCCAACTCTGTTCAGTATTTGCTAAGTTTCTGAAAGCAGTATAAGCAATCACTAAAACCTAATAACCACAAACTAAATGGATCATGTGACTTTAGAAGTGAAGCATGTTTTAGGAAAATGATCATATATACAGAGCCCAAATTCACAAATTTGTTTAAAGATAGAAATTAATAGCTTATTTTTGTAGCTAATTTACCAGACCTTTTATGCACTTGCAGTTCTGTTATATTGTTTTGTCCTACAACTAGAAATGCAACACTGCCCTTGCAAACATCATATTTAATTCTTGAAGAGACTGCAGTATGTCATTACAGATGGATTGATAGCCTTAATGATGTCATTGAACTTTTGTCATGCCTAACCTGGAAGACTTGCTATATGTCAGAGGATTTTTGTCATTCATCTTGCTTTTGAAAGGCCACATTTATTTGCAACCTTGAATGACATTGGGCACATGAAACAGCCTGAAATCTATCATACAGTGAGTATTTTATAAAACTGCAATTTTAAATCCTAAATATTGACTTGGCTTTCAGAACCATCTTCAAAGCCAATGACTTTCAAATTTTTTACATATGAACACTGATTTTCAGTTGCTAAAAATAACATTATATTTTCATATATACTTTTCTGAGTACTTGAGGTCACCAAATGTGCACCATGCTTTCTTATTTACTTTTTAAAGTAGAAAAAAAATACAATTGGGAATGCATGCTTATATTTTTTTATATATTAATGTCAATATGTAGCAGACCAGTGAACAAGCACTAGCAATGAAGTCTATCTTTTGGTTGGATTATTCAGCCAATTTTTAAAAAAATCTCAGATTGTACATAAATACAACAGGGTTGTATAAAATAGTGTTATAAGAGGAAAAGCAAAATTGTTTTTGAGCTTTCTGTGTGTAGAGCAAGCAATATGGCATATGTTACTATAAATTTATAATTCCATCCATATAAGATGGAATTCATGTTCAATACAAATTAAACCAGAGAGCAATTGAGTGCTTTATACGAACCAGGCTTGAATTCTCAAGTATAAATAAATAATAATAGATAATGTTTAGTTAATAGTAATAGTAAGAGCTTACTTTAAGCTAGAAACTGTTATATTAAATGTATTATATAATTTGATCCTCACAATAGTCTTATAAAATAATTACTTTTTCCCCCTTACTATACAGATAACAAAATTAAGAACTGTGAAGTTAGCATCAAATATTTTATCAAGAAGTTTACTCTTCTGCTCATTTGTGCCCTGGCAGACCAAGACTTAAGCTTGATAATAAGAGCCATTGCGTCTGGAATTGTTGCCTTGCCCAGGAAACTCACCTGCTTGTTACATTTAGTTGTCCTTAAAGGGTTTCTACTTTAGCCCTGGCAGGAAGTTCTTGGTATAGACAGTGTGCCATCCTCTCCTTTCATCAAACCTTCATTACATAAGCATGGGTCTAGTTTTCAGGAGAATAGTGGTCTCTTGCATACCTTCCACAGAGAGTATTCTAGAATGCTATCCTTATCATTTGAATATGAAGATTCCTCCAGAGATCAGAAGCATTCACATGCATTGCTGCTTTCTCAAGTATGGAGCATCCAACTCATTGAATGATACAGCCTTGGCCACAGGAAATGGACTGAAGAGAATGCCAACATTCTATATCATTGAGCAGGTTTAAGCTCTTTACAAAGCAGCTTAACAAGCAAAATCTTAAAGATCATTCATCTTTTTATAAAAGCATGCCAAGTATTCTGAAATTCAAGTGAATACACTAGAAGTCATATAATTGTGCACTATGGCAAGAGTATATAAAAAAAAGAAAGGGAAGGTGGTAGGAACCTTTTAGCCTTAACTTAAAATATATTTTTTTTACATTTATTGTGCTCTTTTCCTGAAAGTATGCTCATTACAGAGAAGTTTAGGAAACAGGCAAGTGCAGAGCAACAAAACAAAGCCAACTGTAATAAATCATTCAAAGATAAGAGGGCTTTCCTGGTGGCGCAGTGGTTGAGAGTCCGCCTGCCGATGCAGGGGACACGGGTTCGTGCCCCGGTCCGGGAGGATCCCACATGCCGCGGAGTGGCTGGGCCCGTGAGCCATGGCCGCTGAGCCTGTGCGTCCAGAGCCTGTGCTCCGCAACGGGAGAGGCCACAACAGTGAGAGGCCCGCGTACCGCAAAATAAAAAAAGATAAGGACTTTTAGCATATTTGAGTATGTACTTGCATTTAAAAAAAAGACATGTATTAACAGGTTAAGTAGATATATGAGGTGATCATTATATGTGTATATGTAAGTATACACACCCTTAGTGTGTCATATTTGCAGAGGTATATAAATATTCTCCTGGCCTGTGATTGTTAATTATCATATAGTGATCCTTGATTCATATGTATTATAATTTACTACAGTTTGATATTTAGTTTCTATTTTTTTTTCCTCTGGTATTAAAAAATACATAAATCATTATAGACACTTGTGATTATCTCCTTATGATATATTCTTTTTCTTTGAAAGTAGAATTGCTGGGTGGAAAAGTATATGCATATCCTGATTTTTGTAGACACTTGAATCTCAGAAACTATGTCTCAGCTTGTGCTCTTACTAGCAAAGCATGGTACATTGCTTTCGTCACACCCTTACACATTAGTATTGATTTTAATCTTTGTAAATCTGATAAAGAAGCAATAGTATAACTTTATTTTTATTTTAATTTCTTTGATTATCAGTTAGGTTCAAAAACATTTGACATTTATTGGACATTTGTATATCTGATTTTTTTTAATTTTTCACATTTCATTAGATCAAATTTCTGTTAGGGAGAGTTCACCTTTTCCTATTGATTTATATTAACCTTTTATATATTAATGATTTCTGCCCTTTTTTTTTTTGATTTCCTTTTTGCCTTCTATGTGTCAATGTTGTTTTCTTCATTTCTTATTTGTCTTTTAATTTTGGTCTCTTGGAATGGTAGATTTTAAAGTTTATGTGGAGCAATCTATCAGCTTCTTTCATTTATGTTTTTCACTACTGGTGTTAATCTACTTCCCAAAACATGAAACACGTTTGTAAAATATCTTTAACAGTTTTTTGTGATACTAAAATTCTTACTGAGCAGAAGAGATTTTAAGTCCTTTTAATGTTATTTTTATATACTAATCATTTTGACCAACAAAACCTTTAATTGTCTTTTATTTCTTAAACTCCTGCTACATTAGCCCCATCTTATCTATTTGATTGTGAGTTTTCGGAAGGGCCAAATTCAGTTTGACACTTGTTAATATTGTTCATGATTGTTACGGTTTAAAGTAAATAGACATATGTGGAAAGGGATCCTTACACATGATATTTATTATTTTAATATTTCAGAAACAAAACTGGGTCTCTTTATTGACAGTTTTCTCTCATATTACCTCCCAGAGATATATTTATTCACATTCTTTAGGAGTAAAAGACCTTGTCTTCAACTCTCCTGTAATCAGATGTAATAGTCTAGGGAAAGGATTCAAATATTTTTAGTAGCAAAAACAACCACTTTGTTCAAACAGATTTTAAGTTGAGAGCTACCCAATATAAAATTAATAAAAGCAATTTTTCACTTATTGAATTAGAGGAGTTATGCTAGGGTGCTCCTTCCTTCTCTCCATCCCTATCCAGGCCTTCCCTGAGAGACACCTGTGAATCTAAGGACTTGAAGCCAAGTCTTTCAGACCAGGAAGCGTAAGGTCATATGCTTTCAGAGCCAGTCAAATACAGAAATGAGTGAGACCGCTCAGTGAGAAGGGATATGTTGTGGGAAAGACTGTGGTAAACTGGAAAACACATAGAAAGTATGGGTGTGGTCCAAAAGTATAAACTATTTTCCAAAGCCCTGTTCAGGACTATGCAAACCAGCATTACTTTCCTTTTTAAAATTCTAGATTTATTTCAGGTAAAACCAGGCAGAGGCAATTTGGGCCATATTGTTTCAGCTTTCAGTTGAACTAATTTAGCCATAGTATGCTATTCCATTAGGCCTTACCTCTTAGTACAGGTCAATATTAGTCAAAAATTGATGTAAAAAATGTTGGCATATTTGGAAAAACCTCTGTTGAAGATTCATCATTGTTTTATCCAATAATCCTTAATGTTCAAACAGATTTCCATAAGAATTTAATAAGAGTAAAAATCCATCCCTTCTAGAAAACAAATTATTTCCCTTTGAACAGTCTCCAAAAATTGTATAATCCATTGTTTTATTCTTTTTTATTGCCCATCAGACATCGCAGACCAATTTTTTTAAGTAATGATGGCACAAGTAATATTACAACCAAAACTAAAACTTTAAAAGACTCTAATATTGTTATGTCAAATTATTTAATTTTTTAATCTTTCCAAGCTTTCTCCATAAGGATATATGGCTTTTATAGTTGCAACTAAAACACAGAAACAATTTGTTATCCATTTCAACATAACAGTTCTCCATGTTGCTTTATAGCCATCACAATTACAACTTGTAATGACTACATTGAAGTGATACATTTAATTTACTTAGTTATTTCCGTATTGATGAACATTTCAGTTGTAATAAATGTTTTACTTAACATATATATGACTTTCAGTTTTCTTTTTAATGGCCATAGCTTTTTTGAATAAGCATAATTTTTATGATTTCATCAGTTCATTGTGAGGCTTGCATGATATTAAGTACAGAAAGGTGTCTAACACAGTTGAATTCCATTGGAATATATTTTTGGATGAATTCTTAAAAGTGGAATCACAGGACTCTTGATATCTGACCTATTCTAACATATCTCCTTTTTTTCAGCAAACTAAGCTTAGAGAATAATATGTGAACTTGTACCCAAATATTCCTTAGGAAGTCAGCCTTCACTGATCTTACTCTGTATGGTATTTTTCAACACAAAGCTCAGGACCTATTTATAGAGTCTTGTATTCTTTGTTAATCATTTCATGAATTCCTGGTTTATTGGCTGAGTCAAGTTTTAAGAAAAATAAACAAGCATGTAACACCTCAGTTAATGGAGTTTTCTGTGGACTAATGTAAGGAAAAGTAAGGAAGATCAAGAAAAGTGTGAATAGGCATTCTTTTACTGGCTAAAATGGTCTACATGGTAGCAAACCTATTCTCGTGCTGAGAACAACTAGAAAAGTTGCATGTAATATTAAAAAATCACTCATCTGAAGATATTGGAGAATGTCATGGCAGCCAGGAATGTCAGTGAGATAAGTTTTCCCCTTGAGGGATTGATTCATACGTGACATAGTGGGAAATGCCAAAAGATGAGAAGAAAATTGCTGCTAATAGGAAGAAAAAGTAGACAGGGCAGTCATCAGTCTCACTGGACGGGGAAGATGTAAATTGGAATTCAGAACTCTCATGAAAGCCAAAATTTGAGGGATCAAGATACTGCAGAGAGGGTATACCAGAAACCACAGCAAGGATGTGATAAGGAAAAAAAATTACTATAAAAAATATTAATTAGAAACTAGAGATACAGTACTAAGAAGGGTTAAGAGAATGTTAAAGGATATAGGAATAGCAGATGTAGGGAACAGCCACTATTTCCAGGACTGAAGAAGAGTGCCCAAGAAAGGAACAAATTTAGAAACAGTCTCCTAATCTCCCCACCAGGTTGAAATTGAGATCCAGTTGGAGAGGTTGTGGCTGTAGGTCACTGGGTGGCATAAAAGTTTGCTGAGGTGCTGCTGACCAGAAATGGTGGATGGCAGTGAAATTCACTGGGAAGCTGCCTGTTGGAGTACTGGTGAGACTTGCTGAAGGGTACGTACCACTGGCAGTGTAGCTGCTTGCTGATAGATAAACTTCCCACTGACAGGGAAGCTGCCTACTGGTAGCCACAGTGTACATGCCTGTGAAACAGGAAGTACTAGAATCAAACTGATAGGTCCCTTCCTCTTACAGAGTTCATACAGTGCCCTCTACTAAGAAGGCTTACCATTGTACCACCTGGCAAGGGAGAAGTATTTACAGGGTCCAGCTTCAATATTATAAAGCAAGTCAAAAAAGAGTAGATTGGTAAAAGTGAGAAAATTGATGATGAAATGTAAAATTTCACCTAAGAAGTAAAATTTATAAAAAGAATCAGCTATATATAATAGAAATGAAAAAGATAATAACTTTAATGCAGAATGCAGTAGATGGAATTAATGGTATATTATGAACAGTTGTTTATAGAATTAATAACCTAGAAGACAGGTCAGTAGAATATACTGAAGCAAATAAAGGAAAAAGATAATAAAACAAAAACAGAAAATAGCATAAGAAAAATGAGGTATAGATCAAAGATCTCACAAATGTGTTATGCAGTACTAGAGAGAGGAGAGAGAAAATGGGCAAAAACAGTATTTAAACTTATAATGGTGAGAACAATTTCTCTAAAACTGAAAGACATCAAACCACAGAAATGTGATGTACCATAAACTCCAAGGAGGAAAGCTACAAAAAAAAAAAAAAAAAAAACCCACCCCACATTAAAGTATACCATAGTAAAACATATCAGAAGCAGGACAAAAAGAAAATCTTAAAAGCAGACAGAGAAAAACAGTCACATTACAGTCAAAAGGAAATTTAAATGATAATGAAATGTCACTTTTGAAATGCTTAAAGAAAACAACTGTCAACCTACAATTCTATTCCATTGAAAATATTTTTCAAAAATTAAAGTGTGATAAATGGGGGGAATAGGCAAATCTGTGTAGAAGAGTTCCAAATAATTTATATATATACCTTACCTTTAAGGAGGGGGAAGCATAACTCCACTCCTTAAATGTCAGCTGTGCATAATGACTTCATTCCAATGAATACTGGTATGGAAAAGGGGAAGAATGAGAGTAAACTTACAGTGGGAAAACCTGACAAACACTGTCAGCCTGGGGATCAAGGTTGACATCAACAGGACTAAGTGATGTGTCGATAGTATGTACCCTTGATATGATCATGAAAATGGCACTTCACCTCTGTGGTCTTCCTTCTCAAAGCACATAATCCCAGTCTAATAATAAGGTAAACATGATAAAAATCCAAATTGAGAAACATTCTGTAAAATACCTGACCAGTACTCCTCAAAACTGTCAAGGTCATCAAAAGCAAAAAAAGTCTGAGAAACTGTCTCAGCCAACAGGGACCTAAGGGGACATGACAACTAATATGATACCCTGCAAGGGATCCTGGGACTTAAAAAGGACGTTAGGTAAAAACTAAGAAAGTCTGAGTAAAGTATGGACTTTAGTTCATAATAATGTATCAATATTGGCTCATTAATTATAATAAATGTACCACACTAATGTAAGATACTTATAATAGTGGGATATGGAATAAATGGGGTTTCTGGAAACCCTCTATCTTTGCAGTTCTTCTGTAAACCTGAAAATGTTCTAAAATTTTTTAAGTTTATTTAAAACCTAAGGTGAAAAATGTCATTTCCTGACAAATAAAATCTGAAAAAAAATTGTTGCCAGCAGATCCATATGAAAAGAAACACTAAAAGGAGTTTTCAGCCAGAGGGAACATTATTCCAAATAGAAGCACAGAAATCCAAGAAGCAATAATGAATACCAGAAAAGGCAAATATGTGGATAAAGCTAAATTACTATTGACTATATAAAACAATAACAATAAAATCTTATGGGTCCTAAATATCTGAAATTAAAATGCATGATAACAATAATATAAAAAGCAGGAAAAACATAAAGGGAGTTAAAGTATAAGTTTCTAGCATTGTCAGGGAAATGGTTAAAGTACTAATTTATATTAGACTTTAATAATAGATGTTGTGGGCTTCCCTGGTGGCGCAGTGGTTGAGAGTCCGCCTGCTGATGCAGGGGACGTGGGTTCGTGCCCCGTCCGGGAGGATCCCACATGCCATGGAGCGGCTGGGCCCGTGAGCCATGGCCACTGAGCCTGGGCGTCCGGAGCCTGTGCAATGGGAGAGGCCACAACAGTGAGAGGTCCGCGTACCACAAAAAAAAAAGTTGTAATATCTAGAGTAACCACCAAAAGAATAAAGGAATATATTACTGACAACCTAATAAAGAGTACATGTAGAACACTAAAAATTATAAATTTAAAAGGAACTAAGAGTTCAGAGTAAAAGTAATGTAAAATGTATAGAAATTTAGAAAAATAATAAAATGGTAAATTTAATCCAAATATGTTAGTAATTACATTAGAAGTCAGTGATATAATACCATGGTTTAAAGCTGTTAGAATGTTTAAAATAACACATACAGATAAAGATACATGGATATAGTTTCTCAAATATGTGAATACAAAAAGCCTAAAATTTAGAAAATGAAATGTCAGGCAAACACAAACCAAAAGAAAACTTATATAGCTACTAATAATCACAAAACCTCAGCTTCTTGCAGGACATTTGGTCCTGTCTAAAATGTCCATGAGCATATTTGGTCCATGCCAAACAGTTTTGGACAAGACTAAATATCTGGGACCTTTTGGCATGGACCAGATGTCTTATGGACCAGATGTCTAATGGAGGTTCTGGACAGGACCAAATATCAAGGATTTTTTGGCATGGACAAAATGTCTTAGGCATGTTTTAGACAGGACCGTATTTGCTAACACCTCAACTTTAATGAAAGAAAAGTAGCTGGATCTAAAGAGGAACATTTTATAATAACAAAGTATTAATCTTTGGAAGATGTGGCAATTCTGAACTTGTATGCCACTTATAATATTGCTTCAAAGTATATAAAACAAAAATTGCAGTCATAAAAGGAAAAACATAAAATTAGAGAGAATTTACTCTGCCTCTCTCACTAACTGATATATAACAAACATATAAAAAATTCCTAAGGATATAAAGATATGAGAAACATGGTTAATGGACTTGAACTAATTAAATATACATTTGTAGATATTTGAAATATATACATATAAATAATTTATATGTGCATATATACATACAGAAAATATAGCACCTGACAATTGTAGATCACACTTTATTTTCCAGTAGATATAGATATTTTTTAAATCAAAATTGACCGTGTGCTGGAATATAAAGCAAGACTTAATAGATTTTGAAGAACTGAAGTCATGAAGAGCATATTCTCTGTCCACAGTGGAATTAATCTAGCATTTCATAATAACAAGATGATGGGAAGTTCCTAAAATGTTTGGGCAACCCCCAGAATACCTCAAAATAACCCAAACAAGAATATTAATTTAGATTAGGAGACATTTTGAATCAAATGATAATTAAATCATAACATCGTAAAACCTGTGGGATGTAGCTAATACTTTATTTTTAGGAAAATGTATAGCCTTAAATGAACATATTAGTGTGATACACTCTCTCCAAGAAGGTTGCCATCAATTTCTTTCTTTGAGACCACCAGGCAGTGAGAAAGTCAAAGTTAGGCACGTGGAGATAAAGGGAGATGCCCGACAAGCCTCTCAGATATTCCAACCATCTCAGCCCGAATCCCAACATGTGAATGAAAAAGTCTGCATGCAAGTGTAACTCAAGCTGCCACCTGACTGCTCCCATATGTGAAAACCCAAATAAGGACCACCCAGCTGAGCCCTTCAATCCCCAGAAATGTGAAAGATAACAGTAAATTGCCTCTTTAAGCCACTTATTTGGGGGGTGGTTATACATTTATAGATAACCAGAAATATCTTTAAAGAATAAAGTCAAAAGATTAATTAAATTTCAATCTCAAGAACTTAGAAGCAGAGCAATGAAAGAAATCTATAGAGCCAAAAGTTTGTTCTTGGAGAAGATGAAGGTGATAGATAGATGATAGATACATAGATAGATAGACAGGTAGGTAGATAGGTAGATAGATAGATAGATAGATAGTAGGTAGATAGATAGATACCAAATCTGATCAAGAAAAAAAGAGAAGGCACACATTATTTATTTCAGGAATAGGAAAAGGAACCTTGCTACAAATTGAACAGACATTAAAAATATAGGATGAGAACATTGTGAACAACTTAACAGAAATACATTTGAACATTCATATGAAAAGGACAAATTCCTCCAAATATATAATTTATCTAACATGTTTAAATGAAAATATGAATGTTCTTATTTATTAAAGAAGTGGAATCTGTAATTAAAAGTCTACACACACATACACACGCACACACACATACAATATCCCAGGCCTAGATGGTATCATAAATGAATTCTTTCAAAAATCTAAGTAAGAAAGACAAAAGTCTCAGATTCTTCAGACAATAGAAAAAGAGGAAAAACATCCTCATTCGTTTAATCCACCCAGTATGACCTGGATGCCAAAACCTAACAAGAATATTACAGGAAAGAAAAAGTGCAGAAAATCTCTTTCATGAATATAGTCACAAAAATCCTAACAAAATATTAGTGAACTGAATCCAGGAATATATAAAAGGGCAGTGTATCATTTCCAGGTTCATTTCAGGGAGGCAAAAAATCAATGTTATTCATCATATTAACAGAATTAACTAGGAAAGCCATATAATTGTCCTTCTAGATTCAGAAAAAGCAGTAAATAAAACGTAACACCTATTTATGATATAAATACTTAAGAAACTAGAAGTAGACTTTTTTAATCTGATAAAACTAATGTATTAAAAAAAAATCCCTACAGTACATATCATGCCTACAGTGAAATGTTAAAAACTATCCTTTTGAATTCAGAAGTGAGACAAGGATAATCATTGCCACCATTTCTATTTAGCATTCTACTTGACCCACTAGTAAAAGAATCAGTATTTTAAGAATTGGACAAATGGACAAAATATTTGAACAAGCATGTCAACAAGATGTTATCCAAATGGCCAATAACATGAAAAAGGTGTTTAACCTAATTAATCATCAGGAAAATGCAAATTAAAGTCATAATGTGATACTCTTATACACTCCCCAGAAGAACTAAAATGAAAAACAAAACAAAACAGAATATCCCAAACATTGGCAAGGATGAGTAGCATCTGGTCTCTAATACACCACTGGTGAGAGTGTAAATTAGAATAACCTCTTTAGAAGACTATTTCGCTGTAGCTACTAAAGCAGAACATATCATACCTTTTGATATAGCAATTTCAGTCCTAGATATATTACCCCCAAAAATGTATATGTACATTCACTGAAGGCATGTATAAGAATGTTCATAGCAACACTCTTTACAATAACCAAAAATAAGAAAATAGGTAAATTCCCATCAGCCGTGAAATGGATAAATAAAAAGTGTGGTATATTCATAGATTTGAATAATATACAGGAATAGGAATGAGCAAAGTCCAAGTACAGTCTCATAACCTCATAAGCAGAATGCTGGACAAAAGAAGACAGACACGAAAAACACACAGTATGGTTCTACTTCTATATAGTTCCAAAAGACAAAACTAACCTATAGTGTTAAAGATGAGAATGGTTGTTACCTTCAGCTAGGTAGGGTGCACCTTGGGTGCTAGCCATGGTCTATTTCTTGGTGTTGCATTGCTATAGTTTATTTCTTAAGACTCATCAAACTGTATCCTAAAGATCTGTATACTTTTCTGTGTGTATGTCACATGTCAATGAAAAGTTAACTGAAAACAAATGGAAGCAGTCTCAACAGCTGCACAGCCAGGCCTCAGACAAATACAGTTCTATCCGGTTGAGGTGCACCTTACCCCACTCTGCTTGGTACCTCATCATTTCTTCAGTATCAGTTCTCTGCACTCTTGGTTCCAAAGTTATGGGAACTCAGTTCCTCTTTGGCAGTGCTTCTACTTTGTCAGCTTCTTTGGCTGGTCCCAACTAATTCATTCTTCCTCTCCCCCTCTGTCTCTCTCTTCTTCACTCTGCCGTCCTTACCTGCCCCTCCCCATTTCTTCTCTGCTCTCCACCCTCTCTGTCTTCCAGCCGCACTCATTTCAGGGAACAAATATCATTGTCAGCAAGTCAACATGCAGAAGTGATGACTTAGAGCAGAACAGGCCACTCACTATCAAACCTGCAGATGGGTTGGAATGTTTATCAGCTGGCAGCTGGATGGGGGTGTACATAAAATTGAGCCCTATCTGTGAAGATGCTTTCTGGCTACCGGTTAAGAAGTAGGCTGTGGACATACCCAGTACATGGACACACCCAAATCACACTTCTGTTTAGTCCTCAACCCCAGCTGGATTTGAATCATTGGAAGCCATGAAACTACCCTTTTACCTCCCCACACTGTTTAGCACAATGCCAGATATATAGTGGTGGGTGCTCAGTAATTATTTATCTGAGAGGCCCGCAACAAAACACTTAATGGATAAATAGGTGACCTGGTATTCTGACTTGCTACTTCCTCACTCTCTTCTTAATCTCATCCTGAAATGATGACTTGGATGTGAAATATCTGGATCTGTACCATAAGCCTCCAAATTCCATAAGATTAGACAACCCCTTAGGGACACTGTTCTTTACATCAAAATTAGAGTGTGTTAGCTCTAATTAAAATAAGATACTATAGTTTTATCTCATTTCATCTGAGGTCAAAGAATGATGTCACTCTGTGATGGTACATTTTTAGGAGAGCCACTGAAGTCTTTTTGTGTGTCTAGTTACAGGAAGCTAATTCTGTTTACATATTCAATTGCAGATATAAATGAATGTACCATGGTGTCTGTCAGGACCAATGCTGTAATACGATTGGCAGTTATTACTGCAAGTGTCAAGCTGGCCAGAAGCTGGAGGAAGATGGCAGAGGATGTGAAGGTAATGGTTAGGACTGTCTGCTTCCTGATAAGGAAAGAGAGAACATCTATGTAATGCAGAAGAGGGGCTTGTCTTTGATCCAGAGCCAGTTGAAGTGCCTGTGCTGAACGTTGTCAAGAGCACAGATCTTCCTCTCGTATCTAGATTACAAAATTGTAACCCTAAGAACACTTCAAGTAGCTTATTATGAGAAACATATGATTATATGCTGGTTTGGCTGTGTCACGTTCTGATTGTGGAATTTCAATCATTCATTTAAATCCCTGGGTAAAATACATATTTGTGAAAGCATTTTGTTTAATTCTAAAGTGAAAATGGTGCTTATCATAAAATACTCATATGTTGTTACAATAGAAAGAGAGGGACATAAAACTAACCACAGAAACAGCATTCTTAGTGTACAGTTAACTTTTTTTTTATGAACTTCCATTTTATGACTCCTTTTAAAATTAATTCCTTCCTTCCTTCTTTTATTTATTAATTCATCATTTTGTTCATTTGATAATCATTGAGTTGCTGCTCTGTATCAGGCATTATTCCATGCTCTGAGGTTATAAAAATTAATGAGAAATAAATTCTGCCCTGAAGGAGCTCACTGATTAGAGGCAAAGATTGAAACATAAGCCAAAACTTTGCAGATCAGTGTTTTAAGGCATTGTAGAATGAGGTTAAGTGCATTGGATGCAAAGAGACCCGGATTTGAGTCTCAGCTCTGTCACTTACAATTTATGTAACCTTGGGCATGTTATTTAATCTTGCTAAGACTCTTTCCTCAACTATAAAATTTAGGATAATGGTAGCTCCTAAAACCACAAAAGTTGCTGCGGGAATTAAATAAGATAATGCATCTAAAGCACTTAGCATAGTGGATGGCATATAGTAGGTATTCAAATGGTAACTATGAAGTGTACTCTCATTGATGACCATGCTGTTTCCCATTTGCGGAATATAATTGGGACCACAGACCACTTCCTTGTCTTCTTCTCTAAAAGAGGAAGCACCCAAAATAAAATGATCCCTTGTGCCACGCCTTATAACTGTTCTTTCTGACTTTTCCCCCTATCTGTTCTTACCATTTAAATACTTGAACATTCTATGTATTCAGCCTTTTTCTTTTAGATCACATAGAAATGCATTTATTCTAACTATGTTTTAAGCACCATAAGCGTCTCTGGTTAGCACCTCTGGTTCCCATTGACCTTCCAAAATCACACTTACTTTTTCCCCTGACAATGTCTATTCCTAATGGGACATATCTGAATCAGTTGTTGGGATAAAACAAAACAAACAAAAGACATCCAACTGAAGGTGTCTGGTGCCGGGGCTGTGGGTTTGCTTGGGACTGCCAAGACTAGACAAGTTGTAGATGTGAGTAGGTTGGAGAATTTCTCAGATTCTCAGGAAGCGGTGTAGCATCTTACCTTCTGGAAATGTTCTGGCAGGCAGCAACAGGAAGGGCTCCAAACGGACAACCAGATGTTCAAGGGTCACTGTACCTGGGCCTTTCTGAGACAGGCTTCATGCCAGGCAAGGTCCTCTGCCTATAAGGGTATAAACTGATAAAGGCAAGCCCTAAATTCACCCAGGTCCTTTTTCATTCAAGTGAGATCATCTTTGTTTCTGATGAGATTGTTTGGCAATGGTGTTTCCAGTATGGACTCAATATCGGAGAACCAGAGGAGTAAAGCATCCCATGGTGTCCAAATGAAAGGTAGAAAAATGGCCACTGAAGGTAGCATGATCTTCCTGATGATGTACCACGGGGTTGTGCCCTTCCTTGCCTGATAGGCAGTTTTGTTTCTTTTTGGCTGAGTATTACTTTTATCAACATGATTATTATCATAGATACATTTGAAGTGCCCAGCACAGCAATTAGCCAATTGTTGTTATTTTTATAACAACTATTAGGCTGATAAGACAGGGTAAACTTTATATCCACTAATTCATTTATATGCAATTATCTCATATTTTAATTGAAATTAGTCCCTCTTCATATAAATGTCAACATTTTAGTGTACTGATTTCCATGCTTTCATTTAACTGATGTTAATTCGTGTAAACTAAGAGTAGCATCAGTATTTGTGAGAATCGGGAGTTTGACACTGAATTAACATTGACTTCCTACTTAACAAGATGCAGAACTTGGGATGGTGGTTTGGGGTGGAGCAACTTGCCAATAAAGAACCACTTCTCTCCATCTCATACTCCTCAGCATATTTTCTTTGTTATTTCTTTAAATGACCATTTGGTAGACATAGTGATGCTAGAGATTCATCTTGTTTGACTGTTGAACATGCAGTGATGTCAGATTTGTTTATATGCATAATTAAATAAAAATAATAGAGGTTGTTTTGAAATTAAATACATTCTAAAGCCACTACAAATGAACACTTCAATTCATGTGAGGGCACTGATGAGTCATTCATATTTATTTACTGGATACTAACAATAAAGGTCAGCTGGTTTCAAAGACCATTGTGTTAAATACTGCAGACATAGAGTTAAACCATCATTTGAAAATACTTTTTCTTTGCATTAATATAAATTGGATTTAACTTATTTGAATTGCTTTTTAAAATACAGATCAAAATTTTAGTAGACATTTATTGCAGCATTAAAATACATCTAGAGTCTACCCTTCAGTGGAATTGAAACATTTATAAATGGCTTTGTGAGTTAATCTTATTCTTTAGCCTTTTCTTTAAAGAGCCATAAAACTTGTGGAGAAGGCTTCTGATTAACTCAGGTACATGAGTGTCCCCTTCTTTCAAGCATAGCACTGAGCATAAAGCATAGTTTCTAACTCACTCTGTAAATAGCTTATTATAATGTGTAAATTATAAGGGGAAATGCCTGCATACCACTGGACACTGTGAGAATATATATATATATATATATATATATATATACATATATATAAAGGACATAAAGCTTTTCTTCTTTAATTTGTTAATGTGGATTAAAATATTTATAGTTTTTCAAATATACAAACATCTTTGCATTTAGGGAAAAGTCTAACTGGATTTTGTAATTTTATTTGTTATTAAATCCAATTTGCTATAATTTTGTTTATGATATTTGCATCCATAACCATGAGTGACATAGGTCAATAATTTGTGTTTCTCATATGTGTTTTATGGCAGTGGTTCTCAGTTGGAGGAATTTTGTCCCCCAGAGACATTTGGTAATGTCTGAAGACACTGATTTTCACAACTGAGGGGAGGGAGTACGGTTGGCATCTATTGGGTTGAGGCCAGGATACTGCTAAATGTCTGCTTCTGTTACACTGATTTTACATGTGTTGGACCTTCTCGTTGTCTCACATGCTGCTTTCACGTGCTATATTTTCTTTTCTCTACTGCATGTGCTCAAATAGTCTTATTGAGTTTCAAATATCAACAATTTAACTTTACATTTTTAGAAGTCTCATTTTTCTCAAATCAGTTAGTTCCTTTCCATTGTATGCTCATTATTATAATTATATCCTTTTCTTTTGATATTTCGCACACAGCTATTCTGTATTCTGTGTCTGATTCCAACATCTATGGTCCTTATGGGGGAGTCTAAATCTATTGTTTCTTATTTCTAGGCTATAAGTTAGACTCTTTCCTTTCATGTTATATATGCTTCTAATATAAAACTTCTCACAGAGCACTGTATTTATTTACACATTCGTACTATCTCTAGGAGATTAGGAGTATCTCCTAGGTAAGGGCCATGTCTTTTCACTTTTTTATACCTATATCACAGGTGTTAGTACCTAGCAGGATTCCATAAATGCTTATTGAATGAATGAATGGATGAATGAATACATACCCATCCAAACATAAATGCACACAGACATACAGTCAGTACACATTTTATGCATTTCCTTATGTACAAATTTTAATCATGCTGGGTTTGTCATTTAAATTCTGACTTTTGGTTATCAGTAGGTCTGTGTAAATATTTGCTGATAACAGGTCTGTTTCATTTGAAAGGGCAAATCACATTTTTACTTCTAGAGAGCAAATCAAAGTCTTAGCTTAGTTTGAACTTTCTGAAGTTTCTCCATGTGGCTTGTCTAAATTATTGGTGCAGCAACATAACTAGTGTGACTATTTGAGCATGGTAGTACCATGGAGTCGAAGAATTTTTCTAAATGAGATGGTAATTAACATTACTGTACATTTGAATAAGTGAACTGACAAAGATAATGAACATTGATTGGACATTTGGGATAGTCTTCCATTTGGAAGAAATAAATGAACATAAAGGTATATTGTTTAATGAATTGACTGTTAAAATATTTTAAAGTAGTTTGATAATATTTTTAGCCAAATTTTTCCTGAAACACATTAGAAATGATAATGTGAATAAACAATGTAATTCAACAAACTGTTGTTATTATATATGGGATTTATCATATTCGACACATAAATGTATACAAAGATCTCTTTCTTTTTATCCATCCATCCATCCATCCATCCATCCATCCACCAAACTATGTGTCTGTCCCATACACTGTGGACCACGTTGAACAAAGAGCACACACTTTGGGTTTGAATATTGACTCTAACATTCTCTAACTCTGAGGCTTAGGGCAAGTTACTTAATGTCTATGCACTGTCCCTTCTTCCATCTGTAAAACCAGAATGACAATATCTAACCTAATATAGATTGGGAGATTAAATGAGATGTTGTAGGAAAACAACTTCGTGGTGAGAAAACTCCTTTCCCCTACTTCATGACCACATAAAGAGGGATATTATCAATCCTGACATCTCTCTGCCCCCTCACTCACTCTCTTCTTCCCAAGGGAGGAGTTAATTACCTCACTGTGGAGTTTTGGGAAATAAATTGTTTGTTTGGGGAAAGAAATTGTGGAGCTTGGCCCACCTCCCTATTTCCTCTTTAGGATCTACAAATGCCTACAGGAAATGCCCATACTGGTCTGCTCTGCTCAGATGCATGTTTCACCAGGTCAGTACGCCACATGGGGAAGACTGAGGTTTCCCAGCTACACCTGTGACCAGGTGGGAGCATTTGCCTAATTCTGCATACATCTTTAGTAAACCCCTAAATCCTTTTCTCCACTTTCAACTTTAACAAAAAGTAAGCTGATATTTTGTCTATATCTGCCTGTTTTGGATTAAATCTCAGTTACTTCAAAAGTCAGGCAAGGAATACAAATTTGTTATTGTATCCTTTCATACTAACACCTTGCATTTGCCTAATACATAATACATGCTCAAAAATTTTTCCTTTTTCCCTCATTTTTAAATTTCCTCCTATGCTGTATGTTGCTGAAGATAAAAATATGTGTAAGGTTATCTTTCTCTCTCCAAGGAGCTTCCAGTTCAATAAAGAAGATAAGATGGATATACAAACAACTATAGTTTAAGTTAGCAGTAGTATATATACGGCAGGCACAAGCAAAGTGCTATGAGAATTAACCAGAGAAAGAGATAACCCACTGCTGAATCAAAATGGGCTATGAGGAACAGGGGCAGGCACTAATCATTCAGTCATGGGACTAAACAACCCTCCTTCCACTTCTTTAATTTCCTTTAAAAAATTCCTAATTTTCTTCATACTCCCTGTCCTGCTGTCATTCTTCCTTCTTGTTTGACATTAGAAGACATCTGAGATTTGAACAGCAAAGCTGCCACTGTCACACCACGGTCATTCTTTGTAGAAACTCTGAATGTATTCTTAAGTAGCTGTGTCTTTTCGTCTAGAGAGAAAACACATATAATTCAAATCCAAGACTCTGCTATGAAAGTGGAAATCCACTTTATCTCTTTTGAAGTTAATCTTTTAACTAAAGCCCATCATTTCTCCCCTAGTAATTCAGAGTAATCATTTCAACACCTCAGTTTTCAGCTAATACTTATTATAGTCAAAAGTGTATTTGGAAGTGAGGCAAGCTGGAAGAAACCATCACCGATATAGATTCCCCAGGATGAACTGGCTCACTTTCCAAATTTAATTAGAGATGTACAGATTTATGGCATAGCTCCTATAGGTGGTGCCAAAGGAGGGAGACTGGAAAAAAGAGGTCTCCAAAATATGAGGCTGAAAAGCAAGTCATCGCTCACAGAGGCCTCTTGTTGGTAATACGCCAAGACAGAAATCCTAAGGCAGACCTACTGCCTCAGTAGCTCCTGCCACTTGCAAAAGTGATAGAACAGAACAGCCAATCAGGGCAAATGGCTCTATGAGACTGTCTGGGGATGGTGGGCAGCAAGGGACCTTCTTTCCAAAGTTTGGCTCATGGTCCTTGAATTTTGCCATGTATCAGGAAGCATAATGTAAATTTATTATTCTTAAGAATAAAACCTTTTAGTTTCATTCACAATTATTTGAATTTTTCTATTTTTTAGTTTCATTCACAATTATTTGAATTTTTCTATTTAGTCCTCTTAAAAATGAGCTCATCTTTTTGAAAGAGTTAAAAAAAAATCCCCCAACTGAGGCACCCTGACTGAATTCCTCAGATTTGTATTTTCCCTCTAGATATTTTTTTAGATTATGGAATCACCCACCAAAGGATAAGTATGATTCTGTATTCTAAAGAGTGATCTTTTTAGGCTTCTGAAATGTGGAGGGTTGGTTCCTACCTTTGCAAGACCCATATTATTTTCTGTTACTTTCATAAAAATAGTAATGGATAAGAGATTTTTAAATTTTCTTGCTATAAAAAATTCTTCATCAATTTCTAAATAATGGAAACGTTTTTTTCTTTCAAGAAGGACTCATTAAGGGAAACTCTGAAAATATGTACATGTAATTTTTAATCAGGAGATAAGCCAGTTAAAATTGACTTGTTTTTAGCTGTTGATTTTCATGTGTCTGTATTTTTAGTGACCTGAAGACCAGAACTTCCTCAGTATAGGATCTCATAGAAAGGATTGAGACTACTCATTTCTGAAAAAAAAACTGTATACCTTAGTTCATAAGTTCAAATGAAGTTTCAATTTTTATTATTTATTCTAGTTCTTCATCTAGTTCCAGACCAAGTCTGCACTTCCTTGGATACAACTAATATCAATATAAAAAGACATCACTCATTTTATTTATCGTGGCTACACTTGATGGATATATTCCACATGTATTGCCAGCAAAACCAAGCACATGAAGGATGCATATTTATTTGTATTTTTACTTTATATCTTCTGTATAAGTGTCTCACTGGTAACAGTATATTCCTAAGAATAGTAAATACTGTAAATATGTAGAGTGCTTCATGCTATTACAAACACAAATGTTCATGTATTTTATCATTCCCCATAGGTAGTAAAGATATATTTAAAAGAATCGTACCTGAGGATTTTTCTCAACAGTGTTGTTCTCTTTCTACCAAGGGGCATGGCGGGCCTCTGGCATTGTATAAAAGTATGGTCCTGTGACTGTTTATCAAAATACTCAGGGTAATTGATCACAAATTAATTGTTATTTGCAGTCTCTCTTGCAGACTGAGAAAAGCAGTTGGATTTCTCTAAAACCCTTTGATAACTGTCCAATAATAGACCACCTGACAGTGCTGACTTGTGCAGCTCATCATAGGAGACCTTCACTTCCCAAGCACACACCTGCAGTGGGGAAAGGAATTAGCCCTGGTTGGTATGAGTTTGTCACTGGGTCCGACTGACCCCCATTTCTGGGTTGAGACGGAGAGCAGCAGAATGAAGATGCCTCAGGCTTCCCTGTCTGTGTGGGCATGAAAGGTCAGGGGCAGGAAGGAGAAGAAACGAGAAGAATCCTTGAAAGGAATGCATTTTATATGTATATTTATGCTGTAATTAAGTACATGTTTCTCAGTTATAACTTTATCTAATTTCTGACAAGCTTATAGATATGAGGCACATCAAATCTTACAGTATTCCCAGCAATATCACAAACCATCCAGCAGAGTTCTGAAACAAAGTCTTTTCTCTGCTTCATGTATATTTAATATTTTTTGAGCATGACCAAAATAACCCTTGCTAATTCATCAAAAATGTTGACAATACTGAGGGAAAAAAATGGTGGTCATAAATTGCTTTCACTGATGAGAAAATAAGCTGGTTTAAAATAATTTGTTATGTATCTTTGAACAAGTTAACTATAAGCTTTTGAATTTAAATCAGTGATTATAAAAGATGGCCTGTCTGTAAAATTCAAGGGACTAAAAGACCTGAACAAGTTATCTATTTATTTTCATATGATTTCTTCTATTTTAAATAATCATCACATTTTGGAGGCTTGACTGAGCACTGGAAACATATTAAAACCGCAGCTGAGAAAATTAGGTTAATTGTAATTCATTAGATGCTGTCCTTATTAAAAGTGAACTGATTTAATCCCTCTTAAAAGCCCTAAGGCACAAGAAAGCAGAATAGCTATGTAAAAGCTTAGTGTTCTCAACAATGAGAAGATACTACAGTTCAGTGCTTTTCAAACTTCAATGCACATATGAATCACCTTAGATCTTGCTAAGATGCATATTCTGTTTCAGCAGGTGTGGGATCAGCCTGAGAATCTGCATTTCTAACAGGCTGCCAGGGCATGAGATGCTGTCATCCATAGACCACCCTGAGTAGAAAGGCTTTTGTTAGCCTTTTCTTTCAGTTCATTTGTCAGATAATTGCTAAGCCCTTGCTAATTAAAATACGGCCATAGGAAGGGATTACCAAATGGTGTGATATCTGCTATTCTTGACATTTGAAAAACTTTTCTTTTTTGTTTATTATTGTTCACAATTATGACACTTGTTTTATATAGAATGATAAAAGATGATAATGATATCTTACATTTACATAGCATTTTTCATATATAGTATAAAAAAACTTTTCTTAATAACCATTTTTATTGAGATGTAATTCACATACCCTACAATTAACCCTTTGGAAATGTACCATTCAATGGTTTTTAATACATTCAAAAATATATACAATTATTACCACAATTGATATTAGAACATTTTTAGCACCTCAAAAAGAAAACCTATACAATTTAGTATCACCTCCCTTTCTCCCCCTATTCCCCTCTAAACCTAAGCAACCACAAATCTACTGTTTGTCTCTATAGATTTCTCTATTCTGAACTTTTATATGAATGGAATCATACAATATGTGGCTTTTTGTGAATGACTTCTTTCATTTAGCATAACATTTTTAAGGTTCATCCACATTATAATGTGTAATATAATTTACAGAATTTCCTTCTTTTTTAAGGCTGAATAATATTCCATTTAATGGATATATCACATTTTTTATCCATTTGTCAATTGATGGATGTTTGGGTTGTCTTCACCTTTGGGCCATTATGAATCATACTGCTATCAATATTCACATGCAAGTTTATGTGTGTACATATTTTCACTTTTCTTGGGTATATACTTAGGAACGGGATTGCTGGATTATATGGTAACTCTGTGTTTAATTTTTCTGAAGCTTTTAATTTAAATAAATTTAAATAATTTAATTTAAATAAATTTAATTTAATTTAAATAAATAAATAAGATTTAGAAATACAGATATTTATACCGGTATGCATATGGATAGATATACATCAAACAGTTGGCTTCATGAAAAGAATTCCATGGTCAAATAATTTTGAGGAATGGTGCATACCAAAGCTCTCTTAAGGAAAACGAGGCAAAAGAGGAATCATTTAACTTTGTTTAACCCAGGCTTCCCAAACACGTTGGGAAAACATGTTGGGAAATCTTTGAAAGTAAAATATTTATATTTCAGCGATGTGGTGTTTTGTAGAATGCATTTTGAGAAGTTGTTTAATTCCATGTTCTGGATATAGAAGAACTATTGGATGGGGCAGAGAGTATTTTCAGGGAACTGAAGAAGGATTTGTTTTGGCTACACAGCAGATGGCTTCAACTCAAGAGGTACATTCTATAAGTACATGGGAAGGAGTATGGTTTTCAATGGGAGATATTTGAGTAGAGCAATAATAGGGTGAAACAGTGATTTGTGAAAGTTATTCTGGCCATGATATGTAAGATGATATGGAAAGACAAGAAGATATGGAAATGGCAGGGATGCCATGTAAATGGTCCATATATTGATGCTTGTAACATGTATAAGGAGATAAGAACCAGCAAGTTCTGATGAATTACTAAACCCAAGGGAGAGGAGAATACCAAAGTCTTTGTAAATAAGATGATGAATAATACAGAATAAATTATTGATAGCAGAAATGCCATGTGCAACATGATAGAAAAAGTACTGAACAGAGATATGACATGTAAATCAGATTTATTAGCATATCCATATAAAAATTTCTGTCATTAGAAGAAAATCCCAGCCCTTTTCTTCCTCATTTCTCATTTGAAAATCAGTGCTTGAGTGCTGTGTGTGACCTACCATGGGTTTTGATAGTGCCATCTGGAAGAGCTTGCTTATTGTCTTCATTATAGACCTGGGTTTTCTTTATGCCGATTCCTATTTTTCTTCATTAAATCCTAAGTTAAGTCAATTTCAAATTAATGAGAAGTCAGATTAAAGATGAAAACTTGCCCTAAATGTTATTATGAATTATATTGTGGGGTGCATTATTTAGCACTGCTCAAATCTGCTTGTAAATAAGTTCTCTCTTTGAAGAGGTGACCTGCTTTTGCTTTTGTTCTTGTTACTTTACTTACTGTTTTCCTTTGTCATTGGAAGTGGAATTGCCAGATGGTTTGCAAAAAGTGAGCAATGACATTTTTTAAAAGGCTCTTTACATATAAATAAGCTAGAAAACAAAAAAAGAACGCTACCTTAAATTAAAAAAAACAAAAAAATTTTGCTTAAAACATATATAAAAAATTATATAATCTTATTTATAACAGGAAAAGTATGACAAGTATGGGTGATAGTTCTTAAATTAGCTAGAAAAATGGATCTCTAGGAGCCACGGATTGTCAGTGTAATACACACAACATGCAGACAGCCCTCCAGCCAGCATTTTTCTTCAGCTATAGCTGAAGAAAAAATTCATTCGTTTTCACAAGTGCTGCTCTCCAATATCAGTAAAGATTTTCCCCGTTAGCCACATAAGTGTTTGAAGATCACTAATGTGGACATTATGAAACCCCTTCAGTGATCACTTCGCATCCCCCCCCACCCCGGGAACTCAGAATATATCCCTTCCCTTCTCTATGCTTCAATTTCCTCATCTATAACATAAGAAAGCTTCTTCCAGGTTATAAATTCCAAAACTCAGAAAGCATAAACCTACAACTTTCAAGGTAATCCAAAAGCTGGAATTCTGTGAAAGAGGCCCAGAAGAGATTTCTAGAGGTTGATGACAGTATAAAGACTTCTTCCCTGAACCCCACAGCTTTTCTTCATTAGCCCTGGGGCTACATAGAGAACCTAAGTTATCAAGTAAGATGTGAGAACATATCAAATTAGAGGATGGAAAAGAGTAAACCATAAGCAGCAATTAAACTAGCAGATGTTATAGAAGCCATGGATTCCTCCTGCCTTTTAGGCATGGCTTTAAAATAACCTTGTTTTCCATATAGATCTTGTTTCTGTGGCTCTCAAAAAAAAAAAAGTTTGATCTTGGATTGCAGTGTCATTCGTCCCACTTCTGCACATGGCCCACCTGAGCTGAGGTGTTGGTGGCAGCCATCCTGCAACAGGAACTCCAGTCAGAAGAGCCAGGTGTGAGGCCTCTGCATGTGGCCCCCTGTGAGCAAGTGAAACCCGACTAAGCACAAAGGAAAAAAAATCCATCTCAGAGCTGTGACTATTTTCAAGGCTACTGTTTTTCTCTGTGGAACACTGCCTTTGGGGCAAAACTAGGAAGAAGAAGGTGATTCTAATGTGCAGTGCAGAAGGAGAGCCACCGCAGGCCAGCTTCTCCAGCTCGGAAGGCACTCCAGCCGTGTGGCTTATAGGGTCTTGGTGCATGGGCCAGGTGTCAGGCCTGAGCCTCTGAGGTGGGAGAGCCAAGTTCAGGACACTGGACCATGAGAGACTTCCTGGTTCCATGTAATATCAATCGATGAGAGCTCTCCCAGAGATCTCCATCTCAACGCTAAGACCCAGCTCCACTTAACAACCAGCAAGCTCCAGTGCTGCACACCACATGCCAAACAACTAGCAAGACAGGAACACAACCACACCCATTAGCAGAGAGGCTGCCTAAAATCATACTAAGTTCACAGACACCCCAAAACACACCACCAGACACGGTCCTGCCCACCAGAAAGATAAGATCCAGCCTCATCCACCAGAACACAGGCACTAATCCCCTCCACCAGGAAGCCTACACAACCCACTGAACCACCCTCACCCACTGGGGGCAGACACCAAAAAGAATGGGAAATACGAACCTGCAGCTTGCAAAAAGCAGACCCCAAACACAGTAAGTTAAGCAAAAGGAGAAGACAGAGAAATATGTAACAGATGAAAAAGCAAGGTGAAAACCCACCAGACCAAACAAATGAAGAGGAAACAGGCAGTCTACCTGAAAAAGAATTCAGAGTAATGATAGTAAAGATAATCCAGAATTTTGGAAATAGAAAGTAGAAAATACAAGAAACGTTTAACAAAGACCTAGAAGAACTAAAGAGCAAACAAACAATGATGAAAAACACAATAAATGAAATTTAAAATTCTCTAGAAGGAATCAATAGCAAAATAACTGAGGCAGAAGAATGGATAAGTGACCTGGAAGATAAAATAGTGGAAATAACTACCACAGAGCAGAATAAAGAAAAAAAATGAAAACAATTGAGGACAGTCTCAGAGACCTCTGGGGCAACATTAAACACACCAACATTTGAATTCTAGGGGTCCAGAAGAACAAGAGAAAAAGAAAGGGACTGAGAAAATATTTTAATAATATAAGAGATTATACATGAAAATTTCCCTAATATGGGAAAGGAAATAGTCACTCAAGTCCAGGAAGCACAGACAGTCCCATAAATACAAGGAGAAACATGCCAAGACACATATTAAACAAACTATCAAAACTTAAATGCAAAGAAAAAAATAGTAAAAGCAGCAAGGGAAAAGCAACAAATAACATACAAGGGAATCCCCATAAGGTTAACAGCTGATCTTTCAGCAGAAACTTTGCAAGCCAGAAGGGAGTGGCAGGATATATTTAAAGTGATGAAACAGAAAAAGCTACAACCAAGATTACTCTACCACACAAGGATCTCATTCAGATTCGATGGAGAAATGAAAACATTTACAGAAAAGCAAAAGCTAAAAGAATTCAGCACCACCAAACCAGCTGTACAAAAAATGGCAAAGGAACTTCTCTCGGAAGGAAACTCAAGAGAAGGAAAACACCTACAATAACAAACCTAAAACAATTAAGAAAATGGTAATAGGAACATACATATCAATAATTACCTTAAATGTAAATGGTTTAAATGCTCCAACCAAAAGGCATAGACTGGCTGAATGGTTACAAAACCAAGACCCGTATATACGCTGTCTGCAAGAAACCCATTTCAGACCTAGGGACACATACAGACTGAAAGTGAGGGGATGGAAAAAGATATTCCATGGAAATGGAAATCAAAAGAAAGCTGGAGTAGCAATTCTCATATCGGACAAAATAGATTTTAAAATAAAGACTATTACAAGAGACAAAGGAAGATACTACATAATGATCAAGGGATCAATCCAAGAAGAAGATATAACAATTGTAAATTTTTATGCACCCTACATAGGAACATCTCAATACATAAGGCAAATACTAACAGCCATAAAAGAGGAAACCGTTAGTCACACAGTCATAGTAGGGGACTTTAACACCTCGTTTTCACCAATGGACAGATCAACCAAAGTGAAAATAAATAATGAAACACAAGCTTTAAATGATACATTAAACAATATAGCCTTAATTGATATTTATAGGACGTTCCATCCAAAAACAACAGAATACACTTTCTTCTCAAGTGCACATGGAACATTCTCCAGGATAGATCATATCTTGGGCCACAAATCAAGCCTTGGTAAATTTAGGAAAATTGAAATCGTATCAAGTATGCTTTCCAGCCACAACGCTATGAGACTAGATATCAATTACAGGATAAAAACTGTAAAAAATACAAACACTTGGAGGCTAAACACTATGCTACTAAATAACCAAGAAATCAAGAGAAAATAAAAAAAATACCTAGAAACAAATAACAATGAAAACACAATGGCCCAAAACCTATGGGGTGCAGCAAAAGCAGTTCTAAGAGGAAAGTTTATAGCAGTACAATGCTACCTCAAGAAACAAGAAAAATCTCAAACAACCTAACCTTGAACCTAAAGCAAGTAGAGGAAAAAGAACAAAAAACCCCAAGGTTAGCAGAAGGAAAGAAATCATAAAGATCAGATCAGAAATCAATGAAAAATAAATGAAGGAAACAATAGCAAAGATCAATAAAATGAAAAGCTGGTTCTTTGAGAAGTTAAACAAAATTGATAAAACATTAGCCAGACTCATCAAGAAAAAAACGGAGAAGACTCAAATCAATAGAATTAAAAATGAAAAAGGAGAAGTAACAACTGACAGTGCAGAAATACAAAGCATCATGAAAGATTACTACTAGCGACTATATGCCAATAAAATGGACAACCTGGAAGAAATGGACAATTTCTTTGAAAAGCACAACCTTCTGAGACTGAACCAGGAAGAAATAGAACATATAAACAAACCAATCACAAGCACTTAAATTGAAACTGTGATTAAAACCTTCCAACAAACAAAAGCCCAAGACCAGATGGCTTCACAGGCGAATTCTATCAAACATTTAGAGAAGGGCTAACACCTATCCTTCTCAATCTCTTCCAAAATATAGCAGAGGGGGGAACACTCCCAAACTCATTCTACAAGGCCACCACCACCCTGAAACCAAAACCTGACAAAGATGTCACAAAAAAAAGAAAACTACAGGCCAATATCACTGATGAAGATATATGCAAAAATCCTCAACAGAATACTACCAAACAGAATCCAGCAGCACATTAAAAGGATCATACATCATGATCAACTGAGGTTTATCCCAGGAATGCAAGGATTCTTCAATAAATGCAAATCAATCAATGTGACACACCATATTAACAAGTTGAAGGATAAAAACCATATGATAATCTCAATAGATGCAGAAAAAGCTTTTGACAAAATTAAACACCCATTTATGATAAAAACTTTCCAGAAAGTAGGCATAGAGAGAACTTACCTCAACATAATAAAGGCCATATATGACAAACCCACAGCCAACATCGTTATCAATGGTGAAAAACTGAAACCCTTTCCGCTAAGATCAGGAACAAGACAAGGTTGCCCACTCTCACCACTATTATTCAACATAGTTTTGCAAGTTTTAGCCACAACAATCAGAGAAGAAAAAGAAAAGGAATCCAAATTGGAAAAGAAGCAGTAAAACTGTCACTGTTTGCAGATGACATGATACTATACATAGAGAATCCTAAAGATGCTACCAGAAAACTACTAGAACTAATCAATGAATTTGACAAAGTTGTAGGATACAAAATTAATGCACAGAAATCTCGTGCATTCCTATACAATAATGATGAAAAACCTGAAAAAGAAATTAAGGAAACCCTCCCATTTACCATTACAACAAAAAGAATAAAATATCTAGGAATAAACTTACCTAAGGAGACAGAAGACCTGTATGCAGAAAACTATAAGACACTGATGAAAGAAATTACAGATGATACAAACAGATGGAGGGGTATACCGTGTTCCTGGATTGGAAGAATCAACATTGTCAAAATGACTATACTGCCCAAAGCAATCTACAGATTCAATGCAATCCCTATCAAACTACCAATGGCATTTTTCACAGAACTAGAACAAAAAATTTCACAATTTGTATGGAACACAGAAGACCCCGAATAGCCAAAGCAATCTTGAGAATGAAAAACAGAGCTGGAGGAACCAGGCTCCGTGACTTCAGACTATACTACAAAGCTACAGGAATCAAGACAGTATAGTACTGGCACAAAAACAGAAATATGGATCAGTGGAACAGGATAGAAAGCCCAGAGATAAACCCACGCACATATGGTCACCTTATCTTTGATAAAGGAGGCAAGAATATACAGTGGAGAAAAGACAGCCTTTTCAATAAGTGATGCTGGGAAAAGTGGACAGCTACATGTAAAAGAATGAAATTAGAACACTCCCTAACACCATACACAAAAATAAAGTCAAAACGGATTAAAGACCTAAATGTAAGGCCAGACACTATAAACGTCTTAGAGGAAAACATAGGCAGAACACTCTGTGACATAAATCACAGCAAAATCCTTTTTGACCCACCTCCTAGAGAAATGGAAATAAAAACAAAAATAAACAAATGGGACCTAATGAAACGTCAAAGCTTTTGCACAGCAAAGGAAACCATAAACATGATGAAAAGGCAAACCCCAGAATGGGAGAAAATATTTGCAAATGAAGCAACTGACAAAGGATTAATCTCCAAAATATACAAGCAGCTCATGCAGCTCAATATCAAAAAAGCAAACAACCCAATCCAAAAATGGGCAGAAGACCTAAATAGACATTTCTCCAAAGAAGATATACAGATTGCTAACAAACACATGAAAGGATGTGCAACATCACTAATCAGTAGAGAAATGCAAATCAAAACTACAATGAGGTATCACCTCACACCGGTCAGAATGGTCATCATCAAAAAACCTACAAACAATAAGTACTGGAGAGGGTGTGAAGAAAAGGGAACCCTCTCGCACTCTTGGTGGGAATGTAAACTGATACTGCCACTATGGAGAACAGTATGGAGGTTCCTTAAAAAACTAAAAATAGATCTACCATACGACCCAGCAATCCCACTACTGGGCATATACCCCGAGAAAACCATAATTCAAAAAGATTCATGTACCACAGTGTTCATTGCAGCACTATTTACAATAGCCCAGACACGGAAGCAACCTGAGTGTCCTTTTACAGATGAATGGATAAAGAAGATGTGGCACATATATACTATGGAATATTACTCAGCCATAAAAAGAAACAAAATTGAGTTATCTGTAGTGAGGTGGATGGACCTAGAGTCTGTCATACAGAGTGAAGTAAGTCAGAAAGAGAAAGACAAATACCATATGCTAACACATATATATGGAATCTAAAAAAAAAGAAAGAAAGAAAATGGTCAGAGGAACCTAGGGGCAAGACGGGAATAAAGATGCAGACCTACTAGAGAATGGACTCGAGGACATGGGGAGGGGGAAGGGTAAGGTGAGACAAAGTGAGAGAGTGGCATGGACATATATACACTACCAAACATAAAATAGATAGCTAGTGGGAAGCAGCCTCATAGCACAGGGAGATCAACTCGGTGCTTTGTGACCACCTAGAGGGGTGGGATAGGGAGGGTGGGAGGGAGACACAAGAGGGAGGGGATATGGGGATATACGTATACGTATAGCTGGTTCACTTTTTTATATAGCAGAAACTAACACAACAATGTAAAGCAATCATACTCCAATAAAGATTTTTTTAAAAAATTGTCACTTAAAAAAAAAAAGTTCTCTTGGATTCCCACAGCTCCATCTCAGTGTTAGACACCTACCTTTTATCCCGTACATATTCAGTATATTCATGTTGAACTTATTGTCATCAATTGTTTACATCAGTAGTCAGTCTAGAGGAAATATTAGATAAGAAAATAAAACACTATTTCCTCAAATAATTTTTGAATTGCTCACATAACCCAGAAGGACCTACTGTATAGTACTGAGAATGCTACTCAGTATTCTGTGATAACCTATATGAGAAAAGAATCTGACAAAGAATGAATGTATGTCTATGTATAACTGAATTACTTTGCTATACACCCGAAATGAAAACAACATTGTGACTCAACTATACTCCAATAAAATTTTAAAATAAAATTTAAAAAATTGCTCACTTTTAAATTGAGAGAGGTAGCTGCATTCTCAGTAAATATTTCTGTAAATTATATACATATATTAATAAAAGTTATGTTCTTTTTTTGTCCAGTAAAATGGTTTATGTATTTTGTGCTGATTTTCAGGAAATTTTAAACTATAAACGGATATATGATCCTTATTTTACCAGAAGAATTAATCAAAAATTTTATCCTTGTGTTTTCTGGGTATACTTGAAACACACATAATTCAGTTAATAGTTATCATAGGTTAACAAATGCATAAGAAATGAAATGTAGCCGTTATACTTTTAAGGGGGATGGTGTCTTTTATTTTTTTAATTTTTTTTTTTCGGTACGCGGGCCTCTCACTGCCGTGGCCTCTCCCGTTGCGGAGCACAGGCTCCGGACGCGCAGGCTCAGCGGCCATGGTTCACGGGCGCAGCCGCTCCGCGGCATGTGGGATCCTCCCGGACCAGGGCACGAACCCCCGTCCCCTGCATCGGCAGGCGAACTCTCAACCACTGTGCCACCAGGGAAGCCCGGGATGGTGTCTTTTAAAACGTTGCTTTTTGTGGGTCATTTCTAATTGGCTTAAGTGAGGGTTCCAGTGAGGCCAAGCTTAAGAATTTGGAGACAAAGAAAACTGGATATCTTCTGAAAGTCAACACAAAATCAATTAGAGTAAAAATAAACAGAGTTAGCTCTGTTCTCAGAGAAATTGAAAATGGCAACCACAACCTTAAATTACTCACAGAGCTTGAAAAAAAGTGTTTGTCAGTTAAGGGTGGTTAGACATAAAGATGTAGAAAGAGGATAGCCCATCCAGGCATGCCCAGGAGAAACGGAGCCTTAAACCAACAAACTTGGAGAATTCCAGTCTTGTGTGCCAGTGAATAGGCTAATTATCCCATTAAATAAGAACAAGTATCACCTAACTCCAGTTGTTAGATTTATGTGATAGATTATAATATGGTTCCTGTATCAGCCTAGGTCCAATTATGAGAGATGGAAACCACACAGTAATTTGAAGATGGAAAGCTTAATACAAAGAATTGCTAACCATAACAGGAGGTTGGAGTAAAGAGAAATTGGCCAGTAAGAAATAATAGAGAACTTTAAAGGATACAGGATTACAACTACTACCCCAAGGGCTAAAAGCTGGAACACCTGAGGAAGAGACTCCCCAGGACTGTGATCCTGGGGATCTCAGACATTGTTGGAGAGAGTGTGGTCCTGGCTCACTAGATGGCAGAGAGGCTACTCCTGCAGAACCTGCTGGAAATGTGACCTCTGGAACTTCCCTGAAGTCTGCTCTCTGGGGTGCTGAAGAAAACTGTTCATGGAGTCATGTCTCTTCACTACAACATTGCTGAGAGGGTGTGTCAGGGGAAGCTGCTGGTTGTTGGGTACTTCTGACCACCAGTCCCTGCAGGAGCCAGGAGCTGAAGAAGCTGCCCGCACTGGAGAAGCTGTGCACAAATGCAGCTTCCTAGTGCTAGAGAAGCCACCCATGCTGCAGAAGTGTGACGCTGGACAAACCAGCCTGCATTACAAAGCTGGGTAGTAGGAGAGCCTGCATCCTGCAAGAGCCAGATGCTGGTGAAGACTTCTTTGCTAAGGGAGCCAGGCACTGGAGAAGCTGCGTCAGGAGCCTGCCTAGAGAACAGGCTGCAGCCAGGAAGGAAAACTCCTCCTTTCTGGTGTCTCTCCAGTGCCCTCTACTGGCAAGGCTTAACATCATGTTGGCTGAGAAAGGAAAATTGTTTAAAGGGCTCAGATCCATTTTCACAGAGAAGGCAAAAAGTACATTTGGAGCTGGGGAGTAATAAATCAACAATCAGCACAATTCCCAACTATGCTCATCCCACCCTATACGGGGATTATAAATACATGTCCTTTGCCGTGTACATTTGGGTACTCCCCGGAAGGGAAACTTACTTCCCCTGCCCATTGCCAACTTGGTCATGTGACATGCTCGGGCCAATAGTGCTTGAGTGGAAGTGATACAGTGCCAGTTCTGAGCAGGGTTTTATTTATTTATTTATTTATCCCGGTACGCGGGCCTCTCACTGCTGTGGCCTCTCCCGCTGCGGAGCACAGGCTCCGGACGCGCAGGCCCATTGGCTATGGCTCACGGACCCAGCCGCTCGGCGGCATGCGGGATCCTCCCGGACCAAGGCATGAACCCGTGTTGCCTGCATCGGCAGGCGGACTCTAAACCACTGCGCCACCAGGGAAGCCCCGTGAGCAGGGTTTTAAATGTGAATGTGTAGTCCATCGTGGCCTCTTGCATCACTGCCCTCTGCTGTGAAGAAAACAAGTTCCAGACAGAGGCTACTCTTTTATCTGGGTCGCAGAATGAGGTGCACAGCTGAGTGGAGCCACAGCCAACCTGCAGACTACTAAAAGAAGAAACGGCGTGGATGGTTATACACGCCTGAGGTTTTTGGTTGTTTTCGATTACAAAAAAGGTGACTAATGCAGTCTCCATGCTTGACAAAGAACTCTGACTTTGGTGTGGCTAATTATGATTACGCTGCATAAACTGTAGTGTAAACCATTATGTTATTTTCTGATTTTACATATTTACCTGCCCTAAGAAAAGAAGGGAGAGACAAGACCTGTCCTTGGATTGAGGAAAATTCATCCCAGCAGTGTCAACCTGAGAGAAGTCTCGAGAGGCAGCTAGCTGGTATTTGCCAGATGACATTTCCACCTTGCTGGGGTATACCTCCCTGGTGGGAGGTTAGAGATGGAAAGGTTATAGTCACCTGTTTCATTAATGCAAAAGGTCCCTCTACACTGCTATCACTCTTCTCTCTTTGCCAGTTTTGACGATTAGTTGTCAGGTTACCGTTTATTTCATTTTACCTTATCTTAATCAAATGTCCCCGTATCAGTTGGGATCCTGGGTTATGGTTTATCTTTAGATAACTTGCTGTTCTTAAATAGACTTGATAGACTTCTATACAACTTTCTGTGGAGGAAGTGGTTTTTTGACAAACAGAGTTGTATAAATTCTTCTTTGGCTGTCACTATACTCTGACAACTTCATATTCATGTAGACTTTCTCTTTTCTCATTGATCTATTAGGAAAAACAATTTATTCTAACTCACTGTTCTACTAGCCATTATGACTATAATTGATCTCTTACTACATTGCTATTATTATTATGTTTGATAATCTCAAAGCACCTCCAACCACACAGATACAAGTGCACACATGCACACATACACACACACACACACACACACACACACACACCAGCAGCCATCTAAGAGTAGATATTTCAGCCTTCATTCAGCTGAAAAATCATGCTGCTACTCAACAATTTTTTAATTAAAATCAGAAATAAGCATTTGTGGGCTATGATTTTAATCATTGAATATTTAAAATATGGGTCAAATACTAACATGTATGTAAAAAATATATATAACTAAAGAAAAATTAAATAGTTCTAATACTTTTCTTTGAATATGAGGGATATTACTTCGTATGGATATTTTAAAAATTTGGCTAGGGTTTTCAGACTCTGATTCTGTACTAACGATCCGTCCTAGAGTTAATTTAATTGGACAAGTGAATAAAAGGCATCATGAGAAGGTAGAAAAAAGCCACAAAGTCTAGTCCAGTCTCTGCCACTGTACCTGCAGAATCTCAGTTTTCTCATCTCTAAAATTGGGATAATAATATCTGCCCTACCAAACTCATGGGATTTTTTTTTAAGAATCAAATGAAAATGTGTCAGTGAAAAAGATATGTAAGTTATAAAGGTGTTTGCAAATATGACATTTTTGATACTATGAAATGATTAATGGTGGATTGGTATCTTCCTAAATCCCATTCAACTTGGAGCCTAGACAAGGAGATAAGACTCAATCAGAAGAGTAATCTCCAAAATATATCCTACCACAGAAAGAAACACAAGATACTGGGATAGGCTTTAAAGGTAAGGGTATGTAGAAATGTAATTTCTCCTTTTTCTGAAGTCATTAATAACCTAATTATAACTTTGACTACCAGGAAGTATCGTATTCCCCAAAGTCCCATTTTTTAAATATGGGGTCAAGCAGTGGAGAAATTCACTGCCAGTAAGCTCCCTAATAATGATATAATGTTATCACTAAAATGGGAAGAGAGAGAGTCATGGGAAAGAAGCTCAATGGCAGATTGGAGGTGGAGGAGGGTAGGGATGTAGGGAATACATTCAGCCCATGGTCACCTTCTCTCTGAACTTTTCTGGACTCTATTTTCCCAAGAATCTAGTGAACACTTAATCTCTTTGTTTCTTGCAATCCCCTAGCCCTTCGGGCATACCCCCTATTAGAACGTCTCATGGTATACTGTATTTGTTTGTTAAATTGTCTGTCTCTCCCATCAGACCATAAATGCCTTGAAGTTAAGACTCCTGTCTTCATTATCTAGTAGTCTTGATGGATACTTTGCACAGGGCCTGACATATAATAGATATTCAATGAATGTTAGGTGAAGGGATGAATAGGTAGAAAATAGATCAGAGTAAAGAATTGGAAGAGAGAGGCTTTAGGAAGTTTTTAACAAAGCATTGCACTTCTTAAATATTAAAACTTCTTTTGAGACACAGCACAATACATATTTTATATTAAACTTTAATAGAAAAATTAGTCCATCAACTTTCAAATATTTTGGGGGGAGACTCCTGGAAAACATGATTAATATCTATATCTGAGTTCCTATGTTTATGTTAATGCATTTCTTAAAAATAGACTTAAAACAACTATGATATCCCATTCAAAAGATAACTATATATATATATATATATATATATATATATATATATATTTGTAAAAGGAATGTATTTTTAGACTAGAATAGAATGGAGGAGGAGGTGTTATAAAAGTCAGAGAGGTTTGTCCACTATGTAAACCTAAAAACTTAGGGATCTTTGCCATCATATACAGAATAGTGTACTTATTTTATAAAAGAGTAAGTTTTAAAATTGTTTGGGTTGAACATATTCTAAATTATAATAGGGCATTAACCTTCATTTTTCTCAGATGTCTTAAAGATAACCTGAAACTCTCAAACATTTTCTAGTATTTTTGAGCAAGCTTAACTATTAACGATCTGTAAATGGGTCATCGCATTCCTAACCTTAAGCATGACAAAAGAGTATGTATAATCCGTGAGTGTGCTTACAAGAAATGTTAGGAGAAATATCATATCTGCCAGGCTGGAGAGATTTGACTTTCAGTGGAAAGTTCATTAAGGTAAATCTTACTTTGTCCATTACCTTGCCTGCTATGAGATATAAATTCTTTGCCTACTAATCACAAATCTCAAGATCTGGGAAGTGGCGTTCCCTAGAACAGGCTATATATTTTTTATTGCCATCTCGAATCAAACTGATGTCGTTTATCATGAGAGGACTAATAAAAGTCACATTCTGTATTGAAACATCCCTGTATTTTATGGAACCGTCTGATAGAACCTTAATAAAGTTTTAAAACAATCCATGATAGATTTTGCAAGAAGCTCGGATCTGCCAGCGCTCTCATGAACAGCCCAATTTGAAGCACTAATTTAGGCATGATTATCTGCAAAATGTTACTGGGGTTGTTGAATATTAAAAGACTAGCTGAAGGGACAGGAAGCTCAATTATTAAAAAATCCAGTTCAATTGCTATTTAGAGTAATTTAACAAACAAAATTGAATTTTGTTCTTATTTTCAAAGTACAGAAGTGTATTCATTTCCTCAAATATGTAGTTCATTGAAAATGCCAACTAGGTGATTCTGCATGAGAAGAAATAGTTGATTAAAAGAAAAAGCCCCCCAGGAGCTTCCCTGGTGGCACAGTGGTTAAGAATCTGCCTGCCAGTGCAGGGGACACAGGTTCAATTCCTGGTCCGGGAAGATCCCACATGCCGCGGAGCAACTAAGCCCGTGCTCTAGAGCCCGCAAGTCACAACTACTGAGCCTACGTGCCACAACTACTGAAGCCCGCATGCCTAGAGCCCGTGCTCCGCAACAAGAGAAGCCACCCTGATGAGAAGCCTGTGCACTGCAACGAAGAGTAGCCCCCGCTCGCCATAACTAGAGAAAGCCCGCGCGTGCGGCAACAAAGACCCAGTGCAGCCAAAAATAAATAAAATAGGGCTTCCCTGATGGCACATTGGTTGAGAGTCTGCCTGCCGATGTAGGGGACAAGGGTTCGTGCCCCGGTCTGGGAAGATCCTACATGCCGCGGAGCGGCTAGGCCCGTGAGCCATGGCCGCTGAGCCTGCACGTCTGGAGCCTGTACTCTGCAACGGGAGAGGCCACAACAGTGAGAGGCCCGCGTACCGCAAAAAAAATAAAATAAAAATAAAAAAATAATTTAAAAAAAGTAAATAAATAAAATAAATAATTTTTTTAAAAAAAGAAAAAGACCCCTTAGCTTGTTAAAACTAACATGACATCATGCTCACACAATATTTGCCCAGTTAACTATATAAAACAAAAAGGCCAGCGTCTTTGCCCCACCTGCTGTTCACAGAAAGGACCAACAATGAGCAAATTCAACACATGCATTGTCTTTTACATATAATTATCTTTTTATTGAGTCCTCTATCTGGGGAGGATATCCTTTGGGCCTCAGACCTGTTTACAAAAGTATTCACTTACCTAGACTTGCCTGCCTTAATGAAAGGTGTTAGCCGATTAAAACATAACATAATCATCAAAAAGAATGAGACAGTTACCTTTGTTGCAATGAAAAGTTCTCCACCTTGTATTTATCCTTGTGTGTATGTGTGCAAGTGTGTGTGTGTTAGACCTGGTATTGAAAATATCTGGATGAATTTATAACAAATTATTGAGAATATGGCTTCAGGGTCTGGGAGGATAAGAGAGGGCAGTCGAAAAGGGAGAAGTTTTATTTTCAATTGTTTCTCCTTTTACCGTTGGGGTTTTTTTTTTGTTTTTTACCTTGAGCATGTAGTATTTTTTTAATGAAAACAAAACATTTTCAAAATGGCACTATTCAGTTTCCTTAAACTTTACTGTATTTTATATCCAGTAAAAATATTCAAACAAAAATTGACAAAATATACACTAAATTCAAAACATGCAAACAATTTTTTTATTGCTATTAACTACAATGAAAGGAAATCCAAGCCATAGTTATTAGATGGCTAGGACTCGTAGTGGATTTAACAACAATACAAATACAGAAAGCGACTTAATACACTTGCTACCAGTTATCCTTCTCTGCTGCATATGTTAGTGGAACTTTAGCCAGCATTCATTCTTTATTGTACAACTTAGACATTAGACACCATTTTTGTATACTTTTGGCATTAAGTTCAGCAACATATTCAGTTCTTAGTATGTCAGTTGAGCCATTAAAGTCATTTTGGATCAGTTATTAAGATTTGGAATTACAGAATTAGAATGAACAATAATAATATACTCTTGTTCATATTTCTTAGTTTTTAAATCATAAATGTCTAACTTTTGAATCTATTTATTTTAGAGTTCTACTCGTTTATCCAAAATTATTTTAAATTCCCAAAGATTATTAGACCAGATATAGGGCAAAGTTACAAACATATAATGTTTGAAATCATTTCTCCTCCGGCTTTCATTGGCTGTCCTCATTGTTTCATCCCTAATGATTACCTAATCCTGGATGAGACAAGGAGGACAAAACGAGATAAATTAACATCCTGGGCTCCTGGGTACAGTTCAGTCAAAGGCAGTTTTACCTGCCCTGCAGAGACAATCTAGTTTCCTTGGAAGAATTACTTCTTTTACTCATAGAAAGCCGTGTGCTCCCCTGCCTTGCCATGAAAGGTAATAATTACAAAAGCTGTTTTTCACTTTGATGTATCTGTTTGCTTTTTTGGAAATAGTGCTTCTGCTATTATTGTAACTTGCATTTCAAACACTTGCTTATACAATATCTCTATATGCCAAGCAGCACCTGGACTTTCCAAATTATACAACACTTTGTGTATGACTCACTCCCACTTATGTCCATGGTATTCTCTATGACCAAATCTGCAATATCTTTTTTAAATTTTGTTGCTCAATTAATGCTAATTTTAGTTCACTATTTTCAATGTTAAGAGAGTCAGAAACACTCTCTTTCAGGTTAATGACACCCTTTCAGGATGATTTGGGGATTTATTTTCATATCTAGGTTGTTTTTCTTTTTCTAAAGCTAGAGAAAAATAATTTAGGATCATTTTGGAAGAGCCATCAAATGATTTATAATTTGGAACTACTTACTCCAGGCATTATTTTTGTTTACATAAGTGAAAACATTACCCAAATTTTCTATGTATATCCTGATTTAATGACTGTATTCTTTTTAATGAAGGCAATTTATTAAGGGCATTACTAAATATATATTTATTTTATAACATTTATTATTTAAATAAATTTATACATAAAAAATATTTTTGATTAATGTGTACCAAAACTTGGTTCAGGAAATATAATCTATATTTTCTTCCTCTCTGGCAGGTAGGCCATATCAAATATGATTATAATAAAATAATTTTGGAGATTAATGGCATAAAAGACTCCCTTTTTACAGTGAGTTTAATGAGATGGTGGGTTAAGCCTCCCCAGGTAGCCACTGGGAGTTTCTTGGCCTGGTTGAGGGTCAAAATCTGTCCTTGTCCTGGCTGAGGTTTAGTGCACTGGTTGGCAATTGTGTACTCTACTTGAATATCAATGGAAAAAATTCTGGGTTCCATGGCTGGGTGGTACTTCAAGGGTAGTTGCAGTGATTCCAGGAGTGCCCCTGTAGGTGGCTGCCAGGGACACTGGGCCAGGTGACTGTTGGGATTACAGTAAGATAATCATTACATTTAATGCCCAAACTAGGACACTTTGGAGAATAAAGGGTGGAGGCGTATTTAAATAATTAAAATGTTATAAGTATTGAAACACAAAAAAGCATTACATGCCATAAAATAAATATGTGTGATTTTATAACATATAATAAATGAAAACACCAGAGTAGCAAGGACATTCATACTACTCTCTCTAAGCCCTGCGGCAGGACTTTTCAGCCTCCCGTGAACGAGCCTATAATTTCCCAGGTTTTCCACTGACCCTGTCAACTGAGGGCCTGCTGTAGCAAAAGGGCTATTGGAGCCAATCTTCTGTAGAATTTTAGAGAACAAGGTGACCATAGCTGATAGGTGGGTTCCACCTCTATCTCTTGAAATTGTTGAAAGAATTAAATTGATTGGGATAATGTGTGGAAAATGCCTACGGTCCTGCCGATCTGAGTGCCCCCAAAATGTCAGCTTCCTTTTCCTTCTTTTCTCACCACTCGCCGCAAGCTCACACAAGATTCACACAGACTCACTTCACCTTATCTTTATTATAGTTAGTGGTTCACACATTTGTCTTTCTAGACTCAAAGCTCCTTGAGTACAGGTCCTTCTTCATACATCTTTTTATCTACCCAGGACTCAGCACACCGTTGGACCACAGAAAAGAAATGTTGGCTAATTGATGTTTCTGGCGCTCCCCAAGGAAGGGCCTGCTTTTCTACCCATCCTGCTTAAAAAAGGAGAAATAATGTATAGTAGAGGATGGCAATCCGCTGGGGTTTTGAGCTTGAGGGCACTAAGTGTTAAAGGCATGTGACTTTCTTTGTTCAGATGGACACTGCCAGCTTCTCATCTATAATTTGGTTTCCTGAGTAGATCTACTCCCCAGGCACCCAGTTCACTGTGAAGAACAGTCTAGGTTTTTTAGCTACTAATAGATCCATAAATAGGAATTCATTTGAACCTATATGTCCTTGCTCTCCCAGGCCCTCGATGTGAACCAACACATTCAAACCTCTGAGTGAGCCATGCTGAGAGTCAGAACATGAAGCAGAAAGATCAGGGCCAGGCTCTCTGAGCCCAATCTGCTCATCCAAGTCTCCAGGATATTCTGACTCGGCACTCTTATACCCTTTCACAGGTTGAAATAACAGTGTCACCACGTGCTTTTACTCTTCAAGGGCATCATTAGTCCATGCCAAATTTCATTTTTGTCTCTGGGTTTACAGTTATTTGGGGGTTTTTTTGCCTAAATTTCTATAATAGTGTAAATAAACACATTGTTGAATCGCACTTTGTAATTCATATAATCTACTATCTAGGTAGAAGGTATTATTGCTATTTCCAGTTGTGAGGAAAATGGGGCTTAGAAAGATTAAAAGATTTGCTTGTGATCAGTAAATGGTAGAACCAGCCTTTTTATTTTTTTTTCTCCAAATCAAATGCTCTTTCCACAATGCCACCTGCCTCCATATACATATTGTGCAAAGATATTTCTAATCCCTCTAATGAAAACTTTAAGTTGAAAATGTGTTAGTTAATATCCTAGAAATGCTTCCTTTAATAAATATAATAAAAATTAGATAAGAATTTAGTGAGAGGATATTCCATTGCTTTACTTTAATTATTGTCTATTTTTTATGAGTATGACTTAGATTCTAGGTTTATTGGACATTTTTAAATGCACGTTCCAAAGTTCAAGTCTATTTAAAATTTTCTAGGCTGCTTTGATTTGTTTCTGGGTCATGATTGCTGTTTGCAGACATTCTGAATCTGGAATCATTGAAAGGTTTTATTAATGAATCCTTCTCAAGATGTTCATCAGTGAAAATAGCACAAATGCATATGGATGTTAGTCTCTGGGTAGCAAAGTATGTCATCATGCCCAGAGTCCCAGAAGACGTGAGAAGTTTGGCAACACCTATACCCCTTTCTTAGGGGACCTGATTTAATGTTGTGTATTTTTTTCTCCAAGCAGACATATGGGTGAAATCTTGCCAGTGAAAGGAAGTAAGGGAACCATTGGACCTAGAACAGTGGATTAGAAACATTTTAATATTAGTCAAAGGCAAACAGAAATAACAATAGATTTTGATTACTGATTTTTTTTTTTACCTTACCTGCTCCTTTGACTCTGTGTAGAGAGGAATCTTGACTTATGCTCTGGAGAGTAATAGTACCTTCTTTTCTTTATTTTTTCAATTTCTCTCTCTTTGCTTTCCTTCCTAAGTTTTTCTTTTCCTTTGTAAAATATTCTTAAAACCATGGAACAAGATATATTTTGGGGCTTCCCTGGTGGCGCAGTGGTTGAGAGTCCGCCTGCCGATGCAGGGGGACGCGGGTTGGTGCCCAGGTCCGGGAAGATCCCACATGCCGCGGAGTGGCTGGGCCCGTGAGCCATGGCCGCTGAGCCTGCACGTCCGGAGCCTGTTTTCCGCAACGGGAGAGGCCACAACAGTGAGGGGCCCGCGTACCAGAAAAAAAAAAAAAAATATATATATATATATATATATTTTGCTATATCTCTTTTTTCTTAAACTATTCTTCCCTATTATAAAAAGGATATATGTTTCTTACAGAATATTTAGAAAATAGAGATTTTCAGAAAAGATTGTATGGTGAGTTTTCATATTACCCTCCTCATCCTCTCCAGAGATTTTGTAGTGGTAAATAGACTATACTTTTTAAATTAAGTAAGAATAGCCAAACTTAAAAAAAAAAAAAAAAGACAAACTTTTCCATATTAAAGAAAAAAAGACACAGAATCACAGAGTTGTTAATGGCTGTGGATGGAGTTGGCTAAAGTCAGACATTGGGGGCTCCAAGTCTGGGAACCGGCAAGACACCAAGAATTGGACTTAGAGACTGAAATAAGCAAATGGTGAGTGTATTAGTTTGTTAGGGCTGCCATAACAAATGGCCACCAACTGGGAGGTTTAAACAACAGAAACTTACTGTGTCACAGTTCTGATGGCTAGCAGTCTGAGATTTAAAGTGTCAGCAGGGGGCTTCCCTGGTGGCGCAGTGGTTGAGAGTCCGCCTGCCGATGCAGGGGACGCGGGTTCGTGCCCCGGTCCGGGAAGATCCCACATGCCGCTGAGCGGCTGGGCCCATGAGCCATGGCTGCTGAGCCTGCGCGTCCGGAGCCTGTGCTCCGCAATGGAAGAGGCCACAACAGTGAGAGGCCCACATACCGCAAAAAAAAAAAAAATAAATAAAGTGTCAGCAGGGCCATGCTGAAGACATTAGGGAAGGATCTGTCCCAGGCCTCTCTCCTAACTGTCATACTTTGTTGGCAATATATGGTGTTCGTTGGCCTGTAGAAGCATCTTGCTAATCTCTGCTTTCACCATCACAGGACACTCTGTGTACATGTCTTTCTCTTCACAAGGCATTCTTTTTGTGAAGGTCGTAAATACTGGATTAGAGGCCAACCCTACTCCAGTATGATCTCACCTTAACTAATTACATCTGCAACAACCCTATTTCCAAATAAGATCACATTCTGGGGTACTGGGCGTTAGGGAGAAGCACAATTCAGCCTATAACAGGAGAGTACCAAGGTCAGTCTCCTGGCGGGAAACCAGAAGCCAGGAAGGTATTTCCGTACCTCTGAAAGGAGGCTGACTAGAGCTGCTTGTTGAGAAACTGTGTCTGTGGTAGCCCCATTCCAGGAATGTACGTGCCCCAATGCAACACCAGCTCTGGAGGGTCCAGGTGTAGGTGACCCCAAAACTGATAGATGGAGAGGAATGAGCTCAGAGAGACAGCAGAGGAAGTAAAATGCTTTCATAAGAATTGAAGTTGCCAACCAAAATTCTAAAGCCCATGGGGAAAAAAATCAGTATTAAGGAAGAGAGCTAAAAAACTCAACAGTTAGTAGATGAATTTAGTTTCATCAACAAAAAATAATGTGCCAGCCATAAATGGCTTTTAAATAAGTATGTTCAAGATCATCAGAAAGAAAAAGAAAGGAATACTTAAAACAAACAGTGAAACAAAAATTGGCAGATGTGAATCTGAAAAAGGGGTCCTGAAATAAAACTCATAGAAACTGTGCCTATGTGTGTGTAACTTAAGAATTAAAAGTTAGTTCTGAAAGTTCCACTTAGCACATAGTCAAATGGTATGAAGAGATGAAAAATTTGAAAACAGAGTTAAGATGTCTAGATGTTATATTGAGGTTTCAATATCTGTATATTAGGAGTCCTAGAAATAAGGGAGAAAGGGCAGAGAAGTAATATTTGAAGAGATAATGGCTGAAAAGTGTTTTTCCAGGATTAGAGAAACGTACGTATTTTCAGATTGGAAATGAACACTAACTATTGTAGAAGTAATTTAAATTCATACCTATCTACATGATAGTGAAACTTCAGAACATCATGAATAAAGAGAAATTTCTAAAAGCAACAAGATAGAAAAGACAAATAGCTTAAAATGAGAGATGATTTGTCATAGTAGAATCTAAAAAAAAAAATGGAGCAAGATCTTCAAAATGGTGAAGAAAAAATATGCAGTAAATCTTCATTATTTGTGAATCCACCAACTCACTAAACGTTCCTTGTAACCCCCAAATCAATACTCCCAGTGCTTTCCCAGTCACTTGAGGACATGCACAGAACAACTAAAAATTTGAGTCACCCAATGCACGTGTTCCCACCTGAGGTCAAACAAAACAACACTGCCTTCTTGTTTAGCTTGCAGCTGTAAGCATGTAAAAGAGTGTTCTTTTTGCAGTCTATTTAATGCCACCTTTTTCATAAATTTGTGCTTTTAGTTGCTGATTTTGCTGTTCAAAATGGTCCCAAAATAGATATCAAATATGGTGTCGTTAGGCAGAAACACACATAAATCAATGTTATTTATTGATTGGTTGGTGAAAATGTTGTAAACAGAGGCTTGCAGAAAGCTAACCTAATATTCCCCCTTGGAACAATGATTAAATCTCCCCTAGGAATTAAAATCCAAAGAATCAAGTATACTCTTCTTATACTTGAACAAGGCATCACATTCCTAGCAAGAAACCAAAAAAGAGTAACTTACCACATGGACACTCTATTAGCTTGATTGTATCACCTAATGTTTAAATAATTTTGGATTTATATTTATTTCCCACGTTGTCATATGTGTAATGAAGAGCCCATCTGTAAGAAACGTCTCATTTTTTCATTGACCTAGGGCGGGCATCACCTTTCTTGGGCATTAATTATTGTTTAGAGATTTTCTTATGCTTCAAATTTAAAAGAAATTACCTTAATAAAAAGCACTGGCTGTATTCCTTTTGGACTGTGTATGCCTTCGTTGGCATTTTTCTACTTCCAAACAGTATTAAGACTTCTGCAAAACCCAGAGAGAGGGCACTTGTTTAGCTGCTAACAAGAAGCAGCTGTTTTCCATGGGAGATCAATCATTATTTTCTGTATTTCTTATTTAATAACTTGGTTTTCAACGTGTGTCATGTCCTGCTGAGGGGAGGTTCAGGGGGCCTGTCATGTAACAGAACTGGACACAGCTTGAGTTTTGAAACTGCAGACCTTCAACTGAAAAAAGGAGTCCAACATTTTCTTCTTTAATGATTTTGCTATTATAATAATAAAGGGTTTTACAGAGACAAATAGAATGTAGATGGAACTCCATTGGGTAGAAATTTTGTATGTGTGGGGATAGGGCAGACCTCAGGGAAATTCCTAAGTTCTCTGTGTTACTTCAAGCTTATTTGTTGTTGTTACTTCTATGTTCTCCTCAGGATAATACTTTCACCTTTATCAACACATGCCAGAGCCCCAGTGGTCTCCACCTTATCAAAAGCAGAACAGGGAAGGATATGCTATCACTGATTTAATTCCTAGTATTACTAGAGGTAAACTCTCCCAGAGAATTCTATTTAATTTTTATCAGCTTGTCTTTGGTTAAAGGGATTTCAGACATTCTGAAGTAGGAGAGAATTTGGATGAATCCTCCTGAAACCCCCTTAATAATAAGGAAAATAATAAAAATAATAATAGAAGCGAACATTTGTTGACTTTTCACTAGGTACCAGGCAGTATGCTATTGACTACTTTTATCCTTAAGACGTACCCATGGGTTAGGCCCTATTACAAAGCTGCATTTTTACAGATGGTACAATCTCAGTGGCCTTAAGTTACCCGTAGCCTCAGCATCACCTGGGAAGCTGTTAGAAATGCATATTCTCAGCCCCCCACCCCCAGACCTAAAGAACCAGAAACTGAGGAGTTAAAACAGCAATCTGCTTTAGTAAATTCTCCGGGTAAGTTGGATGTCCTAAAGCTTGAGAACCACTGGCCTAAACATGTGCCTTTCCGATGGAACTTCTCACAGGGGTCTTTTTTGCTTGTGCTGAATAGCGGGGGGGCTGTGCCATGCTCCGATCTGTGTCCTGGTGCCAACAAATGTGCCTGCATCATGAGAGGTATTCAGTCAATACACACTTTATAGTCGTGGGTCAATCTGTAATGATTCATCCTAGGTAGCTCTGAGGGTGACAAGATGATTTGATAATTCACAAGCCCACTTTATCTAGATGTGTTTTCTCTTCATACAGGTAGAAAGATCTGTAATTCCTTTCAAGCAAACATCAGGCTACTGAGACACCAGGGTCAGTGTGTAGTGATGGGGTTTTCACTTGTAAATTGGAGCATTCTTCTTAAGACCTCGAGGCCTGAACAGCGCACTTGATTCACTGTGTTTGTATTTTGACGGAGTGGGTGTCAGGAGTAGGGGAGAGGGCTTCTACTATATTCTATGTATTCAGGGAGTCACAAACAAGCAGAAAAGTTGTGAATACACAAAGCAGATAAGCATTAAAGCTTAAAATACGAATTTAAAGCAATAAGCGAATCCAAATTATAAAGCAGATCATAATTAATAAAAAAATTTATGCAGGTAGTCATGAAAGTTGTAGACTCTGGTGTTGTGTCCAGAGCACTAGAATAAGGAGCCTCATTTTGTCTGTAAAATGCCCTACCTACCTCATCATTTTATTAAGAGAATCAAAAAGCATAACACACAGACCATTCTGCTGTAACATGTGTTCCTAAAAACATTCACAGCCCTAAAAATAATGCAACTGTAAAAACAAGAAGGGCACAGCACTAAAAACAAATGCAACTTTATAACCTGAGCTCCATCTAAAACAACCAAAATGTTAAAAATACTACTGTGGTTTAAAAGACCACTTAAATTCCTGAAAAGGAAATCCTGCAATAAATATAGGATGTTACCTTAGAGAGAGAGAGAGAGAGAGAGTAGATAGATAAAAGGGGAGTACAAAAGTGCCAAAGCTTTTAATTTATGAGGACAGATCAAAAAACACCATGTGCATGGGTAAGTGCTTTCAAGAGCAAGCAGGTGGCCAACCAAAGTTAAGAGGAAGAATATAGAATGAATGGGTATTACTTATAGCACCATAGTCCACAACCACCCTTTCTGTGTTTCAGTTGTGTATTTCACTCCTGGTACTTACTGGGACAAAACAGTAACATGCTGTAAAAAATTCAAATCTGAACCAATGCATTAAATTGATCTAATTCCATTATATACCTATATCTTATCAGCTAATTCTCCTTCTGAGAACACTTGTAACTAAACAGGCTGTATTTGAAAGTATTGTAAAGTACAGTATACAAGTAGCTAGTTTCATTGGCATTATTTTGTTTATAAAGAAAGGCCCAACATAACCAAAATCATCTGTGCAATCAAGGCATCTATGAATTTTTCATTAAATCTTTTACAACATGCAAATGGTAGGGTGCTGAATGACTTAAGGAATATTAGCCAAATGAACTATTTGTAGTCTTTGAATTCTATTCTCAGTGATTGGGATGTATCTGTGGATAAAGCAATCAGTTAATATACCACTGCTTATAAAAATTCTATAGTGATACCAAGATTATCTCTAGGAATTAGGCATTTTGAATAACCAAGCTTTCTAGAGGTATTTTTATGTTTATTCACAAAATCTTTTTAATTTGATGGAAAGTTTTCTAAATTAAAATTAGAGGACGTGAAAATAATACATTGCAACAGTAATGACAGGAATGCCTTTTCTTGTTGCCATGGCCTCAGAAGTCAAGAAAGTAAGAAAGGGCTTCTCCACCCATTCCTTCATCTTGTCTGCTTTCCCCCACCTTCAGGTCTTACTTTTAGACCACAAAGCTCATTAAAAATATAAATAACACATTGGAATATTAAGGAGTAATTTTGAAAATATACTTACAACATGAGAAAATGATTCTGATACACTATTCAGTGAAAAAAATCAGAGTACAGATTTGTACAGCATGATTGAAATCTATATTGGAAAGAAAATATAGCAGATATAACTAGAGCCTCAAAAAGCTAGTGATGGGATTTTGCCAGGTTGAAGACCAGATGATTGGCATGAGATGGGAGAACTTTGCCTAGCAGAAAAAAAAGGGGAGGGGGTGGCAGAACGAGCGGTTCCTGCAAGGATGCCTTGAAGAAAGATCCAAGGAAATGGAAGGATAACTTGGAGTTCACCCTAAGGGCCACTACCTGATAGATAGATGTATGTTCACAGAGACTGAAAACTACATAAAGCAGAAATTAGACATGGATATAGCTAGAGATATAGGAGCTGAGAAAGAAATTCATAAAGATAGAAGTACAGATCAGATATGTGAGACTAGAAATAAACACACTAAAATGTTAACATACTCTCTCCCAATAGTGGTTTTATGAGATATTTAATTTCCTTTTTAAAAATTCTTTTTTGTAATACCTACCTTTTGATGATGGTAATATGTTACTTTTAGAATCATAAAAATATTTTTTAAAGTTTATGCATGAGGTAAGTGTGGGGGAGGAAAAAAGTCTTTCTCTGCCCTTTTTAGGTTCTTCTGGCTGGTCTAAAACTTAAACTGCCATGAGAAAAATTAAAGGAAAAAATCAAATTTAATTGCATACGTACGGGGGGTTCCTTGAGAATATGAGGCCCAAGGACAAGTTAGGCAATTGAGGCTTGTATGCCATCTGAGAGAAGGAGAAGGAGGTAGGGGTTGGAGACTTCAAAGAGGAGGAAGGCAATTGACATGGAGATAGGAAAGCAAATGTTTGCTAAAAAATGTTTGCTGGGCCCTGCAGAGACGGTGGGACACAGAATGGACTTTGGTCTCCAGGCCCTGCAGACTTCCCCCTGCCACACCTAGCCCATATTTTTTTATTGATATCTCTGGTAACAGTGCTTTTTCTGTACCAGGCACTTTACCTAAGTTATTTTAGGCAGTTAAGAAGGAGGTAAAAATAAAGACTTCCTGAGCCTTTTGTTACTTAAAAAAGATCATCTGCAAATAATTCTCAAGCCAAAGAGATGCGTTTTAGGGTGGCAAGATTTGTTCCCCTACATAAGCTTGAGTAAGCATAGAGTAAGGCCCCATTTCCTTAGATGAAGAAGACAGTGTAAGCTCTAGGTTTTAAAATTCTAATTGCTACTTTTCTTGATGAAGAGAAGGTTCTATTATGTCACACTCTACAGGAATATTAGTGCTGGCTGATACACAATGACATATGTATTAAACGAATTTTAGGCTATAAAACTTTTAGGTGTACCAGGCTGTTTATATTTTGCCTTTTATTATAAAAAATGCACATATGTATAGAGGCTGCTTAAGGGTAAAAGATAGTAAATAACCTCTGGACAATAATTTCTCATGAGTCATTTCTTTAGATTTTATCCTGGAATCCAACCATTAATCTTGGTCTTCACTTTATTGTCTCATTGAGCTCATTGACATAGTTCAAAAGAGTAAGTAAATTTCAGAATGAGTAGTACCAACAACATCAGAAAGAGAATCTTAGTAAGCTAGAAACCATCCAAGAATTTAGCAACTGGAGTTGTCTGTGTCTTTCATTTTATGGGAGAGATAGGAATAGAGAAGGAAAGTGAATTAACCCTTTCTGCTGTTCCTTAACATTTCAGAAAATGAGTATATAAAAAGACTCAATATCTCCATCCCTTAGAGGTGTTGTCAGGGTTTTTAGAAAAGTATTCTAAGAGGATAGATAAGATCATCTTCTCTTACCTTGGATGAGATGCTGATGAGCAGGCTAAACCGTATTCACTGTATTGCAAACTAATTTGCTTCTCCCTTTCTGTGTTTAGAAATGTTTTTAAGACCAGTTTCTACCTTACTCCTTTTATTCCCCGTATTAATTAAAAATAATTATGTTAAGGTCTTGAACATTGTGAGTTGGTATGAAGGAGTAAACAGTAGCTTTTTTTTTTTTTTTTTTTTTTTTTTTGCGGTACGTGGGCCTCTCACTGTTGTGGCCTCTCCCGCTGCGGAGCACAGGCTCCGAACGCGCAGGCTCAGCGGCCATGGCTCACGGGCCCAGCCGCTCCGCGTCATGTGGGATCCTCCCGGACCGGGGCACAGAACCCGCGTCCCCTGCATCGGCAGGCGGACTCCCAACCACTGCGCCACCAGGGAAGCCCAACTGTAGCTTTTTAATATTCAAGTTGCTCCTAATAGAAAGAAAAAGGTTTCAAAAATTGATAATAGAAAGATTCAGCATATTCCTTTCGGGCTGACATTTTGATAATGTATGATTTAAGTTGGAAAGATGTGCATTAAATTTCTGTGAAAATATTCATGAGAATATTAGACATACATTGTGATGTAAGAATATTTAAAAGTAATCTAAACTATTTTTCTGGGCTCAAAATGTGTTTCTGAATAATTAAATTTGTCAAGCCCTGTTATTAGATTTTTAATAAGGGAAAGAAAATGGCACCAAATATTAAAATTTACTTTCATATAATATATTTAAAATAAATCTTTAATATTCTAACTATATAATTTTTGTACTTGTACCAAATGTTATTACTTTTATTTTAAGAATTTTTTGAGAGAACCTTGAATGTATTGTGTTCAGAGTTTATTACAATTATAGTTCAACTTTTATAATTGGAGATTTACATAAAACACTTATCAGACATTTGCAGTAAGTCAAAATACTGTAATGGCAATTCCGATAAGGAAAAAATTATAGTCCTTTTCTCCTTGGAACATAAATTAATAACTAGAAATTGAGAAAATGTATCTTTCCCTTATATGGCTTTCCAATCAGTTTAAACAATTACATCTTTAGTTAAAAGTGCATTCACAGCTCATAATTTTTTTGGATTTCCTCTTCAAGAAAAGCCTTTTCTTAGGGAAGTTTTGACAACTTACCTTTTAAGTTTCTTGATGTTGAGGGCTGAGTATTAATATTTTGTGTCTTCCACATAACCTCACACAGTGTGATTACTAGTAATTATCTCTTTCTTGATTCATTTAACCAGAAATTTATCTGCCATTATTATTTCCAAAAATGAATTTTAAAATAAAGTCTACAGTTTGGAATGTTTCTTAACTATGTCTATTAAAAATAATTTTTTCTAGATGTTGTTTTATGTATCTCTTGGTTAAGAATTTGACCCTCTTTTGCTGTGTTTTATTTTCTTCAGTTATAACACCTATGGTTATCTAGGTTTCTAAATGCAGGCTTCCACCACTGATGACCTCGGCACTTACTTTCAAGTATCAGTAATTTTACTTACATTTAATAGTGATAAACATCTAGTCCTTATTACACTTTTATCTCTCTTTATTATAAACATACTTTGCTTTCACCTCATGACAGCAAATTCAGCAAATTCAATAATTTCCCCCCAAAGATTCCTTCTCAAAAATTAATAATAAAATGTTGTTTCACAGAAATATATTACAAGTTCAGAAATATGTTAAATATTCACAAAAATATGAAGATAAAAATTATTTCCAACATTCACATTTCACCACATTTTTGAAATGTTTTTTCTGGTGAATTACTTTGTTTCAAATTTGATTTCTTGCCTGATTTTTAAGTAAACTGTCACAAGGTAGGTTCCCAGGAATCAGACTCTGAGATGGAGATTAACGTGCGTGAATTTTATTAGAAGGTACCCTAAGGATCAAAAAGTGTGGAAAGCAAGGAAGGGAAACAGGATTTGGCAGAAAGAAGGAAGTGGTGTGTGATGCAGTCACACAAAATATTCAGCGGAACTCATGGGAAGTTCTGAAACTAGGACGGCCCTTCAGAATTGTGCTGACTGGGGACCAAGGCCTGGGTTTTATACTCTGCAAATTCAATAATTTCCCCAGTCTTTGGATTTGGGCTGCCCCCAAAAGGGGACATATCCTTGGATAAAGAGGCTGTCTTCAGCAGAGGTAGTTCCTGAAGAGGGATGGCAGCTGAAGGCTGTGTTCTGGCAGCACTCCTGGCACCTAGTGTGTAAATCCTTCATTCCTAAAGGGGGCTCTGGGTGGCATATCGTAGCATCCAATACAGTAGTCTACCACGAGCAGAGCTGGACATGTTCACTGCATCTACATCAAGCTGTTTTGAGCTGAGCCGCTCTCACAGCCCTGGCACACGAAATCATTGAGCAGATGCTGCTTTCTTTTCCTACCTCTTCACTTCCCTGACATTTTACCTTTCTTTGCATATTTAGAAGACCAGCTAGTGATGTGCTTTGTTTTCTCAGCTTTTGTGTATTAAAAATCAACACGAAGACTGCAGATAGATTTAACTGACAATGAGTCTGTTATATTGTTCTCTATGTGGAGTTCCTCTAAAAGTGTTCAGTAGATCTTAATATAGTGTCTCTTTTGACCTTGTTTAATTTGAATGGACACTTTTAATTAGAGCCTGCAAAATTTCTAAATGTGCCATATGGTTTGCATAAAAGATTAAGAATAGAAAGAAGGGTAATTATTGTCTGTGGAATAGCTAAAAGAATATTCAACTAGCCAACTATCAAATGTGATTCAGATGTAAAAGAAACTGAAGGAACAGTGATCGGTTTTGAACTACATATGATAATTCTTTTCTGGCCTTTATATTTTCTATAGAATTTGTGGGTAAGACCTTAATACAAGTAGTGAATAGGCACCCCCTAAAGACTTATGTGTTTTATAATGATCAGATGTAACTTCTATCACGCGTTTGTAGCAGTTACTTACGAACATTAAACCTTGAAAGGAGCATTTGCTCTCAGATTATATCAAAATTCTGAAAAATGTTAAATGTGGATTAAATATTGATGTTCTTTCCTTAAGTTCAGATTTTGAAATATGGGAAATAGGCTTTGCCTGTGAACCATCGTAAGTTACTGAGGAAGTTTAAAGAAACCCTAGACAAGGCTTAGTTATAGCTATGATATTAGATATAGAATACGTAATATATTCACTTTCTGATAAATAGAAATTGGCAGCCAGGTGCCACCGGTGATTTCAGTTACCAGTTTTGGAGACATAATGCATGTAATTTTTAAAATATAGGAGTGATTCATTCTGATTATAATATGTATAAATAGAAAAGAGAAAGTGCAATTCTCTCTTTAGTAACCCTTTCTACCCTTTGTGCTTTCCCTTCTCTTTAGGTAGACTTAATCACTGGTATCAGTTCTGCGTCCATCCTTAGTGGTCTTCTAAGCATTATATGGATCTGCATGAATATATCTGTGTATATATTCATAAATCCTAAATATTTGCATAAATGCATATGCATATATATACATGTACACATATATATGTATACATTCATATAATGCCATATATATTGTTCAGGAACTTTCTCTCTCTCCCACTCCTCTCTCTTATTTAGCATTATGACATCGATGTATTTTCACGCCAGCCCATTTAAATAGAACTTTTTATTTTAAAACTGTTGCATAGTATTCTATAGGGTTGATTTACCAGTTATACTTAACCAGTTTAAAGCATGTAGATAAGTGTTCTTTGAAGCTATCTTTATTTGATTTATTACAGTTAATTTATTATATTGAATAGATGGATACTTTTTATTTCCTTCTAAGATCAAAGTAATATATTTTTCTCCATTTTTGATGCTCAAATTTTTCAAAACGTAAAATATTACATTGTTATTTATATATTTCTTAAGACTAGGATATTCATTATAAAATAAACTTACTATGTTTTTAAAAATACTTTTAAATCCTTCTTTTTCATATGTTTCGTTTCTCTGAAGCAGCCTCTTCTGTGCTTTTCCTTTTTTCTGAGCGTGTAGTAAGTTCCTCTATGACATTGTGTAATATGTAATAACAAATGCCAGGTTCTTCAAAACTAGGTGCAATCCTATAAATTAAAGTCTACCTCCAAATAAAGTTTGTATTTGGGGTTAAACTTCCCATTTTTGAGACATGCATTATAAAAACCTGACCTACTGGAGCACATTCTTCCAATTTCTAATCAATGTCCATTCAACCAGAGCAATAACTGCTTCATAAGCTAAATTAGAGTGCCTTCTTACAGCTGATAATTCTTGGTACAGCCTCTTGAGCATCAAGTGCGAATTTCAAGAGAATCCGTCCCTAGACAAATTCAGCCTTATCAGCCTGAATCCAGACAGCTTTTGCTTCCCTTTGAATGCAACTCGCCTGTACTTTTCCATCTCTTTCATTTGTGCTGCCTTTGTGAATCCACAAAATCATGTTCAGAACACTAGTGGAAGAAAGAGCATAGGGGCCAGGACACATGCTTTCTTTACTGAAGCACTTCAGCCCCAACATGTTTGTCTTCCTTGTTCAATTCTCAGTGAGAACCTCATCTATGTCCTGTTTGCCTGCAGTCAGAAACTCTTAAATGATAAACCTGGAAATGTATTTTCCTTACACTGTCACGTCAGGTGCTAATCGAGTTCTCCCTTTTAAAATCATATCCACTCTCTAAAATGAATGACTTAAATCTAAGTCCATACTGTGACATTTGTTGGAATATTTCTAACATTGTCAGCTGTATCCTCGGCATCTGTGACTCTTTTGGATTGAAGATATGTCACTTGATAAATAAGTTGTCCTATTAGATCTCTTTTATGTTAAGCAAGGTATCTTTTTTCAGTATGAGTACTTTTGTTTATATTCATGTATAGTATCATTAATTTATTAATAAATCTCTCTTAGGCTATCTACTACGCCCAAGATACTACACTAAGTACTAGGGGTCATTTATTTATTTATTTTTTTGCGGTACGTGGGCCTCTCACTGTTCTGGCCTCGCCCGTTACGGAGCACAGGCTCCGGATGCGCAGGCTCAGCGACCATGGCTCACGGGCCCAGCCGCTCCGCGGCATGTGGTATCTTCCCGGACCGGGGCACGAACCCGTGTCCCCTGCGTCGGCAGGCGGACTCTCAACCACTGCGCCACCAGGGAAGCCCTAGAGGTCATTTATTTTAGACCATATAAAAATAGTTATAGGCAGCATGGTATTAAGGAGAAAGAGCACTGGATGCAGCATCGGAGACTATGGGTTTGCATCCTCACTTTGAGATTTAAATGCTGTCGGATTTGGGCCAAAGTACTTAACCTGTAATTTTTGGATGTGATAGCAGAAGTACAGTTCTGCCAATGCATCTAATTTACATGACTAAACTGAACATTTCACGTCTCAGTCAAAAGTATCTGCATTTGAATTACCTCATTGATTTTGAGATTCCTAAAGGACTTCTTAAATAAAAGAAGACAGGCACCGAAGAAATCTCTTGTAGGAAAAAGACAACATTAATCCCAATGGAGAATTCCAGTCTCTACTCTGAAAAACATGCATTACTTGTAGGCCCAGAAAATGAAATATTCCAACTTCTGGTATGTTCAGATCTTTACTGGGCATTCTGTTAAACTTCCGTTTGGTGAGCGATAGGATGGAGAGGAGAAAATACCCAGGACTGGGAAGAAGTAGTCAAGAAAGGGAGAGAGAATCACTGAAGTGCCAGGACAGCAAATCTAAGGTAGGAGAGAGAACCGAGCAGGGAGCTGGTCAGTGCTATCCACATCTACAGAAAGGTCCAAAGTATTAGGTCCACGACTACTAGGCAATCTCAGGTAACCTTTGATCAGGCGGTTTTAGCAGTATGATGAGTGAGATGGCCTAACTGCCACAGGAGGTCAACGAAGCAGGGACAGTAACAGTTGGGCCGCTGGCTTTTGGAGTTGGAGGAGTAGCCAAATGGTAAAGACAGGGGCTGGAAAATGGAAGACACAGGGAAAAATAACCGATGACAAGGGAGAGAGGAAGAGTTAAGCTCAAGGCTATAACTGATGTTATGAAGGCTGAAGGATGGCAATGGAATCAGATTGAGGGCATCATGTAGAAAAACTGATTTTAGAACCCGTAAACAGAAGAGGAAGAGAAGTGGAAATAGGAGGCATTTTGTCATAGAAAGAGGGAAGTCAAAGGGGTTCTCATCAACTAGCTCAGGGTTCACAATAAGATCAAAGGGGAGCAGCTCTTGGAACCTGAGCAATGTGTGCAGGATGACCTACATAGGTCCCAGGGTCCACTGCAAAAATGAAAATGTGTAGTTGTTGTTCAAAAAGTAAGGAAAAAATGTTATTGTAGGTACTAAAATATAAGGCTTTTATTTTTAAAAATAATCTCTCATCCTATCAGGGTGTTTATTGCTACCATGCTCCTCGGCATGGGGATACTTGGTGAAGTGCAGATACTCACACAGGCCCCATTGTCCTGCCTTGCAACTAAGCATGTGTGTGCCTGAGAACCCACACAGTGCCCTGGTTGGGGGCCAGAAAGCCAATCTCTCCTGCCTACCTGCTTACAACCTTACCCAACGTGGATGGGCAAAGCCCAAGGGTTCTCTGTGCTTGGACATGCTCAGTACTGGATCAGGGCTGAGTGGGAGACCCAACCCTGCAAAGTCATCCTCCAGGTGTGCTCTGTGGCTGCCAGCCTGGAGTGAGTGTGGCCAGCTGCTGCTAAATCTTGCCAAGATGTCATGGAGAATGTTCACCAAACCCTAACCCTCTCCCAACCCATGGTCAGGCCCTCACTGAGGGGTGTGGGCAACAGAGACTAGCAATGGTCACTGGGTACAGGTGGGGAAGGGCAGCCTGGAGGAACCATTCCAGAGAGAAGGGGAGTTGGTAGGAGATGAAAAGATGTGTGAGTTGAGGTTCCAAGTCCTTGGATCATGCTCTATTGTCCCACCCAACTTCACCTACAAAACACAAAGGCCAAGTTAAAGTATTAGATAGTTCAAAATGGTGGACGTATAACGTTAAACTCTAAACACTGGGCCCTTCTGAGCCCAATGCCCTTTGCCACTGTAAGTGTCACACACCCTTGAAGCTGCCTCTGATTATGTGTGTGTGCATGGGTGCATGTGTGTGTGTAATATAAAAAGCTTAGAATATCCACTGTAGAATTCAATAGGGCATCAGCATAAGCAGAATTGTTTGTGAGAGTTCCTCAGTAATGCTAACTTTGGTTGCTGTCTTTGGTGGAAAAGTAGAGTAAGTAGATGGTAGAGCCATATTAGGATTTTCATGGACCCCAAGGCATTTTTGCCTTCATGGACGCTTTCAGTCACACAAAAAATTTTAATGTATACTTTATGATTGCAATGATATAAAAATTCTATCTTAAAATATTTTCTTCAACCTGAAAGGTTATAGTATTAAAACATTTATGTGGGCCTCTAAAAGTATTATGGGTCCCAGGCACTGTGCCTAACAGATAAGTTGACCCCTGGTGGATGGTGATTGTCATTCAGAACTGGCACACGCATATGGGCTGGGATCAGGCAAAGGATTCCCGAGAGCCAGTGAGGACAGCTTGAGATCCTGGCTGGGTGGAGAGACGTACAAGAAGTCCCTAGGGAATGAGGAATTTTTAGATGAGGGATTGGAGCCACAGCAAAAGGAGAGGGAAGTAGTCAAGAGGAATGGATTAATAAACAAATGAAAGTCTGGAGTCAGAGTGGGAAATAGTGTAGGTTCTATGGTGTTGAAACTTTCAAAAAATGAAAAGGTTCAGAGCTTTGGTCTAGATAAAGGCCAGTCATGGGCCACGTAAGTGTTCATTTTTATGTTTAATTTTACTCATTGTATACACACAAAATGAGTTTCCTCAGGGGAATAAACCTTTGTAGATGACTCTTAAATTTTAAAAAGGAATATACCTAAATTTTACTCTCCCAGTTCCAGTTTATTTGGCTGTGATTAAAGTCAGAAATGAGAAAAGGCAATATTGTTTTGTTCCAGTTGGGGCTTTTAAATATAATCAGTGCACCAGTTATTGTGAACAGGAACTTCAGGGTTTAAATTCAGCACATTTCTACTTAATTTACAAGTGCTAATGTTTCTGAGATAATTTTAAGAAATATAATATCAGATTAGAGATGAACTATTTTATAATAATGGAAGTCTCATTTAACTACAGGTTAAGTGACTACATTAAAAGGGAATACAATTATTTTAATGGATTTCTAATTAAATGCTTAAATCCTGGATTAACTAGAGGTGCCCTTTAATTTAAATTGATCTTTCTTGGAAATTTGGTTGAAAGCTGTTGGCAAAGAGAAAAAAAACTAAAAAAAAAAAAAAAAGATTTCATCTTTAGTGTATAATACTTTATGATAAATTGTACCTGTTTTGATAAACACCAAACAAGGAAAGCTACAAAGAAAGTACAGGAGAATGTAACTTAATAATGGGTGAAAAACATAAACATATCTTTCCAGAAAGGAAGTATAACTTATAAACAAACGTAAAATGTTTATTCTCAAGAGCAAATTAAAGAAAGGTACCAATGTTACTAAATAAGTAAAGTAGCAAAATGTTGCAGTTTTATTTGTACGATTGTGTTTATATTTTTTTAATGTTTTAAAATAACTTTCTCTGATGGAAAAAATACATAATTCATTTTTTTCCTTCCAAATGATTTGTATGTGGTAATGTTACATAAATACAAAAGGACAAGGGGGAGGAGAAGAAATAGGAGGAGAAAGAAGTCATAAAAAAGATAAAACAGTGAGCTCTGCAGATGTATAATCAGAGTATGAATAGCCATTTGTTAAAAATGTTGAAGGGACTCCTGCCGTGTGTAGGAGTTGGGAATATTTATCATTTAAAGTCCTTTCGAATCCTACAATTGGATAAATAAGTTATTCCTAGCATTTTAATAAAAAAGTTTACTAGAAAAGAAATAAAGGTGACCCTAGAAGTGGCACACACAACTTAACTACCTGCACAAAAGTATAAAGCAAACTCAAGCTTTTGTAATGTAAAGAGCAACTCAAGCATCATATAGAAAAAGCAGTGCTTCTTTCCTAATATGAACAAAAGTTCATGGTGAGATTCTGTTTCATCTGGGTCACATGCCCTTCCTTGATCTAACCATGTGGTTAGGGAGACAGAATTCTCCGGGTGTCCCAGCTGGGGTCCTGGGCCCACCCTATAGTTTGATGGTGGTCATGGGACAGACAGGTGCGAACAGCCCTCACTCTGCCCCAGCCCACAAGAAAGGAGCTCTGTAATCATGGAAAAGAGAAGAGAAAAAAGTCCTGTTCAGATAAAATCCTTACTAGAACCCCCTAAAGTCATAATATCAGTTTGCCACATACATTTTTTTATCAGACTCCCATTCATGGTATGAATTGTGAGGTTTCTGGATGTATAAAATGGCCAGTTCCCTTTAGTTAGTTTGATAGTTGAGGTTGAGGTGTAGAGAGGAAGTCAACTAAAAGGGGTAGGGTTAATCAGAGGTAATAGAAAAGAGAGAGGCCAGTTTCTGAGCTCTGTTTCTGAGTCTTAATTCCTAGCTTCTGAATCCTCTTCTCACTCCATCAGCTGTCCCATGACCTAGAGCTGTCCAAGGCCCCAAAGCAGCCACTCTCCTAGTTTCTCTGCTGGCTGTCCCAGCTTGTGTGTCTCTCCTTCTCACTACCATTAAGGGATCTTACTCTTTCCTTGAATCTGATATGTGGGGACAAGGCTAATCAAAATCCACCCTGAGAGGAGAACGCCACCCTCACATTCACTTTCCCAAGAAAGTTTTCCCATTAACTCGTACAATCACTGGGCAAGAAAAGGCTCCCCATCTATCATCTATCTATCATCTATCTATCTATCTATCTACCTACCTATCTATCTAACTATCTATCTTCCTATCTATCATCTATCAACAGGACCCCAGTGTGTATTCTGTCCTGTGTCCCAACACCTGGGAAAACATGCACCTTTCAAGCAGTGACCTCTACAGTATCCAGAGCTCCAGGTGCCCCTCCCCCCATTCAAGACCCTTAGAGTTAAGTATTCAAAGGTCTTTGAATAATTTCTAGATCAACCCAGTTATCACAATCAAGCAGGCAGTCAGCTAACCATTATTCATTACCTGCCTCTGATTCCCAAGGCCTGTTTTTGTCCTCACCTTTCCCATGGCCCCTCTTCTCCCTCTCTAGATGTGTCTCTACTCACCATTCATTTAGGAAACACTTACTAAGCACCATCTAAATGCTAGAGTTATGTTAGACCCCAAGGAAAAGAGGAGAGGCAGAACCAGTCACTGTCCAAAAGATTAAAATCTCTCAGAGGACCATACCTTTCATTCTCCTAAGGGGTGAACCTTGAGTTTGGCTAAACATTTCTGTTTCTCTAACCGAATGCCTAGGGTGAATGCCTTATCCATTCCTGGAAATAATATCCTTAGCTCTCAGCCTACAGAGAGTTTGGCTCTTTCTTGAAAACTGGAAGAGAATGAATGTATTTGGACTGTGAGTTGAACTGGATGTAGAGAAAAGTAGCTCAGAAAAATAAATTAGATGAATTTTTGTTCAGCTCAGTTTTACTGGCTCGCTCACCTTCCTTTGCCATTTGTGTGTGATATGATGAAGTACAAAGATGATGTTGCATATCATTAAGTGTATGTCAAGTTGATGTTTGCAGTAGGCTCTGTGTACAAGCTTTGTTTTCATTGCTTGCAGTTCCCTCACATAAAGAGACTGTGATGACAATATTGTATCACAATATACCAGAACATCATCAAGTGTGATCCTCAGGGATGATACTGGGTCATGTTATAGATAAGCAGCAATATAATAGATCCAAGAAGGCATGACCTTGGAAGCTCTGTTTTCAATAAGAAGAAAGAATAGGTTATTCTGGGCTTGGAAAAAATTTTTAAAATAGTCATCCCCAAAGGCTAACTTGCCTTCCACATTCTGCACTGTAACAGAAAGACTTTATAATTTCCAAATAGACCAGATTGTTTTCAGTCCTCATTTTTTTTTTGATTTTCAACAGAATTGATTTTGTTGTTCATTCCCTTTTAAAAAGTCTCTCCTCCTTGGGTACCAGGATTCCACACTGTCTGCTTCTTTCCACCGTCTCCCACTCCTCTCTCTCAGTCTTTTTTACCGAGCCTTCTTCCTCTAAATTAATCTATCCATTACTCATCTATTCATTTTTTTCACTTTTTTTTGGCCACACCAGATGGCATGTGGGAATGTTAGTTCCCTGACCAGGGATCAAACCTGCGCCCACCACAGTGGAAGCACAGAGTCTTAACCACCGGACCTCCAGGGAAGTTCCTTTTATTTTTCACTTTTTCAGTAAATATTTGTTGTGCATAGTATGGGCCAGGCACTGACTTAAGTACTGGAAATACAGCGATAAGCAAAATACACACCATCTCTGCCCTCAAGGAGCTAACATATAGTAAAATTGTCGGTTGCCTGGATTGGGTATTTTCGATGCTCTTTAAAATCTCATTGCAGGCACAGAAGTATGACATCTTTTCCTTCCTCCTTCCTGAGCTAACACAAAGGATCAGCTTGTCAAATCAGGCCCAGGAAGATAAGAGATCTATCCAGTATTATGCTTTGCTAATAATTTCAAGGCTACAAGCAATCAACAGGCATAAGTGGAACAAGGAGAAAACAGGAACATTTCTGCGGCTGCTCGGGTCTTTCCACTCTGCAATGGACATGATTCTCTAACCCAGAGTAACAGATGCTCATGTGTGTGATTTCTCTTCTGTATATAACAAGGACTGTGCAGGGTCTCAGATTCTACCCTACTTTTACATTAACCAGTTAGCCTGTAACTGTTTCATAGATGCTGACAGAAGACATGAGACTCCTGGGTTAGAAACAAAGGACTTTATTACTCCTGGCAAAAGCAGTAGCCAGAGCTTCATTTGTTTGTGTCAATTCCCCATTTCCCCCCCAAATCCCATAGCAGTGACACAATGGGCTCATTATAGATGCCTACACATCAATTGGTTGCATTAAAAAAGGGGACCACTGAGCTTGGGGAATCCACCACCTTTAGTTAGTGGAAACAAGCCTGTTTGTTTTCTCAGTGGAGATGTTAGCTCATCTCTCTGTGCAAACCCAGTCCTGGAAAATGGCTTGGGTAAAGAGTGATCAGACATAAAATATGTAAGGATGCTCAGGGTCCAGTGTGGATTGCTACTCCCAGCATATACTTTCTCTTGGAATGCACTACTATGGTTTGAGATTCTCAATAATTTGAGAATTCCCTCTCTTATGTCTTTAAGTCAACCTTCTCTGTTGGTCCCTTCCCATCAATATTTAAACTAATGCAAATCTGGTTCACCTTAAAAACTCTCTCCCTCTACCACACTCTCCTGTCCAATTACAACCTCCTTTTCTTAATAGTCAAACTTATTACAATATGTGTCCTAACTTTCTATCTCCCTTTCTTTGTCTCCAGCTTCTTCTTCAACCCCCCACACTGCATCTGGGATCAATTTGATACTCGACTGAAACAGCCTTCTAAGTCTCAGCTTCCTCCTCTGTAGGTAGAAGTAATAGAAATATTCACTAAATAGGTCTGTTTTGAGTATGAAATGTGTTAATAAATGTGACGAGTTGAGAGCAGTGCCTGGCACATTGTTCGTGCTCAGCAACTGTTAGGTAGATTGTTATTATTAGCAACCTTTTTTTTTTTTTTTTTGCGGTACGCGGACCTCTCACTGTTGTGGCCTCTCCCGTTGCGGAGCACAGGCTCCGGACGCGCAGGATCAGCGGCCATGGCTCACGGACCCAGCCGCTCCGCGGCATGTGGGATCTTCCCGGACCGGGGCACGAACCCGTGTCCCCTGCATCGGCAGGCGGACTCTAAACCACTGCGCCACCAGGGAAGCCCCAGTGGGCACTCTTTAGTTCCTATTTGACATCCCTGTGTTGACCGCTTTTTCCTTCTTGAAACTCCCCCTCCTTCAGTTTCCATGATGCCAGACTCTCTTAATTTTCCTCTTACTTCTCTGGACAGCCTTCTTGGTCAGATTTGTGTGTTCTGTCTCAGGCTGTCTTAAATGGTGATATCCCTCAGAGTCCTCTGTTAATCTCCTTTCTCTTTTTTATCTACATGCTTTCACTTAATGATATTATCCACTCCTGTGCCTGAATTACTTTCTATATGGAGATGCCAACACTCTACCTTTTCATTTACTTTTTTAACAGATATTTTTAGGACATCTTCTATGTGCCAAACACTGGGATAGCTATTGTGAGTAAAACCGACAGGATTCCTGCTCTCATGCGACTTACTCTTTAATAGGGAAAGCAGATATAAAACAAATAATCACACATACGATTCTACACCTATAGATGAGTTCATGGCTCCAAAGTAAAGGAAGACAGTCCTAAGAAAGTATAACACGTCAATCTGACCTAGGGTAAAGGAGAAATGCTGGGCTCCTTAAGGCAGTGGTGCTTGGGTAGACATCAACAGGATGCAAATGTACTCACTAGGTAAAGGAGGAGAGGAGGAAATAAAAGAGAGTACAAAGTATTCAAGGAACTTCAAGAAGATCAGTTTTGCTAAAACATCGTAAGGGGAAAGGAAGAGCAAGATAGAATTAGACTCTTGCGCTATGATGGCCAGTGCAGAGCCGCAGGGGCGGCGCCCAGGAGTCAGGGTAGGAGTCATGGTGACCAGCTGCAGGCATCCTCACTGCATCTTCCTGGGGAGGAAGACAGAAAGGGTCATTTGGAGCCGGCAATCTCCAACTTCCCAGGGGCCAACTGGAGTTCAGTGAAAGCTGGAAAGAATGTGCTCAAAGGGAAACCTGGGAAGAAACAGCTCTTCACCTGAAAAATGTTCGCTTGGCCTCGGTTGCGAATTCTTTCGTTGAGGAAGAGAATTACCATTATGTCACTATTTTAATGAAAGGAGAGGTGGACGTGACTCATGGTTCAGAGAATGTAGAGCCTGAGAAAAATGAAAGTTGGGAGTGGATTCCTTGGGAAGAATTTTCTCCCCTGGACCAGCTTTTCTGGGCACTACGTTGTTTAAAGGAACAAGGCTATGATCCATTTAAAGAAGATTTGGATCATCTGGTAGGATATAAAGGTGAACAAGGAGACTCCCTGATTTTTTTTTTTTTTAATGGGTTAGCCATAAAGTTCATTCGGTTTTCCTGTAAGATGGCTCTAGTAGCGCTCAGTTGTCTTTAACTTCATTCGAAGCAATTTTGTTAGATTGTATTGTGACAGCTGTCATATCAGTGTGCACTTAAAGAAACATCAAAATTGGTGAATTTTTGTGTAGCCATTTTAATATTGAAGATGGAAGAAAAAAGCAACATTTTCGGCATATTATGCTTATTTCAAGAAAGGTAAAAATGCAACTGAAACGCAAAAAAAGATTTGTGCAGTGCATGGAGAAGGTGCTGTGACTGAGCAAACGTGTCAAAAGTGGTTTGCGAAGTTTCGTGCTGGAGATGTCTCGCTGGATGATGCTCCACGGTCAGGTAGACCAGTTGAAGTTGATAGTGATCAAATCGAGACATTGATTGAGAGCAATCGACATTATACCATTCGGGAAATAGCCAACATACTCAAAATATCCAAATCAACTGTTGAAAAGCATTTGCACCAGCTTGGTTACATGAATCGCTTTGATGTTTGGGTTCCACATAAGTGCAAAAAACCTTCTTGACCGTATTTCTGCATGCGATTCTCTACTGAAATGTAATGAAAACGTTCAGTTTTTAAAACAAATTGTGAAGGGCAATGAAAAGTGGATACTGTACAATAACGTGGAATGGAAGAGAACGTGGGGCAAGTGAAATGAGCCACCACCGAGCACACCAAAGGCCGGTCTTCATCCAAAGAAGGTGATGCTGTGTGTATGGTGGGATTGGAAGGGAGTCCTCTAAATACACCCAACACCCTTTCAGCCAGTACTTGTGAAAAATTTTCAGGGATTGTGTTATGAATTGTATTTCAGACTCAGAAAATGTGATAAATGGCGATGTTGTGGTAATTCTGCTTTCCCTATTTCTCTGTGATATTGACTGTGCTGTTTGTCATTACCAGTGTGCATGGAGGAGAGTGCAAAATTTGTCTTAGTGTTTCAGTTCTAATAGAGAACCTAATTCAGGGGCGGGACATTCTGCAACAGTATTCCCATTGCAGAATTTAACACATTTGTTGATTTTCCTCTTTTATTTAAATCAAAAAAAATTTGGGTAATATATTGTGACAGTCCCTGCAACTAGAGCAAACAAGACAGGTCTTTAGGGTGTATTTCCCAGGTTTCCAATTGAGAACCTAAAGCAAGGGAAGTGAGACAAACTATCCAGGATCTGTATCCCATCATTAACAGGCCCTGTCATTTTGGATCTCTCAGTTGGTCTGAGATTCAGCTTCCTTATGTGTAAAATGCTATTAGACTAGGGCAGTGGATCTCAAAGTGTGACCCAGGGAAGTCCCCAAGACCCTTTCAAGGGTCCTCAGGGTTAAAGCTGTTTTTGTCGTATGAAGACTTCATTTGCTTTTTTCATTCTCATTCTTTCCTGAGTGTACAGAGGAGTTTGCATGTTGTGTGACACTGTAGCAGACTGAATGCAAAGCAGATATGAGAGTCTAGCTCTCTTCTATTAAGCTAGACGTGAAAGAAATTGACAAAAATGTAAAACAGTGCCACTCTTCTCACTGGTTCTTTTGTTTTTTCTTTAAAGAAAGACTGAACTATTCTTCTAGTATCAAATGTTCCTCCTTCTGTGCTGTTGCAGTGAATGCGGTGAATACCACAGCCAGCCAGCCAATTGTTCAAGTCAGTTGACCTTGACTCTTTCTTCTCCATCACATGCAGCTAATAACCAAATCATTTTGATTTTCTCTTCTTCAGCTCTTTTATATCTGCCCACATTTCTCTATTTCCACTGCTACTAGCTTAGGTCAAGTCCTCAACATCTTTTATCTGGATTTTGGCTGTAACTTGGCTTCCCTGCCTTCAGTTTCCCACTTCTCTAATCTCTCCTTTGCCCTGCTGGTGCCCATGGTCTATAAAGTAAAGCCATGTCTCCTTAGTATGGCAGAAAAGACTCTCCATAATCAGGCCCTAGCCACATCTTTAGCATAATAATTTTTTGCTTTAATCCTTACTCTACACAGACCAAATAAAGGAACCCTCACAGAGCAATTGTGAGGAAACCATTCAAGAAGGCATCTTCAACCCCTCTAGCACTGTCAGATATGCTACAACTTTGCACAGGCAGTTTGATAAACCCATATATTTGTCATAAAAATGAACCAAAATTGTGACAAATCCTCAAATTCATTAGACTCTTGACAGAATATAATTGCTCCAATAATGTTACAAGCCTTGGTGAATATAGATTAAAACATTTTACTGATTGGAAGACAATAAATCTTTTTGGAAAGTGTGTACTGAGTTTGAGGTGCACTGGGTAACTTCCTCCTGCACACCCACTTTACAGTATTCATACCTCAGTTACGACGATTTATTTTACAGTCAATAGAATCACATAAAATGCTTAAACCACAAAAAGGAGGGTATTGAATCAATTAACTGAGGAGGTCAGAGGTAGGAGGGCTTCAGGCATAGTTCATTCAGGGCTCCAATTCCTGTTTTCTGTTAGTCCTTCAGCTCTGTCCTCTTTGTTGGCTTTATCTTTAGTGTAGCTTCATTCATGGGAGCAAAACGGCTACTGCATGATGGCTCATACACACATTACAATTCCCAGAGCAACAGGGCCTCTATGTCCCTGGGTTCCCAACCTATATGTTGAGCTTCCTGCTGATTGGATCACATCTGAACTAATTCATTCATTCCTGAGACGGTCATATGCTAATAAAGACATTACCTGGTCCAGTCACTGTGGCAGATGGAGGTAGGTTTATGCCAAGAAAAGTCCACCTCAGATTTGAGAGAGGAGTGGTGTTCATCAGTCCCATATAATCTACATGGTTTCTCTAAAATGACAGGGATAAAATTCCCCAAAGGAAAACCTGATAGTTATTGAGTATTAGTGAACAAGAAAAATGGCCAACCTGTGAATATTCACTATAGACACAATTTAAATTTGTTCATGAGCAAACAAAAATTACTCCGTGCCCTGGAGTTTTTAAAGCAACTTGTGAAGGGTCAAAAGCAAATATCCATAGTCTATTGCAAGGGTGAAGAGAGGGCAAGTGGAACAGAGCCCATTTCTAAGAAATCCCATTGATGAATATGGGTGGATAGAAGACTGAATTATGTGGATGGCTCTCAAACCACACATTCATTCATTCATTCACAGAACATTTATGGAGTATCAACTCTATTCCAGAAAATGCTTAATATAACAGGATCCTTGACCTTAAGGAGTTCATCCGATCAGGAACTACAGAATTAAGATACAAGTGAAAAGTCAGCAGTATTGCATATCAGAGTGAAAGTATAATAGAACAGAATGAAAATAAAGCCACATCTAGAAAATCTAGTGGAGTCTTCAACACACCCTCTAATATTTCCTTCAAATCTAACACTTCTATATTGCGGTCTTTAACATAAAGCAATGCTTATTTCCAATCAACAGGTTTCCGAGAACAGAAACCTATATTGCCTATATGAAAAGGCAAATGGAAGAATAATTTATCTTACCCTGGCTGCACACTCTAAAAAAATAATATAAAACAACCTTGATTGTTTGGAAACAAAAGTGGATCTTTGTTGTCTCAGGGAGCTTTTATGTGCAAAATACACTTGATAATAGTGTGAATTCTTTTAAGCTACTATATTCTGTGATCATCTGGGGAAATAGTTTGGGGGATAAATACAGCAGAAATATTTAGAGAAAGGACATTAAAAAGGAAGAATAGCAGACATAGTTGATTCTTTTTTGACATTCTTGTACAGTATAAAAATCATCAAATCCTTGGTCCATATCACAGGGATAATGCTGAAAAAATTCTAATCACTTTATCATTATTCCCAGCAGTGTCCTGGAGCTCCAATTCTGAGGGCAGGGCTTTCTGTAAGCATCTAACATTAAGATATAACTGAGAGAAAAATTGGAGAAATGGTTTCTCCACATGAAGTATACTTCATAATAACATTTTAATGTAATATTGACATTTCTGGTTTTTAACTCTGTTGGGCAGAATCTTGATGGAAAAGAAAATCAGTTGTGATGGCTTCAGCATGAGTGTCTAATATCATGGCAAATTAACCCGGTTTTATCCTATATCAGAGGTATTTCATCAGAAAAGAACTAAAATGTCCTTCACATTTTACAGAAGAAAGTCATTTCTCATAACAGATAATGCTAACATTGTCTTAAAAATATTAACTATTGTTGAGTGAATAGTGTGGGAAATATGGGTGGTTTCTTTTCAGAGGTTTTGGTAAATAATTTAATGTATGTATATATGTATGTATGTATGTATGTATATACACACACTATTTTTGTCAGAGTATTGATTTATCTATTTGAACTGAATTGGTCTGCTTTGGTCAAACAGCTGAGAAGTTGAGCCAGATCATGACATTTGTGATCCGTGTGACATTTGCAGTTGAACAGAGGACTCAGGCTCACTACTCAGAGTATGGTCCACAGACCACAGCTTCAGAATTGCCTTGGATCTATTAGAAATGCAAAATCCAGCCCCTCAGCCCCAGATCTACTGAATCAGCATCTGTGTTATAACATGATCTCTAGGAGATTAAAACATTAACTACATAAGGGGATCTCAACTCTGGCTCCCCATTAGAATCACTAAAGGTGATTTTCAAATATTTGATTACCAAGTCTTACCCCAGACCAATTAAATCAGACGTTTTTAAGGACAGGACCATGGCTTGGGTATTTCTAAATGCCCACCAAGTGATTCTAATGCACTGCCAGATTTGAGAATGGTAGGCTACACAATGCCCAAACAATCAGTAAATCCAGTGTATTCTGAAAGGACAAAAAAGAAGAAGAAAGTCAAACCAATTACTTTTAATTTGGTACCACTCTATAAATGATTGATTTTTTTAACTGTTAGTAAGTTTGCTTAACTACTGTGTGAACACAGCCTGTTATGTCTCAACCTGCCCAGAAGTATATTGTATTGTAAATCAAGAAGAGGAAGTCTTTGCTATCTAAATTAATTAAAAGAAGATTTTAGGTTTGTTTTTCAACTTTACTTTCTTTTGCCAACCTTATTCACCAACCTGACAGGTCTAAATACTGAATCTCAGACACTGCACGTTTAAACCTCTGCACCTTTGGATTACCCATCCTTTTCTCCATGCACTCAATTCTCAGTTTTTACCTCAAACATTCCTTTATCACTGTAGCCCAAATGCATTTCCCCTTCCCTGTATTCCCACATTTCTCAGTATTTCTATCGTTGCTTGTTTGATTTCTACATATAATCTCAAGCATTAGCAGTCTATTCCAATCTCTTATACATGAATAGGAAAGGAAAACATAAATCAGAGCATAGTACATGTGGCAGTCATTATTATCCCATCTTACAGATGAGGAAACTGAGTCTCAGAGAGGCAAAGTGACAGGTTAATAAGTTTCAACACTAAGATATTTTTCCCAAGACTGTCTGACTCAGAGTACAGAGGAAGTTTGGTTTGCTTTTGTTTGTTAGTGTGTATGTGTTTTTAATAGATTATAGTACTTTAATTATAGTTCTGGGGAAGATTAAGAATATGAACACACTAAAACATACTGAAGGAATACTCATCCTTAAAATCAATGTCCACTCTAATCTTTGGAATGAACCCAATGATTTTTCTCTTTTACACTAACTTGGTTTCTTTTGCCAGAAAATTATTGGAGCTTGAAGGGGAAGGGAAGGTGTTCTTATTATACTTCTTTTTCAAAATTACTTTTTAATACACAAGTAGTAACTGAATAACTTTCTTGTGAAAAATTAGAACCTTATAGATGTGGGTAACGTTCCTTGTCCAACACACACATCCTGTACTCTACTCAGTCAGATACCTTCCTTCCCTCCTCAGAAGTAATCATTTTATCTGTGCACACTCTTTAAGACATTCTTCAATGTATTTAAATACATATATATGGTATATTATAAAAAATTTTGATCATGGCAAATACTGATACATTGATTGTTTTGTTGATAAAAACATATAACTCTTGGGAATTAAGAGTTTTATTTGTATGTCTAAAGTAAGAGACCTGAGAAGGATATATAATTCAGGGGTTGACAGAATTAAGATTCAAAATTATATCTCAACCCTGTGAATAATACCCTAAAGCTAGAAAGATAAAAATTTAGGTAGCATAACTATTAAAGCCCTGCACAAAGTATAAGTTACAAATGGAGAATTCTGATTTGGTATTAGTTTATATGGAAAAAATTAGTGGTTTGTTTATCACAGACTCAAAATTTAATAAAAATTCTAACACTTTGAAAAGTCAGTAGTTCTTATCTCTAAAATAAGATTCCTTTTAAAATATCAGAATTACTCCAGAATATCTAATTTTAGAAGGAAAATACTAGACTGTGTAAAATGTGTTTAATATGGTAAACTAGTAATTTTTAAATGTGGGACTTATTTTGTGATTTATATTCTTCATATGTTTTCTTCTTCATAAAAAAAAAAAAAAAAAGCCAAGTAAAAGAAAACTCTTCTGCTTCTCTCAGGTCACATGCCCTAATGTTACCTACAGTACAAAACATTCATTAGGATTTCAGTGTGAAAAGGGCCTATGATGAAACATTGCAATAGTATTCCTTCCCAATATTGATGTCTTCTTGAGTAAGGATCTTGCCCTGTGGAATTAAATCTCACTCAATGTAAAGCTAATTATCTATTATGATAACATATTTTAGTGAAGAATATTCATACTCAACAGTCTTTGCCAGAATGTCTGGAACTCGGGACAGGGGAGTCAGGGACATTCTCTGCATGAGACGTGCAGACTAAATCTTGACCTTTCTGTCTGATTTTTACTTTGGAACATGTCACAAAACAGATTCTCCAAACAGGAAAATTTAGAAGCTCTGATTATCTGAAAAATCACTGATTATCTGAAAAGCTTTCCCTGTGTTTGTGGATATCTTCTTGTGATTTTAGATATATCAGAGCTGATTGTATAGGGTACAAGGAAGTATCGGTTCTAAGAGATAAATTGGTTTTCCTTTCCAAAGGAAGACAAATATTATTCATTTATCATAAACTTGACTGATCGTAAGACATAGGTGACCATGAGTCTTGACCTCTTTTCATTTATTCTAAATTAATGTAACTTCATACATAAACATGCTAAGTATTTCAGAAAGTGGAGCCCTGAAAGATAAGGAAGAATCTGAGTTAATGGAGCAAATGTATCCATGTGCTTTTAAGAACTCCAAACCATGGCTTTATTTGAATTTATCTGTCTCTGCCCTGATGTCCACTATAGCCCATGAGAAGGAGAGTCAAGGTATTAACTTTATTACTGACCTTATTCAGCAGCGTCAGACCAGTAAAGGTGTTTATCTACTCGTGTGTGCTGCTCCAGATAGGGTAGCTCATTGTAATTCTCCCCTCCAGGTTCCCTTCCCTAAGGAAGTATCTATATCTCAGATCTGTCTAATTAATCAGGATGTGAAGAATAGAAAATTGTGAGACAATCACTATGCTCATCGTTGCTGGGCTTTAAAAAGCTCAATAAAGTTTCTATCTACATTTTTTTGTTTATACTGTGGAGTAAAATGGATCAAACGGGCAAAGAACTGTGGCAACAGAGATGGTGCCTTTGTGCGATAAAACATATACTGTGTATCAAAGAAATATTGTGCCACTTCTCTGAAGCTGACATTGGAATGACATTGTAATCCTGACCATCTGTCTTCCTCCTCTAGATGTTGATGAATGTACGGTAGTGAGTGGAGGCTGCCAACAGCGCTGTATTAACACTCTGGGCACCTTCCATTGTGCATGTGATACGGGGTACAGTCTCCATGCTGATGAGCACACCTGCATACGTGAGTAAACATTAGAACCAGCTTGAAGTCGTTTTCAGTGAAAATCGACCTGCCCACATAGGGGCAGGAAGAAAACGTTTTTCTATTGTAAAAACATCTATAGAAGCTGACAATTTTCAAGTACAATTCTCTCTCTTAGAATTAAAAAAAAGATATTTTGCTATTAAAAGACTAAAAGACAAAAAAGATGGGGAAGGAAATATAGAAATTAACATTCACAGGCAAAACTTGGATCCCCCCAAATGTGTGACTGTTCCTTAGGGTATCATTTCTGCCAATTCAGTAAAGTATAAATTTGTTAATTACTGCTTATATACAACAAGTTCAGCACAGACTCACAATAAAGAGAGGAGGCTGGGCTGTTACAGTCACTAGCTACAATGTTCACTCACTTCAAACCAGACTCAGAAGTGGACTCAGGATTATAACAGCAAAAATTATAACAGAGTATATAATAAGGAGTTTAGGGTTTCTCAAGAATAGTTAAAACTACACACATTAAATCTGAGGTTCCTATACACTTCTTGTGTATCAAAATGTTCTTAGATATCAGTTTTGGGTGGTAAGATTATTACTGTTAAGTCTTTGTATGTTTCTGAATTTTATGAATTTCCTAAAATGAGTATGTACGCAGGAAAAAAAACCAGAAAAACTTAAAAAATACTGTGTTTCCTGTATGATTATAAATGTTCTTTTTTTAAATTTATTTTTTTAACATCTTTATTGGAGTATAATTGCTTTACAGTGTTGTGTTAGTTTCTGTATAACAAAATGAATCAGCTATATGCATACGTATATCCCCATATCCCCTCCCTCTTGCGTCTCCCTCCCACCCTCCTTATCCCACCCCTCTAGGTGATCGCAAAGCACTGAGCTGATCTCCCTGAAATGTTCTTTTTTAACTGAAGTAATTTACATGAAAGTGTTTTTTTTTTAATTGAATGATGATCCTCAGATGGCATCAAGCACATTCTGATTTCACCTCCAGGTCCCTTTGAAAAATATCTTATACTAAAAGAATAGCACCTTATACAACACAATGTAATTGCTGGTTTAATTTATACAGGGTTTGTTAACTGGTCCATCTACTCAAAATTATTAGCATTTTATGAGTATTCTATAATTATGAAATTTGGGATAGAAATCAGCCAGTTTTGCTTAACTTCATAACATATACTGTCTCTTTTTCCTAACATAGGAAATGAGAGAAAGCCAGGTGAAACAGGTAAAGATGTCCTAGTCATAGGTCTGATTTTTTTTCTTTTTTGCGGTACGCGGGCCTCTCACTGTTGTGGCCTCTCCCGTTGTGGAGCACAGGCTCCGGACGTGCAGGCTCAGCGGCCATGGCTCACGGGCCCAGCCGCTCCGCGGCATGTGGGATCTTCCCGGACCGGGGCACGAACCCGTGTCCCCTAGATCGGCAGGCGGACTCTCAACCACTGCACCACCAGGGAAGCCCATAGATCTGATTTTGATAGAAGAAAATGGAGGTTTTGAGAGCAAAGACTTTTCCAAAATTGAGTGAAGATGCAGATAGAAGCCATATCGTAGTATCAGGGAACTCAGTATCTACAGCAGGCACCAGTGGTGGGACAGCAGCACATGCATATTTTTGTAATCTCCCAAATATCCCCTTCTTTTTGCAAAATTACTGCTTGTTGCAACAGGAATCCCTTTCCCATCCCCATCTCCATCCCCAACCTGTAAAGACTTCAGCTGGTAATATCCTTAAACTACCACTCTAACTTCTCTCAGTCACAAAATATTTAGGGACAGGATTACCTATGCATGCAGATATGGTATTTAGTGGTAAAGGTTGAGCTGGTGAATTTTTGTGTCTGATATAAAAATATTTTGCAAAGTAATGAATTTTATATATCTATGGTATCTGGTCTTCGCGATAAAGCAAAATAAACACTCTAGTGATCAATTAAAATTATATCTTCAGGTATAATTAATTTTCTAAACTCTGGAAGTTATTAACTATTTCTTAGTAAAATCATTAAGCTCTTTCCTTGTTCCTCACCACCATTGCTCTGGAATTTTCCAACTTTTGTTTCAATGACCTCAGGTCAAAGGTGGACTTGGATAAGAATATTATGGTTTATCATTTGTATTTCTATTCCTTAAAATCCATCCTGTAGAGACACATGGACACTATGACAATAGCATATTTGCAGCTGCGTAGGCTGATCCTCTCCTCGTACAGAATTTCAACATAGTGTACAAATTAAAAATTAAGCTAAAGAGAAATATGGATTTCATGATTGCAGTCATTTTAAAGCCTTTAACCCCTTGGATGTCATTCCACAGAAATACTGGACCCAAGAGTCCAGCAATTGACCTTTGTGGAAATTTTCATGCCTCTCTCACATGAATCTACTGGTTCTGGTTTCAAAGAATGGTCCTAAGAACCTCAGTTGACACAATTACAGCAGTCTTGTTAAAATGAACTCAAGAAGAATGTAAGTATTTTGTATTTAAATACTAATAATGATGTGAGCTTGAGGATAAGAACTGTTTGTTTGCTTTGAAAGAAAGGGTGTACTGTAGAGAACTGAGTCTCACATTGGTTTGTATTTTGAGTAATATTGTAGCAAGGGTCAGATATTTTTAAAAGCAGGACAATTCAATTAGCCCACTTTCCCTTTGGTATTTGTTACCTGGCAGGAAACTGAGAATGGTGGTTGATCTTACCAGGAAACTGTAGTAGACAGAAATTCTTCATGACCAGTCACAGAAGAGAAGATGGAGTTGTGGAATTTTATGATTCCACTACTTTAGAGTCCTTGAAATTAACTGCCTCAATTTCTTCCTTCCTCTCGACCTTCCTTCCCTTCCTTTGCCGCATTCTGCCCATCAGTCATAGTCCTAAGCTAGTGTGACTTTTTGAGTTAGAGCCGCTGGTACTTTTTGCACTTTCTCTTAATCACAGCAGCCGTAAACTTCTTGTACCCCAAATCCTTACAGAGTTTAAGATGACTTCATTTCAGGAAAGGATCTCCTCTCTAAGAGCTGTGCACTTGTGGGGACATATGGCCAGCAGTTACTAGTCAGCCTCCACCAGAATGATAAAGTTACACAAAGTGGTATTAAGAGAGGGGGTCCATAATATCCAGCTGTAGTGTACAGGCCACTTGGTTCCCCATAAAGTACTGCCTGGACTGCTGATAAAATGTGATCCCTGGGGATCTTGGCCTCAGTGACCCTCAGTTTGAGCCCCTGAATTTGCAAATTTTTGGAATGCATGTCACTTTACTGGTGGCAAGGGCCTATTACTTTCTTGAGATTTTTAAAGGCATCTATGACACTTCAAAATATCCCCCATATAATTTTGTCCTTATGATGGTGCTTCTTTAAAAGGTGTATATGTGGGAGGATTTCATGATATTGTTATATCATGATACAGCCTCACGACATTGTCATATAGTCCGAGGCTAAGCTGGTCAATGACTGCTTCTCCCTACACCTTCCTTTATAATAGGATTCTGGGCCAGAGGTCTGGGTCCTTGTCCTTGAGCAGCACAGTTACACCTGGTTGGTGAAGGGTCCAGACATAACATAGGAAAGCAGTCAAAAATGAAATTTTGACCAGATTTGCTTTGCTCTCAGTGGTTTCCATTAACACAGATATTACCAAGTAATACATATACTTTTAAATTTCCCTTTACTTGGAAACCAACGGCTTTAAAAAAATGGAAACTAGAGTTTAGCCATCATCAGAAAGACAGAAATATTCATACTGGTCCAACATTGACTCTCGTCCATGGACCAGGAACAGTGGCACGGTGGAATCCAAGTTGGTGCGTGGCCTTCAGCAAATCACTTAATCTCTCTACAGTCTCTACAGTCTGGTTTCCTCATGTGAAACTGGACAAAATGACCTTAAAGTTACTGCATCTCTAAAGTGTTATAATATTATGGAGTTCCCCAAATTACTAATCTGTTACATATCATCTTCTAACCTGTATTTTTTAAAACTCCATTGGATTCTGTGGAATAATTGTTTTGTAGAGCTCAGATTTTATTTGAAAAGTATATAAAGAACTTAGACGTTAGAAAGTCCCACATAAAAACAGTGAGTGAGAATTTTATATCCAGTTTAATAAAAATGAGTTCATGACTTCAATGTTTTTAATGAAAACAATAACTACACTTTGGTGCTTTTTTGAAAATACTGTTTTCTGTATCATAGAATCATATTTTGAAGGAATCCAGGGACTAATTCAGCCTAATCTACTTTAGAGATAAGAAGTCTGAGATCCAAAGAAATCAAGTAACTTTCACTCTGAACAAAAGAAGTTTTCAGGAAAATCTGGCTAATTTCACTTTTAACCAAATGCTTTAAAATAATTTCTGATAAATATTTTAAAAGACTAAGAAAAATCATAAAGGTACTGTGAAATGAAATTCTTACATTCTATTTTAGTAAATAGAGCTGAGGCTTAAAATAATGTATTTTCATAATAGCTATTGATGAAAGAAATCCACCTTATATTATCACCCTATAAGTGCAAATTTATCACTTCTCTCTTACATTTCTATCATATTCTCCAACAAACCTGGCTACTCTCAGTTCTCCAAGTCAGCTATGCCCTTTTCCACTTCCACACCTTACCTTACTCAGCCTAGACTTCTCTCTCACCAAGACTCCACCTGTCAAAAGTCTACTTACCATGTTCCATGTTCAATGTCCGTTGGCCTGTTAAACCTTCTCTGGTGACCCCAGCCAAAAGCATTCCTTCTTTTTCTTCTAATACCATATGATTTAGTGTTGCCTTAATGACACATTGTAACATATAGTTTTATATGTGTGCAATTGGGCTTCAGACCAAATGAAAGACACTAATGACCTTCTAATTATCAGCTTTCAGAGGAGTCTTTTCCATGCCTTTCTCAATGGCCTCTGACACTATTAACCACTCATTTTTCTAAATCTTCCTCTTGACTTCCTGACAGCACAATTTTCACCTTTGACTGTTGCCTCTCTGTACTTACATTCTTGTTACCCGGTTCTGACTTTCGATCATCTTCCTCTCTCCTTGCTATCGACTGAATTGTGTCCCTAAAATGTGCATGTTGAAGCCCCAAGTTCCAATGTGATGGTATTTGGAGGTGGAGTCTTTGGGAGATAATTAGGTTTAGATGAGCTCATGAGGGTGGAAGACCCTCATGATGGGTTTAGTGCCTGTATAAGAAGAGAGAGCAGAGAGCTTGCTGTCTCCACCATACCAGGATCTAGCTGAAAGGTGGCCATCTGAAGCCAGGAAGAGAGCTCTCACCAGAAACCAAACCCTGCTAGAACCTTGATCTTAGACTTTCCAGCCTCCAGAACTGTGAGAAAATAAATTGATAAGGCCACCCAGACCAAGGTATTTTGTTACAGCAGCCCAAGCGGACTAATGCACTCATCTCTTCTCCTTTATTCCCCCTTCTCTAGTCTATCTCCATTTTATTCTTCTACTTTTAGACAGAAGTCAATACCTATAAAATATCCGGCAAGTATTAGTTAAATGTTAGCTATTATTATAACAGAATGTAAAAAGATGTAAGGACTTTACCCAGATGGACTTGCTCGTTGGGGAAAAACTCAAACTTGCAGTATTTCTAGCTTTTGGACTTCGAACAAAATACATTATCTTCTGAGAGCTTTGAATTGAAGATTTTCTCATTGTTGAGAGGCAGACTTTAGTAGATATGACTAAATATAAGTAATGATAATGTAGACTAAACTCCTTCTTTTGCCAGTGGCTATTTTGTAACAGCCAGGGGCTAGATACCAAAATAATTATATTACCCAAATTTTCTGTATTTAGCTGTGTAATTTGCGTTTTAAGTAACTTGTAAGGTTTTAGCTATAATTTGGTATACCTCACAAAATCTTTGTCTTTTCATTTTTTTCTTTTTTATAACAACCTTGTGAAACACGCTCAGCTCAAATCTCCGTTCATAATCATGTCCTTCCTCTGCTATATTTGTTGAAATTAGCCTTCCCAGAGGGAAAAAGTAATTAAATGATTGAAAGTTTTAATGCTTGCATAGTTCTCTTACCTCTCTTTCATGCCTTCGGCACATAGGTTTATTAACGTCTGTACTCACAAATGGAGTCACTGGTGTCTGCACAGGGAAACCTCAGATAAAAAGCATTTTAATTATTTTCATCTTTAACACAAGAATTCTTTATTTCCACTTGCTGGAAGTGGTCAGGAACCGCTTTTGTTCAATGGTTCCTTTTTATTCTCACTAAATGAGGTTGGGGGGAAGGAAGAAGAAAGGTTACCTGGAAGCTGTAAACCAAAGATTTTTCTGTGTGATGAAGTGTACAACATAATAGAATCAGAGGTCATTTTTTAATTCTAAATAAACAGAAGTTAGGTGGCAAGAAGAGGGTAGATGTACAGCCTGGAAGCTTGATTAAATAGATATTCTTAGTAAAATTTTGAGCTTGAATAAATTTTCTTACATCAGATCTTTATGTTTCACATTTTAAGATAATGCTAAACTTGGAAAAAAAAGGATTGAGAAAACTATTAGATGTGGTGGTCTTCACACAATGGATTCTTTTGTTTTTGATCTCAGTGTTCTGATCAGTGATGTCTAAGTTTTATTTGATGAAAGGAGTGGAAGATTCTTTCTAGGGAATGCAAAGAGATTGCCCTCAAACTGGAGACGAAAGAAGTTAAAGACTTTCATTGTAACTACCTTTCAATTAATTGCATTATTTATGAAGACAAATTAGAAGCAGAATTCATTTCAGATGACAGCTGATGTCTTGAATAGGGCTATGTCAGGTTAAAAAAATTGTTTAGTTTGTCAGGTTGATGGCATCTCTCAGTCATTATCAAATTCATCGCCCTCGCAATATTAATCACTTTTGTGTGGTAGGTGATATATTTAATTCCTCAAAGTTGAATCTAAGGAACACTTCTCCTCTGCCGTCCTCGTTCCCTATATGTGGGCTTGAAAAAAAATCATGAACTTCCCAAGTTTTTATCCGTTTTGTTGATAATTAACCCAATTCAAAACCTATTTCCAAATCCAATGGATTTTAGGAATGCATTCAGAAATCTTTTTTTTTCTACAGTTTTTCTACAGTCTTCAGACTTGGGAAGGTAAGACTGACAGTTTTAGATAGAGTCAGACTAAGGTCTGAATTCTACTGCATCGAATAAGGGTTGTGTGATCTTGGTCCAGTTTCTTAATCTCTGATCTTCAGAGTTCATATCACCTTTATCTCTTTCTCTGTCTCTTTAACTGTATCTATACCTAACATAAGCAGGATAATAATTCACAAAAATCAATATTATACATTGCACAAGGACAAAAACCTTATAAAGAGGGATGTATTTAACACACTAGAATGGGGAATGAGGGAGACTGAGAGTGTATTCTGGGCTAAAAGTGAACAAATGAAACAAGAGTGGTCCTTCCAAGGACTGGGGAGTGATAAGAATTTTTCTTGAACTGAGCAGTGTGATAAACTTTACCTTCTGTATCCAACATTAAAACAAAACAAAGTGATGAAATGTTAGCCCAGTGGTCTTCATCCTTGCCAGTTGCCTTTTCTTTTCTTCTTTCTCTCTATGTGGAAAGTAAACTCACAGGTCTTCCTTCAGAATAATCTCTAGGAATTTTTTCTTTTTTTTTGTTTTCTTTTTAATCTAGGAATTTTTTCTAGCTATATTTGTAAAATATTTTTAAACGTAAGATTTTCATAACATATATCAAATAAATAATAAAACCCTACTTTTAAGCACTAAATAATTTTGCTGTCTTACGTTTCCCAAATAATTTCATAGTGCATTACAGAATACCCCCGTATGGGATGAACAAAAATATGAAGAGATTAAAATAATACCTGGCACATAATCGAAGTTCAGTAAATGGTGGCTTGAATTAGTAATTTATAATTATTATGTATCTACCTTTATCATTTTCCCACAATCAGAGTACCTATTCAATGCACAAAGATTCTGAGAATAGGAGATTCTGAATTGTGTGCAACTAAAAATACAGGAACTTCTCTTTAAATTATTTGTTTATGAAAATAGAGAATGGGATTTAGGATTGTGAGAAAAATACTGATAATCTGAAAACAGCATGTCTTGGGAAAAAAAGTGCCAATTTTTCAGGGTAACAATATTAACTTTACCACATAGCTACCCTGTATAAAAGGTGTGTGACCTTGAGCTGTCACTTAGCTGTTCAAAACTCCATTTCTCCATATGTAGCGGGTAGTAAGGAAAAGTTACAGTGAAATCCTTAGTGCAGTGCCTGACACAGAGCGAGCATCAATAAAAATTAGCTCATAATATTAATATTAGTTCTATACTTGCAGTTGGCTGTAGGCACAGGAGTAAATAAAATTACGGAGGGTCAGACACTATAGTTATAAACTTACTTTGGTGATCAGATGGCTTCCATTGGAAAGCTTTGTTGCTAGCTTTTTAGCAAACATACGTTCATTGATTCTTTTAACAACTCCCTGTTGCACTTTCTTTTTCTTTGCATTTTTAATGCTTTTGAAGCTTTAAAGCAATATTCACAACAATATTTTCACTGAATGGTAAAATATTCTCATTCTTATTTTATCACTAGGTTGAAGATTTATATCTCCCTGTTTCCAAAAGCACTGGAGGCAGCAAGCTTTAGGCAGCTTATGCATTTTCACGGGGTCCAAAGTGCAAAAAGACGTGAAACATAAAATAGTACTACCTCCATCTAGAAGCAGCAGAAGGATTAAGTGCTTGCAAATACCAGATATGAGCATAACACTTAAATCCAAATCTAGTATCCCAGTATAGTTTTCTAGCAGCTGACAAGAGCCACATGGTTTAAACCACGTTTGCATTTTCTAACAACAATAATCATAGAGACTTTTTTTTTTTTTTTTTTTTTTTGCGGTACGCGGGCCTCTCATTGTTGTGGCCTCTCCCATTACGGAGCACAGGCTCCGGGCGCGCAAGCTCAGCGGCCATGGCTCACGGGCCCAGCCACTCCACGGTACATGGGATCTTCCCGGACCGGGGCACGAACCCGTGTCCCCTGCATCGGCAGGCGGACTCTCAATCACTGCGCCACCAGGGAAGCCCGAGACATTTTTTAAATTCAGTGGTTTCAGAATCTACTACTGAATGCATGTCTTTCATTTTGCAGAGAAAACAAAATTTCAGCGAAGAGACCTCCCAACTTTTACTCCCATCTAGAACATTTGGTATTAACTCTTAGCTCTGTCTGCTTCGCTCTTCACTGAGAAGAAAAGTGCTCTGCTGTTATTTCAGGCTAATCCCATTCTGCCTTCTCCTTAGAACCTCAAAATTTTGGAGGTGGATGGAAGGAAAAGACTATATATAAAAGAGTTATGGACTCATCACAGAAATGGAAGGGAACCCGGAGAAAGTTGTGTCCTACAACCCACAGAGGAGAGAATGTCAGGAAGGGGAGAGGTCATGACGTTCAAGATTTAAGTAAAATCTTAATCTTGGACTGGAAGGTGTTCCATGAAATTATCCGTGGATAATGTATAGATAACCCTGGTAAAACTAGTTTTAGGGAGGAGCTTTATTTTAAGATAGAGAGAAAGAAGTTAATGATAGAGGAGAAAACAGGACGTGTTAGGAACAAGGTTCTCTATCTTTCAAGGAATACTTTTCAGTCATTCTGTTTAACATCTTGAAAGTAAAGACCTCTCCTTCCTTCCTTTCTCTTGTCCTTGGATTGTAGGACACAACTTGCTCTTGGTTCCCTTCCTTCTTTGTGATGACTCCCTAACCTTTTTCATATAGTCTTTCCCCTCTGCCAACCTCTTGATCTTCAGAGTTCTTGTTTTGGCCCTTTCTCCACTCCCTCCTGAGTGGTTGTTTCCACTTGCAAAGCTTTACCTACTACAGTTAGCTAGAAATGAATGATGTTCAAATCAACATTACTAAATCGGATGGCTCTTTTTGTTTTCTGGACCCAGAGATCCGGCCACTGCCTGAGGCCCTCTTTGAGGACGTGCCCGACCTTGCAAACTTACTGGACCTAAAATTAAATATATCTTCCTTCCTTCCCTCCACCCCCCAACTTTCTTCTTCTCCTCTGAGTAGTAAGGACAGCTCAGGCCACCCATTTTCCAGGTCAGTCTAGTATATCTGGAGTCACTCATGACTCCCCCTCTCTCTGATTCCACATATCAAGCTCCCCAGCAAGACCAATGGGCAAGTTCTCCACAATATCCCCCAAAGAGCTGGCTCCACTGTGACTACTTTCATTCTGACCTTCATAATTTCTTACAGAAATGTTTACTGTAATTGCCTCTTAACTGGTATCATCCTTCATACTTGCCCCCTTCAATCGATTATCTAAACTACTGCCAGAGACACCTTTTGAAAATGTAACTTAAAAAATTATTTTAGGGGCTTCCCTGGTGGCACAGTGGTTGAGAGTCCACCTGCTGATGCAGGGGACACGGGTTCTGCCCCTGTCCGGGAAGATCCCACATGCCGCAGAGCGGCTGGGCTCGTGAGCCATGGCCGCTGGGCCTGCGCGTCCGGAGCCTGTGCTCCGCAACGGGAGAGGCCACAACAGTGAGAGGCCCGCGTACCGCAAAAAACAAAAACAAGAAAACAAAACAAAACAAAATTATTTTACTATCCTTAAAACCTTTTATTGTCTCTATATAGCTTTTAGAATTAACTCAAAATTCTTACTAGGGCTTACAAGATGCTTCGGGGTCTGACTCTTGGTTACTCCTGCTTACCTGCCGTGTTTCTACTCTGTACTTCATGCTCCAGGCTCACACACACTGAAAAGTTGCAGTTCCTTACGTGTACCAGAAGTTTCCACACTCCTACACCTTTGTCTTACTGTTCCATCTGTCAGACGCTCCCTGCTTCTGCACATGCTTGTTTCTGGATTTGAGTGCAAGTCAACATTTTCCCCTCTCTCCTCCTAGGCTTTCCTCCCCGCCTCTCCTCACCTGACTTCTCCTGTCTCTGAAAGTAAAGGTTAGAATCACCTCCTCTGAGGAGAATTTTCAGATCTACTCCCATACTTATAATCCAAATTTGTCACCTGTTTTATAAGATTTGTAGATCGTTTATAGATTTAGAGATTCTTTCAATGGTGGGACACAACATAAAGACACTCAGATAGATGAAAGGAAAAACCTTTGTTACTTACAGCTCCAAGTGAGAGAAGGGTACCACTCAGGGCTACACATTGGGTTACACCCAGGACAGGGTAACAAGCAAGCTGATAGGAGGTGACTTATATATGGCAAGTGGGGTGGGGTTAGGCTAAACTCAGTCTTCCTGGGGATTAGGTACTCTGAATAATTCCACAACCCCAAGGGAGAAGGGGGCATCCCTGGATGTTAGGTACCTGGGAACCTCTGGCAGTTGGGTCTGTGTGTATCTTAACTCTAGGATGTCTGATAAGGGAAGTATTCAGTAGTTGGGGTGGGAGCTTATTCTGTGTAGGGGAACTGAGGGTTTTGAGCCATGGCTTCAAAACCAAGTCAAAACAGCACTTGTGGAATATTACATCATACACCACATAGAGCCAAGGGCATGTCTCTAATAGAGCCTCTCACAATGGATTATAAAGTTTCTCTTCTTGTCTATCTCCCCCACTAGGCTTTAATCTCTTTTGTATCCTCAGGACCTAGTATGTGACTGAAATAAAGTGTTTACTTTTATTAAATGACCCTGTATTTGTTCAGGGTTTAAAATAGAAAGATCCTTGTAATAAAGTATGCTTTGTTTAAAAGTAAGGGCATGTTCCCCTTCTTATGATCTGTTTCTCTTTATTAGACAAGAAGAATTATATAATGCATGGCTTTGGCTCTTAGGAAACCCAGCACTACGTTGAAGGCTTAATTGCAGAGACTCTTTTAAACCTATATTCCTAATTTAGTTTTCTCCACCCCACTTCATAACGTGGTTCTTGTTTTGCTGAAGTGGTTATTTTTTGTACCTTTCCCCCTCTTTTTAAACCATAGCTTTAGTGGTTCTATTATAGATATGTTTTAGATCGTACACAGCCTCAAATCATCTTTGGAAGTAGATGGAATATAAATGGAATAAAACTAACCAAATTCAATCCTAGATTTATCACTTGGCTTCTTTTAAAGCATCATAGACAGTACTTTAAACCCCAGATTTAGAAAAGATATGAACCTGTCATTCAGTGGAATGGCTTGCCTGTTTGTTCTCAGAAATCCCGGGTATCGTTGTCAATGCCAGAGCATGTCAGGAGAACAAAGACTGGCCTCCACACCATAAGGGTGGGAAGACTACCTAGGGCTTTGTAGAGCCTAGAGCCTGATACTGAGCAACCAGTTCATAAAGACAGGATATATGTATGATTATTAATGGGAGTCAAGGGCAAAGCTGTGATAAGGATGCAGGCTGTCATTTCCCATCATTTTCTTGTCACAGGACAAGGAGTAAGACACAAAACCTAAGGGAAAGGTCTGGGGTCACTATTCAGAAGTCAGGCTACATACTGAGTCCTCAGTAGATAAATACATATTCTGAGCATATGAGTTCTGAAGGCGGGTGGAGGTGCTACCTATAAGCACAGGCCCAAAGCAGGGTTAAAGTTTGAGCCAAAGAAGGAGATAGGTGGGAAAGGGCTTTGAACCCTGACACTGAAAGCTTTTCAGAGACCGTCTCTTCAGTAGTCATAAGACAAGAACATAACCATCAACCTAACAATCAAGACCACGTGACTCCGGCCCCTGCACACTTGCTGGTTTGGGTGGATTAAGGCTACTGGGTTATATGGGGCATCCCCAGGGAAAGGCAAGTCTCCCCAAGGCTCGGTCCTCTGGATTGACATGTCCTCCACAAACTCAGCAAGCATAGTCTATGTACTCTCCCTTCAGACACATTAATTCATCCAGAGATCAAATTCTAGAACCTAAGTAATTACAATTTGGAAGTAATTCTGGCTATGTCCATTAGTAATAATAGTGACAATGATTTAAAAAATCTTATCTCTAATCCTCACAACTACCTTAAGAGGGAGATATTATTACTCTCATTTTAAAGATAATGAAACCAGGGTTCACAGAGGTTAATAGGACAGCTTTGGAATCACAGGCTTGGGTTTACAGCCCTGTAGATGACTGGTCTGAAATCAATAAGCACCATGGGGAAGTATGCTGAAATGTGCTTTATACTTTTTGAAGGGGAGAAAGGAGTTGAGTACATCTGCCCTGTAACCTTTGCTAAGCTTCTCTCTTCCAGGCTGTATGGTATGGTAATTTAGTCTTATTTCATCCCATGCTTGGGAATTTAAGTAGATTCCCTGTGTTCCCCCTTGGAAGTAAAAGTTGGCTCCTTCTGTAGACTCCCGCACTGGTTGGTCTGGGCTGCGGTGGGCTGGCCTTCTGTCTGGGCAAGGATACCAGTCAGACACTTCAGCTTTCACAACAGAATGTCAACCTTGTCTCCCCAGTGTCTGGTGTCTAAATCTTATGGCTCTCACTTCAATCGACAATGTAGAGATTCTGCACTACAGGCTTGTGTTAGAGGATTTGACTGTGAACTGAATGGGAGCCAGCATTCATCCAAATTTCCCTTAAGACATCTGATATACAGAGTGCATAGCAGAAAGATCACAAACCTTGGTGCCAAAAAGCTCTAAGTTAGAATCCCAGCTTTGCACCCACTAGCTGTGTGAATGTGGGCCTGTTGTTAAATGATAACAATGGCTAATATTTATGGAGTGTGTGCTATCTGTTGGGGCACAGTGTTAATCTTATATTCACTGTTTCATTTACACTTCATAAAGCCCTGAGAGGTAGGTGCTCTTGTTATCACTCTTTTAGCAATGTGAAGAATGAGACTTAGAAAGTTTAAGCAACTTGAGGAAAAACATTCAGCATGTAAGTGATAGATATGGAATATGCCTTTTGGGCATAGCTGATCAATTGAATCCAGTTACGTTAAAACAAACAAGCACATCTGTTCAAAAAAGGTGTTTGGATGTTTGGACTCTATTGTTAAAGCATTTTAAGGAAGGAAAAGACACCAGTTAAAATTTAAAGGGCTCACAATGCAGTGCAGTGTGGAAAACGGGTTAGCCATATGTAAATCAAGGAGAACCAGTAGGGATTATTGCCTTCTGGTTAGACTGGTGAGAGATCTAGCACTTTGGACTGTCAGAGTTAAGACACCAGGAAACTGCAGGGGTTTTTTCCTATGTATATTCAACCACATGAATTTTTAAAAAAATCTATCAAGACAACAAACAAATTATTCTGCTGACTCTTTTTTTAAGACTCTTTTAAATTTTTATTTTGTATTGAAGTGTAGTTGATTTACAGTGTTGCATTAGTTTCAGTTGTACAGCAAAGGGATTTGGTTATACATATACATATATCTATTCTTTTTCAGATCCTTTTCCCTAATAATGTAGGTTATTAGAGTATTAGCCATATGAATTTTATTTTACAAAAAAATAGTATCATATAGACCATATACAATTTTGTAGTTTGAGCTTTCACAGTTTTAAAATTAGTTTTATCAAAATCAGTGTAATCATTTGTATTATATACGTTCTAAGAACATAGGGTGTGCTTCAGACTCTAAAATTTTGCTGTATTATTCAATAACAACCTAATGGTTTGTAACAAAGTAAAAAGAAAGGTGTTCCAAGACTTATTCTTGTCTGACATTGTTTAAATCTTGATTTGAAGGTTTTATATTGTATGGTTTCATATTTACTAGAAGCCTTCATCATCCTACCACCATCCCTACCAAATGAGATTCATAGATTATAAACCAATAGCAAGAAGAGTGCCTTTGCCTGTTCTACTTTGCCATAATCTCAGTGCCCACATTCATTTATTTTAGAAGTGAATATAGTATATGGCTCAAACTTTTAGTAATTGCAGTAGAATGGTTGGATTGATTTTCTGCCTCTAACATTTTCTCTTTCATATGTTGGTAAAAATTTTATGATTTCAACATTTCTTCTGAATTCAAAGGAAAAGAATGCAAATTTATTATTATATCAAACCAGTTAATTAGTATTCTTTTGACTAGGGAGAATGCTCTGATTCCTACAACTCACATTTTAAAAATTCTTTAAGTTTGAAAACAGTCTAATTTCAACCTGGCCTTATTTCCAAAAGAAAGTGATTTAACAATCTTCTGTATTTCTCATTATAACTTTTATGCAAACCTGTGGTATAAGAACTATACTGTTTCATCTCTTAGTATTTCCACGAGACTAGTGATGGTTTCGCTAAGTGCCGTATCACATACATATCAGAACAATGGATTAAAACTAGAAAGAAAAAATTGTGTGTCAGTCTCTGCAGCCCCACTCTGAATGTCGAAACAGACTGTCCTGCTTTGTCACACAGTTGATTAAACCCATGGTACGAGGAATTTAAACTTGTATAGGATCATCGAAATAGAAAATGTAAGATGTGGAAGAATAGCCTTCCTTCATTCCAATGACTGACATATTTGCTAACCCTTCTCCTTGTAGAATGCATAAATTAATAAGTGCAGAATCTCAAATTCAGTAGGCTATATCCTACACTGGAAGCAAAAATTATGAGATCAAGAATAATTGATATTCCATGTGACCCATTAAAACAGGTCTCATTTAATGCAATACGGCTTAAAATTGTATCTCTTTCAAGTAGGCTAACCTGAATATAGGCACCCTTTTTTGCACTTTACAGCAAAACTGAGCAATTCCCTCAACCATCCCGATCAGAGGACCTTGAACTGAGAGCACATGTTTAATGATGCCTGGAATAGCTATTGATTAAACACTGACAATGTTCAGAGGAATTGAGAATCAAAAAGCCTCCCCATGGCCAGCTCTGCCAGGCTCACTTCTTAATAGATGGCAAAGGAGGATTCTAAATGAGATCTGCTGCCCTGCTCATCCTCAGAACTCCACAGGCAGTGGGATTAATTTCTGCTTCGCAGTCCTTTGGAACTACCATGTCTGAAATGTCCAAAATGAATACAGATGTCCCTCCTTTTTTATTTCCTTGTTCCTCCTTTTTGAGGAAAAAAAAGTTCTCATATGAATTGAATGCATAGAATGATATTGCTTTAAATGTGGAATGAATGAAAATTCACCATTAATTAATACATAAAGAATAGGACAAATCCTGGGATGATAATTCAGGCTGAATAATTCCCCAAATCAAGCAAGCAAACAACAACAAAAAGGTTAAAAGAAAATAAAGAATAAGAGTAAATAAAAAGGAAAAAAAGGATTTGAAGCCAGAACTAATATTCACACTGCCATTGCTCTGTTGAGTTGGTTAGTATCCAGAGGCTTAGATATTTTTAGGCTATTCTTTTGTCTGAGTGGGAGATTGTGACCCAGAACTGTGAAGTAAGGCTGTTTCTACACTTAAAAAAACACGATTTTCAATGGTGGAACCACCCAACTGTTTTACCTTCAACAAACATTGATGGAACACCTAGGGGGTGTCAGGCACATTGCTTGATGCTTTCCCTTTTAAAGTTATTTAATCCCCCCTACGATCCTGTGAAATACTCATTATAATCATTTTAAAGATGTGAAAACTGAAGCTTGGAGGAATTAAATAAATCTCCTATTATCAAACAATCAGTAAATAGGCACGACTAAAGTCACACTGCTAGAAATGGTCAGAGCAAGGATTAAAATCCAGATATTTTGAATAATATTCTGTCGAGCTAAATACCATATTATACTCTCCTTCGTTTAATAATGCACATTTAATGAAAGGTTCTGTGGGAAGCTCAGACTTTTTTTTTTTTATTGTAGTTTGTTCTTTTGCTCCTTTTTTTTCCTGATATCCTAAGGATTACATCCTTAGGGTAAAACATTTTTGGAAGTACAAACAAGTATAAAAAGGGAGAGAATGAAGGAATCACAACCCTACCACTCGAAAACAGCTGTTGTTATTTGGACTTCTTTCATTTCAGTTTTTTCTCTTCATAATTTAGACCATGTTACCTTTTGTTATCTATTCATATAACAACATACATATTACACACACTCCCACACACACACATACACACCTTCAGTAGACAGTAAGCTAAAACTATTTCTAAAGCTGACTTATTGTGGCAAATACCTTTTGATATTTATATAAACGCACATATTATGGGATCTTTTATCTCTTCTTAAGAATGCGGACATTAATATTTATTTGCATATATTGTCTAGATATTTTTATTGTTTTCTAGGCAATATTTCAAGCAGGAGGATTAAAGAAGTTAAAAGAAAGCATATTTAAAAAAATTTTTAAAACCTATTATCAAAATGTTTTCAAATTTTCATATGATTTATTGATCCATTACCATTATATGATAGTTCCTGTCTTATTTTTACTGGCATCAAATTTTATTCTCCCTTTCAGTGTTTACTAATTTGATAAGTAAAACCACTCACATCCTTTTACTTCTTTTCAGATTCTAAAAGTATATGTGTCATTTGTATTTCCTTTTATGAGTTTGCTGCTGAGGTACGTTTTCTAAATTTTAATTGTGAATTTTGTACTTAAGAAATATAGATATAGATGTAGATATAGATATATGTACACACACATATATATTGCTTTATAAAGCAAGTATAATCATTTTCTGTCATACTTGTTACAAATATGTTATCATAACTTTTCTGAGCATAAAAGCAATATGTGTGTATCACAATTTAGAATATATATACGAAAAAAATGGAAAAGAGTAAAAAATCAATACCATCACTCAGAATTAATCATTGTCAATATTTTTGTTAAACTGGTGGAAATTTGGGTACTGAGGCCTGGAAAGATAATTGGGGCAGAGCTAGAGACAAATCTAAAAGAGGTTCCTTGTACTTCCAGCACTTTTGCTGTCTGTCTATCTATGTATCTATCTATCTATATATGTGTATATCTATTGTCTGTATCTATCATTTATCTAGTTATCTATTATCAATCATCTAAGTGGTTTTAAGAGCTTTTGAACTAGGACTGTCTGTCCTCCTTTCTCAGAAGATGAGATTGTGTCTTAATTCTTTGAATTGTAATATAATGAAAGTCAGGACTCCAAGGGAAAGACTCATCAAAGGGTTCCAACTGTCTGTATTCCCTAATTCTAACAATACCACCCTTCATTGGCCCTAACATAGCTGCTACATGACAGTGGGATTCTTCTCAGGGCCCTGGAGCTAGTGCAGAAGGAATTCTTTGCAGAGGGGCTGCTAAACACTGAGGTTTTCTGGCAGGGACAACCAAGCAACTCTTCAGAGAAAAACTTCTGACCTTTAACATGGTTTTATTCAAGACAACAAATAAGGGCCTGTGGCCACATTAATTCAATATATATTTAAAGTTTGGGACATTAGTGGATATTCATTTCCATGATATTATGTAAAAATGCATAATTTTAACAGCCTAAAAGCATTGATCTTAAAGAGGAAATTTTGAAGAGAACAATTAGACAAGCATGATTATTAGTCTTCAAAAGGGACCATTAAGATGATGCAGAATTCCCTATCTTTAACTGTAGATTTGGAAAGCAGTTTCTAAAGAGAGGTATGTAAGCCTTGAGGAGGCAATGTCCTCAGTCTGCTAATTTCAGCTTTTTCCCACAAGGCAGAAAAATGACAAAGTGGAACAGTATTGAATGGGAGTTAACATACACTTCTTTTTCTTTCCCAACAGAAATGAAATCATTCTTTATATAACTTTCAGCAGCTCTTTTTAAAATGTAATATATAAAAAAAAATATGTAATATATACCCTCTTCTATGCTATTATATATTTGACAAAATCATTTAATGACTGCTATTCCTTTTTTATGCTAAAGAATTTCTTTAATGATTTACCTGTTTGTGGACTTTTTTGTGTTCTCTCTCTCTGCTCCTGTAGTGAACACAGTCACTGATGAGCACACTTATAGCCAAATCTTGGACTATCTCCAGAATTATTTCCTTAGAATGAATCAAGCCACATAGAATGACTACCTCAGAAATGATGTTTATTGTCAACTCATCCTCCAGAAAATAACAATTTAAATTTTCAATCAGCAGTATTTTAGGAAAACCTGCCCTTTTTTATTATGCCCAAATAAGACATATAGAATATCTTTTATTTTATCACGTTTCCCAACAGGATAGGTGTCGTTGACTGTGTTCCCTAAAAAATAGACTTCAAGATTTTTGTGCAAAAGATTTACTGGGAACAACACAAGTGAGAGGTTAGGGAAGCAGGATAAGACAAAGGGTGAAATTGAAGTACAATGCAATTTCAACAAGGGTTCTGCCGACCTTTACAGAGAATTTGAGAGCTGGGGTTTCCCTTCAAAATTGTGCAGGCTTGAGGCAAGGGGATTGGGACTTGATACCCTTGTAACAACCTGCAGGCTGCCCTGGGAGGAGCATAACCTTGAATGAGGAGTTTCTCTTCAACTGAGGGCAACTCTTCTGGAGAAAGACTTGGCTGTGAGCTACGTGCTGCCAACAGGTCCAGCAGTTGAGGAATCAGTGTGGTTCAGCTGGGTAGTGTTGCCTGAGCTGCTACTGCAGACCATGCCTTGTGCCACTCAGATCTACTTGCTTTTGTAATTGCTTGCTTGCTAATTAGGGGGAACAGCTCCTCCAGTTTGCTTTCTCTTCCGGGAAAATTTGCAACAGTAAGGTTAGTGAAATGAACTACAATCCCTGCCACTGTAGCTGGTCTTGAAGCTGAAACTGATGCTCAACATCCTTTTTCTCATTACAGTTCTAGATTTTTCTCACCCTCCTTCCATTACCAAGTATCATAGGTAGAGCTCTCTGGGAAACAGACTCTGAGATGTGCACACAGGACACTTATTGAAGAGAGCTCTTGGGGACAACACATGTGAGAGGTGAGGGAAACAGAACTGAGTTAGGTGGATGAATGAATAGAGATGCAGTGCAACCAGCCTCAGGCAATCCTGTAGAAATGTCAGAGCTAGAATAGCTTTTCAGATTGGCCCCCTCTTGGCACAAGGCGGCAGGACTTTGTACTCTAGAATTGGGCCAGTCATTAGATGAAGGCTGCTAGAGTACAGCATGTGACCTTGGCCAAGGTGTCTCTCTTCAGCTAATGACACTTCTGGAGAGGGACTCAGCTGAAATCTGTCAGTTGCCAACACCCCTAGCAGCTGAAATAATGAGCATTTCAGTCCCAAAATGGAATCTGGGCAACACACTATGTTATCCGTTACAGTAGTTTAAAATGGCATCTCATTATTAATGTCATTTGTATTATTTGATATGTATTAACACATGCATTTTTTTTTCATTGCTTGCTTATTTCTTTCATTTTTCTATGTAGGTAATATATCATTGATTTGGGTTTTTTGGTCGCATATGTTACAAATATTTTGTTTTTCAATTTTTCAATTATTGTTTTTCAGTATGTTCATGTTTAAATTTTATTTAGCACAATATATTTATATGTTTTCCTTTTGTGTTTCTTTCTTTCATTTGAGTTTTAAGAGCCTTTTATCCAGCTTATAAATAAGTACAGATAATTTTATCTAGTAATTTCATAGTTTCATTTTGTTAGATTTAAATGTTTAATCCATTTAGAATTTATTGTGGTATATGGTGTAGGGCAAGGACTTAAATTATGTGTGTTTTCCAGATAGTTCAATAATTATTCCAGCACCATTTATGAGTGATACTTCTCATGTTCGATGATTTTCGGCTTTCTTGGTAATATATTAAGTATATTAAGTTCCTTTATAAACCAAGTTTCATCTATCAGATATTATTGAGCATCATATCAATCAACCTGCTTATACTAATGTCAGAAACATATTGCCTAAATTATTATAGTTTTACACTATGGCTAATTACTCAGTTGAGCTAACCCACCAGAGGGAACAAGTTATTGACACAAGAGTACATGATTATGGTCATCTTAGATACTGAAATTTTTACATTTTTATGCTTATATGGACACATCTATATTTCCTCACTTCTGACCGTTGGTCTATGCATTTTTCCATTTGACAACTATTTAAATGCATTTTGAAAATGTCACACTCTTGTCTTCTCTTTTTTCCCCTCTTCTTTTCCCTTACAGTCAATTTTTGAAAACTATTAGTTAGTTGCATGTTTCTTTTTAAATTTCCTGCATTTTCTGTTTCAGACCTGAGCATATGATACAAAATAAATATTTATCAAGTGTTAAATGAATAAGATCATCATTCACTTTCTGCATCAGCTTGGCTCTTGATTTCTCCATACTACAAATCATGTGTGGAATACTTTAACAATGTGCGAGGAAAATATTAAAAAAATGTTATGTTGAAATACACTGAAATATAGATATGTACTTTTCTGTCCTTTGTTTTTGTTTTCTAAAAAGATGTCATTCAGGGCTTCCCTGGTGGCACAGTGGTTGAGAGTCCGCCTGCCGATGCAAGGGACATGGGTTCGTGCCCCAGTCCGGGAAGATCCCACATGCCGCGGAGCGGCTGGGCCCGTGAGCCATGGCCGCTGAGCCTGCGCATCCAGAGCCTGTGCTCCGCGGTGGGAGAGGCCACAACAGTGAGAGGCCCACGCACCGCAAAAAAAAAAAAAAAAAAAAAAAAGGTGTCATTCATGAAACTTTGAATATTTAAGCTAGGTTTGGTTTCAGGGAAGTTATAGAGACTAAATTTGAAGGCCTCCAAACACGATTGAAAATTTTGGAATTCATAGGATGGAAAAGCTAGATGGTGATTGTTTTTTTTCATTTGTTTTTATTCATTCCACACATGTACTGAGTGAAGGACTGGCTACATAATATGCAGGGATGAGTACAGAACTAAAAAGGTGGGGTACCTTGTTCAAAAAGTATTAAGAATTTCAAGATGGTGATGGCAAAGCATTCAGGCAAGGGTGAAGTATGGGGCCCTTTTGAAGCAACATAGGCTTAACACCCACAAAGATGGCCCATGACTGAATATAACCCACATATTGTTCTAAGCAGTGGGATTATAGTGGGGAGGAAACTGACACGGTTACTGCCTTTGTGGAACTCAGATTCAGTGTAGATGAAAGCAGAAGAGTGTTAATTTATTTCTTTGAGTAGTTCTCTAGTATCTTCTCTAATTCAGAATTGGTTTTAGAAAATTGACTACTTTACACTCATTCCCAATCCCCAACATAGTTTTTCAACTGCCAGGTCCTTGGATCTAGTTTTGCAGAATTTGTTAAATGACCACTGTGTGCAAGACACCCTACCATGAGCTAGGTGAAGATAAAATAAAATTAGAAACTTATTTTTATCATTAACAATTTCCCTCCCAATAAAGCAGTATAGAGGCCCTTTGCAGAGGGTTTTTTTCATATCTACAGTGGGTATATATGTACTATGAATTGTAGCAGCAGCTGGAAATTTTCTTCTCATTACTCTGACTCCCTGAAAGGATATTGTCCTCCAAATGTGAGAAGTTCTGTCACTAAGGAAGAAATACATCTTATTAGAATGAGAATGTTGTAGATAATGATTGTGTGGTTTCTCTTGAGTTTGGGACTAATATATATATGATGGTTTTCTTCAGAGGAGGGGGGTCATATCCAAATATATTAGCCAAAGAACCTCAGGAGTAGGTAGGAAATAGACAGAAATAGATTTTCTTCAGCAATTGATGCCTCAGCATGCTATTTATGCCCAAACAGGCACAGGATTTTTTGACATCTGTTTTACTTTGTTTCTTGCCTCTTCCAGCGTTCAAGCTGTCAGCTCTTGCTCTGTTAGCAATGGGGGCTATGAGCCATAGTGTATTCAGATCACTGATGAACACTACCGGCCTTCGAGCCTTTCACACCACCAGCTAAAATGAGACGGCAGACACTGTGAGAGGAAGTCATAGTGAATGCATATTACCTACTGCAAAGGAACAGCGTGTTGAGAGCAATAAAACTTCTTCCAGCCTTATGTGCCATTTTGCAAGGCTGTGTGTTTGAAACAATCATTTTTTCCGCTGCAATCTACTTCACACGTTGCTTTCCATAAACAGCTGTTGCCTTAATTCTTTCTGGAACCATTTGTGGCCTTAGGTTCACATTCACTGAGTTTTAAGGCAGGGCAGCCAGCTATAGCAATATGATTCACGGTGATGAAATGTGACAATTCAAGAATTTAAGGTGATGTTAAGTATCCCATTGAGTTTATAAGAATCGCACACAAAGATTTCTGGAAAATGTGGAAATGCACAGACTAAGCAGGATGGGTGAGGGTTTTTATTCTCCACTGTGTATTTTGTTACTAGTACATCAAGAAGAAATGGTCTGCAGACCCAAGAGAGAAAGCTATGTATATTCACAGTAATGTTTTTGATAAAAAGCAAGTCTTCTCTCTTTTATTTTTATTTAGTTAATTAAAATTCTCTGAAAAGTCTCCACATGCTAACTTCAACTCATTCGGTAGGGGTGTTAAGGGGAGGCTTTAGCCTTCCTACCATAATTTTTTTTTTTTTTTTTTTTTTTTGCGGTACGCGGGCCTCTCACTGTTGTGGCCTCTCCCGTTGCGGAGCACAGGCTCAGCGGCCAAGGCTCACGGGCCCAGCCGCTCCTTCCCAGACCGAGGCACAAACCCATGTCCCCTGCATCGGCAGGCGGACTCTCAACCACTGCGCCACCAGGGAAGCCCCCTCCCATAATTTTTATCCATTTCCCAGTTGTACCCGAAAATGATAAGTAGTTTTTAATATGGGCAATATATTTTTCTCAGTCCTACGTAAAATGTAAATAAACCATCCTTTAATTTTTTTGATATTTTTATTAATCTCTAGCATAACTTCTAAATATAAACGGTGTGCTTGCTTTTATGAAAATGAAGCTTCAAGACTGCATTCTCTTCCAAACAGGGCGTTTTTTTCCCCAAGATCTTTCGGTATCGAAATTCTGGAATCATTGCTTATTCCCTAGATGGTTCCAACTTTTTTTTTTTCCAAATTAGGTCTTTGGGGGTTTTTCTTTTCCTAACTATCCCAATGTTTTCTCCCCTTCTAGTCTCCTAGTCAACATTATCTCCAACCTGGCAACCAAGCTCTTCTTACTAACCTCCCTTGGGATTTAGTGCTGTATCACTGCTCCTCTCTCCCCAAACCTTCTCACTGTCAGAGATGTGAGCTCCCTTCAGTCTACATATCCTAGGGGTTCCTTAATTAGAGATCTTTCTCAGATCACTTGAAGTTATGCAAAAGAATGACAGCTTTTCATGAACCCTAGAATTTACTTTCCTAAGCAAAAGACTAGAGGGCAATTGGGATCAAGTTTACAACGCTGCACAGCGGGTAGGGTAAGGCAGAGACCCCCATTATACAGTGAAAGAAAAAATACCCTACCTATTTTAACACCACTGACAAAAAATGATCTTTGTAATTGGAATTATGCATATTTTATCTGAACAACTATATACATTTTGAGTTGTGAATTATTCTGCTGCAGTCATTCTGTGTAACCAAAGGAAAGCAACGGAGGCCATTTTGCTGGGCATCAACAGAGGTGGGTGTGAATTTACAAGTGCAAGTTCATAGTCTTATGGTGGCTAATGTTCCAACACCTATAAAATCAACAGTTTGCCAGCAATAAATAAGTAACAACTGGCAATTTTGGATAGAAGTGGGAAGAAGAAAATGAACATATTAAGGTTTCTTGCTTTTAGAATTATGTGGGTGAACTAAAACTTGATATATTATATAGTGTAGACAAACTTCCCAAGACCGTGGTTTTGTTATACTTGGGATAAAATCAGGATACAGAGGCATTTTCTTCTAGTATCCTGGTACACTTAGGAGGAAATTCCAGTTGTCCCCCAAAAATCTGCCTTCCAGCAACTACTGACATTAGCAAATACTCTGCATAATTAAGTTCTTTGTTGACATAAGCAGATTCTCTGCCTACAGTCATCTAATCCTAATTCAACAAAAGATGGGAAGACTTTGTTTGTTCAACAAACATTTATGGATCACTTCCTTTTTGTTTGGCAGTTTGCATGAGAGTGATTTTTCTGCCCCTAGGAAGGTGATTATAAATTTGATTGAAAGGCTAGTTCAGCTGTAAACTGAAGTTTGGTAGTAACACCTCTTTCCCTCGAGGTAGCTCATGGAATACTGAATGACACAGGACAGGGAAGTGGGGCCCTACCAGCAGTGATTTTTACCAAACAACTTGGCATCATAAAAGGAGTACTGAAAAAAATCAAAGTTAAAAGTACATAAGGAAAACCAGCACTAAAGGTGTATAGCCACCACTTGGAATGATTGAAGATCCTTCCACCCTTGTATCCCACTGCCGTTTACCACGGGGGTGGATTTGCTCAGACCTTGAAATGACACCTAAAACTGAACTGAAAATAAAAATAATCCCCCAAAAAACATAAAGAGGGCCTGAATTTAATCAGGGTCTTACATATTTAACTCAAGGTAAAGTCACTCTATTTCCAGATCATTATAAACAATTATTTTCTACTTCAGTGGTAGTGATCTTGATGTTGAAATTGCACCTTTTGTGTTTTCAGCAGACATTGACTTTTTGGTCCTACTGTCATCAACCTCAAATTCTATTACTTTATATTGAATACACTGAGTCCCCCTCCACACCTCTCCTCTCCCTGTGGTCTTTTTGGTGTCATTAGCATCTCTTGCCTCAGGAACTACCGACATACTAAAACCAGCAACTTCTACTGAGGTCCTCTTAACTTTGTCATGGATCAATATATGCCATGCAATTTATTTTACTTTTATTGCTTTACACTTTCTATTGCAATACAAGTTCATTGAAGGAAATCTAAAAAAAATGGATAATAAAATAACACAAAAGAAAAATAGTGAAACTGCCCATTCCATGATAGAGAAGTAACAATTTTTATGTATTGGTGTATATATTCTCAAGTATTTTATTTGTATAAGTAAATGACATAAGATTATACTGTACCTTCCATTATACAATTTGCCTTATTAAAATATTTTAAAACATTATTTAGTGTAATAAATTTAATTACAAAAATTTAACTAAAATTTAATTTTTCCATATGATGTTTAATGACTGCACTATAACAATAGCTTATATTTACTTAGAATTACCTTTGGCTCAGACACCACTGAAAAGTACATTTATATGCATTGTCTCATTTAAATTCACAGCAACTGTATGAAGTAGGCACTGTTACCATCCCCACTGTACAAAAGAGGAAATAAAGCACAGTAGAAGTTGGGTAATTGGCCCAAGATTTCATAGCATGAAAGTGACAGAAGCAGGATTTGAACCCAGGAACTGGAACTCTGGAACCCAAGATTTTTCCAGCTGACTGTACTATGCATAGCATACCATTGTTTTTATAACTGCAGTCCAATATCCTGATTTGGATAATTAGATTTGCACATTTTAATTATTTTAAAGAAAATTGCAGTAAATGTTCTTACAGATAAATCTTTGCTCCCAATATGATAATTTCCTTAAGATAAATTCCAGTGGTTAAAATTGTTAGGGTTCAGAGGTTATTTGCACAATTCATGACATCAAAGTTTTATGCAAACTTAAATCTTAGGGCAGCTCAGCCTTACACACATAGACTGAAAACCGGAAGCAACAGAACACTAAATTCAAATCCTGTTTTGATTTCTAGAAAATCACATCACCACTGTGTATCTTGCGGGAAACAAGCCTAATAATTCTGTTCTGGCCTTATGAAATATTTTGGAAGTCTAAAAGATGATTCGTACAAATTCACATTTGACAAAATCTTTAAGACTCAGGTGCCTTGCATATATAATAGGCTTTCAGTAAGGGTTGATGACCGATTAGTCCAGATCTGCAAAGGGTCCTGTGTTTCGTATGTTAGTGGTATTTGACCTAAGGAAATGTTTGCCTGAATCCTTTGAATTACAGAGATCATCTAGAAGCTGAATAAATGATTATTGGAGCATTGAGGTTAAACGGTTTTCATTGACCTATTGTACATTTTGCAAATACATCAAGGAATTATATCTACCATTGCTTTCATAGAAGTTCCAAGTGTGTCTGTTTTCAATATTGGTATGTCTAGAAATGCCTTTATACATGGAAATTGTTGATGACAGTTATTAAGCTATAGTAACACTTTGGAAATGATTTGAAATTTTTGTATTTTAACATTTTCCGAACCAAAAATTAAAATGAAAGGTCTGGTATCTGTAAATATACTTGAACATTTGACTTTCCTTGAAAAATGTAGTATCCCAATTTGTAAATCAGTATTCCAACATTCCTCCTGCATCGTTAAGAGGAAAACTCTTGTGAAATAATTTCCAGCTTTAGGAAAAGCCAAGCAATGAAGATCCATTTTCATTGTTCTTATCACTTTTGAAATGATCCTATGTTATTGAATTCTCTTCAATCACTCCTGCACATGTCTTATCTCAATCCCCCACCCAACAAGTGCCCCCCTTAAAAAACTTGCTCACAACTCTGGGGATGTTTTCCCTAGCCAGCACTCCAACTCGGTCCTTGGGGTTGGTGCTACACACATACTCAGTTTCAAATAACTGGTCCCCAATTGCCACTGCTGCCATTGCTCTCAACTTCCTGCATTCCTATACTTATGCGTTGTGGATTAGATTCAAGTTTCTAAAACCTATTTTTTTCTCATTGGTAACATCTGGTTATTAAAGAAGCAGTATGACCTAGTGGTATAAAGGACTATGGGATCAGATGGATCTGGACTGGAATCCCAGCTCCCTCATTCACTGTGAAGATGCGCTGTTAATTTAAACTCATTAGTATTTCCTCATCTGTGATTTGGGCATAATAATCATACATATGTCATAAGATTGTGAATGAAGGTTAAATAAGTAATGCATGTAAAGAGCTTAGTAAGTTTCCTTACAAAAATTATTGTTAGAACCCTAAAGCAGAGAGGAGTACATTTTCAGCTACAGGGTTACATAGCTGTTTCTTGATAGAGTCAGGACTGGAATTCAGTTATTGATGACACCAAATCTTGTTCTCATACCACATATACTTTATCCAGTGCAACCTTCCAGGAGCCTCACTTTGCAGGTTCCCAATCCTTGATTACTGAGTTTTAAGAATCAATTTCTGCACACTCTCAAATTTTTCTTTAATGCCATTTCTCCCATCTCCCAGGATCAAAAGCCCCATTCCCCCACTGGCTGTTCTGTCTTCTGTATTTATCATTGTTGTCCAACTTTAATTGTCTTCTCATCACTTATCTTCTGGGTACACCACCCTTTATAACCTATCTTTGTAAGCATCCCACCTCTATAGTTATCACAAGAGAGCCCAGACCTCTTCTCCTCTAGTATAGTGTAGAAGTTAAACAAGTTTCTGAATCCAGCCTCCTGAGTTTGAAGCCCTCCTTTTTCCACAAATCCCAGTTCTGTCACTCTTTAGCTTTGGGATCTTGAATACAGTTTCTACCTCAGTTTCTTTAACTATAAAATGGATATTTAAATTGTACCTGCTTCATTGAGTTCTTATGAAGATTAAATGAATGAATGCACTTAAAGCACTTACAAGAGTTCCTGGAACATATTAAGCATATATTATCCATAATTTTAATAATTATTAGTCTGTAATTATAAGAAGTATTATTATTTGTTAAAGATTTCCAAATGTAGCTCAGAGCTATTATCTCTTCAGTTCATCTCCTTGTTCCCTACTACCATTCAATAAATACTTTTCCTTATCTTACTTGAATGATGTATTGAACAAATATGTGAGAAGTGCCTGAAACTGTACTTAGCACCAGGAAAGCACTCATAACATGCTAGTCCTTTCTTTTGGCTCTCAGCCCTCAGCAGTTTTGACCCAGCTTGCACTTGACTTCCATCTTGAAAGTCTCTTCCCTTAGATTTTGAGACCCTATTCTTTCCTGGTCTTGTTCTTTTTCTAATACTTGATCTTCTGTTTCTACATCTTTTCCCATTTGTACATATTTGTTCATCTCCCTGCATAGTGTCAGTTCTTATTTATCTTTCTCTCCTAGGATCTGACACTTAGTAAGAATTCAGTACATCTTTGCTGATTTTAGTATTTGTCTTGATGCTTTTAACTCCCTACATAAGGATTTTTTATTTCCTCAACTTCAGTCAGGTTTAGCTATTCACAAACCTGAATACACTCTGGATTTCACATCACTCGCAGTTGTTTTACTTTACATGTATTAAATTCCAAAACTCTCTTTCTGATGTTAGCTTATTAGTTTTTTGTCCATTTCAATTCCTCTCTTTTATATTTACACTTATAATGCCTAACATTTGAACAATATTCCAGATACTATATTAGTTGATTTACATACATTATTTCACTTGATATTTACAACAATACCACGAAGTAGTTGTTATTATGCCTGTTTTACAGTTAAGGGGCTAAAAGCTCCTAGAAGTCAAAAGACTGTCCCAAGGTCACAGAACTAGTGACCTTGGCAGTCAGGTTACAAACTCATGTCTTTTTAATCTTTCCTCTATGCCATTTTGAAAGTTTAACCTGTTAAATATCAATGTGAATATTCTAGACAATAATTATTATAGCAATTCTGAGGAAGAATAGAATTTTTAATAATATAAAATACTTAACTTTAAAAAGTGTTTGTTTTCTGTCCATTGGTTTTCTCATTGCATCTATCAATGCTGTATAAAGCAGATAGTCTCCAGAGTGCCTCAGAGAAGGTGGCATTTGACTACCAGACCTCTTGTCAGAGCTGGCTGCAACTGTATTAGAAACTGGCTCTTCAGCTGGGCTGGACTGCAGTTAGGAAACATGATCATCGATGGTGAACTGACACTGCTGGGATGTGAAGCAGACATGAATGTTAAGCAATAGTGTCCACAATTTGCAACCCAGGAACTGCCAAATTGACAGCTAGACTAAACTATAGCAGCGTAGGAAGATGTGGCTAGTTTCTCCATTCAATCAATACAAAGTCTTATACTGTACTTTGATGAATACAACCTCCCTGTCCTATAAACCAGGATGCTGTCTATTATGAATCTCAGTTAGATTCTTAGCCAGCATTTCATGTCTGAGCACCCTTGTAAGCCTCATAATGGCCCTAACTCTAGTTGGATGGGATTAGCCTTTCAAGTGAACATGCAGTTCATTAAGCATGTAGAAGCTCCAACGGCAGCCGCACTTCTCTCCATGAACTAAATAGATTTCTTGCATTTTATCTAGGACTAGATGAAAAGGATCCATAATGCTGTGCTAGAAATAAATCTTGACTCTCTGAGGGACTTTAACAGTTCTAGTGAGTGTAGGAAATGAATAATATTAGTAATGAGCAAAACTTAAAAAGAAAATCTAAAGGTTTGGGGGGTTTTCTGCCTCTTTTTCAAGAGCATGGAATGAATGATTGTTTTATCTCATTTTTGCTTTGAGGATTTCTTTCTTTCAGGCTTGGGATATTCATTTGGTATTTCACCAGATAGAAAATCTGCTTATCTTCTTCACCATTTTCTCACATGTTGCTTTGTCATTCATTTTCTTCCTGCAAGGGACGTTTTCAACTTCCTATTATATACCAGGCACTGGAGTTGGAAGTGAAGAGTTCTTTGATACAAAAATCAAAGGTCCCTGCCCTCAAGAAGCTCATGGTCTGGTGGGGGAGACAAATGCATGAAGAGTACACAGTAGTAAAGTTGTACATAATATATTATAGGAACCCCAGTACATAGCATGTAAACCAGCCTAAAGGGCTTCAGAAAAAGCTTTTAAGAGATGATATCTAAGTTAAGCTTTGAAAGAAGAGTAAGAATTGGTCCAGAGGACAATGCCAAGGTCACAGAAGTCCTCTACCTAGAATTGCTGCACATATAGAGACCCCATATATTTAAAATATCAACAATTAAGGAAGCTGTTGGGATTTTAGAGGGGATATTTTATTACCATATATCCAAGTAATTTTCATTAGGAATATATTTCTTGGACCAGAACATATTCCCTGGTAAAATGCTGATAAACCCTCATATATGAAGAGGTGCACTGTTTAGCCACATGGGTATTTTGTTAAACATGGATATCTTAACCTTACAAAAAGAATCACTTGCTTTCAGGCATCTTTGAAACTCAAAAAGTGAGACTCCAGAGAGAGGAAATCAAGGGACTCTGACTAGTGAATACCTTTAGCAAATGCTCTGGGGCCTATGGGGATATACATGGAGGTTACCAACATGTGCTTTTGAGAAAGTCATTTTGAGAAAGTGTTACCTGAGAGTCTTGGGAGGTCTTAATACTAAGAACAGAAGTAGCCAGATCTTTTCCATGGCATCTTTAATTCTTCCGTCTTTAACTGTCAGAAGACTGGTGACTGGAAAACTTGAGGAAGTGTAATAGAGCATCTTTAAGGGAGAAAAAATTCTGGTGTTGAGCTTGAAATTTGTGTCACTGATTATAATTAAATAACATTTAGCTGCCTCAGTGTACATTTGTACAGATGCTATAAGAAGTTTTTCTTTAAAATTCAGAGGTGTAAATTGGCTCAGTTTGCAAGATGGCTGTATGTGTTTAATTTTACAAATAAGTCAAGAATATCTCTCTGACTGTTTATCCAATACATTCTTTGGAAAGTAGAAGTATATGACAAACACTCATTTGAAATAAATATTATAGTCATAACCAATTTTTAAATCATATTTTTATCTCATATTTGTTAAAAACCTAAATAGGTTTTAAGTTGTACTGGGAATATATAAAATAAAATTATTTTATTTTTTACTTAAGCATTTTCGATAATTGTGACTAATAATCAAGCCCTTAAAATGATTTTCAGCCAGAGTTTGAGCTGTTCAAGATAAATTGCAATGTATTATTTTAAACTGCTCTTAAGCTAACATATTTAGTGAAATTCATACATCCAAATTACCTCATACATCCAAATTACCTTTTTATTTGTGTTCTTCAAGTTACACAGAAGTAAAAAGGAAACAGCAATTTCTTTTGAATTTGAAATGCCTTAACTGTGCATAAGAATGCAAGATACAGAGAGATTTTTAAGATTGCAAAGTCAATGAAAGATTTTATCCTATGTGGCTTCAGGGCTACCATTTTGTAATGAAGCATTTTCTTAAAAAATACACATATTTTAACCATCTTTAATAAAAATAAAGGATTATTGAACCAAGATTTAGGAGACATGGGAATTTTACTCCTTACCACTTCTCCATTTAAAATCATCAATGGCTTACTACTGAACTTAAATTAATTCCAAAATCTTTACTGTGGACCACAGTGTCTTACATGTGCATCCAGAGGTTTCCTTTCATTCTTGAGTATGCTATGCCTTTTCTACCTCAATGTCTTAAGACCTCTACCCCAAATTCTCTTTTCCCGTCAGGCTCTCCTCTTCAGCTACTGTCTCTCACATCATCCTGTTTATTTCCTTCACAGCACTCAGAATAATCTGTGATGATTTTTCTTATTGATTTACTCATATACTGTCTACCTCACCCAGCAGAATGAATGGTTCAGGAGGGCAAGGACATGGTCCTATTCCCTCATATGCATCTAGAGTCTACCACTGTGTATCTATTGTGTCATTCAATTTTCCAGCTTCTAACAGACAAATACCTGAAAACAAATTTCTGATAGTTGCATCCTTTTTCCAGCAAACCACAGTTTATAAAGCACCTTCTATATAGATTCTAGACATATGGGGATATCAAGTTATATGAGTCAGGTCCCTGCCTTCAAAGAATTGTATGTAATCTATTCAAATATATAAAATGTGTCCTGTAAATGAGTAATTGCAGGTGTTTTGTCTTTTTAATTTCACTGTCCATGTGTTCATTAATAGTATGTATAAATGCAATTTACTTTTATATGTTTATCTTGTATCCTGCTGACTTGCTGAACTCACATTTTAGTTCTAGGAGTTTGTAGATTCCTTAGGATTTTCAGACAATCATGTCATATGCAAATAGGAATAGTTTTATTTCTTCCTGTCTGATCAATGATCCTTTTATTTCCTCTTCTTGCCTGATTGCACCAGCTAGAATTTTTAGCACTATGTTGCATAGAGCCATGAGAATGAACATTCTTGTGCTCTTCCTAATCCTAGGGTGAAATAATTTGGTCTTTTACCGTTAAGTATAATGTTAGTTGTAGGTTTCTTGTATATGCTCTGTATCAAGTTGAGGAAGTGCTCAGTGCTCCCATTTTCTTTTTATCGTGACTACGTTGAATTATGTCAAGTGTTTTTTGACATTGATTGATACTATCATGTGAATTTTCTTCTTTGTTCTGTGAATATGAAGAGTACATTGATTGATTTTGAATATTGAACCAGCCTTGCATGCTGCAATAAACCTACTTGGTCATGTTGCATAATTTGTGTATATATTGCTGGATTCTATTTGCTAAAATTTTGTGAAGGATTTTTGTAATTTTATTTTTGAGTGATACTGGTCTATAGTATTCTCTTTCTTCTTTTTTTTTCTTTTTTAGGTACCATCTTTGCTTGGCTTTGGTATTAGAATAATGCAAGCTTCATAAAATAAATAAATTGTAAAGTATTTCCTTTTCTATTTTCTGGAAGAAATTGTAGAATTGATGTTAATTCTTCTTTAAACATTTGGTATAATTATTCAGTGAAACTATCTGGGCCTGGAGATTTCTCTTTGGGGAGTGTTTAACTGATGAATTAATTTTTTCAGAGTCATAGGTCTATACACATTCTCTATTTCATATGAACGAGTTGTGGTTGTTTGTATTTCCTTTAAGGAATTAGCCCATTTCATCCAAGTTGCCAAATTTGGCAGAGTTGTTTGCTGTAGTGCCTTATTATACTTTTGATGTCATCAGGGTCTATAGTGATATCCTGTTTCATGCCTGATATTGGTCATTTGTATCTTTTATTTTCTTTGTCAGTCGCTATTGCCAATTTTATTGATCTAAGAACCAGCTCTTAGACATAGAGAATGGACTTGAGGACACGGGGAGGGGGAAGGGTAAGCTGGGACGAAGTGAGAGAGTGGCATGGACATATATACACTACCAAATGTAAAATAGATAGCTAGTGGGAAGCAGCCGCATAGCAGAGGGAGATCAGCTCGGTGCTTTGTGACCACCTAGAGGGGTGGGATAGGGAGGGTGGGAGGGAGACGCAAGAGACAGGAGATATGGGGATGTATGTATATGTATAGCTGATTCACTTTGTTATAAAGCAGAAACTAACACACCATTGTAAAGCAATTATACTCCAATAAAGATGTTAAAAAAAAAAAGAACCAGCTCTTTGCTTCAATAATGTTATCTATTTTTTCTGTTTTTAATTTTATTGCTTTCTGCTTTTATTTTTACTATTTGTTCACTCTACTTGATTTGGGTTTCTTTTGCTCTTCTTATTTTAAGTTCTTAAGGTGGGAGCTTAGATTATTGATTTGAGACCTTTTCAATGTATTTAGTACTGCAGATCTCTCTCCCTCTCCCTCTCCCTCTCAGCACTGCATTAACTGTGTCCTCCAATATTTGATGTTGAATTTTTGTTTTTATTCAGCTTGATGATTTTGATTTTCTCTAGAGATTTTCTCTTTGGCTTAGGGATTACATAGAAGATGTGCTCTGTTTAGTGTTCTGTGGGCACTTGACAAGAATGTATGTTTTGCTGTTGTTGAGTAGAGTATTTTATAAGTGTCAACTGGATCTTATGGATTGATGGTGGTTTTGAGTTCTATGTTCTTGATGATGGTTTTCTGTCTAGTTGTTCTATTATTAATGGGTGAAAGAGTGGTGTTGAAGTCTACAACCAAAATTGTGAATTTGTCTATTTCTCCTTCATTTCTATCAGCTTTTGCTTTGCATATTTTGCAGTTCTTTTGTTTTGGTGCATATACATTTCAGATTGTTATATCTTCTTGGTGCATTGACCCTTTTATTATTATATAATGTCTCTTTCTGTCTCTGGTAATTTTCTTTGCACTGAGATCTACTTTACCTGATATTAATATAACCATTCCTGCTTTCTTTTGATTAATGTTTGCATGATATGTATCTTTTCCATCCTTTTACTTTTGACCTGCCTATATCATATTAGCAGTGAGTTTCATGTAGACAGTATATAGTTGAGACATGTTTTCTAAGTCACTCTTCAAATATGGGCCTTTTAATTGGCATAGTAAGCCATTTACATGGATGTTATTATTGATATGTCACAGCTTGTCTGCCATTTCTTTTTTCTGCTTATTGTTTCTGTTTTTTTAATTTTTCTGTATCTTTTTCTTATCTTCCTATGCATTACTATAACATTTTTTAGAATTCCATTTCATTTTATTCATAACAGTTTTTTTTGTTTGTTTGTTTGTTTTGTTTTGTTTTTTGTGATACGCGGGCCTCTCACTGTTGTGGCCTCTCCCGTTGACGAGCACAGGCTCCGGACACACAGGCTCAGCGGCCATGGCTCACGGGCCCAGCCACTCCATGGCATGTGGGATCTTCCCAGACCGGGGCGCGAACCCGTGTCCCCTGCATCGGCAGGCGGACGCTCAACCACTGCGCCACCAGGGAAGCCCCATAACAGTTTTTTTTTTTTTTTTTTAAGAAGATGTTGGGGGGCTTCCCTGGTGGCACAGTGGTTGAGAGTCCGCCTGCCGATGCAGGGGACACGGGTTTGTGCCCCGGTCTGGGAGGATCCCACATGCCACAGAGCAGCTGCGCCCATGAGCCATGGCCACTGAGGCTGCGTGTCCAGAGGCTGTTGCTCCGCAACGGGAGAGGCCACAACAGTGAGAGGCCCATGTACCGCAAAAAAAAAAAAAAAAAAAAAAAGAAAAAAGGAAGATGTTGGGGGTAGGAGCATTAATTTACTTATTTTGCTGTGTTGGGTCTTCGTTTCTGGGCGAGGGCTTTCTCTAGTTGTGGCAAGCGGGGGCCACTCTTCATTGCGCTGCGCAGGCCTCTCACTATCGTGGCCTCTTGTTGCGGAGCACAGGCTCCAGATGCACAGGCTCAGTAGTTGTGGCTCACGGGCCCAGTTCCTCCATGGCATGTGGGATCTTCCCAGACCAGGGCTCGAACCTGTGTCCCCTGCATTAGCAGGCAGACTCTCAACAACTGCGCCACCAGGGAAGCCCCCCATAACAGTTTTGAGTGTATCTTTTTACCTAGCTTTTTACTGGTTGTTTCAGGTATTATATTGTGTATAACTGACTTATCTACTGGTAGAATCATTTTACCAATTCAAGTGAAGTATAGAAGCCTTAACTACTTTCTCTTTACTCTTCTCCATTCATATATAATTATTTAGCTATTTCCTCTATGTACGTTTATAACCACATCAGACAATGTTATAGGTTTTGCTCAGTTAGTAAGTATAATTTAGAAGATTCAAGAGGGGAGGAAAAGTTTTTTGTATTTATATATAAATTATATATATATATATTAATAAGAATAATAAAATTAAGAAAAGGAATTATAAATGAGAATATTTCTTATTCTTGCTCTTTCTTTCTTTCTGATGCTCTTGTTCTTTCTTTTTTCCTGATGTTCCACTATTCCCTTTTTTTTTTAAAAAATAATTTCCCTTCTATTTAGAAAAATGACATTATTTCAGAGTAGTCTGCTGGAGATAAATTCTCTTAGCTTTCCATCATGTGGAAAGGTCTTGATTTCTCCTTCATTCCTGCAGGGTAACTTTGCTGGATATAGGATCCTGGGTTGTGCTTTTTTTTCATCAGTTGAAAAATGTTGTCCCTTCCTTCTGGTTTCCATGATTCCTGATGAGAAATCTTTTGTTATTTCACATTTTTCTCTGATAGATAAGGTATCATTTCTTTCTTGTTGCTTTAAGGATTTTTCCTTTGACTTTAATTGTCGGAAGTTTGACTATGGTATACCTTAGGGTCGGTTTTGACGGGGTTCATTTGCTTGGGCTTCACTCAAGTTTTTGGATCTGTAGATTTATGACCTATCAAATTTGATTTATGTCCTATCAAATTTGATACATTTTTTGCCTCATTTTTTTGAACATATTTTCAGCCCCACTTTCTCCCTTCTATCCCCTAAGACTTAATTGACACAATGCTATAGCTTTGTCATAGTTCCATAGGTCTCTGAGGATCCATATTTTTTTTCTTTTCTTTTTCAGTGTGTTTTCTCTCTGTTGTTCAGTTGGGTAATTTCTATTGTTCTATCTTCCATATGCTGATTCTTCTCTCTGTCCCCTCCATTCTGCTTTTTAGCACATCCATTGATATTTTATTTCAGTTATTGTGTTCTTCAGTTCTGAGATTTCCATTTGGTTCTTCATATCTTCTGTTTCTTTGCTGAGACTCTATTTCATTTGTTTTAAGCATGTTTGTCATTGCTCATTGAAGCATTTTTATAATAGTGGCTTTAAAATCTTTGTCAGATAAGTCTAACATTTCTAACATTTTAATTTTGGCATTTATTGGTTGACTTTTTAAATCATTTTGAGATTTTCCTGATTCTTGATATTATTAGTGATTTTCTATTGAAACCTGAACATTTTGTGTATTATGTTATGAGACTTTATATCTCATCTAAATCTTCTATCTTAGTTAGTTTTCTTTGACACAACTCTAGGAAAGATAAGGGGAGAATGCCACCTGTTATTGCCTGATCGAGGTAGAAGTCCAAGTTTCCTATCTGGCTTCTGTGAACTCCTGAGGAGAGTATGACTCATTACTTCTGTGCAGGGATGGGAATTCTAGCTCTGCACTGGGCTGCCACTGATGCCACTTGGCTAGGAAGTGTACATGTGCCTATTTACTGTTCCCATATGGCTTTCATGGATACCATGGTGGAGTGAGCTCGTTATTAGAGTGGTGGTGAAAGTTTTGACTCTCCAAAACCTTCCTCTGATACCACCCCAAGGGAGGGGGAGAAACACCTGATTACAGCCTGGTGAGGGGGATAGTCTAGCCTTGCCACTCAACCTCTGGTGTCATGTTTGGCTACAGTAGGGCGGTTATTTTGTAGAAATTTGCTGTCTTGCTAGGCTGCCTCTTTCCTGGTACTTTGACTAGAGAATCTCCTTCTAAAATTCAAATTACTTGATATTGTCTGCTTAATATTGCCCTACTGGTCACCCATACTTTCTTATTTAAATTGTGTAGGCTGTTTTTTTTTTCTTTCCTTGCTTCATTTTGGATAATTTATATTTCTAAGTTTTTTCAAGTTCCATAATTTTCTAATTATCTAATCTGCTACTAGTCCCATTTAGTGAAATTTTTATTTCAGATCTGGTATTCTTCTTCTCCAAAAGTTCCCTTTTGTAGTTTTTTAATATCTTCTATTTTCTTCCTTATTAAATGCATTTTTTTCTTTAATTCTTTAGGCATATTTGGTTTATATATAGTGCTACTTTAATGTCCTTATCTGCTGATTTAATCATCACTAATATTTCTAAGTCTGTTTTTACTGAGTGAGTATTTTCTTGATTATGGGTCACATTTTTTTACTCTTTACAGATGTTTATTAATTTTTCATGTGGTATGGGACATTATGAATTTTACATGGTTGAGTGCTAGCTTTTGTTGTAGTCCTTTAAAAAATATCATACTTTTTTTTCTGGATGCCAAGTTAGCTCATGTACAGATTAGTTTAATCCTGTCAAGCTCTGTTTTTAAGATTTGTTAGGGCGAATCTAGAGTAAACTTTACTCTGGGGTTCAATTAGCCATACTACTTAGCCATGGCCCTTCTGGAATCTCTACTGAATGCCCTGTGTAGTCAACAACATTTCTCCACTTTGGCTGCTGAGAACTGATTCCTGGCTCTGTGTGTGCTCTGGGAATTGTTTGGCTAACAGTTACCCTCATTCTTCTTTCCAGTGTGTTGTTATTTGTTTGACTTCATGGAGAGGTACCCTATGTATATATTGAATTATATTTAGTCAAAGGTTCAAAAGGATCATTATATAGATTTTGGAGGGTTTTTTTTTCTCCACATAACACTCTCCCACCCCCTTTCCAGCACTCCACAAATTCTACTTGCCTTAACAATCATGATGTGGGATCTGTCTCTCCAGTTGAGGAAGATCATTGAGCTCTCCTTTGGTTTCTCTTTCATGTGCTGTAATCCAGAAGTTGCCTCCAGCAGAACTCAGCAATATTTGAGCTTTTTGTTTCTCTTCGCTCAGTGTTGCACCTCCTGTGCTGTCTGTTGACCAATATCCGTTGTTTATTGCAGAAGGTAAGCCCAGTTACAGTTACTCTTGGAGGATCACAAGCCCCATTTAAGTGCTACTATGTAAAGGGCACTGTCCTTTATCTCTAAACACAAGATAAACATTCCAATGTCTTTTCAGTCTTTCTTAACTGTAAATAATACTTGTGGCCCACGTTCTACTTTCAAATGCCCTCCTATGTTCTGCAGCTGAGAATAAAAGCTGCAAATTTACAATCAAATGCTTCACTGTAGGAGATTTATTTTATGGTTTTTCTAGAGTCCAATCCATATGTTTCTTTCTAGAGCCCAATCCTTAAGTTCACAGTTAAAATCAGTCTCAAAAACAGAAGGGAGTTTTGACAGTACAATGGCTTGCTGTAGGGAGGTTATATGCAGCCATTTTCTGGACCGGTAACCCTCATAGTTGGAGACCTTGGGCATAAAGAAGGCATTAAGGGCAATAAGAGATGAAAGTAAATTTAGAGAAGATCCCAGAGGTAGTCGTCAATGAGAAGAACATATCAAAGATAACTGCAATATGCTTTATAATCTTGCATCTGGTGGAATTGACTTCTCACTTTTCAGAGTTAAGAAAAGTTACCTCTCCCATTGTCTTAAGCAGGGGTCCCCAACTCCCAGGCTGCAGACCGGTACTGGTCCGCAGCCCGTTAGGAACTGGGCCACACAGCAGGAGGTGAGTGGCAGGCAAGTGAGTGAAGCTTCATCTGTTGCCTCCCATCGCTCCTCGTCACTCACCTTACCACCTGAACCATCTCCCCCCAACTTCCATGGAAAAATTGTCTTCCACGATACCAACCCCTGGTGCCAAAAAGGTTGGGGACTGCTGGTCTTAAAAGCTGGTGGTAGAGGTTATGGAGTAAAGAAAGTAAGTTTCTGGTATAAACATGGCTGTGTAGGTCAACATCTTTTTCTTAACCTGTGACAAAGCACACAGAAAAAAATGAAGAAAACAAGCAAAACCAAAAAGGTCCAGCAAATTTTACTTTTGTGAAATTGTGGGGCAGATTGAATCTACAGACTCGAATGTAAGAGTTTTTAGAGAGTTGATACTGGGCAGGAGCAACACAAGGAGAGAAAGGATGAGAAAAGGTAAGAAAAGAAGGAAGACAATAATAAAGATTTGTATAGAAACTGATGAAATGGAGAATAGAAAAACAGGAGAGAAAATTAATTAAAACCAAAAGTTGGTTCTTTGAAAATGTTGATAAAATCGACAAACATTTAGCTAGACTGAAAAAAGGAAAAAAGAAAGATGACTCAAATAACTAAAATCATTAATGAAAGAGGGACATCACTACTGACCCTAAGGAAATTTAAAAAGAAAATAGGATATACTACGAACAACTGTGTCACAACAGATTAGATAACTTAGATGAAATGAACACATTCCTAGAATGACAGCAACTACTGAAACTGACTTCTAAAGAAATAGAAAATCTGGTTAGACATTTAATAAATAAAGCTAGACTTATCATGGTGATCATTTCATAATGTATTTAAATGTTGAATCACTATGGTATACACATGAAACTGACATAATACTGTTCCTTAACTATATTTAAATTGTAAAAAAAAGGTAAAAAAAAAGTAAATAAAATAGTGTAGTATTTGTGTGTGACCTACACACATCCTCCTGGGGAAAAAAAAAAAAGAGAGAGAGAGGGATAGAATTAGTAATTTAAAAACTTCCCAGGGCTTCCCTGGTGGCACAGTGGTTGAGAGTCCGCCTGCCGATTCAGGGGACACGGGTTCGTGCCCTGGTCTGGGAAGATCCCACATGCCGCGGAACGGCTAGGCCCATGAGCCATGGCCACTGAGCTTGCGCCTCCGGAGCCTGTGCTCCGCTACGGGAGAGGCCACAACAGTGAGAGGCCCGCGTACCGCCAAAAAAAAAAAACCTTCCCAAAAGAAAAGTTTAAACTGAGATGATTTCAGTGGTAAATAATACCAAACATTTAAAGAAAAATTAATACAGATTATTCACAAATTATCCCAAAATATAGAAGAGGAGAGAACAATTCCCAGATCATTCCATGGGGCCAGTATTACCCTGATACTAAAATCAGACAAGGATTTCACAAAAAAGAAAACTACAGACCAATATCTCTTATGCATGTAGATGTAAAAATCCTCAGCAAAATATTAGTAAACCAAATCCAACAATTTATAAAACTGATTATACACTATGATCAAGTAGGATTTATCTCAGGAAATCAAGATGGGTTCAACATCTGAAAATCAATTAATGTGATATACCATATCAAAACCCACCTGATTATCTCAATAGATGCAAGAAAAAAATCTTGACAAAATCCAACTCCCTTCCATGATAAAAGAACTCAACAAACTAGAAATAGAAGAGAACTTCCTCAACCTAATAAATGGAACCTATGAGAAACACACAGTAACTTTACACTAAATAGTGAAGTGCTAAAAGCTTTCCCCCTATAATCAGGAATGAGGCAAGGATATCTATTCATGCCACTTCCATTCAACATTGTACTGCAAGTTCTAGCCAGAGCAAAAAGGCAAGAAAATAGAAGACATCCAGACTAGAAAGGAAGAAATAAGATATCTCTGTTCACAGATGACAGGATCTTGTAACAGAAAATTTTAAGGAATCCACCTAAAAAAACTATTAGAATTAACAAGGAAATCCAACTAAGTTGTGGGATTAAAGATCAAACTATAAAAATCAATTGGATTTCTATACACTAGCAATGAAAAATCTGGAAGTAAAGTTAAGAAACGATTCTAGTTATTATAGCATCAAATAAAATACATAGGAACAAATTTAACAAAAGAAGTGCCAAAATTATATAATGAAAACTGCAAAACATTGTTGAAATAAGTTAGATACTAAAATAAATGGAAAGACATCTCGCGTTCATGGATCAGATAACTTAATATTGTTCAAATGGCAATACTCCCCCAAATTGATCCACAAATTCAATTCAATCTCTCCCTACATAAAAGCAAGAAGTAGAACAATGTATATTGTATCTGTGATAGATAGATATTTGTATCACTTATATTTTCATAAAGTCTGGAAGGATTTACAAGAAATTAATAAAAGCATGCAATCATTAATGTACTGGCAGCTTACATTTTGTGGTAGTTGTTACATTGAAACTGGGTGAATGTGGGAGCAAGGTAGCTTTATTCACTGTTCTGCTTTTTATATTCTGTGCATTATTTTAAAAAAGGAAATGGGGAACATACAGGAGTAGGAATTCCCACCCCAGCAGCTTGTAATGTAGCCAAGGCTGATTTACAGAGTCAGACCAGGATCACTTAGCTCATCAATTCAACAAATAAGCTCTGTGTGGAGGTACTCCTTATAGGACGTGTGGCTTCACATTACTTTGGACTTCCAGAGAATATGACTAAGACTAAGATGAGAGCAAGTGAGGGGAAAAGGAGATCAGAAGGAGGTCACTCACTAATTCCAGTGGGATCTGAACTTCTTTATTTCATCTCCATGGCAGCGGTAGCTAAGACTCTCCCATGTTGCTCCAGTTGGCCTTTTCTTGGCACCGTGGTTGCTTATCCAAAGGCAGAGGAGATCTAGAGGAGGTGAAAGGTTTATCTGAGGATAATTGCTGCTCAAAGGAGTAGAAAAGGTGAGGACAGAAGGAGAAAAAAATGAAAAGGTGTGTGGAGGAGTTCCTGCTGATTCTATTTAACTTTGGGTACAAGAGGGCAGCAGATGGACTTTTGAGAAGAGTAAAATTAGCTGGTTCTTTGACCTCGATCCATGTTTGGATTTGTTCAGATTTTGGAGCTCAGATCACAAAATGGGAAACATTTTGTTGGATTAGCGTCATCTGAAAGTGGGAAAGACTTTCCAGAGGCCTTACCATCTTTATGTAAGAAATCCTCCTGTCCCAGTTCTCTTTTACCTTTCTCCACACTTCTGCTTTGTACATCTTTCTGAAGTTAATGAATTGCAAACTATCACTGCTTAATTGCTTTTAGCGATGGACCCCTGCATGGGTGGAAATGGATGTGCTCACATCTGTCAGAGTGAGCATGGCGTGGCCAGGAGTGCCTGTCACCCAGGGTACCAGCTGTCTGAATACAAAAAGGCCTGTGCAGGTTGGAAGTTGAAACTGATGGATTAATCGGGTAATTGTTTGAAATTCTGTGGTAATTCAGTTTTGATTAGTCAGAACAGCTAGGAGAAAGGTGTTTTCATTTATGCTTAAAAAAGAACATTTATATTCTTATTTGATCATTCTGAAAGGTATTTTTATGAAACTGTAAAAACTCAGTGAAATTTTTAGTTACAAAAAATGATCTGGTGTAGTTTCAGAATTAATTCTTTTTGTTTTCTGTTTTTTGTTCTGAAGTGAATTCCAGAATTAATATTTCAAAACCTTCCATAACCTCACAGGGAGTTTTTTATTATAGGCTACAGAAGGTGGGGATAACCTTTGAAAAGCAACTATGTGCAAATGAGTGCTCTCAGAAGTTAGGAATAATTAAAACCAAAAAGAAAGAAACTCTATAACTACAAGGTTACTTATTTCTGTTTCCTAGAAATAGCAAAACAGACACACTTCAGTTCAAAGATGAAAGTGATAAATTACTTCATGACCAGAACTGATAAATGAAGTCATTCCTGTGGGGCTCTCTTTGTTTTAATAACTTCTGAGAAATCACAGAATCCTTCATTTTTATCACAGCATTTCCATGATATGAGAAACAGTTTATTTGCATTAATTAAGAAAATACAAAATGTTTCCTGACTTATGGGACTGATAAACACTTTAAGAAATTGAAAAAGAATTAGACATAAAAATTAGTGTGAAGTTAGTTTTTTTTTTCTTTAAGCCAAAACCAAGATAAAGTTTTCTGTGGATTATGTTAACGTACTTTTCTGACAGAGAACATTTCTGCTTTGGTCCTCTGTTTGCATAGCACCTACCTTGCTGAGTCTCTGACACAGAATAGGATCTTATTAAAATTTGTGGAAAATTGACAAATGTATACATATATAGATATATACATATATCCATACTTATCTATATAATATCTTTTTCAAATTTTTATTTTAATAATATCTGGTACATTATTCCTAAAAAGTCTGTCCCCAAAGTTACTGCCTATGTAGGGTTTTATAAGTACCTTAGAAAAATGAGTATTTCCTCTTAAGAGTCCTGGTGGGGGGTGGCATGCAGGACCGTACAAGGAGGAGGTTCTATTTGGGAAAATAATGGTGAGACCTATCCATTTAAAGGGAGGCTTGCAGAAACTACATGGGCCACAAAATGATGTTATACTGAATAGCCTTGGCCATCAGTGTCAGGAGAGAGAAAGGGCACCAGTGTTTAAATGGCATTGCCCTATAACAATCTTATGTACAATATACACCATGGATTGCTACATATGAAGACTCCAAATCTGCCTTGTGTATGGCCACTTGTACTGTCTTAAATCAGAGAGACACCATTTTTGGTTAAGAATTTGATATATATTCATGAAGACAAATTACAATGACTTCTGCCTGTATTATTAGAGGATAGAAAAGGTCTATTTTTTGTTTGTTTTCTCTTTCTTCAAATTAATAGATACTAGTAGGTTCTAATAGGTAGAAAGAAGTGTTTGAGAACATAAGACCTACAGTAGAGTTCATGTCATTCGCAATTGGTTTATTTGCAAATATGGAGCCTATGTGGTATTTTACTGTTACGTTTGATGTTGGGGGTTGAGAGGCAGGGGATGCTTTAGTGCATTTTTATAGTTTACAAAGAAACGTTAATTCCAGCTCTGAGGACACAGCTCCTGCGTATCTCTTTCTGCAGATGTAAACGAGTGTGCTGAAGGGCTTGCTTCCTGTAGCCATCGCTGTGTGAACACAGTGGAATCTTTCACTTGTGCCTGCCACCCTGGATTTGAGCTGGGAGCTGATGGAAAACAGTGTTCAAGTAAGTGGCAATAATCGCAGCCCTGGAAATGTGTGGCGTTTTACAAGTATTAAACAAGAGTAACAAACAAAAGAACTACACTGAATGTCTTGCGAAAGTGGAAGCTCCTGAGAATGTTTTCCCCTGGGGTAGGCTGGGTGTGGGAGCTTCGAAGACCAATCCCCTCATTTTAATTTGACAAAACAGGGGCCCAGAGTCAACAGAAAATGGTCGGTATCATGATCCACTGTGTAGACCACAAGGACTAACGAAGTCTCAGGTCTTCTGACTCGGGGCTGTCTTGGACCCATGGCTCTCCTTTGTGAAGAGTCTGTCTTCCTTCACCACCTCTGCTGTACAATATTTATTGAACACTAATAATTCCGGTGTAAAACTCAGGGAAAAGGAACTAGCAGGAGTGAAGGAACCAGCAGCACAAGGGGCGGCTCTAGATTGTAATATCATGTCTGATTTCCCATCTCAGTTCCAAAGATGCCCTTTCCAGTTCTCCACATCTTAGTAAACCATCCATTCTGGGCGGAAGTCAAAAATTCAATTATGCAAATGAGTAAGTGACAGAACTGGGACTTGAACTAGGGTCTTTAGGCTCCAAGTATACTATCCTTTTAACTTTGTTATGTGTTTGTATACATCATATGTCTCTTGATCAGTTTTAATTAAGGAAGAATAATAAGGCTAATGATAAACAGAATAAATTATGTAGTGTTTTTACCTAAGCTCTCTCATGAAGAGACATTCTTAAGGTCACTAAGTTTTTCATTCTCTTCCAGTGCATAAAACTCTAATTCTTTAATGCCTGGGTTGCCAGTGTAGCCTTAAGGTCTGTTGGTATATCTCTACTGCTTATAGACAGGGCAGTTTTGCTGCAGTGATATTTGTCTTTTAAAGAGCAAACTAAATAACATGGGAGAGAAGAATTAACTACTAATTAGGATATAACTTCTTTTGAAGTGAATCTTTCTCTCAATGCCCTGAGGAGTCCTTTCAGGCAGAGAGAAATGTGGATGGGTTTTTCTTTCTTATTAATATCTTGGCTTTTTAATGTGGCCAGAGGTTTAGGAGGTGAGTACATTTTACAGATGCCTGAAATAAAATCCCTTGCAATCTGACTGGTGAGTTCTCAGTTATCATGAAAGAGGGGGTCATTATTGCTAATGAGTCATGAGGTATAGGCTTTCTGTGAAAGTTACTTGGGAAAGCAATTTGCCCTAGAGTTGAATACATTTGGTAGAAGTGTATTTTTACATTTATTTCCCTCATGTGAATATTTGGCTAAGTTCTTTGTGTAGCTCTCACCAGACCTCAATAGTTACTAACTGACATACAAAACTTTCTTGGTGAAAACTGGTATTTTGAGTGCTTTAAAACTTGTAGGTGGGGTAAATGTTTTCAGAACATGGTAATGTTTAGCAATGAGGGACTTCCCTGGTGGCACAGTGGTTAGGAATCTGCCTGCCAATGCAGGGGACATGGGTTCGAGCCCTGGTCCGGGAAGATCCCACATGCTGCAGAGAAACTGAGCCAGCGTGCCACAACTGCTAAGCCTGCACTCTAGAGCCCACGAGCCACAAATAGTGAGCCTGTGTGCCAGAACTAGTGAGCCCGCGTGCCACAACTACTGAAGCCCACATGCCTGGAGCCCATGCTCTGCAACAAGAGAAGTCACCGCATTGAGAAGGCCCTTGCACCGCAACAAAGAGCAGCCCCAGCTTGCTGCAACTAGAGAAAGCCCGCGCAAAGCAGAGAAGACCCAACACAGCCCAAAATAAATAAATAAATAAATTTAAAAAAAGAAAAAAACAATGAATTACGTGTTCTTCATGTAACAGTATATTTTAGGCAAATATTGTTTTAACTTTTTCCTAGGACAACAATATTTTGTATTTATATCATTTCTTCTCAGAGGCTCTCAAAATACTGTATAGCATAAACATCGAATCCTCAAAGTGTGCTATGAATGAACTATCACTATCTTGTGATTAGAAATTAGAAAATTCCAGATCTAGCATGGTTAAATAAAACTGTCCCCAAACTACCAAGCAGTATATAGTGAACCTAAGTTCCATATGTATTTCATGCATATTTAATATATTGAGTAAATAATGATTATTTGCTATCTATGAGAAACCACGGGGATCAGGTTTTAAAGTTTTTTTAAAGCATATTTTTAGGTATGATAGTTAAACAGTGTCATCTGTATCAAGAACGCAGACTCTCAGCTTACTTCTAGTGGCCAGTTCTACATGAGTATGCGCATGTCTGAGTCCCGTATAGTTTAGCTCTTTATGAGGTTACAGTAATGTCATTTATATGTAAAGTACCTCCGGCAGTCTTACAGCTGCATTGATCACAGGGAAACGAGAATAGGAGCCAAACTTTGAAATATGTCTCCCTACAGAGTATATGCTAACACACTGTGAAAACTATCAGTTCCCTTAATTATTTCAGCCTTTCCTTTAGCGCTCTTATTTTGCTGTGTCCTAAACTAGCTGTTTCTAAACCCAAAGGCATTCTTATTTTCAACAATAAATTCATTAGCATAATCTTTTTTTGTTTATTCAATCATTCAAAACCTATTTGTTTTTTAATTTTAGCACTTTTTTTTAAACATTTTTATTGGAGTATAATTGCTTTACAATGGTGTGTTAGTTTCTGCTGTATAACAAAGTGAATCGGCTATACATATACATATATCCACATATCCCCTCCTTCTCGGGTCTCCCTCCCACCCTCCCTATCCCATCCCTCTAGGTGGTCACAAAGCACCGAGCTGATCTCCCTGTGCTATGTGGCTGCTTCCCACTAGCTATCTATTTTACATTTTGTAGTGTATATATGTCAATGCTACTCTCTCACTTCATCCCAGTTTACCCTTCCCCCTCCCCGTGTCCTCAAGTCCATTCTCTACTCTCAAAACCAATTTTTGAACATCTGTTACGAGCTGGGTAATGCAAGATGATGAAGGTACAGAGGAATGAGCACAATGACAGGGATGTGCCCTGGGCGCCCTGGACACATGGCTGCTGCCTAGCGTAGACTGGAAGCTGGGACCAGGGAGCATGATTTCTGTACATGTAACTATACAGCAACATAGCAGATACCTTGGCAGTTTGAATGGTGATACAGGCTCTCAAGGAATACCACAATCCTAAGTGCCCTTGTCCTGTTCTCTCCCATCTTTCTTCTTTCAAAGGATTCAGGAGTTAAGAATGGAAGGAAATGAACCAATGTAGTTGCTCTCATTTAGAGGTGTGTCCAAGCAACACAAATGAAGAACAGTAGAAGCCAATGGTGAAAATAGCAGAGTATCTAATTCCATACTTTTAACAATGATGCATTCTTTTATTTTTCATTTTCTCACTTAGAAAATGATTGATTATAATACCTGTGTGCTCAGGAAAATTGACATCTATATACTGAGCTGGATGCCCCCCAAAGTGCCCCAAAGCAGTGGCATGTACCACGATCAGCAAATTAGTGCTCAAAGTAAGAGAATGTTTATGTAATAAGTGACTCTTGTATACATCAAAGCTGATTAGCATAAGAACATGATACCAGTTACATATAATCGGCTAATTCATTGGTTTTTTGTTCATAGTTTTGTTCCAAAGCCATTTTTAACAGTGTCCTAAAAAAAGGACAGATATTAACATACCATTAGTTTGAGAGCAGATATGTCAGCTGTATTTGCTTTCTGATCATTGATTCAATACACATATTTTTTACATTCAGAAAATACTGAAAATTTCCAGACGTTAAGTGCCCTTTAAGATACGTTTAATAACCACTGGTGGACTCATTACCTTTCTGCCACACTCTGTCAGTTTGACATTATTTATAGGTTTATAAGCTTTTTGATAGGGTCTAGATATTTACAATGCTTAATGTCCTCAGACTTTTACTTTTATATGCTTAGAGTGTTGACAGATTTCCAATAAAGTCAGTCATCTCCCAACAGAGAGAGTGTACCCATTGTTGCCATATATTCAGATTTCTCTGTTATTATGCTAATAATTCTCTTTTGCTTGTTTTGGAAAGGGATTGAATTGGAAATTGTCAATAGCTGTGGAAAGAATAATGGTGGTTGTTCCTGTCACTATGAACATGCAGTTGGTGGGCCCTGTTGCTCCTGTAACCATGGACACCGGCTTGATTCAGATGAGAAAACATGCATAGGTAATGTATGGTAAATGCCATCTTCCTTCAGAGGTTGCCCTGGATTCATTTAGCCCTTACTTCTCTAATACTTAGTGCTCTAATGTAGCCACAGCTCTCAAACTGCAAGAAGTAAAGTGAGCAGTGTCTTTGGCTACTGGATAAATGTAAAAGAAATACTAATTGACAGAAGACATCATTGTGTTTAGATATTTGCTTTGAAGTTAAAGGAGATTTAAAACTTATTAGCAATATATATGGACTTAACAGTTTTATTTCTGGAAAATATTCTAAGGCCTATCTAACCATTAAATGTAATTTGTAATTCAAACAAAAATGCCACCATGCACGCTAATTCTCTCCACCACAAGCAGAAGCAATCGTGTTCTTTGGTTTTCAACTTGGTGATAATTTGGATGTCACCTTTGACATGGCAGGTAGCTACGTTCCAAAAGAAAACTTTAAAAGATGTTATTCTTTGGAAATCCCAGCTCAAAACTATTTTTAATGGATAACTTTTTCAACATATTATCAGAACTTATATCATTTGAGACAATGAGAAGAATAAATTCCACCCCAGCCTTGCTTCATAATGAAATGTTTAATCTAGAACTTCTGAGAAAAAGGAATATCTACTAAAAGTAGGAAGAGTGAGCATCAAACTAAATTACTATGTGCTCTGGGTCTGAGAGCACCTACAAGCCCCTAAAACAATTTGCCATCATTCGAGAATTATGACACCATATTTGCTTGTTTTCTTTTGTGATACTTTATATCCTTTCTTAAAAATTATGATGTGAGTACTAAAAAAAATCTTTGACCATTTCATGCTACAGTATGATCTGAGGCAAACTGAAGTACCAAATGAGAAGAGGTGAATTTCAAAAGCCTAAGTCACTGAGATTTTTTAGTTTGGTACTAATGTGACAGAGTGAACTTCAAGGGATTTTGAAGTATTCTGGTTTCATAAATTATTTAACCAAAACAATGTCATTACTTGTTATTTCTTTTTTTTTATTTTATTTTATTTTTTATTTTATTGTGGTACGCGGGCCTCCCACTGTTGTGGCCTCTCCCGTTGCGGAGCACAGGCTCTGGACGCGCAGGCCCAGTGGCCATGGCTCACGGGCCCAGCTGCTCCACGGCATGTGGGATCTTCCCGGACTGGGGCACGAACCCGTGTCCCCTGCATCGGCAGGCGGACTCTCAACCACTGCGCCACCAGGGAAGCCCCATTACTTGTTATTTCTTGATCGAACATCACCTTCTGCATTTTTCTCAGTGTCTATGGTGATTAACTTAATGAAACCAGTTGATTGCCTTGCTTCTTTTTTGTAATGAAAATTATGCTTATAATTTTCTACCTTGTAGAATACATTTGTATCTCTGGAAAAAATAAAGGGCTTCCTTTCTTCTTTGCTTCCTCGCTCCCTCCCTCCCTTCCTACCTTCTTTTATTGACTGTTGCGTAAGGGAAACTGGAATTTTGCTAAACCTTTTGTTTGCAACTTATAATTTGATATCTTTCCTTATTCTTTGAAAAGTACAGTTCAGTAAAGTTCTTATTTACAGCCAGAAAAAATAGCATCTGCCAGGGTCAAAATGTAGAAAATTGCATATTTATGACATTTCAGCAGTCAACATGACAACATTGTTTTGTTTACGGCTCAAGTTTATTTCATTTTCCAACAATAAATAACACTCATTCCTAAAGACCAAATATTCACTAGAGTAAAGGCAATGATTTGTTTGGAGTGTGCGTATACATACTCGACTTATTTGCCTGAGAACAGATTAAGGCCATGGATGCTTTGTAAAACATTCATGCATGAGGGAAATTAAACAATTTTCTTTTTAGTGTATTTTAGGATCAACTTTCCTTTTACATAATTTTCCTTTTACACAACTTTCCCTTTACAAATAAATGTGTTCTAGTCTGCAAATGGTCAGTCTTGCCCAAATGCAAAAATTTATTAGGGCTAAAACCTAGAGATGTGTCAACACAATTTGAAAGACAACTATACAAAATACAAGTGTCTGACCAGCAGTAAGTTCACTAAATTGAACAATTGGTAGTTATCAGAAAAAAATTTTATTCTAATCTTTGGAGCTTTATTCAGTGACTATGTGTGGGGGGTAGATACAGAAGGTCAAGTTTTTTCAAGGTTTACGTTTGATGCTTTTCTGAAGTCATAGTTGAAATGTTTAATTGTTTCACCTGACTGCAATTAATGCTGTAGTTTTGATTAGGGCTAAATTTTTAAGTACAGGTGAATTCCTCTGTGATGCTGCAATATTTGGTGTATTGGCCAATGTAAATAGGAAAAATATGATCATCAGAGAAGAAGAAAAATTAAAAATAAAAAATAAACAAGCAAAGATATTACCAAATAAGATCTGGAAAGGAATCAAGACATTTAGGAAAACAGGTGATATAAGGGTTGAAGGGACAGGGCATTTTAAGAAAGGAAGAATGGGGTTTCAGATGAGTTCTGTACATGAGACAGAAATAACCCCAGAGGAATGATAATAGAAGAAGAATCCAAAATGGGTCATAAAATGATAGATCGAGGAATTCATTTTTCCAGTTATGTGATGCAATTGTGCTCCTTACTGTTTGAGAACAGGGAATCATGAGACGTATATGTTTAGAGGCTCTGGTGATATCTGAGAAGACTTTTAAAAAAATCTTGAAATAAGAAAATCCAAAAAACATAAAAGATAATGTTTTAGATAAAATGAAACCGAATTTTTTAAAGTTTTTTTTTGTCCTCTATATTCATGCTACATAATACAAAGGATAAATGAAGTTTTAATATAAGAAAGGAAAAAAATATCATCTAGAGTTTTGTGAGTAGCACTGCTTGTGACATTTTGCAGGAGAAAGAATGTTTTGTGTCCAAATGACCTACATTTGGATATTTTATGGTGACCCCTAACCTTAGCTGATTGATTGCATTTTCTTTCCTTCCTTTCTCTTGTCTGCATTTTCTTACATTGGTACCCTTTCCAAGGTTAATTGAGACACTGACCTTTTATATCTGGGGCCACTCATGTAGTTATGGAGCAATGGGATTTTGTAAACTCAGCACTGACAGGCCACCCAACTTAACAATTCAACAAAGCGGGTAGAATTGAACTAAGGACCTATAGTCAAAAACCCTGACCACACAATTCCCAGGTGTCTAGCCTGGTGAAAGCAGTGGGTAAAGAGTCTGTTGCTACCCTTTAGCCAATTATATTATAAATGATCCCCTCAAAACTCAGGATAAATCGATTAGCCTTTGGCTGAAAGGTTTCAATTTGACATCTTCTGGTGCATTTTTATTTTCTGCAGGGCAAATAAAGGAAGACACATGCCAGATTGTAGAATCCTAGAATAACAGTGCTGAAGGAGACTTAAAGATCATCATTTAGAAAGCTATTTATCTGCTAGGACATTCCAGGGTAATAGTGTCACCAATTATAATAAAAACTCATCCCAGTCAAAGCATCATCGAAAAGTTCAAGCAAATGCCCTGAAATATTCTGTAATTTAACACATAATATTTAAAATGATTGTCTGCCCTCTCTCTAAATTGCCTTTATCCACTTCTCTTCCCAGTCACGTGACTTCCTTTTGCTTGGGAACGTTCTTTCATCTGAAGTTCCAGAAGAACAAACACGTGGGGGCCTAAGACTGCCTCCTCTTTGCAGCTATTAAATGTCCACTAAGTGGAATTTTTTGGCTCTTCTTCTCAAGCTGTTTTTTTGTTGTCGTTCTTCAAGTTCTCTGTTTGTTCAGTTAGATTGCTGTTTAAACTGGAAAAATAGCAGAGATCTCTTACCCTGTGCTTATAAATGCATTTGGAGATTACTTACAGCCTTTTCAAATAAATACCAGGCATAGAAGCATGTCAGAAACGTAAACCCAAATGCGGCCTCATTTGTTTTGTGTTATAGTCTCTTCAATGTCTGTATTCAGTAACCTGAGAAATAGAAAATGGTTAGTAAATCAGTTTTAATTTCGAAGTGAGGCTTATCCGCACCTTTAAAGGTCAGTTAAATTCCTGCCCTTAAGTAACAGAAATGTCCTTTCCCCCTTTAGACCTTGATGAATGTGAGAGTGGAGAAGCCTGCTGGGCCCAGCTCTGCATCAACTACTTAGGAGGCTATGAATGCAGTTGTCAGGAAGGCTTTCGGATCAGTTCTGTTGCTTGTGGATGTGATGGTGAACTCCTGAGCTCTAACGTGAAATTCCTGATGTGATGGGGCAATCAATGGAGGGGGAATATCTGAGGCAGAGGGTTAGGGTGGGAAAGGGAAGGCTTTGACACTAAAGAGACTTGGATCTCTCTGTGGCTTAACCATGTTCTGTTATATGAACTTGGGTGCTCTGAGCCTCAAATCCTCATCAGTAAAGTGAAGACAATAATGGGATTACTGGGGAAATTAAGAAAAGTAATAAATGTAAAGTGCCTGCTACTGTGATTGACATCGAGAAATCACTCAACTAAAAGTAGCTATTATTATTATAATAATAGTCATCGGCCCATAATCCCTTTTACCTAATTTAATATATATAGGCAAGTGAGAGATTCCAGCAAGCCATAGCACACTGCCACAGGAATTGCTTTTGGCAAGCTTGACTGGAGTCAGAGGTGATTACTGAGTGTCCTTCTCCTTTAAGGGCAATAGCAAAAGGATTGCCGGTTCATGAGCCACAGTCCAAATCTGTATCAGAATCCTTTATATATCTGATATCAATCTAGATAATGCAAGTTTTAAGGTGAGTCATTTTATAATTTTCTAACTTATTTGTTGAAATTGATTCACTTACCTTTTAGATGACTTCTGCCTGATAGGTATATTTTTATATGATAGGAGAGAGTTTGAATTCAGTGAGTAGAGTTAATTCACTTTTTTATACCATTAAGAAGGGCTCATGTAAGTCATTGCTGTAAATTACTTTAACGAGTTTACCTTAAATATATAATCTTTAAATTTTCATTTGTGATTATTACCATTATTTTGAACCTTACTTTTCTTGAAATCAAAGATTCGAAGGTTGTTATCTATTTCAATAATAGTCAAATTATATAAGAAGACTTTAATGCCTCAGAGAAAATAGTGTTTCTTGGATTAAAGAAATAAATTCTTGTATTCTGTTGAGGATGATAGTCGTGTTTCTTCATATAGGTGCCAAGCTCCCCAGCCTTGCAGTATAGATAACAGCAGAGAACATACAACTATGATATCTATATATTCTAAACACAGTAGAGCATATTACCACTTACACCTCCCATCCAATTAACAGGGCCAAAAAAAATTGAATTTCATGTACCATCTGTTCTGAAGCAAAGTGTGCCAAGAGACGATTGTGAATATACATACTTGGGTACACACATCCAAATGGAAAAGGTATTCACGATCTGAGGCCAGACCTGGAAACTCAGCTTCATAAATGAACTTTTAGTATATTAAACACATTGATCAAAGTCTGGGCTCAGATGTGGACATAACACCAGTAAGTCATATGAGATTAAGGCCTAGCCTTCATCCATCTCTAAAATTCTCCACAAACTGTGCACAGAATTATGCGTGGAATAAAGGCTTCACCATAGATATTGAATAATTCAAGAGTGAATGAACATTCTGCAGTAGGGTACACAGCCTAAGACCATGTAAATTTTAAATTCTTCCTCAAATCTCATGAACAAGCTCTCAGAAAGACCTTGTCTATGTAGGTAAACTATGGTAAACTTGGAAATGAGCGAAGCAAAAGTAATTGGCAGGATATATTTGAGGAAGAATTGGGACTATGCTTTCTATATAGCAATACATTGTTATCGGTTAATAATGGTGACAGATATGCCCATGCATTCATAAGGTCTATTTTATCTCTCAACGCCTAAGAGCAGACACTTTAAATTTTCCCAGATGTGGATGAATGTCTGGATCTCAGTATCGTCTGTGACCAACTACGTATCAACTCTGTGGAAAACTATGAGTATACTTGTGAGGAAGGCTGCAGAATTGGAAGTGATGGGAAAACTTGCATCTCTAAGTTGCTGTGGAGAGTTTTATCAAATCTCTTCTAACCGACTTCAACCCTTGTCTTGTTCTTTGGGAGCACGGAGACCATATATTCTTTAACTCAACCTGTCCTCCCCTTTCTCTCTTCACAGACTGAGATCTTTCTTTTCCTTTTGTTCTCTCTGCGGCAGTTTCAACTCTGTGTTTGCTGCTTCTCACCTTCATTTACGATAGGCGGTTTGAAATGGCTTTCTCAAAGAGTTTTACCTTTCAGCTGCCCCCTGCCTTGACTGTCTAGTTCAGACTCTCATTTTTCCCATCAACGCTTGCTCAGTTTTTCCTTCTTTTAACCAGCATGTGGAATCCAGGTCTTTCCCTGTGTGGTCTGAGCTTTAGATGATGATGAGCTAAAGGAAGAAGAAGAGGAATTAGATATTGTGAAGTTTCCACGTCTTCTATTCAAGAGCCCACCTCAACTGCTTCATTATGTGGCCACCTCTCTGCCTCTCACCCACGATGAAGAAGATGAGCTGGAAGAAGGGAAAGATATTCGAGGAGAACTGACTGCTTTGCACAGAGTTGGTGCATGAAAGCATGTATCTCATTAAAGTCACCTCTTTTCTCCATTTTTAGATAGCTCACATAAATCTTTCATAGACAATTTCATTATCAATGTTTAATGCCATCAAGTGTTTTAACATGATATTAGCAAGAAAAATGGGACCAAAATTACTTCTTCAAAGCTCCCTATGAAATTCATCATCTTTTGTCTTTCTTCCCTTTAGCACAAAAAAAGGTTGCCATGTAGGTATGTGTGGACCAAGGGGTGCAGGGGGATGGGCGCTATTGAAAATGTGATACAGTGAAATGGAGCTGAAAAATAGCTTTGAATTAGCGTAATGGAGAGAAGGATTGGGACCTTTTAGTTCTAACAGTTTAAACTCTACTAGAAGTCATTTTGGTATAGTTCAAATTTACCTTAAATAGCCTTAAAATCTAGACCCTTTCTAAATTTTAAAATGCAGGGAACCAATGGTTCAATATGCTCAAGTGGACCAAGAAAAAATATCTTTACAAATGTGAGCAGTTTTTCTTATATATCCATGCAACGGAACTCAAGCATCAAATCGCTTCTGATCAGAATAAATTAGCATAACCTTTTTCAAAAGTAACAGTTTGCAGCCAGTCTGCTGCTTCTTTTTCTTTTCTTTGTAAGACAGAGCTGCTCTTTTTGTTCTCCCTCTATTCCTTGTATTTTAAGAGCATCAAAGCTTAATGATTTCTTTAGAAGACATTCAGTAAAATAGCAGATTTGTTTATACGCTATGGTCAATGATAAAAATATCAATAAATGCATCTGCATGACGATAGAAATGCTTTAATGTTACTGCATTAGACTCCTGATACTCTGGCTACTCAAAGTCAGAATAGAAATAGTTCAGGACTACCAAGACAGTCAGAACTTGAGTGGCTAAGATCTAGAGAGAAGAGAAGCTCAGACAAGTGAGATGGACAATCTGTGCTCCTTTTCTCCTTGAGCCATTTGCTAATGTATGGGCTATGCACACAGAGAAGCCAGGAAGTCTACCGACAGCTGCAAAGAGAGTAAGGAGCTAAGCACAGTTATCAGCAGTATCATGCATAATGCTAGAGAGGTAGAAGTTGGAGTTGAGAATCTGCCAAGGTGGAGAAGCCTTGCTAAACATGACAGGCTTTCAACTGGGACATCTGAAAGACCCCATCTAGAAACAGGGGCAAATCTTAAAATGGAATGAGCCTTAAAAAAACAACTGAGATAAAGTTTATCCATCCTTATTCAGATTAAGGTAATTTTCCTCAAGAATAGAACAGATAAACACATTATGGTACATTTATACGATAGAATACTATATAGCCGTAAAAAATAAACTAGTGAACACGCAATATGTGTGTCTCATAAACATTATATAGAATGAAAGAAGCTTGATACCAAACAGTACATACTTTACAATTCCATTTATATAAAGTTCAAAAATAAGGGAAAATAATCCATGGTGATATAAATCAGAATAGAGCTTAATTTGTAAGGCTAATGATTAAGAATCATCAAGTCACCTTTCAGTTTTTGGGGTGCTGGTAATAATCTATATCTTGGGCTTCCCTGGTGGTGTAGTGATTGAGAGTCCGCCTGCCGATGCAGGGGACACGGGTTCGTGCCCCGGTCTGGCAAGATCCCACATGCCGCGGAGTGGCTGGGCCCGTGAGGCATGGCCACTGAGCCTGCACGTCCGGAGCCTGTGCTCCGCAATGGGAGAGGCCACAGCAGTGAGAGGCCCGTGTACCGCAAAAAAATAAAATAAAATAAAAAAATAATAATCTATATCTTTATCTGGGAGGCATTTACATGGGGTTGTTTACACTTTGGGAGAAAAAAGTATGAAGTGTACACAAGTTCTGTGCATTTCTCTGCATGTATATTAAATCTCAGTAAAAAGGCTTACTTGGGGAAAAAAAAAAAAACTTTACATAAAACAGCCTGGAAGGAAAAACACTGAAGTGCCAGGACCGTTGATTATTTTTGTGTTCAGAAATTAATGGTAATTTCTTTTCATTTTTTACTTTCTTAAATATCCTAAATATTCTTTAGGGACGACTTCCAAGCTCTATTTTAAAAGGTATCTCTTTGCTATTGTCTTTTACTGGGACTCTTTAGGAAATGTGCTCAAGGATCATGTTTATTTGTTTTTTGGGACATGAAGGGTTTCATCTTTATTTTCAGTGATGTAGACAGTATGGGTCCACTAAGACGTTATTGCATTCCGGTCTGTTTAGATTCATACCTTCGGACACGATTGCACGTTGAGCTGTGAGGACTGCATGAATGGAGGCTGGTACCAGGAAGGAAAGAGTAGATGCTCCTTCCCAGCTGGCTGGGGAGACATTCTTTGTCATGAAAGTAAGTGATTCCTTGGAGCATTGGTAAGAGAGTGATGAATTTTCCTTTACTGCTGGTAAACTGTTGGTCATGAGCTCTTTACAGATGTTCTCCCCAAAATGTTTTAACAAGGTTAACAATTGATATGGGTGAGAAACCAATTTATCTGTTGTGCACAAAGAATGTCTGTGAAGCACTGAGGTTTCAAACTGAACATGTGATTAAAATGGGAGATTTTGTGTTCCCTGGGAAACTTGATGTGCTGTCTCTTGTTCATCCATGGAGCGTAAAAGTTTATAAAGGATCCTAATATTCTAGGCCTATAAAAATCCCTCCATTTAAATAAATCATTAGGCCCTGACAAGCTACTCCCAATGAAGGAAGAAAAATGAAAGGATTTGCGTTACGAAGTGCGGTTAATGGAACTGCTTGACTGTTTGCTGCCTCTTTTTTGTTTGTGTTTTCTTTTTCTTTTTTTTTTTTTTTTTTTTTTTTTTTTGCGGTACCCGGGCCTCTCACTGTTGTGGCCTCTCCCGTTGCGGAGTACAGGCTCCGGACGCGCAGGCTCAGCAGCCATGGCTCACGGGCCCAGCCGCTCCGCGGCATGTGGGATCTTCCCAGACCGGGGCACAAACCCGCGTCCCCTGCATCGGCAGGCGGACTCTCAACCACTGCGCCACCAGGGAAGCCCTGTGTTTTCTTTTTCTTTTAAACAATATGTAAGTACAGCCAATGACACTTGTAAGTTTTTTATATGTCTCTCATGAGAAAATGTCAATGATTTGAAAAATAATACCTCTAATAAATTTTTTCCTTTATATTTTAAATGGAGGTATATTTGCAGATACTAAAACTGACAAGTAATAAAAACAGAATATATTGACTCTTTTTATTTCCTTTTTCTCTTTTTAAATTTCCCTTATAAATTTTTTAATAAAAGAGTTCTCTTGGTCTTTGTGAATGGCTTGGAAGATGATACGAGCAGAATTTCTTTTGAAGCCCCTGCATGTGGGAAGAAAGAGCACAAATATTGTTTCTATTATGAGATGGATGCAAAACTTGAATCATAACATAGTGAAGTGGTTCCCCCAGAATTACTAGTTAGAGTGTGGAGGCTCTTCCTGAAGCGTCACTCTGATCATGTCTCCCTGCTGCTCAGAAAGCTTCAGGAGTGTCCCATTTCCTGATACATAAAGCTTTATGCTTCTAATCTAGTTACTGGCAACCATCTAATATCAGGCCCTCATAAATCCTTTTCTCTTTTTATCCACAACTCTTTGACCAGCTTATCATTTCGAGCAAGCTAAACCACTCACTACTTAATGCTTTGCACTTTTCAGCTTTGTGCCTTTTGCTAAACTGCCATCTTTGTCTATTGCCATTTATTGCCTGAAGCTTTATTTGATGGCCCCTGTCTAATCACAGCTATTTATATTTTCTGTGGATTTAAAGCCTCTCTCTCTCCTTTTCTCTCTCTCTCTCTCTCTCCCTCTCTCCATTGAATTAGAGTTAGCTATGCTTCTGTTCCATTTCCTTACTAGTCTGGAAGCTTATTGGCCAGGTCCTATTCACATTTCTCCAAATTGGAGGCACCTGTGCATGAATGGATAAAACTTTGTATTGAGACTTCCAGCTATATGGACCTGCTGCTTGACATAGTCAACTGTATAAAACCGGGATCAAATAAATCTTATTGCATGACTATTAGGAAGTAAATGTTTTCCCTATATTACAAATTATTTTGGTAAATATGCATCTTCCAAACCCTTGATCCCTAACATGTCAGCATGAGAGATGAAACTAAAAATCTATTGCAAATGCATCAGAGTAAAACATCTGACGCAAAATTAATATAGAAATGTTGAAAATGAACTTCCTGATAAAATGAAGATAACATGACCCCTTCTTTGGCTTTGGAAAACCTTAAGATTCTCTATGTGTTCACATGGTCTAGAAAAGGGCAGACTGTCCCTGAAAACAGAAGCTTATGTCTTCTTTGCATTTCCTGTCTTTCTTTCATTCTTCTTCTACAAAAATTAAAACAGAACAATCCAAATTGGAAAAAAAAAAGTGCTCAGTAATTCTTTAACAAAAAGGGAAAGCAAGAACACTTTCTTAAAAATCCCTATAGGGGCTTCCCTGGTGGCGCAGTGGTTAAGAATCTGCCTGCCAATGCAGGGGACATGGGTTCAAGCCCTGGTCCGGGAAGATCCCACATGCCACGGAACAACTAAGCCTGTGCGCCACAACTACTCAGGCCTGACACCACAACTACTGAAGCCCATGCACCTAGAGCCCGTGCTCCGCAACAAGAGAAGCCACTGCGACGAGAAGCCCGCGCACTGCAACGAACAGTAGCCCCAGCTGGCTGCAACTAGAGAAAGCGTGCGCACAGCAACAAAGACCCAAAGCAGCCAAAAATAAATAAGTAAATAAATAAATTTATTGAAAAAAAAATCCCTATAAGCTGTAATAAATGGAAGTGACCAATCATTCATCACTAGTATTTCTAAGAGTACCAGCTCTTCAAATGCAGCAAAAGACATTTAAAAAAAAAAAAAATCTGCAGGGATCTGGAAAGTTGGTTTTCCCACAGAGTAGATCTTCTAGCCCAATATCCTTATTGGTCTATAATGAAAACATCTACTTGGATGTTTTAGGAATTTCTCCAAGTAGTTACAATGAAACAATTACCACATATTAATTTTAACAGCACATTTTAGAACTCCATTTCTTTTGAAGAGATTTCATATTAACTGTCTCATTTGTTATTGTGAGACTCTATCCAGTGGAAAGAGAAGATAGGGGTATTTTCATATGACAAATGAATGGACTATATATTATATGGAAGGGAAGATTCATGACTTCTTCCAAATCATCCAGCTATGGTTTAGCGCATGTTTGTTTTAAACTTTTCTTCTCCAGGATGATTGCTCTGTTTGATGTTAATGAAGTATTTAGCAAATCCCTGTGTGCCGTGATATCATATTCTTTTAGTGGGGGACTACCAGATGATAGTGTTGGTATGCCAATATTGATGCCTTGCTATAACCCAGATACTGTGCAAGCTATCTAAACTTGCCTAGCTTCATTTTCCAGGTATATATATATTTATATATTTAAAAAATATATATATATATATTTTTAAATGTGCCATCTATAGTTGCTGTAAGAATTCAAAGACTTACTACATGTAAATTAACAATGCAGGTCTCAACCAGTATTTGTTGCCAGTTTCTTTCTCTCTTACTCCTTTTGTTTTCTCCTTTCCTTTTCATGGTAACCTCGAGCTTGAAAGCAAAGAAAAAAGCAAATAAGAAGCCAAGTTTCCATATTAGCAGCATCTGGAAAGGTGTGGGTGGGTAGATGGCAGAGGTGATATAAATGTAGTTTTACAATATTTAGCCAATTATGACAAAATGTCAATTTAAATGGTTACTGACCTTATCTCAACAGCTCTATTTGCTCAAGTTAAGCTTAAAGTCATAGACATTTCCCCCGCTTTATTTATTTTTAATGGAATTCTAAGCACTTCCCCCCAAAACAACAAACCAAAGAAAACAGTTCTTTGCTTGACTTTGTCAATCTTTGTGCAGGATACCTTGGAACCCTCAAGACAGTCTTAGTTGCCTTCATTTCCAGTTAAAAATCCATGGCTTTTTTTCTACATTTTCTTCCCATTTTTCAAAATAGAAGATGCGGTTTGTTTCTCACTAAGGTTAGTAACATATATAGAGCAAAAATGTTTAAGTAGTTCTGAAAATGTGAAGGCTAAAGTTTAAGGAACAAGGTAAATTTTGCATGTAAAACTTGCTAGCAGTTCTTCAGTCAGCATCATTTTAACTAGCTGTATCAGTAATTCCCCCAGCAATGATGACGCCATCCAAACTAGGAACAGGCCAGAGACTCTTCCTGAGTCTGCAAGTTACAGAGATTTTAATAACTGTGAATACATTCTAATAGAAAGACAAGCTTTTATTCTCCAACCATTTGTATCACAATGAGTATATTACACTGTATATCTACCTTCTCCATTTTCTTCATAGCTTGTTCCCCAGAGACCAGTGGGAAAGAGTATGACGGCATCTGTGATTGTCAGAACAGAGGCACGTGTGATCCTCTGAGCTGGCAGTGCGAGTGCCCCTCATGGGTTCATGGGAAAACCTGTGAAGATGGTAGGAATGGCTGGTCATATGAGACAGCTCTTTAAGTTCTTGATGTTTCTAATAGGAAATAAACAAAATGAAAGCTGCATCTCTACTTTTCAAGGTGGTCTTTTCTTTTTTTTTTAATATGGTTTTTATTCTTCAATTTGTTAATATGGTGTATCACATTGATTGATTTGTGTATATTGAAGAATCCTTGCATCCCTGGGATAAATCCCACTTGATCATGGTGTATGATCCTTTTCATGTGTTGTTGGATTCTGTTTGCTAGTATTTTGTTGAGGATTTTTGCATCTATATTCATCAGTGGTATTGGTCTGTAATTTACTTTTTTGGAGTATCTTTGTCTGGTTTTGGTATCAGGGTTATGGTGGCCTCATAGAATGAGTTCGGGAGTGTTCCTTCCTCTGCAATTTTTTGGAAGAGTTTGAGAAGGATGGGTGTTAGCTCTTCTCTAAATGTTTGATAGAATTCAGCTGTAAAGCCATCTGGTCCTGGACTTTTGTTTGTTGGAAGATTTTTAATCACAGTTTCAATTTCAGTGCTTATGATTGGTCTGTTCATATTTTCTATTTCTTCCTGTTTCAGTCTTGGAAAGTTATACCTTTCTAAAAATTTGTCCATTTCTTCCAGGTTGTCCATTTTATTGGCATAGAGTTGCTTGTAGTAGTCTCTTAAGATGCTTTGTATTTCTGCAGTGTCTGTTGTAACTTCTCCTTTTCCATTTCTAATTTTATTGATTTGAGTCCTCTCCCTCTTTTTCTTGATAAGTCTGGCTAATGGGTTATCAATTTTGTTTATCCTCTCAAAGAACCAGCTTTTAGTTGTATTGATCTTTGCTCTTGTTTTCTTTGTTTCTATTTCATTTATTTCTCCTCTGATCTTTATGATTTCTTTCCTTCTGCGAACTTTGGGTTTTGTTTGTTCTTGTTTCTCTAGTTCCTTTAGGTGTAAGGTTAGATTGTTTATTTGAGATTTTTCTTGTCTCTTGAGGTAGGCTTTTATTGCTATAAACTTCCCTCTTAGAACTGCTTTTGCTGCATCCATAGGTTTTTGGTCATCGTGTTTTCATTGTCATTTGTTTCTAGGTATTTTTTGATTTCCTCTTTGATTTCTTCAGCGATCTCTTGGTTATTTAGTAACATATTGTTTAGCCTCCATGTGTTTGTGTTTTTTATGTTTTTTTTCCCTGTAATTGATTTTTAATCTCATAGTGTTGTGGTCGGAAAAGATACTTGATATGATTTCAATTTTCTTAAATTTACTGACCCGAGATGTGATCTATCCTGGAGAATGTTCTGTGTGCACTTGAGAAGAAAGTGTAATCTGCTGTTTTTGGATGTAATATCCTATAAATATCAATACATCTACCTGGTCTATTGTGTCATTTAAAGCTTGTGTTTCCTTATTAATTTTCTGTTTGGATGATCTGTCCATTGGTGTAAGTGAGGTGTTAAAGTTCCCCACTATTGGGCTTCCCTGGTGGCGCAGTGGTTGAGAGTCCGCCTGCCGATGCAGGGGACACGGGTTCGTGCCCCGGTCTGGGAAGATCCCACATGCCGCGGAGCGGCTGGGCCCGTGAGCCATGGCCGCTGAGCCTGCGCGTCCGGAGCCTGTCCTCCGCAACGGGAGAGGCCACAACAGTGAGAGGCCCGCGTAACGCATAAAAAAAAAAAAAAAAAAAAAAAAAAAAAAAAAAAAAAAAGTTCCCCACTATTATTGTGTCACTGTCGATTTCCTCTTTTATAGCTGTTAGCAGTTGCCTTATATATTGAGGTGCTCCTATGTTGGGTGCATATATATTTATAATTGTTATATCTTCTTGGATCAATCCCTTGGTCATTATGAAGTGTCCTTCCTTGTCTCTTGTAACATTCTTTATTTTAAAGTCTATTTTATCAGATATGAGTATTGCTACTCCAGCTTTCTTTTGATTTGCATGGAATACATTTTTCCATCCCCTCACTTTCAGTCTGTATGTGTCCCTAGGTCTGAAGTGGGTCTTCTGTAGACAGCATATATATGGGTCTTATTTTTGTATCCATTCAGCAAGCCTGTGTCTTTTGGTTGGAGCATTTAATCCATTCACGTTGAAGGTAATTATCGATATGTATGTTCCTATGACCATTTTCTTAATTTTGGGGGGTTTGTTTTTGTAGGTCCTTTTCTTCTCTTGTGTTTCCCACTTAGAGAAGTTCCTTTAGCATTTGTTGTAGAGCTGGTTTGGTGGTGCTGAATTCTCTTAGCTTTTGCTTGTTTGTAAAGCTTTTGATTTCTCCATCGAATCTGAATGAGATCCTTGCTGGATAGAGTAATCTTGGTTGTAGTTTCTTTCCTTTCATCACTTTAAGCATATCATACCACTCCCTTCTGGCTTGTAGCGTTTCTGCTGAGAAATCAGCTGTTAACCTTATGGGAGTTCCCTTGAATGTTATTTGTTGTTTTTCCCTTGCTGCTTTCAATAATTTTTCTTTGTCTTTAATTTTTGCCATTTTGATTACTGTGTGTCTCGGCATGTTTCTCCTTGGGTTTATCCTGTATGAGACTCGCTGCACTTCCTAGACTTGGGTGGCTATTTCCTTTCCCATGTTAGGGAAGTTTTTGACTATAAGTTCTTCAAATATTTCCTCGGGTACTTTCTCTCTCTCTTCTCCTTCTGGGACCCCTATAATGCAAATGTTGTTGCATTTAATGTTGTCCCAGAGGTCTCTTAGGCTGTCTTCATTTCTTTTCATTCTTTTTTCTTTATTCTGTTCTACAGCAGTGAATTCCACTATTCTGTCTTCCAGGTCACTTATCCATTCTTCTGCCTCAGTTATTCTGCTATTGATTCCTTCTAGTGTATTTTTCATTTCAGTTATTGTATTGTTCATCTCTGTTTGTTTGTTCTTTAATTCACCTAGGTGTTTGTTCTTTAATTCTTCTAGGTCTTTGGTAAACATTTCTTTGGTAAATGATCTTTGCCTCCATTCTTTTTCCGAGGTCCTGGATCATCTTCACTATCATTATTCTGAATTCTTTTTCTGGAAGGTTGCCTATCTCCACTTCATTTCGTTGTTTTTCCGGGGTTTTATCTTGTTCCTTCATCTGGTACATAGCCCTCTGCCTTTTCACCTTGTCTAACTTTCTGTGAATGTAGTTTTTGTTCCACAGGCTGCAGGATTGTAGTTCTTCTTCAAGGTGGTTTTTCTAAATAAGTAAAGGGCTATGTCTATATATACAAGAGCACAATTGCTTTGACTGATGAATGTGTAACAGAAAAAAATAACTGATACTTAAATCACCAACTGTGATCTAAGCAGGATGAATCCGGATACAGAGAAAGCCTTTCTCATTTGTTGAGCAAAATGTTGAGTTCGTGTGCAGAGGTTTACACATAGGGCCTGAGTGAACTGATTTGCTCTGCATAATAAAAGAATGAAGAAAATGAATCTCTTTGGGCAAATCATGGAGGAAGTGAGATAAAAATCAGAGAAGAAAAGGAGAGGAGAGAAAGAGGAAAAGAGAGGAGAAGTGATGGTTGAAAAACTCACAAAATACCAATCCAATGAGAGCTGCCTGTGGATTTTTCATGGAAATCAGTCAAGAGACCACATTTTCTACATGGGTGGATAAAACACAAAAAAGAAACTGCTTGTACAGTCCCAGGCGTTGAAGGCAGGGAGTCGATGAAGATATAAGTCTTCAGGGATTGCCAGAAATCATGGGGAGTTTATTAGGTTCTCACAGGTCGTGAAACTGGGGAGATGGAAACCAAGTTTAGTTTGCTCTCAAAGTGGTGCAGGAAGACACCTCTAGTTGTTTATCCCCCAAACGATATTCATTCATTTATTCAAAAAATATATATTAAGTGCTTGCAAGGCACTGTGCCAGGTTTTATGATATGGTAACAAAACAAAAATTAAAAATCTCCTGGTCCTTCTTCGTGGAACTTACAGTCTTGTTCAAAGCAGACATCGGTTACAAATGTTGGTAGGTATTTCAAATTAAATATTAATGTGTGCTTGGAGGTCAGACCATGAGAACCATACAGACTGTGTGAGCCAGGGAACAACTTCTAGAGAAGTGACCCTTAAGCAGAAGCCTGCAAAAGGAGGAGACATGAGACAGGGGAAGAGAGAGTGAGCCACGTGTTGCCCAGCTCTGAAGTGGGAAAGAGTGAGGTACATTAGAGACACCTAAGGCAGGCCAGCTGGTGGAGCAAAAGTCAATGAGATATTAGTGCAACATGAGGTCAGCCAGTGCAGGGGCTCATCAGTCTTGTTACGTTTGGAGTTTTTAAACTAACAGCAATGGCAAGTCATTGCAGAATTTTTGACAGAGGATATAAAATCACAGGGTTGGTTTTTAAAAGAGCTCTCTAGCCTTGGTCCAATCAGATTGGAAATGTCTTACCTTTTGCAAGCTCCTTATCTTATGTAACAACCGCTCTAGTGAGGTTTGTCTTTCTACCCTTTAGGATGCCCAAAAGGATTCTTTGGGAAGAGTTGCAAAAGGAAATGTAACTGTGCCAACAATGGCCATTGCCACAGGGTGTATGGTGCCTGTATGTGTGAGCCAGGGCGCTATGGGAGGTTTTGTCATCTGAGTAAGTCACAGGCACGAAATTTTCTCTCTGTGTGTAAGCAAGGAAGCTCAGAAAAATACTGAAAATACTTTAGTGTCAACTTAAAGGAAGACACCCACCATAAGAGCTGTGAGCTTAAGTTTTATTCAGGGTCTTGCTGAAGACTAGAGCCTAGGAGACAACACCTCAGTTTGCTCTGAGGAAACTGCTCCAAAGAGGTAGGGGAGAAGCCAGTTTATTTATATATATTTCTATCCTCCCATACACATCTCATTTAATTTTAGGGTTGACTTAACTGGCACCACACCTGTTATATGATATTATACATTATCTTTTACTTATGTAAAATAAAATGCCTTATATATTATTAAAGAGGAAGTGCAATAATATGAAATAGCCCATACATTTTTAAAATGTTATTGCCAAGTTATATAAATCTGCATCTCTGTAAATGACATTTTAAGGTAATTTAAAAAAATAAACACTCTTTCTACATATATATATATATATATATATATATATATATATATATATACACATACATACATGTTGGTAAAAGAATCTGGGTTCATTGAAATTTTTGCTGAGACATGCACCTAACCATCTAAGGGCCTGTTTATCCAAAGCACAGAGTGCCTCATCCTGTTTTTCATCCTGGATTCCCCTCAGGGTACACTATTCGTGCAGTGGGTTAGGACTCAACCCTTGTAGAACTGGGTGGTAAGCAGCACATGTCTGTTCTTCTTTGTTCATATTAGACAAAAGAAAAGAGTAAAACATATAACATATTTTATATGGTCATATCATATATATATATGACAATTTATGCTCTAATCTTTACTTAACCTCCTTACATTATAGAATCTATATTTTGATGAATAAAAGAAAAATATTTCTGGAGTCTTTCCTTTTTATTTCCTAGTTAGGTTTACCTTGATTATTGAGAGAAGATTGTTAATATTGGACATTCCACACTTTGTGAAAGTTGAATATCGAAGGCCCAGTACAGGTGTCTTTTATTTCTGGGTTCTAGTGCCAAACAATATCATTCCCTAAAATGTCTAAAACGTATTATTCATATTGCATTTTGGCCAGCAATCACATTCTGCAAAGATGTGAGAAAACACAATCACTAATAAATGTTTCAGCTCATCAATAACTTTTAAGTTGTCTCCCAATAGGACAGCTCTGGACACCTACGGACCATCCCATCTTGAAGCTGTGTGCAAGTACCAGTGAGCCTCAAACAGACTGTACCTCGCTCCCCCACCTATTCCATATGCCTGCCTCTGAAAATCCTTCCTGAGTGAACCTCAGTAATACTATGACCCTTTTTTAATAACAGAGACCTTCTAGAGTCTTATATTGTATTTTTAGTTGAATGTCCATGGACCTTATCTACTTAAGAAAAGGCATGCTCCTTAAAAGCAGAGAGTAAATTGTGAATTCTCCAATAACAGAGCCAGTGAAGGCATCACAGAAAACTGAGCCTGAGTCATGACGAAAGGCTTGGACAAGCAAAGGGAAGAGAAGAGGAGAAGACATGGGTCAATGAGAAAATGGAGATGCCAGTGGTATGTTCCAGAGCATCAGATACTTCCTGGAACATGCCAAGGGAAGAAAACTCACCTAGAAACAAAGATAGCATAACTTCTGTTATTGTTCCTCTAGGGTAACAAGACACTCCCCATTTTTTAGTAATAACTTTTGAATATTTTATAAGCTAATACCAGATGTTTTGGCAAAAACATTTAAGTCATAATTTATCTGCTCAAAAATTTAAAAAGCAGATGGCGGTGGTGGCAATGGTGGTTAGCATTTGGAATGTGACCCTCTTTAGAAAATCATACATATTCCAGTTCTTCAGGACTCTTATTGCTCAGACTTGAGGCTTCATTTATTAATGCCACTTGCCTGGCCCTAAGAAGCTTGAAGTTGCAACCCTATATTAGTTTTCTAGAGCTGTCGCAATGAAGTACTGCAAATTGAGTGCCTTAAACAACAGAAACGCATTGCCTCACAGTTCTGGAGGCTGGTAGTCTGGGATCAAGGTATTGGCAGATCATGCTCCCTCTGCAGGTGCTAGGGAAGGATCTGTTCCAGCCTCTTCCCTAGCTTCCTATAGTTCTTTGGCTTGTGACAGCAGAACTCCAACATTCTCATGGCATTCTCCCTGTGTGAGTGCCTCTGTGTCTGAATTTCTCCTATTTATAAGGATACCAGTCATATTGGATTATAAGCCCATCCCACTTCAGTATGACCACATCTTACGTGATTACATCAGCAAAGACACGATTTCCAAATGAGATCACATTCTGAGGTACTGGAGGTAAGTACTTCAACATATGCATTGTGGAGGATACATTTCAATGCATAGCAAATCCTGAGAAGACACTAGATTGCTAAAAAAAAGTTACTTCTTCCACTTTTTCTTTTTTTTGTAAGTATATTTCTCCAGTTCTATGTTCTTAATGTACCCAACTGTCACATTTAAGTATTCCATGGTGTCCAAGTTGTCCCCTGAACCACTGTTCTACAAGCTGAACCAGAAAGAGTAAGTAGGGCATGGAAGCCAATCTAAGGAGGTGAGTGCTCTAGAATGAGCACGAGGTCCACATCAAGGAAGACAATAGCTCTGAGAGACCCTGGGGGCTTGGTGGGTCTGGGAAAGGACTCAACACTAAGAAGATGCAGGAAGGATGATGGAGGTATCATATAATTTATCATCCAAATAGGATACTATTAACAGTGAAAAGGAGCCCTGTTAATAATTCTGTTCTGCTTTAAGGGGTAACTCTGTCCCTGGCAACTGAGACAAAGACCACCCTCCATGGTGGCATTGTAACCACCACTTTAAATTAGCTCTGCTAATAATAGCAAATATTAGCAGATGCTAATAATTTCCATCCATCAGAGAGTCAAGTGGTTTATTTTTGTTCTCTCCAAGCAGCTGTCCACAGCAAAGCCTATATAGGTATATAATATAATTATTTTGATCCTGGAGGGCACTTGAAGGATCTTTTATTTGAGTCCTGTAGACACTTGTAATGGGGGAGAAAAAATTGTCAGAGTTATATTTTGGAAAGGGAATTGAATTACTATAACTCCTCAAAGAGAGAACTAAGATACGGTATGTTTTCCTGAATGCAAAGGTGAGACTTTCTCAAGTTAGAATTCCTGTGCTGACTAGCATCCCTAAAACTCAAAGTCATGGGGAAAATAGTGAAGGAAAGGCGAGCACCATTTGCCAAAGATGTGGCCAAGATAATGCTGCCGTCAGGATGAAAGTTCTGTGTCATCTACACGATGTAAAATTATTTCGGATTACCGTATAATGAAAGGGAATGAAAACAATGGCAAGCTTTCCCATCAATGCTTGTCCATCATCGCCATGCTGCGGCAGGATGAATACAGGGCCTGGCAGGCGTTAGCAGTCCTTGGAGAATATTAAATACAGGCACCAATGGAGCGCATTGAGAAGCAATTTCTCTCCCGGAAGCCCTAAAGCCTTTTAAGTAGTTCAGGCTTCACTGTTCACATCCAGTTGCCAAAAAGCAAATGAATTGCCTGATTTGAAAGACATTTGTTTCCCTAATTTTTTGGCAGCCAGGATGATCCCCTTGTTTTACCCATAATCAGGCCCCACAGAACTACATGACTGTGCACTAACAATGTGAAAGAAACAAAGCATGGTTTTCAGGTGACCGAGTTGCCTCAATCTGCTTGCAGACTGTCCCAAGGGAGCCTATGGAGCTGGCTGCTCTTCAGAATGTCAGTGTGTGGAGGAGAACACCCTGGAATGCAGTGCCAAAAATGGCAGTTGCACCTGCAAATCTGGTTACCAAGGCAACAGATGACAGAAAGGTACTATCTGACTATAAATTTTCTTTCTTCTCTAATAACAATGCTCAGCTTTTGTTTAGCACCATACGATCGTTAGTTAATCCACCAGAGTCCTCAGGAGAGCAGTAAACTTTATTAATCCCCTGTTTGCAGGTGAGGAAACTGAGACATGGGGCAATAAAGTCATTTAACCTTGTTTTCTTAGCCTCTGATGTTAGCTGTCCCCTTGCTGACTTGAGCAAGGGAAGAAAGATCACATTGCAGAGAATCTTATGCTAAGGAGATGAGAGCTGGCCAATCACTTCTTTGAGCTTAGCTAAATCAAGTAAGGGCTGCTAGCTTCCAGAGTTAAAGGATCATTTTCTTTATATCTAAAGATGGACTATTCAAATAAATACAAGAGAAACCATAGAAAATTTTGGGAAATTTTAAATATGGCTATCAGTGTGGTCCTGTCTCAAATTTCTAAACAATTTCTTTATAAATCTATAACAGTTTATGTGCAACATAACTCCAATGGTAAGTAACATGTATAGATATATATGTGTGTGTAGGTGCATACAAAATGTGGAAGAAGGCATTCCAAGATGTTAGTAATGGCTCATGGACTCACGGAATGCTTCTCCCAATGCACTACATGGCTCTCTCATTTTCTCAAAAACGTGTACTTTACCTTTTCACTGAATCTTGTCAGTACCAACCTACTTAAAATTACAACTTGCCAAGTCTCCTTTAACTTTTGCATTTTTCCAAAGTGCTTACCGTATACTCTCATTATTATTATTACGCCTAATATTTATTGCCTGCCCTTCCTGCCGGAAGCTAAGCTCCAACAAGGGGAGGATAGCTATTCATTTTTTTCACCAAAGTATCCCCAAACTCCTAGAACAATCAGGACATATAGAAGTTACTCAATAAGTATTTTATTAAATGAATATATAAATGTGAATCATCAATTTTTATTCTTTATTCATTTTTCTCATACATTCTGAATTGAGCACGTGTGACTGTATTATTTAGGGGAAATTATCACAGCATTTTTTTTTCTCTTCAATACACAGCAGAACTGAACATATAACAAATACAATTATCATAACCAATGGCAAGTGAACTTTTTGCCTTTGAAGTGATCCAAAGTGATCTTGTTTAAAATCAGGAGAGAGGGACTTCCCTGGCAGTACAGTGGTTGGGACTCCACGCTTCCACTGCAGGGGGTGCAGGTTCAATCCCAAGTTGGGGAACTAAGATCCCACATGCCATGTGGAACAGTCAATAAATAAATAAATAGGTAAATAAAATCAGATAATAGGGTTGTAAGGAAGCTGTCATACTGTTGGGTCCACTTACAAAGGCAGGGACTGGGGTGGGAGGTCGTCCTTGGCTCTCGTGTATTACATGTTCCTCCTTGCATTGTCATCTTCAAAGGGTCTGCAGGGCTTGTTCAAGCTGACTGAAAGGGAGTAAGGGTCTTCCAGGTTGCCTGTGGCTGTGGAACTGGCTATGGAACTAGAGTATGTGAATAGCAATGTTCATCAAGATTTTGTAGAGATTAGGGCTATATATGTAGCTGGATTGTGACTTTCTAGGCAATGGGGAGGAGAAGTTGGGGAAACAGAAGGCTGACATTACACGAATGCCTTTAATAGGGTATGAGTGTGGGTCCCATTCCAATATCTAAGCCTCCTTCTGCTTCAACTGGTTTTTAAACCTAGAGTCAGCCCCTTATTCATTCGCCCCCTAGAGAAGTCGTGCCCTAGAAGTCAACACATGGGAGACAATACCATATACACACACCTGGGTAAATTTAATTTACTCTGATAACATTTTCTCAAAGCAACTGCTGAATACACTATATTGGAAAATGCTTCTGAGATTCCCACTGTGAAGGAAAATGAGTTGAAAGTATATGTAAATCAGCAAAATAGAGGTCACCATCATCTCAGGAAAACATATTATTTTTCAGTCAGATAACTTTGTCCAATTCTGATAGTTTTGTGTAACCACAAAATGAAATTATGACTCAGACTGGAGCGGGTGAACGGGATCGCCATGATTGGCAGCTGAAATCAAGGCAAAAAATGCTTTCTGAGTGTCGTTGCATGACGAAAATCAGGCCTGTTGTTCTTCTTTCTCTTTTTTTAAAAGAGTGAACTAGCCCAAGTGCTCCTAGAGCCAGACATATCTTTAAAAATCTTGACTCCAGACCTGTGTCTAGATTGCAGATGAATAGTTAATTAAAGACTGCAAATTGTTTCAATGGCACTAATGAACAGTACTCTCCACAATCAGTACCAGGCCTTATTTAGCCCATCGGTGATGACTTTTAAGAGCTGAAGAGCTGCTTTCTATACTAATCTGTGAAATAGCAAAAGAGAGAGAGAGAGAGAAAAACAAAACAAAACAAAAACCGTGTCTTTGCCTTGTTTTGATTAGTTTGTTGCCTGGGGTATTTTGGACCCCAGCTGCAGGCAGACCTGAATGTAGAGGACTCTGGCCCAGCAAGCCTCTTGAGTCCATCTAAGGAGGCCTGTTCAACATCTGTGTCACCATAAAAAGGACAGATTTTTGTTACAGTAGTTCCACACTGATGGCCTTGAAATTTTGAACACCAGTGGGTCTCTAAGAGTGGGTTAATTGACTTGAAAAGTGCTGAGTACTTAGTATTGCAACATAAGCTGGGTGTAGTGGCTGAGAGCAACAGTTTCACAAGTCAGATCTGGATTCAAATACTGACTTTGCTACTTATTAGCTGTGTGACCCAGAATAAGTCACTTAGCTCCTCCAAGCCTCAGTTTCTTATATAAATGGAGATAAAGTTGCTTATGTCATATAGTGATTTTTATGGAAATGTGAGCTAATTTATGTAAAGTGCTTGGCACAGAGGAAGTGATCAACAGATAGTAGCCAGGAATTGTATGAACATCCCAGAAAATTTAATAATTCTGTTATTCAAAGATTCTGCCTAGGACAAGAAGATATTTAACAGCCCAATGTGGTTTGATGTAACTTTCTGTAATTTTCACATGTTTAGGAAAGTTTCACTGTTTTCCCTGTGTTGAAAGCATGCTTTCCTCCAGGTTTCTAATTCCAGTGGTTTCAACGGAGGCTGAAACCTCAGTGGTCCCTGTAGCATCAGCCATCCTTTTCTAGTTCAAAGGGCATCCAACGAAGCAGCACAATTCCTCTTTCTCCACCTTATACATTGCCCGCTCTTATAAAACACACAAATTACAAACCTCCTGGGTGATTATTCTGGCTTATGAAATAAGCAAAGACTGGGAGAACAGGATTCAGGTAAACATTTGGGGACAGCTTCCCAAGCACTACACCTCCCAAGCTTCCTTTACAAATTACATCTCATTTCAGATTTTGTGTGTACAACTGCCTCCAAAGATATGTATCAAAATTGCTTCCACTGTTACATCTGCAAAACCACATTTTCAGCAAAAAGCCAACCTCTGTGTCTGTGTTTCCAAAGTGACAAGATATGGCATCGTGCTGATTTCTTCAGGGAATATTTTTGAAAGTGCTATAAATCCTTAGAGGCTACTCTGTTTCTTTCTTTGCAACTCATACACACTCACCTGCACACACACACACACACACACACACACACACACACACACATACACACTTTTCCAACTCACTTAGGCAACAGCAGAAATCTGGGACCACCTTGAGATTTATTACAAGTCTTAGCTCCTTTCTTTCTCTCTCATTTTATAAGCCTGCCCTAACGGCCTCTAGGGACCAGATCGTCCGTTCTCCTGTGGACCCTGTGAGAATGGAGGTCAGTGCAACAAAAAAACTGGAAACTGTGAGTGTCTTCCTGGTTACACGGGAAAAACCTGTACCATACGAAAGTCATTAACTAGACAAGATGACCAACAAAGTTATTAAAATTGTTAGCTTTATAAATGCTTTTTAAAACTGCTCTATGAGCTATGATAGACGAGTATATGTTTAAATTACCTATTGTATAACAAACATCCCAATACTTGGTAACAAATCCTGCCAACAACAATTTATTATTTTTTTGATTCTGTGGATTGATAAGGTAGTTCTCCTTCTGGTCTCACCTGGAATCACTAGTGGCTGCTTCTAGCAAGTAGATTAGCTGGGAACTGGGCTTGACTAGGCTTCTTAATCAGGGGAATCTGGCCTTTTCTATACATAGCACTTCCACAAGGTTAGCTTGGGCTTCCTCATTGCATGGCAGTCTCAAGACAGCAATCCAAGAAAGAGCATCCCAAAAGTGGGAAAGCAGAAGGTACAATGCATCAAAAAGCCTACCTTCAGAAGCCACACATAGTTACTTCTGCCACATGCTATTGGTTAAGTCATAAGGACATACAGATTCAAGGGGAGGAGAAAGAGATTCTACCTCCTGATGGATGAGAGGAGTAGCAAAATCTCGTGGCAAAAGACCTGCAAGCTGGGAGATATTGTTGCAGCCATCTTTGGAACCAATCTATCATAACATTACGATTTAAAGTTATACCGAAAGGCACTTTAAGAATCTGCTAGACTGTATTTATCATTCCTTGTCAGAGAGAGAGCAGATTATAGACTGATAAAAAGTGATTAGTTAAACTCAATCTGCTTCAAAGAGCCAGTAGAACTGCTTCCTTGCTATCTCTTTTTCTGCTTGTGATTCTTACATAACCTCTGTTATCCCTGACTCTATTGCATTCTCTACTCCATCCACGTTGAAACAGGGTAACCTGAGAATTTGAGGACAGCTGTGGGCTGGATGGTAATGATGGTATTTTTACATTACTATTTCAAATGTGTCTGATAAAGGTTAGCGAAAGTCTATCGTTTGGATTGTCTGTGTTGTTATGAGGTGTGAACAGTGATCTGAACTAGCTTCCAGTGCTTAGAACTTTCTATAAACCAACAAGCAAATAAAACCAGAAACTTAAACATAAATATAAAAAGTAACACCAGGATAGTATTTAGCACTTAGCCAATCATCTGATCATTTGGGAAAATGCATTACTGCTCCTAAGGATAACCCTCAAGCAAGAGTGATAGGACAAAGTCGTTGCCTGATGATTTTTCTGGATATAACTAGATCAGTGTATACTTTAGGACTGTCATTCTGGCACTGTTGACAGGCCTTTCAACAGTATAAAAGTTTGCTGGTGCAGCAATTGGCTATCCCTAACCTACTTGTTTGCTTTAAAAAAAAGCTTAAAGGTAAGAATTTACATATTCAAAAGGTAGTTACTTGCTATTTCCACAGTGAAGTGACATTTTCTCTTGTCTAACTCAATTTTAATGGAATAATTATTAAGCAGATAGTGATATATCTGTTCCAATTGTCAGGTGATATAAATATACTATTTAGAAACAAGTGGAGAGATAAACTGCTCATTCTTTAAAATATTAATTTTAATAGTTATGTTACAACTCTTCCATTCTAAGATTTCAAAACCCAGGAGAATATATCATGATAATCCTGAGTGATTTGGGGTGACAATTCTAATTTTATTGTCAATCTGATACATGAGATAATGTATTGAGTTGGATAGGCAAAAATATTCCCCAACTTCTAGTAACGATCAACTTTAGTGTTATATGCTATCATCTGATTTCACAAACAAAGGTACCAACACAAATTATATAATCATCGTAATAGGATATTTAGGAAAATAAATGGAACCAAAGGATAGGACTCATTAAAAATGCTTCATGTATACTCCACAAGGAATGTGTGTGCCATTTAAAAAGGGGCTTATGTTTGAAGAAAAGTATACAACATTTTTCTAAATACCCTGTAAATGGTGCTTACGGAATTTTAAAACTTAGTTATTCTGCATAATGTACTTAAAAATACTTATAGGCTATACAAAGCAATATGTTTTAGAGGCAGGAGAGACGAAAAAGCTATTTCTAAAGATATTGGCTTTATATAAATTCCAACTTTTGGAAGTTATAAATACAAATACTTGGGCAAAATAATTCATTTTTAAAAAGGGTTTTATTTCACTGTGTGAAAACTCTCTGGATTATGGTAGATTGTATTTTTTTCTTTCTGCTTCCTAGACAGTATCGGGGTTGGGGGCAGCTGTGGCTGCATGGACACTCATACCGTTGATGAGAATGTATCGTCTCTGAGAAAGTTTAGCCTCATATATCAGGGCTTTTACCAGATCATCTCAGAAGTGATCCCAACTTTTTCTTTATCCCAGAATTATTTATAATAGTCAAAGTATGAAATAAAAGGACCCTAAATACCCACCAGAAGGAGAAAGAGTAAACAAATCATATAACACATCAGTGGACTATACTGAGGCCATTAAGATTCATGTTTTGGAAGAATGTGTAATGTCAGAAGAATTGACATTAAATTGACATTAAAAGTTGTATATAGAGAATGCTCCAAATTTGTAAAAACCTATATGCATGTATGTATGTGGAAAATTGTAGTAGAAAGGACAGCTGTTGTTAACAGTGGCCATATCTAGACAGCGGGACTATTAGTGAATATTTTTCTCCTTTTTACATTTCTGTCGTTCCCATATGTACTACTTTACTATTTTTCCCCTTTACAAGGGAGAAAATACATCATCTTCAGACCAATCCGTTACTAAATATCTAAGTAAGATAGCTGTCTGTTCCTAAAGTATTGTCTGGTGATCTTAACTGTTCCCATACAGTGAAGATGTTTTTTCTTCAGTCTAATTGATCTTGTTGCTCTTTTAATTTCAGACTGTTTTCTCCTGTTTCAGATGAGGTGGATATTGAGCATAGCTTGGCAGCACTACTAAAATGCTTTTTTAAAAAGTGATAAATGAAAGAACATAGTAATGTTTCCTCTGGACACTTCATTTCCCTTTTTCCAGAAATCTTATTTTCTATCCCTCAGTCATTGTTATTACTTCTCTGAATTCTGCCATGTTTTTATGAGTGTTTACAAAATAGGCCCCTTCACTATTGAAGGAGAGAAAATTAGAGAGAATAGGGGAGAAGACGTTGGAAGGGAGATACCAATTCCAAATACAACTTTGCTTTAAACATTATATGATCAAACATCATGAAATGATGAATCATCATGAGGTGATGATGGTCAAACATCATCAAACGTCATGAAAACCCTAATGAACACAAGTGTGAACCTTCTGTAGATAAAAGCTGGTAAACGTTTAACAACTTATTCTCTGAAATAAAAACCCTGGTTTGTATAATTTGACGATTTCCCCTGCCATACTCCCACAGGGGAAATTTCAAGCAACCAATGTGGTGTCAACTGGCTCACAAAATTCCTGAAAAGTTAACAGGTTGCAGTTTAACCATTGGCTTTCCAAGCTGGTAGTAACAGCTCCAGTGTACCACTGGCTGGCAAATAATTGTATTCTGAACACTCTTAGGAATCTGAATGATTTCTTAACACTTACTTTCTCTTTTGATATTAAGAGTTGATAACTTTGCAGGTATTGATTTTACTTTCCTGTTTCTAAACAGGTGAATAATTTGACCTTTTGGGTTGAATTAAATTAACCAACAAATCAAAAAACAAAAATTTCTGTCTCAGACTAGTCTATTTTATTTTTGAAAGAAAAATCAATTGTTCAGCTTAATTGATTCAAGAGTCAAAAAATAGGGACTTCCTTGGTGGTCCAGTGGTTAGGAATCAGCCTTGCAATGCAGGGGACGCTGGTTCGACTCTTGGTGGTGGAGCTGGGATCCCACTTGCCCGGGGCAGCTAAGCCCGGCACCGCAACTGGAGAGCCGGCGTGCCCCAGCTGTGGAGCCCGCGGGCTCTGGAGCCCTCATGCCACAACTAGAGAAGCCCACACACTGCAGCGGGGAGCCTGCATGCCGCAATGAAAGATCCCACATGCCACAACTAAGACCTCATGCAGCCAATCAGTAAATAAATAAAAATATTTATAAATAAATAAACACAAAAAAGTCGCGTTGCTATGTGTGTAGACACATACTCCCTTTCTCTAAAGTTCACGTAGCTGGAGTATTGACTCAGATCTCAAGGGACCCAATGAGCCCTCAAACAACCACTACGCTGTTTTCCAACTTCCTGTAACACACCTACCCTAAACCAGGGCTAGAATTTCCTTTATGACATACTGTTATAAAAAGAGAAAAAGGCAATTATCTAAGGCAGAAAAAAAAAAGAGTACTTGTAATGTAAAATAAGATAAAGCAAACAAAAAACTATTAGAACAATTTTGAGTGTCAAGCATCACCAAGCACAAAGAGGTGAGGTGCAGTAATGTGCTTCGAACCTCTCTGAAGCAATCCTCAATTTGATTTTTAAACTTGCTGTAAAATAAATTGATTTAAATAATACATCTCCCATGCTTCCCAGCAGTGAGATGCATATCCTTTACCAATCTGGTTCTCAGCAGGCAGTCCAGCCTGATGAAGCTTCGGCAAAATGTCAGCTCCCACAGAGAAGTGCGACAAGAGGCGACACTAAAGCAGTGAAAGGCCTTTCAAAAAGCTATTGTGCAAATTCAGTTTTAAAATAAGGATGTGGTTGAGGACTGATGGTTATGTCATTACCAATTCATGCATCTCCCCATCTTCTGCAGGAATGGAACGGAGTCACGGCTCTACATTGAGGAGTGGTGGGTCTAGGAGCTGTTCTTTCCCCTATTCTTATCACCTTCCATAATGTCCCAGTTAGATCTTTTTTTAAAAAGTGAATCCTGTTATTACTTTATAACCCTCAACAAATTACTGATGCCTTACAAAATTCCATAATTTAAGCTCATCATAATTTTGACTACTCGCACCTGTACCCCACATACCTTCATTGTTCTGCCAGGCACCATGTGCTTTTGAAACGTGGTGCTATTGTTCATTCCTCTTCCCTTAAATCCATTTTTTCTTCCTTCATTTTTGTTGCCTGTTAAAATTCTTCAGGGATTTTTATTTTTCAGTATATGTAAACAAACAAACAAAAACACTAAGTCCCTTCCTTCTGTAGTATTGCCCGTCGTAGTGCATTATAATTGTCTGTTTACGCATGATTAAAACTATCATTCATTTTTGTATTCCCCAGCTCTTGATTTACAAGGGATGCTCATTAAAAATTTGCTAGATTCAATTAAAGAACATTCTTGACAACTTAGTAGAGCAGTTTGGGATTAAAGTTTCATAGAAATAATCCACCAAGTCAAAAAAAGACATGAGAAACAGAGTTTATGCTACTGAAAAATATTCAGTAGTCTACACTAAACCAGGTTAAATTGCTAGGACTTTTAAGATGACAGCAGTGGTACAAGGAGAAGAAGGGAGGTTTTTGCTAGAGCCCAGCACCACAGCTTTGTTGATGCTCAGTTTCTGAAAGCACTTTTCAGAAGAAGTTTTTTTCAAAGGTTTTGATGACTAACATCAAACACCAATGAAGTTTTTTAGGGTTCTTTAGCTTCTCAAGAGTCTGTATTTATTTTTTTCTGTACTCACCTCCAATATACTCACCTTTCTTTTGAATATAACAGAGCCACGATAGAATAGTGAATAAATGTCTCTGGCTTTTAGTTTTTGTAAAAAAAGGAAAGGATTTAACTAGATAATATGTAATATCTATGTAATAATATATAATCCAATGTGTAGTAACACAAGATGATAATTATAGGTATATGCTGTATAATGATAATAAATTACTCAAAGCTCATGTTAATTGAGTGCCCATTCTGTGTTCACTGTGCTACGTGTTTTTCATCAATTCACTCACCTAACCCTCAGAACAACTAATTGTGTTTGGTACTCTTACTATTCCCATTTTATGAATGAGGAAGCTGACTCTAGGCAGAACTAAGTAACTTGTCAGGGCTCATATAATTAGCAACTGAGGACTAGATAATCAGCGAAGTTCATACGAACACTAGATATCTATAAAGTGAGACTGTAGTTATCAATATTAAGTAGTAGAGCTGCCTGCTTATAAAAATTTAAAGAAAATAGAGAAAAATTAGATTCCGTAGAAAAACCTAAGTAGTCAGGAAGTTTCATTAAGCTTGTTCTTTTTTTGGCCTTGCATTTGTAGGTTGCAAAAAGAGTGACTGACATAGCCAAGAGCATTGTTGAAATGTAAAGAGCCATAACAGCCTATGCTCAGTTTAATGATGGAGGGAAGATGCTTTTTGTTTGTCTGTAGGCAGCTTGTCCAACCTATTTCCACAGCTTAAGCTGCCTGCTGCCCCACATTAGTAATGATAGCTCTCAATGGGACCGTGATACCAGCCAGTGTACCTGCCTGTCCAGCTGGACTGAGTCTGCTGGCAGATGCTGTAAATCAGAAGCTGATTACAAGTCCTGTTCATCATCTAACATAAATAATGACCCAAAGAATTTTTCTTTACATTATGCACTTGCTGAGTGGTCTCAGTGCTTTTTGTTTTTATAGGGCTGCCCAAACTCAACCATGTTTAACATTCTCTTTGTGTGTTGGTAAATATAGCTGGCTAGCTGCCTACCATAATCCATGATTGCTCTGCTTTCTTCCAGAGGCCTAAATTGAATATCTGGCAGAGCACAAAATAAATTCTTATTTCTACACAGTGAGTCATCCAGAAGTTCTGCATTCCAGTACACACACCTTTCATATAGATACACACAGACCCTTTGTGCATTATTAGTTTTTTTCGTGATCCACTGTGTTTTGGAATTTTTATCTACAATGGCTGAATATTTAGTGTTACTTGTTGGACATGTATTCGTTCTAGTACTGTAATTCCTTAGTACTTAAATAGAAGGGTCAGTATGACATACAGAATACTTTATGTTCTAATTTGTTTTTTGATATGACTGTGTCCAGTTATCATTGTTTCCTTCACAAGCAAAGATCTTGTAAGTCCTGTCCTTCTATCTTTCTCCACTTGCAATAGGTACGTACTTATTTTGCCTTAGTTTCTCATCTGTCAAATGTGACTGACAGAGGACCCAGCTTACTAGATTCTTATGAGGATTAAATAGGTTAATACATATTATACCTTTGGAAGGGCATTTAGCACATAGTTACACCAGTAAATTATAAGCTAAAACCCTCTCTCCTTAAAGAAAATCTCTACCAATCTTTGAAAATTAGTCTGTAGCACTTGTTATATACCCTCAAAGTGACCGAACACGTACAAATCACAAAATTAGACTAGCACTTCCTCAGGAAGACCTGAATAAATTGTCTAGCACACAGTGACTTGAGGTTTCTTCTGCAAATCTGAGGCAACAACAACAAAAACATTCCATTTTGTGTCCTGCTGTCTAGTCAATATTTTTTTAATCCTCATGATAACCTTGTGGGATAGGGACTATTATTATCCTTTCTTCCAGGTAGGGAGAGTGAGGCACAGAGAAGCAAAGTGATTTGCCTAAGGCCACATGGTTAGTAAGTGAGGATGTTAGGATTGGAACTCAAGTCACAGGTTTGAGTGAATAGGTATGGAAAATGAAAGATGACTGAAGTTTAAAAATTATTTGATGTATATAGTTTGAGACACGCTGAGCGGAATATACGTGAACAATACTTTGTTGGAAAGTCAGATCCTAAGAACTCAAAGGAAAGTTCAGAGCTAGTAGTGCAGAGGTGAGAACCATCAACATAGAGATGGATTGGATGAGATAACTGAGGAGAAGATGCTAAAGGGGAAAGCCAAGAAAACTGTGAGCAGAAACTCGCTAAATTCCTTACATTTAGGGGGATCTAGAGAAAGGGAAACCAGTGAACAAGATTTACTTAGAGCAGATGTTACAAACTGGCAGCCTTTGAGCTGAATTTGACTTGCAGATGTATTCTGAATGGCAGGCAAATTCCTTTTAAAATATGTGATTCAATATTTTAAAAATCAGATGTAGGAACTCTGGACCCATCTTCCTGTGTGGGAACAAATGGTTCCGTTTAATTAGCTCATACCTCTTTATGGGGGGTGGGGTGCAGGCACTCTCCCATTGGTCCCAATCCCACCACCTCATGGGGATTCACCTGCAGCGACTCCACCTGCTTTCCCCTGGGGGTTGCCTTTCTGGCTCTCGGGGACCTGCGTTTGTGACTCCTGCTTTTCAAAGATGGAAAAAGGTGGAAAGGAAATAGGAGAACTCAGAGATATAATTCCAAAGAAAGATGACTCTCAAGAAGAAAAGGATAATCACTGTCTCATATGCTGTTTTAAAAGGAAAAGAAAAAACTAGGGAGCAAGCACAGGATTTGTGATTTAGGACCTGGTAGTTTTGGGGGGAAAAAATATGTGAAATATAATTTGGATTAAAAATAAATGGTAAATGAGGAAATTAAAATAGCACCTGTGGACTACCTTCCCAGAAAGTTCAACAAGGAAGGAAATAAATATTTAGTCCATTTTGTTCTCTGTCAACAGAATGTTTAAAATTTTCTTGCCTCTTCAAGATGCATAATCCCTCCCAGTCATCAACATACATCATTTTCCTGTCGATGAATCTTACTCATTCTCGATCCCTCTCACTCTTGAAGGTCAGGTCCAATGTAGTCATGATAGAAAGGATTCAGAATCCCTGAGAGTTATTAATCAAATACCTGGAAATTTGCTCTCATGTGAAACTTGCAAAGAATATATTTAAATATCTGTGCTGATGGGTACTTGGAGAAATATGTAACTTTTTAAACTCATTGAATTTTTCTATTGTCAAGTTTTAACTTCTTCTCCCTCTTTCTCCCTCTCTCTCGCATACACAATATTTATATCATGTATCCTGAGACACAATTTTTTTGACACTTTAACATCTCTAAAATTAAGGAGTGTCTTACAAACTGATAGTACAGCAATATATAATTATATTGTAACTTTCTAACATAGTCTATTTTCTAGGAACACATTGAAGTCAAGTGTCTGTTACTACATTATGAATAATTTCCATCTCCTGGGCCCAAAAGGAGATAGAATATGGAGGGAAAAATCAAATGTAATATGTGTATTAATTTTCAAGCAGTTTGAAGTGCCTCAATTTTAAATGCCTGCTGGATCATAACAGTTATTTCCAAGTTGGAATAAATAACTGCCTTTTGGCTTCAGAGACAATAGTAATGCTCAGGCTGAGATATCTGAGTTTGCTTTTATTCTATAATAAAAATGACAGGCCCAAGAAACTAGAAAAAAATCCTTCTGCTATTTTAAGATACTGTCGATCTCACTAACTGTGTTCTTGTGCCATCATTAATCAATTGTCTGAATGTAGAGAAGAAAGGGAAGGAGGCCTGCAGACCACTTAATGTGTCTCACTTTAGCATAGTCGCAAAGAGCTCAGCTTCCTGGATGCCTGCCTTTGTGAGAGTCTCCACATAATTCATCTGTTTTGCAAGCTCAGTCTGAAACTTTGCAAACCTTGAGGAAGAAATTCTGTAATATCACTGAAATTGCCTATGTATTCCCACAAGGATAATGTGTGTTAGCTATTACTAGGGAACTATATTTCATTATATTATAGAACCTGAAATACTGCCATTGTATATTTCAACTGTATGTTGCTAAATTTTCATTTAAATTTAAGAAAACACAAAACGATAGTGCCAGTCATACCCATATATAGTAAACATAGAAGTGTGCCTTTCTGCAGAGAATGTCTATAACTTAAACTATATGATCCAGCAGTCTGACGTACTTTAATAATCATATCATGATAAAAGTTGTTCAATTTTATGCTTTACAAAGCATTTTTCACCTCCATTATCTTGTTCAAAATTGGAAATTTATCTAAGGGGAAACAATGGTGTCTACCTTAATATCACAGTACTGTTGAGATGGTAAAGATGCCAATTCCAGTTATATTTAGTGTCTTAAATTATTATTGCTATCAATCTTGAATTATACGTTCTTTATGGTATCTAATATGAAGTCTTAATAGTGCACTGTCTTGGATCTTATACTCTTTTTTCTCTTCTATTTTAGCTCTTTGAAAATGAAAGGTAAGACAACTCTGGTTGAAAATATATGAAAAGATAGATGACAAATAGTTTTAAGAGTGCCGTGCAAATGTTTGCAAAAGCCAGCCTGTGTAAAGTGGCACATTCCACACACTTAGTATTCAAGTACATTATCCACCTGACAAGATAGTAAAATATCCTACTCGTTTGTTCAGGGCTAATTTTTCAAATTTTAATAATTTTATTAGTCCCTAGCAAGGCCTTTTAAAACTTTGCAAAGAATATTAATAACTCATTAAAGATTAATTACGTGTCAGCTTTGAGGTCAAAGAGTTTGAGTGGTTTTTAGTTATCTGAAATAAAATGCATCTGCTCTGAAAAGGACATAGTATAAAACTCTCTGCCTTCTCCACCAACCTAAAGCTCTTATTTATTAATACACATAGACTTTAACTCAAGCGTGTTTGACAACAATTAAATGAGAAAATTATGGCCATATGCATACTAGTCAAGAAATTTGGTACAGAGGAATGTCCTCTAAGGAAGACAGGTTACCTCTGGAACCTTTTGTAACTAAGTTTGCTAACTGGAGGACCAGTAAGAGATATGACAGTTATGATGAAGTCTTCCTCACGGTCTAAAATCTGCGTCTTGTTTTCATGGAGTGTAACCGTAGAATTTAGTGGAGCAAGAGTTTGGGAATATAAGTGACCAATGAAAAATAGATATCTAAATGGAGAATAGAGGAATTTTGAGATATAAGGTAATCGAAAAGGGAGATGGGGAAGAGAAGAAAGGTCTTAGAGGAGTCTGAATTGTTCCGACTTTGCTGTTTTCATAGAGCCAGCAAAAAATGACAAATGTGAAAGGCAGCAAAAAAGAAGCATTAAAATTGTTCTAATCAAAACTATTTATTTAAATCATTAATGTATTTGGAAGGTGACTTCTGGTGAATTATATATCATTTTCTTTTCATTTTCCCCATTTTTTAAATTGGAATAACAATAATACCTTTGGTGAGGGATGCTGTGAGGACCAGGGTTATTATAAAAAATCAGCTACACGGTCCTCACATGTAGAACCTCAATAATTAGTAACTCTTATTACGACAGTTAATTTTTTAAGTATCCAGATATTGTTTTCCAAGAACTTTAAATTAAAAAAAATAATAATCTGATGAACTGTGCTATGTTATTTAGCATGATTATGCAAATTTCTATACTCAGTTTCACTACCAATTCGGGGAAAATGATAGTTTCTCTGACTTTCAAAGGGTGTATTTCTCTCATTGTAGGTGCTTGTAAGTCCATCCTCAAACCTTCCTGGTTTCCTTTCTTTATAAAATATGCTTTGGGGAAATTATATTCCTTCTTGGACTTCTGTAACTTAAACGAAAGACTCTGCCAGTCAGCACCACCAGTTTTCCCTTGGTCCTGGCATGCAGAACACGAATTGGTTTCCAAGGCAAAGCATTCAATAATCTGTATGCAAAGTAGTATTTTTACACAGCTCTGAATGTCATATCCAAATGTAAAGCTGCCTGTTGCCTCCAGTGTGAAATTCACTCTCTTTTAAATGTTGTGTTTCTTTGCAACTAGTGATGCTGGTATTTGCAGACTGGGCCATGAAACACATGTGATAGTGGTTAAAAGTAGTAACAACTGTGACCTCTCCCACTGTTGCTTCTGTCTTCATGAAGAGGGTTTCATGTGGCAGCTACCCCTGGTCCAAAGCAGGAAATCTGCAAGAGTCAAGGAAATAGAAATGTTTATTTATTTTTTTTTGTCTTGATGATACTTTACAGTCCCTTCCAAGTTGTAGATTTTTCAATATGTTGTGATCACCAGTGTTTTTAGAGAGCCCATGTTTAAAATTATACGGTTTCTTTTATCATTTGAATTCAAATATGTAGTAGATTGGAAACTGGGTTATTTTCAGATGTCTTTGCCTGGGAACAGTCTGCTCGGCAATTAGAGTTTGGTTTTTCGGAAGAAGATTATTAGGATGTTTGTCTTTGCTCAATTACAGAGGAGCACCCTGGGACCAATGTCCCAGTTGGTACCTGTCTATGATGATTTAAAGATACTAGTCATTTTCTGAATACATTTCATCTTGAGCTTTTGAGGTTGATTTCAGTTCAAAGTGCCAATTGAGGATGAAAAGGTTACTAGAGAGTTTGCCTATTCGTGATGCAACTCACTTTTCATCTGGGTCCCCAGTCACCCCATGCCTAGATCACTTTTAATCTTCCCACTGCCTTCCTGTACTGGCTGCCGCTCCTTTGAACTACCTTTTCTAATGCAGTGGGTCAATGACAAGAGACTAGAGTCTCTGTGGTTAGAAGCAGACCTCCCATTTAGGTAAAGCACTTTATCAGAAATCTGGATTTTTAAAGCCATTAATTGTAGTAATTGTGTGAGGTACTTTGAACTGTACCTCACATGAGATAGCAAAAATGATAATAGTGGCTATAATCTAGAGTCAGAAAAGGAATGTAAAAACTTCTTTAGAGAGGGGATTTCTTCACTATAACGTCGGGCAAGATTATATAGCTACTGCTCTATAACACATCGCCTTAAATTTAATGACACAAAACAATATGTATTATTTCTCAAGAGCCCATGGATAGACTGGGCAGTCATGCTGTCTAGGCCAGACTCAGCTGGACTCTCTCACGTGTCTGTGGGCAGCTGGCAGGTCAGCCATGTCTGGCTGGTCCAAGGTGGCTTCTTAGGTCTAATCTCAGAACTGGTGCACCATCACTTCTGCTGCAGTCAGGTGGCTAAAGCAAGTCACAAGGCCAGCCAAGATCCAAGGGATGGGGAAGTCATCTCCACCACTGGAAGGGAGGAGCTGAAAGTCACATTGCAAAGGGCAGGGGTTCAGGGCTGGGAGGGAGAACTGGGGACGTTTGTACCATCAGTCGACCACAATTGCTTTCTCGGATTATGAGGGGGCAGTACTGAGAGCCCCTCATATACTGCATCTCACCAATTCTTACTCATGATAATCTCCATAGGTCAAAATTGAGGTGTGAGGTTTTGAATTATCTCTAGCCCTCAATGAAGTTAGCATTTGAGAAAAATATCTAGATAGCTCTATATTGTTGTTTTGTGCTGGTTAATACCGTTCTACAACATTTGGTTTAACACAGATATAATTTCTCTATTTAATGGAGTTTTGATTTTGTTTATTCTGAAAGTGTTTTTTCTTTCATATATCTGGGCATATATATGTATATGTGTGTATATATGTGTATGTACATATATGTGCTTTTATATACACGTATACATACACACACACACATTCTGCCAGCATGCCAGTGTCCTTGTTATTCTTTTGCCCTTTGAGGCACCACCTTGACTTCTGATTACCCTAAAGTTCACTGCCCAGAAGGGGAGATGTTACCTGCTTCACTGGGGCCAGATAGTTACTCTATAGAGAGTGAAGATGTTAATAAGCATGTTTATACATTCCTTCACGTGAGGGCCCATAATTTTGCACCTGGGATAGCTGCATTTATAACCTTCTTTCAGCTGTAGTGTCATCATCCCCATTACGAATTTAATGAGCACTAACAGGCCTAGCTAATGTACAGAACAAAGAGGCAGGCACATCCCCCCACCCAGCAAGCTGTTGCTTGATCACAGAGTTGCTGGTGGGCATGAGGACCTGGGACCTCCCCATTTTCACTTATTTCATAAATCTAGACACACACCTCACTTTGGGGCTCATAGTATTAAGAGGAGACTACAGAGGAAAACTAAACCCCATTTGGTAAAATAAGTCATATGCCTGCTGCTGTAGCCACCTGTGGTTTATTACTGCTATATGCTACTTCCAGCAGTACTTATAACAGTGATCATAAGGGACCTTTAAAGACTTGCTGGTGCCTCTTGGGCAGTTTCAGAATAATACAGTTTATAAATAATTATGCCTACATATCTTATAACTTCGGGATTCCTTTTGCCTTGCTTTGTTTGTTATGAGTGTATTTGCATGAAAACAGGTTATTTGGATATTTGTCCTCTGAGAGCTTTTGCTTGTGCTTCCCTCCAAGTCAGAATCACATGTTCTCCATGCTACAGTCACATCCACAGCCAAGTGCAGATTTATGAACTGTAGTGAGGGACACAAGTAGGAAGAGATACACTTCTAAGAAAACACTGTGATCTTACTGAAAATTGTTTTGTTTTTCTAACTTTTTTTGTGGTGGATTTTATCTGGGGATTCAAAGTTGGACTGAGATTTAAGTGTGTGTGTGTGTGTGTGTGTGTGTGTGTGTGTAAGGGGTTGTGTGAGAATGACTTTTTATTGTACATCTGGTGTATATATTTTATAGATGCCACCTTTCTCTGTGTAACAGAATCAGTAAAGTATATGTAATTCTTTTTAGTTCATATCATTTTTATTCTCCAAAGACATTTAAAATACAAGCTTCTATATTCAAGCTTTATTTTTTGTCTACCCTCATTTTGAGGGAAGTTAGAAAAAAGTATCAAAAACCATGCATGTGCAGTTAAAACTATGATTTCTATTTAGAATTCAGAAATGTGAGTATGTACCAAGGTGTGCAAAAAACACCTGTACAATTTTATTTCACATTTTACAAAGTGTTTCACTGGAATGTCTGTTAAAAATACAGATTAATGGCTCTTTGTCAGTCCTGCTGAATCAGACTCTCTGGGAATAGAGATGGTGTATCTCCAGTTTTAAGTCAATGCCCTAGATATTTCTTTTTCTTTTTTAAACATCTTTATTGGAGTATAATTGCCTTACAATGGTGTGTCAGTTTCTGCTTTATAACAAAGTGAATCAGTTATACATATACATATGATCTCCCTATGCTATGCGGCTGCTTGCCACTAGCTATCTATTTTAGGTTTGGTAGTGTATATATGTCCATGCCACTCTCTCACTTTGTCCCAGCTTACCCTTCCCCCTCCCCGTAACCTCAAGTCCATTCTCTAGTAGGTCTGCATCTTTATTCCCATCTTGCCCCTAGGTTCTTCTGACCATTTTCTTTCTTTCTTTTTTTTTTTTTTTTAGATTCCATATATATGTGTTAGCATACGGTATTTGTTTTTCTCTTTCTGACTTACTTCACTCTGTATGACAGTCTCTAGGTCCATCCACCTCACTACAAATAACTCAGTTTCATTCCTTTTTATGTCTGAGTAATATTCCATTGTATATATGTGCCACATCTTCTTTATCCATTCATCTGTTGATGGACACTTAGGTTGCTTCCATGTCCTGACTATTGTAAATAGAGCTGCAATGAACATTTTGGTATGTGACTCTTTTTGAATTATGCTCTTCTCAGGGTATATGCTCAGTAGTGGGATTGCTGGGTCATATGGTAGTTCTATTTTTAGTTTTTTAAGGAACCTCCATACTGTTCTCCATAGTGGCTGTATCAATTTACATTCTCACCAACAGTGCAAGAGGGTTCCCTTTTCTCCACACCCTCTCCAGCATTTGTTGTTTCTAGATTTTTTGATGATGGCCATTCTGACTGGTGTGAGATGATATCTCATTGTACTTTTGATTTGCATTTCTCTAATGATTAAGGATGTTGAACATTCTTTCATGTGTTTGTTGGCAATCTGTATCTCTTCTTTGGAGAAATGTCTATTTAGGTCTTCTGCCCATTTTTGGATTGGGTTGTTTGTTTTTTTGATATTGAGCTGCTTGTAAATTTTGGAGATTAATCCTTTGTCAGTTGCTTCATTTGCAAATATTTTCTCCCATTCTGAGGGTTGTCTTTTCATCTTGTTTATGGTTTCCTTTGCTGTGCAAAAGCTTTTAAATTTCATGAGGTCCCATTTGTTTATTTTTGTTTTTATTTCCCTTTCTCTAGGAGGTGAGTCAAAAAGGATCTTGCTGTGATTTATGTCATAGAGTGTTCTGCCTATGTTTTCCACTAAGAGTTTGATGGTGTCTGGCCTTACATTTAGGTCTTTAATCCATTTTCAGTTTATTTCTGTGGATGGTGTTAGGGAGTGTTCTAATTTCATTCTTTTACATGTAGCTGTCCAGTTTTCCCAGCACCACTTATTGAAGAGGCTATCTTTTCTCCACTGTATATTCTTGCCTCCTTTATCAAAGATAAGGTGACCATATGTGCGTGGGTTTATCTCCGAGCTTTCTATCCTGTTCCATTGATCTATATTTCTGTTTTTGTGCCAGTACCATACTGTCTTGATTACTGTAGCTTTGTAGTATAGTCTGAAGTCAGGGAGCCTGATTCCTCCAGCTCCATTTTTCTTTCTCAAGATTGCTTTGGCTATTCGGGGTCTTCTGTGTTTCCATACAAATTGTGAAATTTTTTGCTCTAGTTCTGTGGAAAATGCCAGTGGTAGTTTGATAGGGATTGCACTGAATCTGTAGATTGCTTTGGGTAGTAGAGTCATTTTCACAATGTTGATTCTTCCAATCGAAGAACATCGTATATCTCTCCATCTATTTGTATCATCTTTAATTTCTTTTATCAGTGTCTTATACTTTTCTGCATACAGGTCTTTTGTCTCCTTAGGTAGGTTTATTCCTAGGTATTTTATTCTGTTTGTCGCAGTGGTAAATGGGAGTGTTTTCTTAATTTCACTTTCAGATTTTTCATCATTAGTGTATAGGAATGCAAGAGATTTCTGTGCATTAATTTTGTATCCTGCTACTTTACCAAATTCATTAATTAGCTCTAGTAGTTTTCTGGTAGCATCTTTAGGATTCTCTATGTACAGTATCATGTCATCTGCAAACAGTGACAGCTTTACTTCTTCTTTTCTGATTTGGATTCCTTTTATTTCTTTTTCTTCTCTGATTGCTGTGGCTAAAACATCCAAAGCTATGTTGAATAATAGTGGTGACAGTGATTGCCCTAGATATTTCTTATGCATATTAAAGTTTGAGAAACACTGCTAAGCTTATCTCAGAATTAAATTTAATTACTAGAAAACTATATACTCGGACTTAATAATTTAATTCCCTAGACAATTTCTTCATGGCGCAATGATTCACTCTTTTGTGCTTGATTTTTACTGAGAATCAGTATAAAAAATGACAGCATGTAAAGTGATTCTGTACTTTTAAGAAACTATCATGAAACAATAGTTCATTATGTTGTTCAAAGATCCTCATCCAGAAATTCACATGACACATCCTCCCTCCTCTAACCTAACTAAACCGTGTAATTATAACATACATATAGAAAATTGAATGAATCATAAGCTTTCAGGGTGATAGATTTTTCAAAATGAACACATCCATGTCACCAATACTCAGATTCGGGGATAAAACATTGTCAGTATTCCTTGAAGCCCCCTTATGCCTCATGAAAGAGTAACTATCCTGACTTCTATCACTATAGATTCATTTTACCAGCTGGCTTTTGATCTATATGCAAATGAAATCATGATATATGTACTCTTGAGTATCTGGTTTCTTTTACTAAACATATTTGTGAGATTCATCTCTAATGTTGGATATAGTTGTGGTTTACTCATTCTTATTGCTGTTTAGTATTTCATTTTATGAGTATTCCATGATTTTCAATTTTATTCTGATGATGGATGTATTAGTTATCTATTTCTGCATACAGATTACCCGTAATTTGCAGCCAACTTGCCCCTTAAAAGAACAAAGATTATCTTACACTGTTTCTGAGGATCAGGAACCTGGCAGTGATGCTGCTGGGGGACTCTGACTCAGAGTCTCTTAGGAGATTGTGTTTAAGCTGGCAGCCCGGTTCAGTCTTTGAAGAATTGACTAAGGCAAACTGCTTCCAAGTTCACTTATGTGTCCATTGGCAAAAGGCTTCAGTTTCTCATCATATAGGTCTCTTCATAGAGTTTCTCCTGATATGGTGGTTGGCTTCCCCAAGAGAGTGGTGAGAGTGGGGGGCGGGGAGAGAAAAGAAAGAAAGGAGAAGAGGTGGGGGAGGGGAGGAGAAAGTCCAGGAGAGAAGCTGTAATCTTTGATAACTGAATCTCAGAAGTGACAAGCCATCACTTCTGCCATACTCTATTGGTCACACAGACTAACTGTTTCAGTGTGAGAGGGGACTACAAAAGAATGTGAATACCAGGAGGAGGTAGGGACACTACAGACCATCTCAGAGGCTGGCTACCACAGTGGTTATTGGAGTAGTTTTCCACTTTTGGCTAAATAGTACTACTCTGAACATTCCTTTACATATATTTTGTCAGTATATTATGCATTTCTCTTAGGTATACACCTAGTAGTGGAATTCCTGCGTCAGATACCAACAAAGAGTTTTCCCAAGTGCTTATAAAATATTATACTTTTATAAGCAATACTCTAGTTGCTTCATCCTTGATAACACTTGATATTGTGTGTATTTTTCACTTTAGCCATTCTAGGGGTGTGTTTAATGGTATCTCATTGTGATTTTAATTTGCACTCCCCTGATAATTAACGATATGTATTCCTTTTTCATATGTTTATTGTGATTGGGGTTTTCTCTTTTGTGAAACCCTATTCTCTGTTATGGCTGATTTTTAAGTGGGTTGCCTGCATCTTAGTATTGGTCTGTAGAAGTTCTTTCTATATGCTCTATAGACCCTCGTAATCTGTATGTATTACAAACACCTTCTCCCACATTGTGGTGGTATACAGTTGAACTCTGTTAATACTAATATCCTTCAATGAGCAGAGGTTCTTAATCTTAATAATGGTTGAATTTTTCATCACTTTTTCTTTTTTCTTTGTGTTTAACTTTTTGAGACTTGTTTACTAATTCTTTGGCTACTCAAGCTTATGTATATATTTGCTTATGTTTTTTCCTAAAAGCTTTGTTGTCTTATCTTTCAATTTTAAATCTACAATCCAGCTAGCAATATATAAAGAATAATACACCTTGCCCAAGGGGGTTTGTAACAGGTGTTCAAAGGTAGTTTTACAGTTGAAAATCAATCTGTGCAGTGCACCATAGTATTAGGGAAAAAATAGGACACAATTATATATGTTAATAGATGCAGAAAAGTATGTGAAAAATTCAACACTCATTATAATGAAACACATACCCATACACAGAGGTATATATTCACACACATATTCTTAGCAAATGAGAAAAAGAACTTCCTAAGTCTGAGTTTTTTTTAATCTATAAAAATAAATACAGCAAAAATACTTTGTGGTAAAATACTAAAACTATCCTCTTAAAGATTAGAAATATAAAATAAGAATGCTACTATCACCACTTTTTAAAAATATTGCACTTGAGACCTCATTCAGTGTATTAAGTCTAGAAAAAGACTTACTGGAAAGAAAAACTTAAAACTGCCATTATTCCTGGATGACATGATTATGTATCTAAGAAACCTCACAGAAAACCACATACTGTTAGAACTAATAAGTAACTTTAGCAAGGTCACCTGGATACTATATCAATGAACAGACTAATTGTATTTCTGTATCCAAGAAACGAACAGATAAAAAATGAATATTTTAAAAGATTCAATTTATAATTTCATTAGAGAATATCAAGTATAAAAAATAAATTATATGCAGGCTATATAATACGTCTAACTTAAAACTACAAAATATTATTGAGAGAAATTTTAAAGGAGCTTAGTAATGGAGGCATATACCATGGCCATGGATTGGAAGATTCAACTCAAAGTGATTGATAGTGTTAACTCAAACAGAATCAAAATTCCTTCAGTTATTTTTGGAATTGGGAAGCTGGTTCTAAAATGTATTTGGAAAAGGAAAGATCTAAGAAGAACCAAGACAATCTTGAAGCATAAGAACAGAGCTAGAGAACTTGCCTTACTAGGTAAAGCTATAGTAATTAAGATAATGTAGTACTGCTTCAGATATAGATGAATAGATAATGGAACAAAATAAAAGTTCAGAAAAATGACCCTCTCATACAGAATCAATTGATTTATGACAAAAATCACCCTATAGCGCAGTGGACATATACTGGCCTTTTCAATAAATAACATTTGGTCCCTTCAGTATTCATACAGGAATTAAAAAAAAAAAAAAAAAAAGAATCTTCACTCCTACCTCACACCACACACCCAAGCCAAAACATTTTAAGTTTAATATTACAAAGATATGTGTCTTTTCTTAAAAGAAATAGTATTTTTTAATCAGAGAACTATATTTTTATTTGTTCATTTGTTTTTGCTTTAGTTAGCTAGAAACTCCTAGATAAAGTATGTCTGATTACAGTAATTTTCTTTAATCTAAGGTTTTTGTCTCTTTTATTGCATGGTTCTTGTTCTTTCATCCTTGCTTTAATGATTCTATTTTATGGGCCCTTCCTTTTTGTGCAAGTTACTTTAAGTCCATTTTTTTGAAATAGGGTATAAATAATGAATAAGACAGTCAATGAGGCAAATTAAACTTCTTTTGAAATTTTGAAGCCTGATTGAATTGTCAAAGAGAATGATAGCTCATATAGTACTCCTAGTAATTGTGCTTTGATAAAATTATAACTGTCCGATATTGTATTGCCAATACATATTATGCATATAAATATTACATGGAATGTTCTTTAAAAGTTAACATATGTGTCAGTATTAAAAATAAGTAGCATTTACATGGAGAAAGAATCTGCTTTTTATAAACTGCCTAGAATATATGCTTGAACCAAATAATAGATCACTTTTTCCTCTAGTCGTCATAATGGGAGAGTAAGGAGGGGAGAAGGAATAACTGTTTTGAAAGTAGGAAGTGTAAAGACTGATGTCTTTCTACCCCTGTTAATGATTAAGAACACAGGCTTTACAGCTATCGAACCAACCTGCGTAGGAATCCCAGCACTGCCTCTTAGTGACTGTGTAATCCATGGATGAGTTACTTTTCTTAAGCCTCAGTTTCTTTATATCCAGAGTGCAGGTAATAATATCTACCTCATACAAGCTTGGCTCTGTGTATGGCTGAATGTATGCATGAGACCAATTGTTTTTCAGAGTGTAATTTTCCAAATCTTAATATCCATCCTAATTTAAGTGGATGGTCTTGATCTTGAGATTCTGGAAAAGAATAAAAATTGGAAACCTATATGAAACAAGCTAGCTGAATATGGAGTAGCTCAACTAGGAGAGCAGGTTAAAAACCCAGATGATGTGGGGCAACTAAGAAATTCTGAACACTGTGTGCAGACCATCAGTTGCAATGAGGCCTCAGGGAGTTGTAACGTCTGAAACTGTAGATGCTGTTGCTGTACTGTGAAGCACTACAGCACTGGTGGGCTCTCTGAATTCCCATTCCACCCAGTACACGTGGCAATAAAGTACAGCACATGGTACCCACATCAGAGCAATAGCTACAACTTCAAAGTAATATTTTAATGACTTCTGTAGCCTGCATTTGGGAAGACGATTTTAGACCTTGTGTTTTGTCTTTTTCTAGATTAATGCACCTTCCCCTTCAGCTCCCTGCATTTGCGGAAATCTCTTTCACAGTGTATTTCCCAGCAAGTATTTTATCTATTTCAGAATGCCCTGAGGGAACCTTTGATCCAAAATGTAAGGGCAGCAGCAAAAGCCAGAATCGGGGTGTCTGTGGTGGTGGGAGAAGTTTGCACAAGTTCAGGAGGATGGATAAGGGCAGTTTGTGGAAAAGGTAACGTTTCCTTCTTTCCCATGTCAGTCTGGTTGCTGATTTTTTTTTAGGTTCCATCATCTTTGGCAAAGACGGACTTTTGTCACAAAACTGGAACTGAACCCTGTGTTGCTTGGGAAGTTTGTAGGGTCTTTGTTCCCTTCTGTTGACACCCATATCTATTGACATTTGCAATGGTGTTATTTAAAATTTTCATTGCTCAGGTGACCAGAGCACCATATCAAGATGCAAATAAGGGAGTATTTTTTATATTTAATATTAAGTCAGCCTTTCCTCCTCCTCCTACCATTTCTACTGACAGTACAGAATATTTTGTTACAGGACAGGGAGTGAAATAGCGGATTATGTCTTTCACTTCAACAGGACCCTGTTCTAAGAATTCTGTACACCTTATATTGGGTTATATACATTATAAAGTACAGATTAATAGCCAACCAGCCAAATTACAATGCACCAAAGACTTAATGCCATCTTAAAACCTCACCATGGAAAGCAAAACTCTGAGTAGACACTTTAGTGAACAAATCTAGAAAAAGTTCAATTTTACTTGCTTGTAAGAAATTATGAGCATGCAAATATCTAAAATTAAGCAATGCTAGAGAAAAAGTTAATTCGCTTTTCAAAAATGATTAAAGTCTAGAGTGAATTTGCTGTCACACAGTAATTTGCTAAACTGAAGCAGGAGTTATTTTGGATTGAGTTTGTTTCATAGCTCACGCATGAAACGATCTGTTGCTTGTTCTCCTGAAGCTGTTTTCACACTCCGAAACAGGAGTGTGTGTGTGTTGCGGGGGGGGGAATGTATTCTGTCTGAGGCATTGTAAAAATATTGAAAGCTCCGACTGAGGTATTTTGTAGAGGTATCCGACTACAACTTGTCATTGACACTTTACGGGCCAATAATCATTAAGCCCAAATCGCAGACTTTTAGCTTTCAGAATTATTTCTTACTGTAGACTTGGGTTCAAAAACCCGATTCAGGCACCTTGAGACCATCACTCATGTGATTATACTGCCATCGTGTGGTTTCAGAGATCCCTTTCAATTTTGAAAAAACATCAAAAGAAATGGTCTCTGACAAATTATCCAAGTATTGTCTCTGTTTTACTTGTTTGTTTGTCCTCTGTCACAATACCACGTATAGTCCATGGATGACCACAGGTAGTAGGACAGGGGGATGGCAACAGAGAGGTGGCAGTATAGGTAAGATTCTAATAATCCTGCAAAATTTGCCAGGGATTCAGCTTCTGCCCAGTGAATGCATCAAGATGTTTGTAAAGCTATACCGCCTTTATTGACCTTTTCTGCGTAAATGTGGCATTTACTATGTCCAGAAAAAAAATCTGAAAAATTCCCTACAGTTATCTATAGGCAAGTGGATCTCAAACTGAGGTCCTCAAAACAGCAGCAGCAGCTTCCCTGGAGAACTGGGTGGAAATTCAAATTCTTCAGCTCCATCCTGTACTGAATCAGAAACTACAGAGGTGGGGCTCAGAAATCTGTTTTTAACAAGCTTTCTAGGTGATTCTGATGCTTGCTAAAGTTTGAGAACCACTGCTATAGACAATTGTAACTGTCCTGTGGTGGATTAACACATATTTCCCTAGATAGAGCTAAATGTAGCAGCACCTGCTCCTGGCCCCCGAAAAATTCCGAAGGAAGATGGGAGAGAAGGGCCCTAGGATTTCCCATGAATATATTCACCCAGCACCCCAATGCCACCCTGGGAAGGAAGATGCAGAGCATCTCTGTGAGGTCTTCATTCTCATCAGCTGGTATGTCAACTTCTCTTTAACTGAAGAAGATGCTAGAGTCAATCAGGAACAAATCTTTCAGTCTTTGGGGATTATTGGAGATACTGGAGCGTTCATCTGAGTGGGTATTGTATATAAGTCCACTTTTTCAGATATTAAAAATACAGTTTTAATAGATAGCTAGTGGGAAGCAGCCGCATAGCACAGGGAGATCAGCTCGGTGCTTTGTGACCACCTAGAGGGGTGGGATAGAGAGGGTGGGTGGGAGGGAGACGCAAGAGGGAAGAGATATGGGAACATATGTATATGTATAACTGATTCACTTTGCGATAAAGCAGAAACTAACACACCATTGTAAAGCAATTATACTCCAATAAAGATGTAAAAAAAAAATACAGTTTCAAGAAGGGAAGCTAAAAATTTGAAAGGACCCCAGTCTCTAAGAAATGCTAAGGAATATTGGGATGGCATGTGGATTTCTTGCCCTGTCATAGCACCTTCCCAACTCCACTGGCTGTGGCCATGCAGGAAGGTTGGCTCTGGGCTGCTAAGACTTCTGACCGTTTCAAGAAAAACCAAAAATAAGAATTTTTATGTGAAATATTCTAATTTTAAGTGTGAGTTCCATTTTAAGTGAATGTCTAATTTAAAAAAGTGAAAACATATTTACCTTTATGATTCAGTCTACTGACCTCCCAGATTATGATCTCTGGGATGCACAGGTAAGGAAAACTGTAGATGTCAACCTCAACACAGGTTTATGACCACATTCATATCTTATACTTAAGTGATATGTGTCCGTGTGTTTTCTTCTCTGTATGTGTGAATACATATATACAAAGCATGAAAAGCCAGTGTCTCAACACGTGAGGGAAATGCTCTATTCAGCAGTGAAGTAGCTTCAAACTGAATAAAGGTCAATAATCTGAAAGAGCTCTGAATTCAAAAAATACATGCTTTGAGAGGAAAATAAATGATAATTCTACTAATGCAAAGTATGCTTTGACAACATTTTAAAATTTTATAAACTTCACAGCATACCTAGAATAAAGGTAATGAGGATATACAGATTACTTGTAGTGTGACTTATTTTTAGGACATATAAAGTACTTCAAAAATATAAAGCTCACGAATAACTTTAGGCACTCATCTGGAGACAAAAATCATGTTTTAATTATATATGCATATATACACACATATGTTATCCCTGGCTCTGAAAGGAGTACTTAATAAATGGCTTCTGAACAAATAGAAGTTTAAGTATTGGTTCAGGTATTATCAAGTGAATTTTCTTTACCAGGCAGACTCTCTCCTGCTCTGACCCTCACTGTGGTCACTGCATCCAAGATTCAGAGAACGCTGCCTTACTTATTTCACTGCAACTTGTAGACTTTCTGAAAGACTTTAAGGTAAAACCAACCTTAGATAGACTCTGCTTTTCTTTTTAGTCTCTTTCCAAATCTAGTAAAATTCCAGTGGCTCCACTTCTGACAGTATCTTTTAGATTGTCTGATAGGAGAACTAATTCTAGGGTAGGTTATAGTATTCATTCTGAGGTGAAGATAATTGTAGTCACTGGAGGCCGATGCCTGATATACTCCTACCCTTTTGTATAACAACAGGCTCTCTTGGGGAGCTAGTTCTTTAGATGTATTGCCAGATTTAATGAAGATTCCCTCACTGAGGTCTCTTGCCTTGTAGTGGACCATTGTGCCTAGGATTCGGGCCATGGGAATCATTTACTTCTTCTCATGGATTTTTGGGTTTCAAGAGTATCTCCTAAAATGTACATATTCTTGGGAGGGATGAAAACATGATGTTTTCCACATCCACTCAGCGAATATTATTGGGAATTTGTCATTGGAACTGGAGGGAGCCGTGTGGATATGTTAAAGTCTTCTACATGGTTCCTGACCAGGAGAAGCACAGAAACCAGGAAGAAAAACAAATAATTGCACAACGGTATACTTAAGGTGTAAAAAATGCTTGTAATTCACTGAGAAAACAAATAAACAAACAAAAAAATCTGCCCCAAAGGATCTATAATGGTTGGACAGGTAGTTAATATTTGAACTGGGTTTCACAAGATTAATAGGCACTTACCTGGTGAAGGAGGAGGAGATACAATGTGAAGAAATGCTGGACATTTCTTGTGACTAGAGTGTTTGTCAACCATTGGATCTTTGAAGCATAGCACAGGGTCCCTATAGTGAATCCAATAGTTTATTCTTTGCATGCAGGAGTGGAAGAATGATTAGTATTGGGTTGGCCAAAAAGTTCATTCTGGTTTGAGACGGTAGGGAAAAACCAGAACGAACTTTTTGGCAAACCCAATAGGTTTGTAGGGCATTGTGAGTAGTGGAAGAAATATGGTAAAACTAGAAAAATTGGTTGGGTACAGAGACCATGAAGGCAACACTAAAGAATCTAAATTTTATTCTGTAGTTCAGTTTCATTTCTTTGTCAGGATCCACTTGCATCATGATCTGTTGAGCTATTTTTTAATTATGCAGATTCCTGGCTCTTATCACAGATCGAGTGAATCAGAAACTCTTGAAGACCGAGCAAAGAAATCTCTTGAACTCTGTGAAAACTACTGCTAGAAGCAATGTCCAATTCTTAAAACATTATTTTTAAACTATTTTGATTGTTCAACATCTTAAGAGAATCTGTCAAAAGCTATGGAAATTCTCTCCAGAAAAATATATAGGCACATTCATTTTTACTAACAATTCCAGAGAGATTATGAAACCCCTGAGATTAACTCATGGGCTCAGGTTAATAACTCCTGAAACCAAGCGGGCTAACAACTAACGGAGAGAAAGTCAGATGAGAATCATCGTTACCAGAAGTTACAGTGATGGCGGGCTTTTAGATGCAGTTGAAACGGACAGACAAATCCTTGCTTTTTAACAATTTTGTCTAAGACCAACCTAATTTCCTTCTGTCCATATTTACTATAAAAGAGACATGTTCACATTTAAAAGGAGAAGAATTTATGCTGGGAGCCAGGAAGCTTCTTGATCATTTCCATCTGAAGTAAAGCATTTAATGAAAAATTGGAACGTTTCAAAAGGAAAACCAAAAGTATTTATTGAGCATTTAGAAACTGATATGTTGTTTTTCCCTGTTTCAAATAACAAACAAATTTGTTGGCATTCTAGAAAGTGTATGAGCTAACTGTTTATATACGTAAAGCTTCACATATTTAGATCATACCTAAAAACCTTGGTCTCTTTCTGATAATCTAATATTTGGGAACTGCAGCACAGTCCTATTTCCTTAAAATTGAGAGCTATATCTGCAAATAACAACTAAAATGGTCTATTGCTGGAGATATGTCACATGGAACAAGATAAAGTCTATGAAAACAGCCTTTTAGAAAAGTCATGGCTGAACTCTAATGACCTAGATTATTTAATGCAAACATCATGTGCGATTTTGGAGATTTACGGCAGCCCTCCCTGTAGTCAACTAAAACAAGCCAGTTTATGTAAAACCAACATGGAAACAGTTCAGAGGCACAACTTGCTATTCTGTGTACCTGGAGCAGGATCACTGAACTTCATCCAAACCTGGAGCAGAGTCAGAAAAACGGGTGAGGGAGAGAGTGTGGTGGGATGTATGGAAAGGATTTATAAAGTGGGGAGTCTTGTACAGAGTTAAGGAGTTAGTAATATATTGTTAACAGCGTATAATATTATTCTGTAAGCTTTTAATTCTTTGGTTAACAAAGAACATCATACTGTGCTTCTCAGCCTGCCATTTGTTTTCTCACTTAACATTCTTTTGGAAGTTAGTGTGTATTGATGTATGTTGACTGGGTCCCTTTCCTGAGTGCTTAAAAGGCTACCGTTATTTGAACATGCCACAACTTTGTTCTCCATTCTCCTCAAGGAGACATATAGGTTGTCTTGGATTCTTTGCCGTTACCAAGTGTTTCAAGAATGCCTCTGTGGGTGTCTCCTTGTGTGCACACATGGAGGGGGTTCTTTAGGGTTTGTACTAAGTGTGGATTTGCTGGGTCACGGGATATTCTATCTGCAACTTTGTTTAATAATGCCAAACTGCTCTCCAGGGCGGGGCTACCAGTTATGTGAGAGGTGCAATTGTGTTACTTTGTCGTCTAACTTGTGTCAGACTTTTAAAGGAAATATTTTTATTTGCATTTCTCTAATTACTGGTGAGGGTTGGCATCTTTTGATGCATTGTCTCTTCAAGGGTACTCTTCTGTGAATTGTTACTTAATGTCCTATGCCCACGTTTCTATGGGCCAAGCACTGATCTAGGCTCCTGGGATATACCCGTGAACAAAACAAAAAGCACTGCCCTCTTAGAGCTTACATCCTAGCAAGGAGAGAACAGATAATAAACAATAAAAGTAAAAACAAGTGCATTTTGTTGCAGGATAAGACGATAAGTGCTCCTGGAAAAAGTCAAAGTAAAACAGGTAAAGTAAAAGGGCTTCAGAATGCAGGGTAGGCAAAACAGTTTAGAGTAGTAAAGAGTGATCAAGGGAGACCTCGGGGAGAAGACAAGGTTTGAGTCCATTGAGAAAGTTAAGGTACAGTTAAGAAGCCAGTGTGTCAGGAATGGAGAGACAAATGGAAAAACACTGTAGAGATGAAATCAGACAAGTAGAGGGAAAGGATTGTTATATAGGGCCTTGTGGGTCATTGTAAGACACTGGCTTTTAGTTGAATAAAATGGGGGATCCGTTGAAAGGCTTTGCACAGAGGAATGACATGACCTGCCTTGTTATAAAAGGAGCGCTCACATTAAACTTTCAAATGCTTACATACTATAGTTTCTACATAATGAGGAACTTGGCTAAATCTTTTCTTCCTATGGGAACAATTTGATTAAAGATCAACTAAGACTGGGAAAGGTTGAAATGGATTACTCCTTGCGCTTGGATGAACAACTAAGGTTTTTAGGACTTGGATAAGCAGCGGCTGAGTTCTAACTGTGACTTTACAATTTTCGTTCCGGCAGCTCTGGCCTGTTGCCTTTGACCTAGGTTCCTTATAGCTTACCCATTTGTCACTCAGGAGTAAATTTACTATTGTTGCCAATCCTATGCCAGGCCCTGGACCAGCTGTTGTTAAGCATTATCTCTAATATCTGGCAGGACAGCGTATTGTCACATTCACTGTCACCTTTGCAGAGCTAGACTAGAAGCCAAATCTGTCCAACCCCAAGTTCCTTATTGTCTTATTACACTCTGATGTCTGCTGTGTGTGGCAGGGCAGTTATAGGATTTCTCTTAACTGGATGACAATGGGTATTAAAACAAGGTGGCACTGAATGATGCATAAGGCTACATTAAGACTTTTTTAAAAAATAATGATTTTAATGTATATAATTTCTGAAGTATTCGTCTCCTTTGAAGCTGGTATATAACAAGAGCTAGTTGTCTCTTTTCTGTTTCTTTTGACATTCACAATGAAACAAATTTGGGGAATGAATTTTAGGTCTCCAAAAAGATTTATCCTAGTTCTTTGGGAAAGTAGAAGTTTCAATCTAATGTGCTAATCTGATATGCTAAGGTATTATCAAAACCCAGCCTAAGTGACTATTTCAAAGTGTCCTAACAGATTTAAATTTTTGAAAGAAAAATAGTTTCTGCCCCAGTGGATTGTGAACAACAAACAATGTCTTATTTTCTTCTACCTGAGTGAGAATACTCCATAGGCTGACAGGTCTATTCTCCTCAAATACGTTTGTGAATTTTTGTGCTTCGAATGACAGAACACAGATAGTCCCAGCCCCAAATGGGTTGTATCCATTTGCAAATGAAGGCAGCCACTTATGTCTCCAATTCAGGATTGTTCAAAGGCAGCCTTAGCCAAAGATGCTTATGTTATATTTTCCATAACCATGCAAAGGCCAAATAAGAGTTGTTGTTGGTTTTTTCTGAGCCTAGAAGTCTATGTAGTAATACTTATTATCTTTAGGTACATTTTCTTTTTAAACAGACTTCAGAAGAGACAGGTCAGAATAAATAATTTCAATGTCAGATTGTAGTAAATTGCTAGGCATATCATCATTTACTGCAAATAAAGGTTCATGACTGAAATAGGGAACGTTGGATGGATGTGAAGTCAACTACCCAGTCACTAAATAGGGACATGAAGCAGTACTGCTCATGCCAGGTTTACCTTCCATCTTTGTCTGGAAGAGTTCTTTCAAGTTCACCTCAGTTGGGTGGACTTGGAATCTGGAGATTAAGGTGGTATGCATGTGTGTGACTGTGTCCAGTTGGAATAAAATTTTCTTCTTGTAGGTCATTCTTTATAACACGAAAAAGCAAAACAAAGCACACAAAACAAAGTTTGTTTAAAATTATATCAGATTATCTATGTTGGAAAATCTACCCCTATAAATTCATATATTAAAACACAAAATTAGAAGATCAAGATGATCTCCCAATGCATTTTCCCTCAGGATAGCCACAGCTTGAGAAAGAAAAACAATTAGCAACCTTTATTACTTGTCTAGAAAAAAAATTGCCTCTTCAGGAATGTTACCTCTATTTGCTAGTCTGTTCTAACCAGATTTCCCTTTCTCGCATGGGAAATTTAACTGGAAATATTAGTGGCCTGTTCTTGCTTGATAACATTTCCGCATAAGCATTTAAAAGGCAAGGTTCCTATGCGAAGTAGTCTGATAAAAGACTTGCTTTGCAATGGCAAAAACACCAATTTACTTGTTCAAAATGATAAAGAGTTAAGGCCAGAGTTCATAACCTGAACTTATCCTGTGACACTCCCTCCCCCTTTCACTTGATGAAAACATGCTCGTGTGAAGTGAATTCTGAAACTGAATCCACCGAACACACTCAGCATTTGGTAACCGATTTGTACTGTGACATTCAAACATCTGCCATGGCCGTTGCAATGTAAATAGGAAATTCTAAATGAGATTTGAATTGCCCTTTGGGGAGTTTTACACTGAGAGACGGTACATTTCCAAGGTAGCCAATACTTAATATGGAGCAAGCCCAGTGGTCGGGTTGGAGACTGTTCTGCTTCAGAGCACAAGTTGACAGGAAACTCTGCACGCCTTCAACTGGACCGAGGGAATTTGGCGGTTGACGTAGCCATACATATTTTTGAAATAGTTTCTCTTGTTAGAAATGTTTTACATTAGCCTGTGAAAATAAGCACCTTCATTATTCACATACAGTGATTCCGTTTTGAGGTGACAGCTGCCTACATAGATCCTAGTTTACAGACTGGCATAAGCAGCGACTGGTTTTTAATTAGCAATAAGCTTTTTGTAATTATTAGAAGTCAGCCTTTCCTGTGATTGAAGTATCTATGCTAGCGTATATGCTCTCATAGTAAACAGAAGGGCTCAGACCTTTCCCGTGAAATGCAACTGAGTACGTAGGTACTGCTGTGTGGCCCATTGAAAATGCATCATCGATTCAGATTTTATTGGGATGTTGCCAAGACATTTTAAGCAAGAATTAAATTCAAGGGCATTGAATTTTGTATACTTTTGATATTACCTGATATAAAATTCTAGTTGTGTCTACCCATAAATAAATTCAGCTGTTGAGGTTTCTTTACAATGTGGGATTAAGTGAAGAGAAGTGCATTGCTAAAAGTCTCCACTAGAGGGAGACAGCTCCCTCCTTCCTTGTGCGTCTGGGTCAGGGCTCAAAAAAAGGGTAAATATTGTTATTTTTTCCCCCTCAAGTTCGTTGTTTTATGTATAAAATAATAACATAAAAACATATATAAATATACGATAGGTAAAAATATTTTTAAAAAATAATGGTGCAGAATTGTGTAGAGTAAAAAGCTTCCCTGCCAGTTTACAATTTTCCCCTCCAAGCCCCACCAGTTTTTTTTTTAACGTGAATGTGATTGCACTAAACATTAATTTTATGTCTTGCTTATCTGTTTTATTTACTAAACTGTGTATTGTAGGCATCTTTTCCTGTCAGTTCACACAGATCTACCTTTTCTTCCATATGGTTCCAGAATATTCTATCGTAGGCCCCTAAAAAGATTTGTTTAATAAATCCCCTATAGATGGACATTTAGATTGTTTTCAGTATTTTGGTATTAAAAAAATGCTGTGGTAAACATTCTTTCATTTATTTCTTTGCATGGATGTGAGAGTTTCTCTGTGAGTTACATTTCCTAGCTACATAATAGCAAGGCTTATTTATTTAAAACTTTAATAAAAAATATTGCAAAGAGTGTCTATCTCCAGAAAAAAAAAAAAAAACCTGTGATTTTGAGATTTAAACTCACACTATGTGTGAAAGTGCCTTTTAGCCCTGACCCTGGCAAACACTGCATATGTCAAACCTTATAATCTTTGCCAATCTATTAAAGGAAAAATAATATCTTGGTCTAGGTCCATGATAACTAACTTCAATGAATAAATTAAATTTAAACTTGAAAAAGTTGTGAAAATTTGCTTTACATGTTTTATCAGAAGATGGACATAGGATGACTGGTTGTTAATGGTTCCAGAAAAAAACATCATTGGGCAAACTGACCTGACTTCCATAAACTAGTGGTAATAAAACCAGTCCTAGGTCCAAATATTTAAAAATTTCCACAAGACTTTTATATCATTTGACAAAAATTATTATAAAAAATCTGTAAAGGAAGGTGGGTGGGTATTATTATTTTTAACATCCAGGTGAGAATGAATCTTTTTAATGATCACTATTATGATCTCCAGCATAAGAACTTCAATAATGAATCTTGAATCTAAAAGTGAATCTTACTTCACCTTCTAAGCCTGTTTCTCCCTTTCTCCTTAGAGGCTGTCTATCACAATTTGCCCATTCTTTTCTCTCCATTCTAAACTACAGCACCCACCCTTTCCTCTTCATTTTTAGCAAAGAACAAAATGCCCAGAATTTAAATGTCAAGTATTTTTTTCCTAACAAATATTTTTGTTACTAGGTTAAACATACACCCAAGTAGCAGGTTAAAAATAATTACAACACAACTTGGCTAGTTTGTTGTACCATTTTTGTTCATTTTCCTCTGACAGAAACCCAATACCTTTCATGATAGCTATATATATCCTACCTGACCCAAAAATATCCCATCAAGCGACAAGCCCACCTTGGAAAATTGCAAAGCGTCAAGGCTTGTCCCTTTCCCTCCCCACTCCCCATCCCCGCCCTATCCCACATTTCACCCCTTTCCTCCTTCCACCCTCCACCTAGCTGTGTTTAGCTTTATCCCAGTAATCTATACCAGAAGGGAGATATCTGAACTTCAATGTTAGTTGACTATATCTTCCAGGGTGTGGAGAGTACGTATAAATGAAGAACTTTCAGGGCTTCCCTGGTGGCACAGTGGTTGAGAGGCCACCTGCCGATCTAGGGGACACGGGTTCGTGCCCCGGTCCGGGAAGATCCCACAGGCCTCGGAGCGCCTAGGCCCGTGAGCCATGGCCGCTGAGCCTGCGCGTCCGGAGCCTGTGCTCCGCAACGGGAGAGGCCACAACAGGGAGAGGCCCGCGTACAGAAAAAAAAAAAAAAAAGAACATTCAGAGACTCAAAGGAGAGCTTTCCTTAAGGGCATAATTAGGAATAGAGAGCAGGGGATGTAGTTTCAAGCACAGAATATGTCCTAGGAGGTTTCTGTGCCTATTTATATGGAGCATCTCTGAATCTATGTAAATGCGAAATTCCAGTTGTAGAAAAATAGAATGGTAAAGAACCACTAGATGTACTGGGGTATCATTATTTCTTTCAATCTAATAGTTTGCTCTAGTATGTATGTGTGTGTGTCGGGGGTGTGTGTGTGTTTGGTTTGGTTTTGATCACCCATACTTCAAGCTTTATAATAGAAGCTTTTAAACCACATGCCAGCCCTCCTGGGTATGGGAATTTTTTTGGACTCTGGCTGATGCTAATTGAGTAAATAGCCCCCTCCTTCCCGCCCCCTTCTCCAACCAGATAAGAATCAGTGTGACTTAAGTTATCTCAATGATTTCTTATTTTGAAGTCTCTAAATTTTTAGGTTGTTCTATATGTTCCATTTTTAGTAATTAACTAATATATTTGAAATAAAGGAGATAAATTGAGGCAGAAGTGTAATTATTGGCTGCCAATTTATGAACTTGAGAAATACGGCTGTGCTAGAAAAAGAAAATACATAAGAATGAGGAAAAATGAGTTAGTTACCTACATGGATATGGTTTTTGTGTGAGAAATGAGTTATGTATATGGGGTAAATTCCTGAGTGTGAATGTTATTGTAAAAAAATTAAAATTTAATAAAAATTCATTTATACAAACCAGAAAGAGATTTGTGTAGATAAACTGGAATTTATTTCTGCCTTGTACTGTAATTTTCTGTGTTGAAAATGTGATTTTAGATTATAAAGCTCCAGCTATGCAGTAATTTCTTATCAGCTGTGTAAAATAACCTTTGGACTGAATATTTTTAAATTGTTGTATATTCTGTATAACAGATACTATGCATAAAATTCTCCATGCTCTGTGTTAGAGAGGTAATGAGTAATTTGACAGAGGGTCAAATGCTTTTCAATATGATTGGGAAAACTATCTTTAAAATATTAAAAAGTTTTCCAGTGGTTGAAAGGTTTATGTCCAGAAGCCTAGAAACAGAGTTGGTTCATTTGACAGGCACTGGAGTAGTACACAGAAACAGGAACTATATTTTAGAAAGGAAGGGAGAGGAGAGGAGAGGAGAGGAGGGTAGGCGAGGGTAGAGGAGGGGAGGGGAGGGAAAGGAAGGGAAAGAAGAAAGGAGGGAGGGAGGAAGGAAGGGAGGAAGGGAGGAAAAAGTTGATTCATTTTCCATTTTCAGCTGTCCAGATGGACTTTTGGAGGTTGAATTGTCACCAGGTGTGTCACACTGTGTAGTCCATCTCCGGGATGTCCTTCCCTCTCCCTGGCTGGTTTGGAGCCAGAGGTGAGAACGGAGGTGGACTGAGCAGTTCTACTCCATGCCCTGTACACACATGCACCTTTTTTTGTCCAATAGATTCCTATAGTTTAAAATGAATAAAATTCTGGTTAATGAACGTACATCTAAATATGGTGTGTTTCATATACTCTATTCTAATGTTGACTTGCAACTACTTTAAAAACATGATCCTTAAATTGCAGTTTTGGGAAAGATGCTGTATATTTCCAACCCTTGAAGATGATATAAGCTTAACTCCATAATAGGAACACAGCTGATCAGCTCAATTAATTCAAAAGGAAAAAAACCCAGACCAGTTAGTGTAGGCAAAATAACTGGGTGAATAATTGAACTTTTCATGTTTCAACCAGCACTTTTTTTTTTTTTTTTTTTTTGCGGTACGCGGGCTTCTCACTGTTGTGGCCTCTCCCGTTGCGGAGCACAGGCTCCGGACGCGCAGGCTCAGCGGCATGGCTCACGGGCCTAGCCGCTCCGCGGCATGTGGAATCTTCCCGGACCGGGGCACGAACCCGCGTCCCCTGCATCGGCAGGCGGACTCTCAACCACTGCGCCACCAGGGAAGCCCCAACCAGCACTTTTGACAGCATGTTGATGAGGTCACACAGTAAGAGATATATGAATGCATTGGTATCCTTAGGTGTGCGTGTGTCTCGCTGGTATCCTTAGGTGCATCACACACTGTTAGCATCCTCAGGTGCACGTGGATGTCACTTTCTATTGAGTTGCATTCTCCAGAGACCCAAAGAAATGCTCATGTGTTTCTAAGTAACTGGCTTGTGCCAGTGTTTAAAACCTTCAGATGTCACAAGAGCTTACACGTTGGCAAACTATTAAAAGGAGACATGTCTCTAGTGTTTCTGGGATAGATCACCTTTTGTTGGAAACGCTGAATTACAGAGCATTTTGGGACGAACCTCTGAAGTGCTTATTTGCTGTTTGTGTGGAAAAGTGCATTTTTCTAGACTAATTTTCAAAAAGATTTTGTTTGGAAAAATCAGTACTTTTATGGAGATATCAAGACTAATAATATTGAATTGTCATACATTTCTGGACTGGTAGAGAGAGTTCTCTCTCCTCCCAGATCTGAAGCAGAAAGTAAATAAGAACTATAACCTTCTAAAATATTAAGATCAACATTATATCATCAACATTAGACATTTTCCAACATCTAATCTTTATTTTGGTTTCAAGTTAAACTTGAAGTCTGGATTTTATAAGTATTTTTAAAAATCATATGCACATTTTAGTTTTTACCTAGCTAAAACTCACTGGAAAAAGAAGAGCTGGTGTCATATACCAAAAACAATAATGATCGGTTATTATTTAAACTTCCAAGTCTTTCTTTCCCTCAAGAAAGAAAGTCTTTCTTTTCCCTCACACTGCCTCAATTCAGTTCAACCAACATTTCATAAAATGGCAGTTTAACTCATGACATGATGAGATTTAACACACTCTTAAAATTCTCACTTGATGATCATGTCTGGCCTGGCCTTAGCTCTCTCATAACCTCACTACACTTCCTTCACTTACCAAAAATTGTCTTCTCTGGAACAAATATTTTCCCTTGTCTCCCCATAGCAGCCTTTTCATTCCCTCTCCTCTACCCTTATCTTGCTCTAAATCCTGCAAGTAAGCCAATTAAAACAATATAATCTAATCTGATTTGGTTGTCCCAAGGAAATTAAGACAACATTATCCATGTCTCTGAATAGTTCCTCTCTTGTCTCACTCATGCTCTTAGAAAAACTTCAGTCCCAAGAACTGTGCAGTTAGCAAGCTCTCAGAATGACCCTACTTATTCATCAAACTATTTGAAATCATGGCAAAGTTTGTTCCTCCATATTTTATTAAACTCAATTAAGTAATGGAATCTTTTGTCATCAGTCTCAACTTCATCTTGCATGGAAAACCCACTGCACTTTACAGTTCATGAGATGCCAACCATTCATTTCTTTGTTGAAGGTAATTTGATCTATGTCTTGCTCTAGTTAAGATGCCCATGTCTTCCAGCATTTTTGACTTGGAGTTAGAGGCTAAGGTCAAGTTAACAATGGTAATCTGTCTCTCTGCAAGCAAACAATGAATCATCATTTGGATTTTAAGACTATGGTAAGCTTTGACTTGGCAGCTTGGTTCAAAGGTTGTCAGCACAATGTATGAAAGTGGCCTGCATCTGGAACCTCTGCTCATAGATGTCAAGGATTCCCTAACAAGGCCACCAATATAGTCGTGAATAATTGGTAAGAAGGAGGGGTGGTTAAAGAAGCATTAGGCCCATGCCCTATTTAGACTGGATTGATTTGATCTAGACTTAATAATATTAAAAGCTCTTCTAGTCATTCCCAGGGCACAAATAAAAATGCTTTCAAATTATTAAGAAAGACTGTGACCTATTCAGGACAATATGTAAGGAAAGAGTGATAACATGAAGTAGTTCATTTCAGTCCCTGACTTTGGACCAAGGAAACTGCCATTTGAAAGGGAAAGAGCTTCATGGAGAGTTGCAATATTTTATTACTAATTGAATTGGCGTTTGTTTTGGAGAGTTGGCAGGTAAAGTAGCTGAAGCCGAGATGAGCAGTTCATAAAAGTTAGGGGCCAATTTCTTTCAATTATCTTGTTGTTCTTATTCTTAAGGAATCCACACAAACTGGTGACTTTGAAATAAAGAAAACTTTGAGATCTAGTCGATTTTGAGTTTTTCCTAAACAAATGCAGTGCCTGCTACATAGTAAGCATTGAATTAATATTTGCTAATTGAATGAATGAAGCCTTAGTGGTTGTTTATGAGTGAATATTTATATCTGTCTTTAAAATACCGGCATGAAGAAAAGCCATATGTTTTCACAAGCCATGGCCTAAAAGCAATGATTTTTATGATTTGAACTGATGAGAATCTACTTACTCTATTAGAGTTATTTGATTTTATTGCATTATGCAAAATAACATTAACTGTTTCTCCTGTGTTTCTGTTCCTGATGCTTTATTTTTCTATAGTGATAAAGGGGGAATAATATTCAGGAAAGACATCTGTTTGCCAGGTAAGGGTTTGAGCTGATCACTAATATAGAAGTTTCATTAGTATATGTGACTATCACTTGTTCACTTTCATTGACCTTAATACTGACATGAAGAAAATTTTCATTAAGGATTCATGTTACACAGATACCACAAATTAACACTCTAGGATAGTAGTCAAAGAGCAGTTGCCTCTCTTCTGGTAGCAAATCTGAAAAAAGAAAAGAATTACTATTAATTATGCTGTGCCTGGATTCTATAAACTTATCTTGGGTATGCACTGAAGGGAGTATTAACACACTTGAGCAGAAGCAGAAAGACTTGGGGATTAGGGATTTCAGGGGTTCATGCCTAGTATATAAGCACCTCCTATACCTCGTCTGCCCTCTTTCTCTAATCACCATATTGCTCATCATCCAATCTGTGAGTTCTAAGCAGATAATAATGAAAGTTTCCCTTAGCTCTCCCGTTGCGGAGCACAGGCTCCGGACGCGCAGGCTCAGCGGCCATGGCTCACGGGCCCAGCCACTCTGCGGCATGTGGGATCTTCCCGGACCGGGGCACGAACCCGCGTCCCCTGCATCGGCAGGCGGGCTCTCAACCACTGCGCCACCAGGGAAGCCCTCAAAGTAGAATTCTTGCCTCTGCTATGATTGGTGCTATCCTCTAACTCAGTGGATTGGACATGGGTGTCCTTCTTTCTAGGTACTACCCCTATCCTTTAAATTCAATGGATCTTGTGGAAAGCAGTGATTGGTGACATAGCATCTCAAACTTAATATCTAATTGTTTCATACAGAAGCAGAAAATTATGGGAGCTAATCTTACTTATCAGTTTCTATGGTTTTGAATATAGCATAGCCAACTTATTGTAAACTCATACTAAATTAGAATGTACCAGATTTCCATCATTGTAGGTGTTTTACTGATCATTTTCATAATAAAAAATATTTGAAATGTAAAACTAAATAGAGCTATGGAAATAACAGAAACCAATATGGCCCTCAGAGAGGTGACTTTCCCAGAGTGACATGGGTAAGAATGAATAACTCCCAATGTCCAGTCCAGGTCTCCTCTCTCTGTACTATCCTGGTTCTGTGAAATGAGGTGAGAACATAGATCTCAGGTCCTTTCTTAAGGGCCCATAAACCAGTAGGGTAAGTTCTTATCTCCCAGTTGGTGTAGTTACTCCTGGGAAGAAGTATAAAGTCATGTTTAAGAAAATGATACTGAATCACAAATGCTGACTCAGGCTGTGCAAGCTCTGAGCAAACGACTTCACATTAGTTTCCTTAGTTTCTTCTGTAAAGTGAAAATAATAACGGCCATTCCCTTACAGGGTTGTTTTGGTTATCAAATGAGATAATACGAGGATAGGGCTTAGAACAGATCTGGCACACAGTAGGTACTCAGAAAATGTCAGCCGCCCAATAATGAGCCTTTCCTCAGTTCTCCAAGTCATTCATTCCCCATAACTTGCTCTCTGGTCATTCTTTTTTTTTTTTTTTTTTAATTAATTAATTAATTTATTTATTTATTTTTGGGTGTGTTGGGTCTTCGTTTCTGCGCGAGGGCCCTCTCCAGTTGCGACGAGCGGGGGCCACTCCTCACCGCGGTGCGCGGGCCTCTCACTATCGCGGGATCTCCCGTTGCGGAGCACAGGCTCTGGACACGCAGGCTCAGCGGCCATGGCTCACGGGCCCAGTCGCTCCGCGGCATGTGGGATCCTCCCAGAGCAGGGCTCGAACCCATGTCCCCTGCATCGGCAGGCGGACTCCCAACCACTGTGCCACCAGGGAAGCCCCTGGTCATTCTTACCTTCTCTTATTTCTGCAAACTTTTGTCCTCTCTCTGCTTGAATTCTTACATTCTGAACATCTACTGGAGGCCAAAAGTCTCCTAACCACAGTTTTAACCATGCTACTTATGTTCACCTTTTAGTAGCTGAATAAAACATAAAAGAAGATTGAAAAATAGGCATGAATAAATTAACCCTTGGTTTTCAGAATGGATATATTTCTTCTGGGGGTATTAATATAATCCATCAGTTTTAAACTGAAATGTTAAAGTTCTAGAATTGTTACATATTGTTTGGCTTTTATCTGGAACACTGATGAAGAGGAAATGTTGTTACTAGATAGTTACTAGTACTGTCCACACATCTGGAGGATGGCAAACACCAGGTTCCACAAAAGGGGCAGCAGCCATCATGAATGCCCTAGTGAGATACCATGCTGAGCCTGGCACATAAGGTACCCATTGCAAAAAGGAACATTGCCACTTGACTTCAACACTGAAACACTCCGAACATTTCCTTAAAGACTGGGCTGTATGTGAGCATATATTCAGAAAACAAGCCTAAAAGAAATGAGCCAGGAGGAGCTTGCTTTCGGGACCTATCCCAGCCCCATTGTCTTAGGCTCATTTCCCTTTTCTGATCCACATACTGTTTTCCAATCCAGAGCTGCTAGATTATCCACACTCTGTAGCTCTTACAGTGCCCCTGCCCTGTCTGCCTGCCCTCTCCAACCAGTGCTTTAATTGCCAAGGTAAACTGAAAAGGCCTGTTATCAAAAACATAAGAATGGCTGCGTACTGATTCAGATTTGCTTAGTTGCTATGACCTTCTGCAGTCAATATCTTAATGTTTTCTAGCCCATTTGCAACTGGAATATGAGCATATTAGGCCATTTTGGAAGAGAGGTGCCATATGGCAAAAACAAGTAAACAAACAACGACAAACAATGAAAGAAATATTTAGGGACCAAGAGAGTATTCCCTCTGATCTTTTATACAATCTGTCATCTGGTCCTATCCATTCCACCTCAAGGAAAATCTCTTGGTAACAACCTTTTATCTCCATCCTTTTCCAGATCTCCAGTTCAGGTCCTTGTCTCTGACTAAGATGCCTGCAATGGCCCCCAACTGTTCTCCCAACCTCCAATCCAATATGCACACTGTCATCAGTCTGACCATGATGTTTTTATGGCAACCTGCAAGCACCAGATTAAAGCTTCAGTGTGATATTAAAAATGGTTCACTTTTAAGGACCAGCACAACTCTTCAACATCATTCTTGTTCCTAAACCCTGTCCTCTAGCCATGAAGAAAATATGTCTCTCACTTTCAATAAAAGACTTTACTCATTCATTCTCTTCCTTCTGACTGATGAATTTCTACTCTTCTAGACCCAGTTCTAATGCTACCTTTCTGAAGACACCCTGATTCCCTCCTGATAGGATTAACTATTCTTTTCTTTTAGATTCCTTAGCCTTTTTTTTTTTTTTTTTTTTTTTTGCGGTACGCGGGCCTCTCACTGCTGTGGCCTCTCCCTTTGCGGAGCATAGGCTCCGGATGCGCAGGCTCAGCGGCCATGGCTCACGGGCCCAGCCACTCTGCGGCATGTGGGATCTTCCCGGACAGGGGCACGAACCCGTGTTGCCTGCATCGGCAGGCGGACTCTCAACCACTGCGCCACCGCGGAAGCCCCTCCTTAGCCTTTTTTATGTGTCTCTATTCACAGCACTTGTCAGAATGTTCTGTATCAATTTTTCACATCTTCCTGAATCAGTCTCTTGGATTCTCAAAAACAATACTAGCCTTATTTATTTTATATCATCAGTGCCAAGCACAGGACCTTGTGAATAATGTAAATGTTGAATAAATGTTTAATAAGCAAATGAATGTATAATAAGCATGCCATGCAGGGAGCCAGTGTTCTGCTTTTGTATAGGATCAGCCTTGCACACAGTTATGCATATTGGAGTAGAGAAGCATTCCTTCCTTCTTGTTTTCTTTTCTTCACCAAGTATTTATTGAGCAACTTCTGTGTTCTAGGTTCTATGGGAGGCGTCAGGCATATTAAAAATAATAAAACATTGCCTCTTCCCTACAGGTGCTCTCAATTTTAATATGAAGGAAAAACAGCAATGTAATAATATGAGTTGGATACCAGTTGCTTAACAGGAGCCCCTTTCATGTTTATAACTGGACTGTGGAAATGTCTTCTACTCTGCTCTCTGAGGGCCAGCATTTGAGATGAGTCTTGAGTGCACATGGTCACCTCCATATTGTGCCCGACACCTAAGCACGTGCAGAAGGTCTTGGGAGAACCTCTTCAAAGTATATCAGTAGCTCCTAGAGAATGGTGTCTGATGTGGAGAATGAAAAGGTCATTGATCAAAGGGTCAGGAACCCTTAGTTCTAGTTTTAGCTCTCCTACTAATTAATTATGACCTTGGGCAAGTGATCCAATCTATTGGATATCTTGTCTGTAAATTGAGGGTGTTGGTCTATACTCTAAGTCAGTGGCTGTCAACCAGGAGTTTATCATAGGATTTAAAAAATATATGTATTCAGTCCCTACCAAAGAGTCACTTAAATCTCCCAAGCTAAGGCCAGGCCATGTGTATTTAGCAAAATAACTTGCTGGTGATTCTGACAGGCTTTGACTGAGCTATATCTGCTCTCGATGATATCTTGATATCTGAGGTCTCTGGGCCTCTGTCTGGCAGGTCCCCACCCTGACCGAGACACGGAGACTCTAGGCCCACTCCAGTCTTTCTCCTTAATAGGCTGTGAGAACCAGGAACATTGTTTCAAAAAACAATCAGATCAGCAGCTGACATCATAGGTCTTCCTGAAAGAGAGGAAAGAGATGCAGAACAGAGATAAGACAAAAAAAATCCCCAAATGCTTGTGGGATGCTGGCACCACAGCCGGCTCTCTGCAGCTTCTTGAACTTTAAGATGGACCCAGTCATTCTGATGCCCTCACTCCCTTATATTTATTCTCTGACTGAGGCACAAAGATCCGAGTGAGCTAATGCATCAACCCATGAAAAATGAACAATTAAAACAATGAAGTTGTCAGTTCTTTTACCAGATTGCGAATAAATAACCTGCCTGTCAGGCTGGCTGCTCTGCTGGACCATTAGTTTAATACAAAGACATTCTGAGAAACGGGTGGATGACAGCTGATCTATCACTGGGCCTTTGATAAAGACTTGAGCAAAATATGCTGTCACAAAACACCTAAGGTCAATCCCAATGAGTGAGAAGCAAAGTATTAGATGAAATTTGAATACACCTCTCTGCCCATCACGAATGCTATAGGTTTAAAAAAAAAAAAAAAAACTGGTGAGATGGTGGGTACTTTTTTGGCAGTCTAACTTTTCTCCTTATGCTTAGCTGTCAGAGACTCTGTGCTGATGTAGGAGGCCTTGGAGTTTCTAACCATCACAGTGATCTTGGGACTGCACCATGTATCTTCTTACTGGCCGGACAGGGTCTTCCCATGAGAAGTTACTCTAAGCTGTGTCGAATGCTAACACAGTCATGAATTTCCAAACAAAAAGTCAATTCATTGCATTTTCTTATGTGTATGGTTTGAATTCTGTGTGCCATCTCAGAAAATGTTTGCCAGCCAGATATATCGCTCAGGTAAAATAATTACATAAGACAGTAGACAAGACAGTTAAACAAAGACAAATTCATTACATTCTCTAGTTGAGATCTCATCTATCTTTAAATTTTAGTGGGAAAAGTAAAGATATGAATGACCTCTCACAAGTCACTTTGAAGAAGATAATTGTTATTTCTTAGAAGCAAAAAGTACTATTAGAAAGTTTACCCTATAGTAAAGCTAGGTGAGAGGCAGTGTTTATGAGGTTTTCAGAGTTAACCAACTTGTCTCTAACTGATTTGTCTCATCTTGAATTTAGCAAAGCTGACTCCTCAGTTTTTAATAAAAATAATTCAAATGCCCAAGAAGCAAACAAATCAAAAATACAATATTTCCCCTTCCAAAATCTTTTGGGTATTTATCTCTATTCAAGTCATATCTTCATGGTCAAAGTGATGTAAGTTCTACCTAAATCAAAAAATAGGAACTGTCAGTTCAATCTTATTTTGGAGTACATTCACTGGTTAATTCGAAGAGTAAAACCCAGCTTCAATATGGAGAAACAACTTAAATCTACAGAGAAGCCACCCTCAGAGACTTTGTGGTCCTTTGGTCCTCTAGTTGAATGATTTCAACTAGAAAGAGGCATCAACTCTATTACTTCAAACTGGTTTGACCAGTTCTTCCAGGGAACTGGGTGGCTAACTAGTAAACAAGGTGAACAAGAAAATGTCAATATAAAACTCTCCAGGCTGATTTTCCTACCTACTAAGTCAAACCACAACTTGGCCTCTTGTCCAACTTTGTAATCTCTTCAATGTTATATAAAATTAGCACCCTCTCACCTCCTAAGAAGAATCCCCGAGAGACTGGAAAAAAGCTCAGAGCTCATCCTAAGGCTATCTTGGTTTTGTTCCTGATTTTTCCTCAGTAGCCTTGCCATGTGGGCAAATGGCTTAATGTTTGCTTATCTTGCTATGTACACAGTAACATCTGCTTAAAGGAGACCGTATACATAAAAACAAACGCTGTTCTATAGTCAGGGGGAGCCCTTAAAGTTGTTTTCTTAAAACAGAAAAAATAATGTTATTACATTGAGCACTAAGAAGAACAAGTTTTATATAGAAGAACAAGTTCTATATCCTCTAACCTGCAGATATAGAAACTTCCACTGCAATCTGCATTTAGTCTTCTGTCAGTTTTAGCCCTTGAGAAGTCTCTTCCTCCTGAGTCTTCCTGTAGGTGTATCTGGGCAGTCAAGCTGCTTCCCAGGTTCTTGCTGGGTTCTGACCTTCCCTCAAGAGTCCCAAGTCATTCTCAAAGTGACATTTATTAAAACCTGTCCTTTGGTTCCGTTAAGGAAAAAAATTTTTTTAATTAATTAATTAATAATTGATGATAGTTTTTCCATATATTTTTAAGGTTATTTTATAACATATAGGTTTATCTGTTTATTTATTTATTTATTTTTGGCTGCGTTGAGTCTTTGTTGCTGCACGTGAGCTTTCTCTAGTTGCGGAGAGCAGGGGCTACTCTTCATTGCGGTGCGCAGGCTTCTCACTGTGGTGGCTTCTCTTGTTGCGAAGCACGGGCTCTAGGTGCACAGGCTTCAGTAGTTGTGGCACGTGGGCTCAGTAGTTGTGGCTAGCAGGCTCTAGAGCACAGGCTCAGCAATTGTGGTGCACGGGCTTAGTTGCTCCAGGGCATGTGGGATCTTCCTGGACCAGGGCTCGAACCAGTGTGCCCTGCATTGGCAGGTGGATTCTTAACCTCTGTGCCACCAGGGAAGTGCCCATATATATATATTTTTTTGATGCTAATTTATTTTTTTAAACATTTTTATTGGAGTATAATTGCTTTACAATGGGCATACGTATATCCCCATATCTCCTCCCTCTTGCGTCTCCTTCCCATCCTCCCTATCCCACCCCTCTAGATGGTCACAAAGCACCGAGCTGATCTCCCTGTGCTATGAGGCTGATTCAATGCAATCCCTATCAAACTACCAACGGCATTTTTCACAGAACTAGAACAAAAAATTTCACAATTTGTATGGAAACACAAAGGACCCCGAATAGCCAAAGCAATCTTGAGAAAGAAAAACGGAGCTGGAGGAATCAGGCTCCCTGACTTCAGACTATACTACACAGCTACAGTAATCAAGACAGTATGGGGCTTCCCTTGTGGCGCAGTGGTTGAGAGTCCGCCTGCCGATGCAGGGGACACGGGCTCATGCCCCGGTCTGGGAAGATCCCACATGCCGCGGAGCGGCTGGGCCCATGAGCCATGGCCGCTGGGCCTGCGCGTGTGGAGCCTGTGCTCCGCAGCGGGAGAGGCCGCAAGAGTGAGAGGCCTGTGTACCGCAACAAAAAAAAGACAGTATGGTACTGGTACAAAATCAGAAATATAGACCAATGGAACAAGATAGAAAGCCCAGAGATAAACCCACGCACATATGGTCACCTTATCTTTGATAAAGGAGGCAAGAATATACAGTGGAGAAAAGACAGCCTCTTCAATAAGTGGTGCTGGGAAAACTGGACAGCCCATATATTTTTTATATTACATGGTTTTAAAAATAGTTATATTTGTATTTATTTCTATAAAGACTTGTGCATCAAGCTATTGTTAATAACATAGCTCTATTTAATAACATGGTCTCTAAGGTAAGTCAGAAGCTACTTTAAATATTTAGAAATACAGAGATTGTGATAAGTTGAATAATAGACCCTCAAAGATGTTCTAATTTCTGCAGTCTGTTAATAGGTAATCTTACATGGCAAATGGGACTTTGCAGAAGTTAACGATTTTGAGATGGAGAGATTTTTTTGGATTACCTGGTAGGCCTAATGTAATCAAAAAGGTCCTTATAAGAGGGAAACAGTCAGAGTAGAAAGAAGCAGCTAAACTGCTGGCTTAGAAGATTGAGAAAGTGGCCAAAAGCCAAGGAATATAGGTGGGTCCTAGGAGCTAAAAGAGACAAAGAAATGGATCCTCTCCTCAAGTGTCCTGAAAGAACACAGCCCTGTCAACACCTGATTTCTAACCTGCAGAACTGTGAGGTAATAAATTTATGTTTTTTAAAGCCACTAAATTTGTGACGGTTTGTTACAGCTTAGGAAACTAATACAGAGACATTTATATTAATGCAAGCCTTACCTTGTCTAACATACATACATACATACCATTGCCAGCACACTGTTTGGGAATTGTATCGGTAACTCATATGTACCTGGGTCTTTCCCTCTGGAAACTTTTTGTCCTCCCTACTCTTTTTTTCTTCCCCTTCCCCTTCCCACTCATTATATTCTCTCTAGTGTTTCAGATCTGTTAAGTGGTGATCTCCTCAAAGAGAACATTTGGAACTAAACACACCCCATCCCCTGCCTGCCAATCTAAATTAGGGTCCCTGATATTATTCTGTCTCATACACACTAACCCCTTATAACATTTTTTAATTAGGCACTTATTTGAATGATAATTTTGTTGTGTTCATCTTTCTACTATTGCAAGCTTGATGGGTACACGCGCCATGCTTGATTTTGCTCACTGTTGTGAACCTAGCACATAGCAGGTATCCAGGAAATATTTTTTGGCTGACTGAGAACATTCTAGAATTCTGCAAATTTTGTAATATAGATTGAAAGCATGCCCCATAATGCAGTCCATCTGGGATCATGAAGCAACAAACCAACACACCACCTCCTCTTTCAGAGGACATGAAGCAGGCTTTGCATTAACTTTGATTTCCTCTGAAGTCTTAGTCAAAGTCATGATTATTTAGCCAGATGACAATTGATGGATGTTTTTCATGATGCACATATAATCTAAGAAAAGCTACAGTATTTCTCAAGAATTCTCTTTAATAACATCCAGAATGCTTTGACTTGCTTTTATTTCCATTTGCATTTTATTGCTTTTCAATATAAATTGTAAATTCCTTCAAAGACACTTAAACATCCATTGAAGACCAGACTTTGAGAACTTCAAGAGATTAGTCTTCCTGAGTAATTCTTTATGTCTTCTGCAGTTTTGATTCCACTGGAGTTCAAGAATCAAAGCTAAGGATTTGTCTGAGCTCTTCTTGGGATGGAGAAGTGATTAACATTTGCGAACATTTTTGTGAAGCCTCAAAACACTGAATGATTAATGAGAAAGTGGTTAAATTTTATTTATGTGTGTTTCAGAAACATCAAGCCAGGTGATTTCAATGTTTTTCTAGAAAAGCATTGGTCTTTACATATTATGTATTTTTCTCATATTATTCTGAATGTGTCTATGGTTTTTGCCCAGGCATAGCATCTTTGTTGAATAGTTGATCCTGATTTTAAATGCAAGGGTTTCAATGGAAAGGAAACACATTTTACTGAAGTATTATGAGATTCCTTTACGTTACTATGTCTACTAGGTTACTCCTCATAACAATCTGTGAGATAGATTTTATTAATCCCATTTTACAGAAGAGGAAATTGAAGGTCTTAGCGCTTAAATAACTGTTTAAAGCCAGAGATAAGGTCCATAGCCGTGCCGAGCCCCCCGACCCAAAGTTCCCACCATTTCCTCTAGACCACACAATCTTCAGTGGATCTTGCAGACCACAGTATTCAGGACGGCTCCCTCTCTCTCAAAGCAGACCAGTCAGAATACCGCTTTCCTCAAAGCCCTATGCCAGTGGGCCCCATAACTCAAGATGGGAAATGGCTAAGTATCAATAGATGGGGATACTGGAACTTATTATACAAACCCTATTGTGTTCAGCACGGCCACCTTGACTCCTCTAATGTTGTAATTCTCCTCAGAGCACAGGGTTTTGTGGCCATGTTTGCTGTGGCCATATCAAGATTTATACTCAGGTAACCCCATGGCAAAAACAGGTCTTCCCAGTGATGGGAAGAATTTGTAATAACCACAGCTCTTGGTTTCTGAAGTTATCAGAAGGCTTTAATGAAACATTTTGATTTTTCTGATTGTCTGTGAGCCTTCCATTAGGGATCACCTTTCATCACGTCACAGTGAAATGTAGGTGATGCTGTTACGTGTTTACTGACCACGATGTCAAGGAAGTAAGAATATCACAAACCTCCACTCCCAGTCACCTCTGAAATGCCATAAGCCATTCTTATTGCTTAGTTACTTATTAACAAACAAAGTTAATAAACTTCTCAGGCAGTAAACCCAGATGTGCTTTTTGGCATACCTGGCAAGTTCAGGATAAGTGCTCTACTGATATATTTGAACAATCAGTGATTCTTAGATAAAAGAATGTCTAGACCAACAGCAGACTACATAAACAGCTGTTCAGATGCCAAGTCAGATTCTACCTAGTACTCTCTTATTTGTACATATCCCACTCAAGAAAGGGAGAAAAAAATGCATTTTTTGATTAACCACCCCGTGTTTCATTAGTCTTTTTTTTTAATACTAAGCAAGCGACCAACGGCCCTTAAAAGTAGCATTTCTATTACTGCTGTCATTTCTACTTAAAGCAAACTGGAAGATGAAATGTTTTTAAGGATAGTGGTTGCTAAAACACAAGTAACACCACAGGCACACAGGGCAGCCAACAAAACACAGGGATGCGTTGAAAAAGACAGTTAATAACTTCTCCAGCGTGAGGGCTTTTAAAACGGTTTGTTCTTTCACGATGACAACCCCTCAAGGTGATAAATTAAAAGGTTGACCCAGAAATTATTTTTCAAAGTTAGGTCTACAACAACCTAAATTGTCTGTTTTTTTCTTTTACTGAATTTGTTTGAATGTTCATCAAATACAGTCATGAAACTCAAAATGTCTACTTGACTCTGTTTTGTAAGCTGAAAAATACCCAGAAAGCCTTTCTCTTTTCCTAGCAAAATGGCATGATATTATTTAGAAGTTGGAGAGAAAGCTTTCACTGCTTGCCCTGTAAAAAGGAAACAGCACAGCCAGCAGAGTAGCTGACAAGTGACACAAATACAGTACATACTAATGCAGAGAGAGAAACAACCTTGAGAATTTAAACCGGCTGCACCAAAAAAAAAAAATCTTTATCCAGATATGTGGTCCCTCATGAATTATACTATTATTTTAGTTGATTTTACCTGACATCACCCTATGATTTTCTTCAGTGACAAGAAAATTGCAGCCGGCCCTTGACAGTCGGTCACAAATTGACTGAACAAAACAAAATCAAAGAGTGAAGTAATCCCCAAGTAAATTTAATGAAACCTAAATCCCAAAGGGCAGCACACTTCTGTAGGCAATGGTCTTATTTAATAAATTTTTCCCTGCTTTCACTTTTAGAGCTATATTTACACAGACAAATTTAATTCATTGGGTTTACATTTCCTCTTTCCCTTCGTTTGTCCACCAGGAACAAACAGGAAGGACTGTAAACAGGTGTGTCAGTGTTCAGCTGAGAATGAGGAGTGTCACCCCATCACAGGGAGATGTACCTGTCTGCCTGGCTACCATGGAAACCGCTATCATCTCCGTAAGTGTGTTCTGTGCTTTAGCTGTAATTGATTGAAGAGACACTGAGGCGGGGGGGGGGGGGGGGGGGGGGGGGGGGGGGGGGGGGAGGGGGGGGGTGGTGCGGGGGGCGGTCATCACTCAGAATGCTAAAGGGCAAATGTTAATTCAAGCTTCTAATTCATTGCAAATCCCCTGGGAATTTTTATTGGAATGGTTGAAAACGTACTTTCCTGTGTAACTCATTCTCCTATTTGCCTTTTCTATTCAAAATATCCCCAAGAAAAAGATAAGAAATAAAGAAGAAAATATGAACCAATGATTATAAATCAATATACAGCAAATGGCAACATATTTAAGGTGATTCATAAAAGTAAGTTAGTTCCAGAATCTGCTTAGGAACAATCAAATTAAACAAATTGTTATTCTGGAATGAAAACAATGACTTGCTTAAATGACAAAATGCCAGTTGGCTCCCTGTTGTGTAATAAAAAAGAATAGTCCGTAGACCAGACACCTTATATTGATTTGTTAGGACATTTTAACATCGAAATGGTTATAGGAGAACACATGATAAAAAGTCCCAAAGAGCATGTTAAAATGTTCAGTCAGCTACTTAATTTTTAAGCTTGTAATTATTTATAATGTACTTTTTATAGGTTTAAGGATAAAATGATTTGGCCTCAGTTTCATTTTCTCCCCCAACTTGGCTTTTGCCACTCTTTCTCCCTAGTCGTTCCTATAAGAGATTTTTTTTCTACTTTCCTTTCCTAATTCTGCAAGTATATGGATGAGTTGGGGATATTTCCTAAAAAACGCCACCCATAAAAATAGACTCATGGTCAAGCTATTGGTTTTCATTTTCTACAAGCCATAGAATATATATTTTGAATCTCACTTCTCACATTTGTCCTAATTTTAAACGTTACCAGCTAAAAACACAATTAAGCATGTAAGAAAATGGTTTCATACACCCATAGGACCCATAATGATTGCATTATTCAAACTTAAAATGAAGAACCAAAATATATGATTAGTAAAATTTCAATTATTTTTTTCGGTCATGGCAAATTTCAAGCACTTTTGCAGTGGAAGAAAAGAGTTATTTCCTCACATTTCATGCTGTCACATTTCTCAGGAAGAATTTCTTCTTGATATCAAGGGTATTTCATCTGAATAAAATAAACTTAAGTTACATAAAGCTGAGAGTCCTTCCATTTCAGAAGACCAGCAACCTTGGGTTGAAGGAGGGGAGCTTCGCCTTGTAAAAGCCAGTCTGAGGCAGGGAGCCACTCCCTGACTAGTCAGATGGGCTTAGTTCCAGGCAACACGTGGTTGAAAGTTGCTGCAAAGGTTCCTTGGCAACATCCACTGTAATTACAGGACGATGAAAAAGGGTTCAAGAAAATATCCATGAAAGGTGTAGCTGGCTCAAAAGCAAAAGTTCCAGCAGCCAAAAACAACTGGGCTTTCATGTTCTCAGGGTCGGAGTGGAGAATCAACATTTTCTCTCGGCAGAGGCCAGAGGAAGCAGAAAAAATTGCAGTAGGAATCTCACCACTTGTTCATAATTTACACTGGGCAGCTCAGTCCCAGTCTGTGGATAGCATGAGGGGAAAAACAAACTGCTCGGTAGGTGCAAACTCATCGTGCTATCTATGTATTTTATGACCAATGAGAAATTGTATAAAGCGACTACAGGTCCTGGAAATCTTTTGTTTCTCCAACCTGCAATACTATTTATTAGAAGTCTCTTTGAGGGAAATGAAGGCATTGGAGTCCTCTAAAATCATGGGCATTTCTTTTGACAGTATTCATAAGAACACCTTTACATTGGTTGAAGATGCTTTGAGAAACATGGGCCACAGGAAGCTCACCTGTGCCAGGAGGAAGATGTCAAGGCATTGGTGGAAGCTTAGCTTTAATGCTCTTCCTCATAGCAATAAAAATTCAAACAGACCACATCTTAGTATCTGTTTTTAAGAGTAAAATAAAACTGTGCAGGCTTGCCTGGTGGCGCAGTGGTTGAGAGTCTGCCTGCCGATGCAGGGGACACGGGTTCGTGCCCCGGTCCGGGAAGATCCCACATGCCGCGGAGCGGCTGGGCCCGTGAGCCATGGCCACTGAGCCTGTGCTCTGCAACGGGAGAGGCCACAACAGTGACAGGCCCGCGTACCGCAAAAAAAAAAAGCAACAAAAAAGCTGTGCAACAGTGACTGGTGTGTGTGTGAGTAACCTGGTCAAATACTACTAGGAAAACAGACTGAAAAAACAGATTCATGCTTTTCATTTGCTTTGGAGCTAAGTGTCTCAAGATACAGTAACAACCTTGCCTGTTCTAAGCTTCTAATAAAGCTACCAAATGTCACTCATATCATCAGTAGCCTTCAACATTTAAACAAATCAGAACTGTGAATTCATTTCCAAGCTTCTTCCTAGTTAATCCCTTTCATGTAGAGGGGATGGTACAAGGATGGGGAAAAATAGTCATCTTCTAATGGAAAATAACCAAATATCCCTTGCCAGAGAAATAAAATTTCCTGGGAGAGCTAACTGTAATGAATAGAGCGAAGGCCAAGTAATGATCAAAATGGAACTTTAGGAAATGAGGGAGGGGAGACCAAACACACAAACAAACCAAATGAAATCATTATGTCCTGGGTGTATGTTTCCTTGTTAAATTTAGTGAACACCAGAGCAAGAAATGTATGCATGATTCCAGAACATTCACATAACTACAGAATTATATGAGGAAGTGGAACTGTCAGTAAAATAACTTATTCTTGGGGGAAAAGTTATGGGCACTTTTGTAAACACATATCATACTCTTGATATAACTTTAATGAGTTGCGGGACTAAAAGGTTAGCGCATCTACTGTCTTTATGCTCATTAGTAGGTTAATTTCATCAAGTTCAGTGTTCCGATTTCAAAAGGATAATTAAGTTGAAGGCTTATATTTTTTTTCTATATACGAAAAAGGAATAGCAAGGGATGATGCTTTTCAGATGCAAAACCGCCATTCAGATAGTTTGAAAATGAGTATATGTCAGAGAGAAATTGTTTTCCAAGTAACTTCAACTCAAATGAAAGTGATCTCAAAATATAAATCTTTACACATATCAGTTATATAAATTCATCAAGTAATGGCATATAAACTCTTTCTTCCTTTTAACTGAAATGCTGATTCTTTTATATGTATTATTATATCCACAATTTAACATTTCCCTTATTAATAAATATGTAAATTTCACTTTATCGGGTGTTTCCCTTTTCCCTGTTTGCACAAAAATCCATGTCACTTTTCACTTCCTAGTCATGTGACTACAGAATTTTCTATGCCAATCCATTCTTAATAATTTAACCTCCTTTTTGGAAGCAACATGCCAGCAGTGCACCCAAGACTTCATTGTTTCCAACTGCATACCTTTAGCTTGCTTTGTGTTTTTTTTCTCTAATATCAAGCAAGCAAACATTCTTTTTAAGCATCACACATAGTAATAATAAAAACTATTTAAAAATTACATTCTGAAAGATTGACCCGGATAGACATGAAAGCATTTTATATCTTGGTGAATAAGAGAAGAAGAGGAGGGACTTGCCCCATGGTGCAGTGGTTAAGAATCCACCTGCCAATGCAGGGGACAGGGGTTCGAGCCCTGGTCCAGGAAGATCCCACATGCCACGGAGCAACAAAGCCTGTGCACCACAACTACTGAAACCCACGTGCCTAGAGCCCGTGCTCCGCAATGAGCAGCCACTACAGTGAAAAGCCCGTGCACCGCAACGAAGAATAGCCCCCAGAGAAAGCCCGTGCACAGCAATGAAGACCCAGCACAGCCCAAAATAAATAAATACTTTTTTTTAAAAAAAGAGAGAAGAGGAGATAGAGACTGTTTTTAAACCACTAGTTCTGTTTTTAGGTATACTCTATTGAATTTTTGTGAGGGAGAAAAATAACTTCTCTAAGAGGACTAAAGAATGCTGTTTACCAAAGAAGTGTCCATTAGCTATGAGAATTGACATCCCTTGGAAGGAGGGAACAACGGAAGAGAATGTGAAGTGCATCCATCATTTTTCACAGAGAGTAATAAAGAAATACAGCAGCTGCAGAGAAGTAACCTTTGGTAGGAATGATTTTAGGTGTTTTGCTTTCCATCCCCATCATGAAGGGTTTTATTTTAAAACTGAAAGAGAAGGGAGGGAAGAAGAAGTTATTCTTTGACACTCAAGCTGAGAGCATGGACAGGATGTAGATAGGGATTATAAACGATCTGAATCTCAATAAAAACCATTCTTTGGCTTCTACCTCTAAAACCTGCTACTTGTGCAATACTCCAAAGTGTTCTTTACCATCTGATTCTTATATAGAAATACAGGATAAATGGGAAGGAAGCAAATGTCATCCAGTCTCTGGTTTAGTCATTTTTAGAGCTGAGCTTCCAAGTGAAAAGATTTTGCAAGAGAAGGACCTAAAGCAAATATGAAGCCTTTGGACTCAGGTCAAGCAGGTAGGGAAAGCGTTTTGCCATGTGCCCACCAATGATCCTGCCACCATGAATGAAAATAATGGCTACCATTGACTTGGGAGCTATCTGAATTTGGCAATATGCTAGATGCTCTACTTGTTCACACAATACGCCTGTGATTCTGTTATCATCCCCTTTGGGAATGAAGAACCAGGAACTCAAAGGAAGGACTGACTTAACAACACTAGCAAGTGGAAGATATAGGGTTCAAATTATAGTCCATTCAAAATTTCCTACAGCTTTATATTTTAAATATATGACGGGAAAAAAGAAAATTATCTTTAACAGATGACAGAATTTTGTGCAGTAAAAGTTTCAAGTGACTACACTCTAGGCCTCAACTTCCTCATCTTAAAGTAAGAGTTGAATCAGATGGACTTGAGGTCTCTTGAAACTCAAACTTCTATGATTTTAAGACTTTAAAGGACCAGACATTTCATAGAGCAGGAAGTGCTTCAAAGTTAATCAAGTGCTTGAATCCCTGCTGCATTTTCTCTGCTAGTTAACTTATCCTATTTCTGCTGGAACTCCTACAAAGATGGGTAACTCATTACCTCCTGGAAAAAGCTTATTCCAGTCCTGGACAGCTCTTTCAGAAAGTATTTCCTTATTGAGATAAAATCTACCTTCCTCCTTTTCCATGAGACTTCCTTTTCATGTGTGAAGACAGTTCTATCTTCTTAGGTCTACTTTCTCCTGGCTAAACACCCCCAACCCTTCAATCATTGCACAGATAATGTGGTCTTCAGGTCACTCTTTGTCCTGTTCAATCACCTTTTATCTTGAAGTCTGGCCATTCATCTATCTCTCACACAGGTATCAGAATGGTTGGCCATGCATCCATGGATATGAGAGTAGAAAACTGAGAAACTAACAGAAAATGAAGATGCTTCCTCCATGCTTGGTGCCATTTTGAATTCTTATTTGTATAAAACCCAGATCATTCCAGATAAGACAAATTATAATACTTAAACATAAATTGAAATAATGATTTTTTCTAGGCTGGAATGAAACAACCTTGTTCGGTGCATTGTCTTTTATTCTGAGCATTCTCTAAAACTGGGTAAATTTTCAAGGAAGCTCAAAGTTAAGTTTCTTATATCTTATTAATGAACAGCATCAGGAATTTTATGTCCCCTTCCATATTTCTAAGGCATGTATCTATATCAACTCATATCCTCAGATATGTCCATGACTTGAATCGGTAGCTTGAAGGTGATTAAAAATACCAAAGTAATTGGAATGTTGAGTTAACCACATGACTATGGGCATGAAGCTAAACACTGATAGCTTCAAGTTACAGTACCACATATAGTTTTGTTCTCCTTCAACAGGTTGCCCAAAAGGCACTTATGGTCCTTACTGCCAAAGGAAGTGTAAGTGACTGAACGGTGGCAGCTGCGATACCATGATTGGCACCTGTGACTGACCTCCTGGCTTCATCGGGGCTGACTGCAGTCAAAGTAAGTCACTCTACGTACTATGAAGCAGCTATGCTGAAGCAGAGTTTTAAAGAACTGCACTTAGAGAGTAAATGTGGTCGCATTTATTTTACATACTGATTTATTGCAGTAATAGCAATCAGCAACTGACCTGTATTCTAGGTTGAGGAGTACTTACAGCAGGCATTTGATTGAGAGCTGAAGTCAATGAAGGCAGCCAGAGAGAGACCTTTGGTCACATCCTCTTTTGCCCCCAGAAGTGCTGGACCCAAGTCAGGATAAGAAAATCTGTTTGGCAACATCAGAGCAGACTGGAGATTCCTGCGTACAAAATGTCAAACTCATTGTCCAAAGTTCCACAATTTCTTTTATCCTCAGCAATTTCCCAGTTCAAAATTAAGTAGTTCCTCCAGTTACCAGAAAGTAACCATTTCCTGAAAATCTGAAGACCTTAGCGACCGATCATACAAACAACTATTGACATCAAGGGACCAGATGTAAATTAAAGATTCCTTACAAATGCACTGGCTTAGACATCATGGGGATATCCTTAGCAAATACATTTTGCTTTCATCAGATCTGCCATTTTCTAACTAGTTAGACAGTTTGTAAGATGATGATGAGGCAATGAGTAGGAGAGGGCGTGGTGGGGAGGTGGTCCTGGCAATGCTGTGTTCTTTGACCTAGTGCTGTCGATGAGGATGTTTGCTTCGTGATCCTTCACTGATCTGTGCATTAATGTTTCTTTTGTTGTTTGTTTTTGTTTTTGTTTTTTTGCGGTACGCGGGCCTCTCACCGTTGTGGCCTCTCCCGTTGCGGAGCACAGGCTCCGGACGCGCAGGCTCAGCGGCCATGGCTCACGGGCCTAGCCGCTCGCCGCATGTGGGATCCTCCCGGACCGGGGCTCGAACCCGTGTCCCCTGCATCGGCAGGCGGACTCTCAACCACTGCACCACCAGGGAAGCCCGTGTGCATTAATGTTTTTGTGCACTATTCTGTATCTTGTACTTCACAAAAGAGTGAAGATCTTAAAGATAGAAGGGCTGTGATTGTAAACTTGAGACTCGTTTATTTGGAAGAATGATAATGAAGTTTGTGATCAGGAGGAACACTAAATTGTTATGCGCTAAAGATATCCAGAATGCTTATCTTCCTTAGGCAGGTAGTTACTCTGTCTTCTTTGTAGGAGGGTAATTTTAATTACTCTGCTACAGTACCCTGCTGTTCTGAGGATAAAAGATGAATAAGATAAAGTCGTGGCTCCAAGTAGCAGAAAATTGAAACCTAACGGATACTGCCTCTGAGGCCTCAAGGGCCAAGTTATCTCTGAGTGAAAGCCAACCCATAAGCGTCTCCCAAGGAAGGTTCTAACTGGCTCCTTTGTGTTTGTTCTTCAAAGAAAATCGTTGGAGAAATTTCTTAATTTCCTTCGGCCAGAGCATCTTCAAAATTTACGGTTTCCCTGAATATTGGGAGTAGTTTTGTCTTCAGAAAGCCGTGATTCCCTTCTTTGCTTTGACGGCTAGGGAAGTCAGAGCCATATTTGCAGTCCACCTCTTACAAGTTCAAAGAATTACGATATTCGTTTATGTATACACTGCTACTACATTTTCCCTTCACTTGATTCTCACAGACATTTATTTTATCTCTGTTGTATCTATATTTTGATAAGCATCTCAATGAAATTGTGGAGTGAGATTGCAGCAAAGCAAGCAAATTAATGTGTTAATTTATGAATAAATTAATTTTTAATTTATATTCATAATACGAATTAAATAGATATAATTTATTAAAAGTAATTTAACAGATTTGTTGATTTTTAATAAATGCACAATAAATTTATAAATACATAAATAAATATTTGGAGATATGAGCATAATGGATCCTATATCAATGCATAGAAGTGTAAGTTAAAATTTTAGAGTGGACTTTAAGAGGAAACATACTCAAGATTATCACATTCACACATACGCAGGCAAAGACAACCATGTGGTAAAGCAAGACTGAGTCTGTGTCATTTATGTCATATACGTATATAAATGTCTGACACTATATATTTGGATGGAATTCCTGATATCAACTAAAATTGCACTAAGTAAGCAAGAATTTGAACAGGTCCTTTTTTACTCTGGTTTTTTGAAGTAAACTTTTAAACGGAAAACTGAAGGCAAATCAGGGAAACCTATTTGACTAAAAGAAAAGGTCACGTATTTACACGTTTTTAAAAATCTTGACCGGCAAAATGTTTTAATAAGGAAAATCTGGTTTCCTTTTGCTCTGCTTTGTTTTGTTCCTTCCTGCAGCTCGTCCTGAAGATCACTACGGGCAGGACTGTGTCCAGAGGCGTTCCTGTGGCTCAGGACAGTATGACCCAGTGACTGGAGGGTGCCAGTGTCCCCCCAGCCAAATGGGAGCCAGGTGTCAGCAAGGTAACAATGCCTTCAGGGTCACCTTGTTCGTCCAGGCACTAATTAAGCTAAACTTTGAAGGCAGGTGCCAGGGCATATAATTAAGTGGGCATTGTTTATAACACTTTCTTCTTAAATGTGGCTTTAATAACATGAAATTACACACTCCCGTAGAGTTATATAGGAAATAGTCTACTGGGGAGTAAACAAAAACAAAGAATAATTTAAACATAGTCTTGACTAGGAGCAAATTTTTAAGTAACTGGCTAACTTTTGTAAAACTACCTCGAATTGTGTGTTGGAGGTACCTAATTATATCAGCTGAAGAGTTTTATGTCCTCATCAATGTTCAGCCCATTGAAATCTGTAAGAAAAATGAGAGACAGAAGAAAAAAAACCATGATCTTGGTTTAAAACTGCAAAACTTTCTTGAACTAAATAGTATTATTTATTATTATCATAATAAAAATCATGATAACTGAAGAACTGTCAAGTTCAATGAAAAGACATGCATAGAGGATGTTGGGCCCCTACAGCTCTTGAGTGGGGTCAGCAGAGCAGCTGTTTCTCCATGGCATACACAGAGGAGCAAACCTAATGACCCTTGGTTGAAATACAAGAGTCGGGTGTGTGGGCAGGCTGCAGGAGCTTTCTTGAACCCCACCTGACATCACAAAGTGGCAGGAAAATGGGATAAAACCAAGAAGTGCACAGACATATTATCTTTTCAAGTCTTCTTTAGAATAGAGGGGAATCTATGGACTATAAGCGGCCTTGCAAGCTAAAGGGAGGCTGAGCCTACCCTCACATATACACATATCCCATGACTTGTGTCATATGGAGTCTTACTCTGGGCCAAGGAGGCAGCCTAATAGCTAAAATCATTTTTCTAGCCCCGAGTTGATACTAGCCCCCTAAAAATTACAGGTGCACAAGAAACCAATCTGATACATTAAAACAAACTGGTGCATATAAAAACCTTCCCTTGTCTTGGAAACAAAATATGAAACCGTTCAGAGCTTTTTTAGTACAAATTCTGTAAGAAGGAGAAAGGAGAAAAGGAATACAGAAACAAAAGCAGACAAACACAGAGCAAAAGAGTTTTGTTACGGAGCCCATGAAAGTATTATCCAGAATTTCTTGAAAGCATTCGAAGGACATAATGAAAAAATGTTCCCTATAAATTGTGAGTGCAATGCAGAGATACAAGGGTTCATGCAATAGATGAAAAGACAACAAAGGGAAATGAAAAAGTAAGCTGGCAGAGCTCAGAAAGAAGTGGAAATGAAAATTAAACCTCACATCATATAAATGTAGACCACATTGAACGCAGGTATTGGGAGAATGGAATCTGCTGATGCGACAACCACGTACATGGAGAATACACTTGAGGAAAATGAAAACAGTGAAATGGAAAATATAAACAAGTATAAAAATGGAAAAGAAAATATTCATGTATAATCAATATGTTTTTCCTCTGAAATGAAAGATCTGCTGCTACAGATTGAATGAATACATTCTATCCCTAGAAATACTAGTTAGGATTGATCTTAAGCGAGGGGAAACTCTATTGGCGATGTAAGAAAAAACATGAGATCTCATATGAAGAGATGGGGAAAATCAGTCTGGCTTGATACTTCACAGCAATATTTATTGCTAGCATATGGCTATCAAAGCCTATGAAGTTCTAGGGGAAAAAATATGACTCAAGTATTTTATACATAGTTAAACTGTTATTCAAGAATAACATATGATGGAAAATAAACAACAATTTTTAATAATCAAAAGTTGCTGGGAATAGTAGCCGTAAAATATTTTGAAGAAGCTTCTAGAAGATAAATTTGAGCAACAAAGTAATACGTGCAAAATCTCTGGTAAAAAAGACGTCTAGTGGGTGTTAATTCTATTTTAATTATGGCTAAGTTTAAAACAAATGTGGGAATTATGGTGACACGGTATATGATAAATATATAGATACTTTACATGATAAAAATGTTGAGATTTTAGCATAACGAGCATAAGCTGAAAGGGAAGAGAGGCTGGAGGAGTATAAGTATCTTGATCTTATTTCTTCATTAAAGTTTGTGGGATGGGAGGGACAAATCTGTGTCAAAACATATTGTTCAAACATGACATCTCAATAAATATGTTTAAGTGTATAAAGATAAATGCTGGAGTTTAGAATGCTGTAATTTAGAATTTAAGACTAAAAATACGGCCAAGTAAAATCAGGTGAAAAGAGGAATGAGAAAAATTCTGAGAAAGCAGAATCATATGAATTCTATCACCACTCATACTGGTGAGTCAATATATACCAAATGAAGAAATTCATTATATTTTATATTATATGCACTGTCTAAAGGAGATCCTCTAGATTATATAAAATTATGTTTATACGGTTTTCACTTAGAAAAACTGGAGTACGCAGCCACCTTAGCTTGGAAAACAAGACTCTAGAATAAGATGAAGGTAAATAAATGGGTACAGATACACCAAGCACGTGTGAACAAAAATGAAGCAGTAGGCATGACATCAATGTTAACTTTTATAATTAATAAGTGAATTGCTAACAAGGAGTAAAAGCTATGGTAAGAGAAAAAAAGAGCATGATGTAGTAGGGCTTGAGAGTACTAGGTGGGCTGAAATTTTAAATCAAGTGGTCAGGGTAAGTCTCTTTGAAAGAAGTGAGACCTATGATACAGAAAAAAGCTGGTAACAATGATGTTTTTTAGCAGGGAGCCTGGAAGACTAGAGCACAGGGATGGAATACTTTTTTCTGTAATATATATACCTTTTCTGTAATATACTGTTTGAAATATTTATCGTGTAATTACAATAACTTTTAGAAAACTATTGTTTTAGAAAACAATAGTTATCTACACAATTCTGTGTGAATATTGTTCTAGGACTTAGACCTGGAAAGAAAGATTTCTAAGTACTCTTCACTCTTCCAATTATGTTTTTTATCCGAAGTCTTATCTTGGAGTCCTATATTTTCACAGATTCACCAGTTTCATCAGTACATTTCAGCATTCAGGTTGGAAGATGAATGGGCCTCCTGGTTGATGAGGTTGTGCTGGAAGGGTGAAAGGGACACAGATGAAAGTTTATTTTTATAGTATAAGACTTGGTATCACTGATTTTGCTTAACTGTCTTAAAGGCAAAACCCAAAAACACATATGATGACAATTCAACCATTACTTGCACAACTATACCTGTTTTTTTAAATAAACAAAATTGAAATGCTTCTTTCATTTGAGACTAAAGTTAAGCACACCTATTCAGTTAAATAAAGGCAAGGAAGACAGTGTCATACAAATTGAATTCAAGTATGTGCTCTGTTGTGTATTAACCGAAGGCTTTAGGGCAAGTTAAAAAATTTTTTTTCTCTACCGTTTCTCCCACCATCTAAAATAGAAAGAGAAGCCAGAAGGTTCTAGGTTTGAATCTTGGTTCTTATCTTTACTGGCTGCTTAAGCCCGAGCAAGAGTTAAGTTTCTCAGCTTCAGTTTTCTCAAGTATAAAATAAGAATACTGTTACCCACATCAGAGAAATGTGTGTAAGCATTAAATGAGATAATTCATGTGGAAAATATCATTATGTAAAACTACTATAAACTAAAGGGTATAAATGGCAGGATTTTGGCCAAATCTAGCCACAAATGTGTTTGAATTGGCTGACATAGTTTTGGCTTCCACAATGCTATAAAACAATTTTAATTAGTTGCCAACTTTCAAATATTGGATGATTTCATATAAAATATGGATTTTTAGTTTTCCTGAAAAAAATCACATTAACTGGCTGTATTGGGCTCATATCCTTCTTGTCAAAACCAAATAAATGTGAGTGACGGTTACTCTCCCCCTGGTGGCACTTCCCGTCATTCAGTTATTTTCCCCCTGACAATGAAGGCTCAATTTCCCTTATGTCTGGTCAGCTTCACTCATGTGTAGCTTAACTCCTCTTGCCAGTGCATTTTTGTTGGTGTCACCCACCACTTTGTGCTGAAGTGCTTTTCAGATTTCAGCAGAGAGACATTAAGGAACAAATGACTGGTCCGTCTTCTTTATCGATTATGAGATTAAATACATCAAATCTCCCATCACTACTCTAAGGTTGATCTCTGTCCATGGGGCATCTCCAATTCCTGAAGTATACCAGGCACATAGTTATGAGTTCAATAAATATTTATGGAGTGAATGAAAACATGAATGAAAGACTGTGATGTGCTTACTACCCTAAGGATACATCTGAGTAGTTGTTTGTTTTAATTTGAGCATTTAAAAAAATGGTTTGGCGAGGGCTTTCCTGGTGGCGCAGTGGTTGAGAATCTGCCTGCCAATGCAGGGGACACGGGTTCGAGCCCTGGTCTGGGAAGATCCCACATGCCGTGGAGCAACTGGGCCTGTGAGCCACAACTACTGAGCCTGCGCATCTGGAGCCTGTGCTCCGCAACAAGAGAGGCCGCGATAGTGAGAGGCCCGCGCGTCGCGATGAAGAGTGGCCCCCGCTTGCCACAACTAGAGAAAGCCCTCACACAGAAACGAAAGATGCAACACAGCAAAAATTAATGAACTCCTACCCCCAACATCTTCTAAAAAAAAAAAATGGTTTGGCTATATAGATTTCTTCCTGAAGATTACTTACTGAAGCAGAGAAAAATGTTTGCTGTGTGACATTTTTATTGTTTGATTTTTAAAATTTTTACTACAGGATGTCCCCCAACGAGGTATGGCCCAAACTGTGAGCTAAAATATACCTGTAAAAATGGTGGCCTTTGCAATCCTGTGGATGGAAGTTGTACCTGTGCCCTTGGCTGGATAGGAAATTATTGTGAAAAAGGTAAGTTGATTACTACCTTCTTTCATTCAATAAAAATCTACAGCATAGTGCCATTGGTTGATAAAGTATAGTACAGACCTGTGAAGGAGCTCTTTTCCAATAAGTTTATACAAGTTGTTTATAATTATGATTGCATTTCCAATAAAAATAATGTTATGTTATTACTGATTGATTTTTTTACCTTGTTACTGGAATACCACATGAAAACTCTTAAAACTCTTAAGTAATTGAAATAGTATTCATGTGAAAGAGCTCCTTTGAGACCTGAATCCCACTCCCCCTCCAGCCAGTTCTTGAGGCAGGTGGGATGGAGGATGCAGGGCCCTGGGCAAAGCCAGTTCACATCAGGAGTGGACCCAGCTGCAAGAAGTGAAGTGCAGGATTCTGGGAGCAGAGGTCTCCAAACTGCACCTCATCGGCAGAAATCTAATCATGCACCACCATAAATGTACTTTTATTTAGAAGTGACATTCATGTACATTATAAAGGTTTAAATTGATAATGAATGGATAAAGATAAAGATCAATAGTTGTTCGAATGTTTTCTTTTGGAACCACAGTTGATAATTTTGTACAACACTGAAAAGCATGCACCATAGTTAGAGCACACTATTGTAGGAGGTAGTGTTGTGTTTTTGCAGAATATTGAGAAAAAGCAGTGAGGCAGAGCATGGGTGAGAACACTGTGCTTGGGGCCTAAACTTGGGGCGCCCTGAGTAAAACATAATCCACAGTGAACTTTTACCTAGATGGTTCCAACTTTGGGGGCTATGGCTCTTTAGACCTGCGGCCCTAACATACTCTCACAGTGAGCGTGAGTACCCACCATCCTTTGCCGCCTAATTTGACCGTCATGAAACTCGGCAGCATGGCACAGGCGAAAGCACCTTGCACTGGGGGTGGATAACCCATAGGCTAATCTCCGCTCTGCTGACCATGCTCTGTGCCTTGGAGAGGTTCACAACCTCTCCCTGAGTTTCCCATCTGAAAGTGAGTATGATGACACTTTGAAATGACAGCCCTTCTAAATCCAACATTAAAGACCATTTTTCACAGAATTTTTAAAAACATGAATATCCTCCCTAATTCATCGGAAACAGTTCCTATCAATTTTGTGATATTTGGGACTCCTAACTCAGAGGAATAGCAGTGTGTTTAGAATAGATGTGTTCATGTTGTTTTTGTTTCTAATTCAGAGTTGGATAATTCTAGCATTTTGGGTTGTGGGATATTTTAACTTTTGATTCTATCATTTAAACTCTTTATTTTGGAACATTTCAAACACATACAAGAGTTACTGAGTCATGGGGTAACTACAAATGTAGTTTTGCAACATACTGACAGATTTTCTTTCATGTGGGATTGTACCATATTGCATCCTCATAAACAACATATAGAATGCCTGTTTCCTCACAAGGGAATCAAAAGAGTATATTATCAAAATTTTGGTGAGAAATGTTGTATTAGTGGAGTTTTAATTTTAATTTTTATTATTATGAATAAAGTTTAGCGTCCTCTTTAATGGGTAAGGACCTTTTTCTATAAATTGTCTATTTGTACTGTAAATAGTTGTATTTTTTGTGTGCCCATAGGAGGAGGTGAGCTCGGGGTCTTTTTTATTCCACCATCTTGACCACTACCATCCCTGCATGGCTTTTATTTCCCCAACAGGATAATTGGGTTTCTAACATGACAGCTGACTTTTTTTTTTTTTTTTTTTTTTTGGCTGTGTTGGGCTTTCATTGCTCTGTGCAGGCTTTCTCTAGTTGCAGCGAGCGGGGGCTACTCTTCCTTGCACTGCACAGGCTTCTCATTGCAGTGGCTTCTCTTGTTGCAGAGCACAGGCTCTAGGCATGCAGGCTTCAGTAGTTGTGGCACGCGGGCTCAGTAGTTGTGGCTCGCGAGCTCTAGAGAGCAGGCTCGGTAGTTGTGGCACATGGGCTTAGTTGCTCCATGGCATGTGGGATCTTCCCGGACCAAGGCTCGAACCTGTGTCCCTTGCATTGGCAGGAAGATTCTTAACCACTGTGCCACCAGGGAAGCCCGACAGCTGACTTCTTAAACCAAAAGTTTTCAGGTCTTCCTATGGCTTGGAAATGATATAACATTTCCACTGCATACTCTTGGATGCAGCCAGTTATGGGTTTAGCCCAGATTCCACAAGGGAATTGATGACGCAAGGGTGTGAATCTGAGGAGATGTGCTTCATTAAGAGCATCTTTGGATTATAGATTCTGCATGATTCAAAAGACTTTTTTTTTTTATAAAATATGTCTTTCCTCTGTTTTTTAAAATTTTGAGTCATAATTAGGCATGGAGTCCCCATTCTCAGGTTTTAGAGGAATTCAACCAGGTTTTCTTTTAATACTTCTATGATACCATTTTTGACATTCAATTCTCTGATCAATTTAAAATATTTTTCCTGGTGTATGGTGTGAGGAATAGATCCATTTCCCCCCTTATGTGGCTTTTCAGTTGTCATAATGCAGGTTTTACAAGTCTGTCTTCCCCACTGATTAAAGATGCAGGCTTCATCAAATACTAAACATTTATATGCAGTTAGGTATAATTCTGGATGCTCTGTTCTATTGATCTGTCTATTTATGTGAAAATGCAATAATATTTTTATTATGAAGTCTTTATTATATGTATTTGTCCTGGCAGGGCTAGCTGCCCTTCATTGCTCTTCTTTTTCAGGGATTTCCTGGTGCTATTCTTGTTTGTCCTTCCAAATGAAATTTATAGTCAAATCGTCTAGATGCAAAATAAAAAAAAAAAATCAGGTTTCTTCCCACTGTTTTGCTGTCCTCTCTGTCTACTCTTTTAAGGAGAATTAACATATTTCTGATATTAACTCATTTCATTCAAGAATAAACATTGTTTATCCTTCCATTTGTTCAAGCTATGTGTTCCCCAATAAGTAAAACATTTGATTTTCATATTTGTATTATGACATAGCTATTAATTTTTAATTTATTCAGTATTTTTACTAATTTTTAATTATTGTTCAGATGTTTCTTATGCATTTATGAGATTAATAATATGATTTTTCTCTTTAGGTTGATAAATATGATGGATTTATCAATGAAATTTTTGTAATATTACATGACCTTTCATTCTTGGAATAAATACTATTTAGTTGTGATATATTACTTTATAATATGTTGTTGGCTTCTGTGTACTTTTTAAATAAATTTGGCATTGATATTCTTAAGTAGTAAAATTGAGCTGTAGTTTTTTTATGCATTCTTTTCAGGTTTTGGAATTGATGTTATACTAATATAAAAAAAAGTATTTGAAATTTTCCTTCCTTTTCAATGCTCTGGAATGGTATAAGTAATAAGGTGATGATCTGAATTGTAAAAGGTTGTAGGATTTACCCGTGAAACCTAGGACAGGTGGAATTTTTTTTAATTGGAGCGATTTTACTATTTTATCTGTTGTTTTTCTATTATAGTTAGCCTGTCTAGTTTTTCTGCCTCAAATTAGGCCAATTTGGTAAGTTGTCTTCTATAACTTTTCCATTTCATTTAGGTTTTTATATTTATTCATATACTTTTCAGACTTACTCCTTTTGATGATCATTTGACATTTTTAAAAAATTGCGTGTATTTGTGCTTTTTCTCTTTTTTCTTTATTACACTAATGATTTGTCTGCCTTTATTTTTTTTATTATGCTACTGTTTATTTCTGTCTTCAAACTCATTACAAATGCAATTGTCTTAACTAGAATTATTGTTTGAGTGGTTTTTTTTTCAGAATGTTTTCCTGGTTATTATGCTCTGGTCTGCCATTTTAACTGCAAGTGTCAGAACAGTGGAATTTGCAGCAGGTTTTCTAGAAACTGTGAGTGCCTCCCAGGTTATTATGGAAGAGACTGCGAACATGATAAACCAAGAAAATGAGTGGGCATATTATGGTGTTGATATATTTTAAGCTTTAAAAACTATTTTTTAAATCATAGACGTAATACATTCACATTATATCAAATTAGATAAACAATAGTTTAATGTATATTCTTGCAATGTATTTTATAGCTCTAATTTAAGTTGTGGGTGTTGACAACTGGCATGATGAAGTAATTGGACTTCTTTATTCTTTTTGGAATAGTCATTCAAAAAAATTTCTACGGTTCTATGATTATCTAGAGTAGATACGGGCAGACACACACAGTGGAGTCAGCTGTTGGTCTTTTTGAATGAAATCATTCTCCTTCCCCTGGCTGCCTTTAGACAGAATATAGACAAAGAAGCTGCTTATTTATTTCATGTTAACCTAGGCTTAACTCTAAAAGATCTGCCTTCAAGTTTCCTTTGAATATATTTATTTATATCACTTCTTCATTTGGACTCAATGTTTTCAACTAAATTGGGAAAAGGAAGAATTATGCAATAATTTGTCTTTGACATCAGAGAGCCCTGATGGACAACACACAGAAATTAAGATATGAGAGTTTAATCTCCAGAATTAGTTGTATACGGCCTGGCTCTACCATATAAAATATGTATAAACAAAACTTTTGTAAGTTTCAGTTTCCTCATCTATAGAATGGGGATGATAATAACACCTGCCTTAAAAGGTTATCATGAGGAACAAATAAGAAGATACATGTAAGCATTTAGCACTGAGGCATGTTGTAAAAACGTGATGAACATGAATTACTTAGAAGTAAAGAATTTATAAAGCCTCTGTAGTGATATTAACAATATTTTAAATTGTTTCCACTTGTTTCAACCTGTCTTTAGGCTCTAGAAAACATATTTCACAGAAACAAATCCTACTAATCCTTTCCAGGTTTAGAATTCTTGCCAACTACTCTGATGTTTCTTGGGTTAGGGAGTATGGAAGTTTTTGTTCATTTTGTTTTCAAAATTGGAATTAGAGATACAAAAGATGGAAAAATATCTATTCAAGCCCCATAAATTTCATCTTACATGCAGTAGGGTAGCAAGTAAAATTTTGAGCAAAGGACATCACTTTGGTGAAAGAAATCTCTAAAGTGGATACATTATTAACTGTTAGGAAAAGGAACCATTTGTTGTGTCCATGTAGGAAGCTGTAGTGATAGTCTAGGATTTCAAAAATCTATTCTGGGATCAAAATGTAAATGAATGAACAGAAAAATATCTTGGAAGAACAATTGACTGTATTTGGCAATCGATTTGGACATGTAAATGAGGAAGATGTAGGAATCCAAGATAACTCTAAAGTTCTAAGCCAGGGGACCTGGAAGAATGATAGTATTATTTAGACAAATGGAAACTTGGAGCAAGCCAAACTTTATGAGCTCGTTTTAATATATAATTCAAATAGGGGAGATAAAGGAGATTTGATTTTTTTATGTATTGTCAACGATGATTATATAACAATGAACAGAAGAAACCCTGCACTGAATCTTCCTTTATTATTCATTTTTTTGAGTTAAAATGAGGTTAGAAAATGGAAGACTGTATATTATATAAAATAATATATATCAAATTAGATATTTGATATATTTTCCTCATCCTCATCTCTTTTGGTTTTACCTCACTTTTCTGCTCTCTGAATATGAGTTTTTCCTAATGTTAAATCTGTCCTGAGTAGCTCCATTCATGCTGAAGAAGTGTCACACACATGAAGCCTAGGCAAATCCAACTCTAGGTTGGGGGGATCAGGAGACACAGAGAGAGAAAGAAAGAGGAGAGAGCAGGAGTGAGAGAGAGAGCAAGAGAGAGCGAGAGTGGATAATTGAAGGGTGAGGAAATTGCATGCCCCTTCTGTTCCCAATGGTGAGTGGTGACCACAGCCCTAGCAAAAACTCAAGGTAGGGAATGAGAATCCTTTGACTACAGTCAAACTTAGCTCTCACCTATGTCCCTCAGCGTGAGCATCTCCCTGGGCAGAGGACAATTTTAGCATTCCAAGAAATGCATTTGCTTGGATGACATAGGCTGTAAATCTAAACCAATTACTTCTGATGTTCAGACACAAAAGTACTGATCTCCAACCATGGAGGAAAAGCATGTTATATTGGACTTACTAAGAAGCAGTTCTATATCATACTCTATAGGCTATCTAAGGAAAATTTTCAGAGATTAAATTTCACTGACTTTAAAACATAACTTCTTCATAAGATGTTAACCTACTACATATGCATCATATTCTCTGTCTTCTATTTCCTTTATCTCTCCTTTTCTTCTCCTGTCTCCCTCACACCCACTTCTGTCATCCATTCCAGGACTTTAAATATCAAGAGCTGCATGAATCACCTTCTACAAATACTCTCTTATCTATTTTAAGAATTTTAAATTCGCACTAAATTTAGCCTGGATCTGAAGTTAGAAAACATTGCTATTTTAGGTGTTTAGGTTATTAGAGGGTTTTGATGAAGTCTTTGTCAGATTATAACACATTCTAGCAAATAAATTTTATCTACTTGAAGATATTTTAAATTTTCTTATGGACTTTTCTAGACTAGTTGTAGAGAATGGCACTGATATATTCACATCTCTGCATGACAAATGTATTATTGTCAATATGCTTCTCCATGTAATTTTGTCTTGCTTTTCAATTCTGTGCTCTTCTCTCCTTCTTTGGTCCTGATAAAGACGTGACCTAGAGCATATCCTTTAATTTTCTCCGTATTTATTCTTAAATCCAAAATAGCATTTTGACATTTTCATTTTCTAGCATGCCTTCCTGGATTTTATGGTTTGAATTGTGCTCACATCTGTGACTGCAAAAACAGAGCCAACTGTGATGCAGCAGTTGGACAATGCATTTGCCCAGCAGGTTTCCACAGTAGCCAATGTGAAAAAGGTATAACCAGGGTGTTTTTAAGCGTTGAATGTGGGAATTCTGTGTGACTGTGAGGTCTTTCCATCTGAGGGCAAACGTGTAAACCCGAATCTGAACCATGGAATAATCACCTGAGCTTCTGATTTGGACATTAAAGTGACAGGAATTCACTCTACAGACAGTATAATGAGTCTTGATTTTGTTGCTGATTGGTCAAAATTTTTATTTTGCCCTAAATGAAACTATTTAATATGTCAAAACACTACAAAAGTAGTCTTCAATGGACAAAGATTCTACTCTAAATGAGAAATATTTCATTAAATGCCTTTTAAAGAATGACATGCATTGGGTTCAGTGGTACTGAAACAGATTTGAGGGCTTTATGAAAAATATTTAAAGTTGTGAATTAGGCATTTATCAGTAGAAGTAACGGCAGCCATGAATGTGGAGGAAGATATAGAGGTGAGAATTTGGGCTACTCAGTTTGAAATAAAATATTATGAAGCCCTTGTCGATTCAAAACAATGCCAAACCACATCGTTCTCAGTAAAGAACTCCAAGTCCCATTTTAGTCTATATTATGTTTGCTCTTGTGTATATACGGTTACAACTCCAATAACGATAATGATAATATAATGATAGTGGTAATTTGACTTTGAATCAAAGTTCTTACTCAAAAGGAGCTATAAATTAGTCCCATACAGTGTCCTCATGTCACTAGAACTTTACATGTAGTGACTCTTGTCCATCCTTTATTCACTTATTCATTTATTATTTAGTGATTCGATATAATATGCATCTATTATGTGCCTGTTCTCTGTTAAATTCTGGGAACGTAGTGAAGCTTACCATCTTCTGGAGAAATAGACAGTAAATAAATAACATTTTAAGGAAAACTATTTAAAGCAATACACTTGGCTGGGCCACTCAGTCTCATTCCTTAAATTCCTGTCTTCAAAAAGCTTACATACATTCTCAACTGGTACAAACCGATGTTGAAGTAACCCAACTTTAAGGCCCAAGTGTGAAACTGTGTATAAAATGAAGCTTCTTTCTGAGAATTCCAAAAATTTCCTCTCTTCTTCTGACCAATCAATCTCACTTTATCATCCCACTTTGCTCTTGTGGAAATTGTATCTTTTTGTTCTTTTTTTTTGCGGTACGCGGGCCTCTCACTGCTGTGGCCTCTCCCGTTGCGGAGCACAGGCTCCGGAAGCGCAGGCTCAGCGGCCATGGCTCACAGGCCCAGCCGCTCCGCAGCATGTGGGATCTTCCCGGACTGGGGCATGAACCCGCGTCCCCTGCATTGGCAGGCGGACCCTTAACCACTGCGCCACCAGGGAAGCCCCCGGAAATTGTATCTTTAATCTCAATTTAGGTGCATCACTGACAGCTCAAGGAGTTAATTTTTCAGTGTTTCTCTTTCCTGGGTAGTGTTCGCCTGGAATATTTGGAGACAATTGCCATGAACTTTGTGATTGTGAAAGAGAAAGCTCCTGCCGCCCAGTAACTGGGACAATACTGTATCTATGTATGTATGTAAATATCTGTATCTAGTCCAGAATAAGGAACCTCCAGAGGCTCATTAAGAGTCTTGTATTCCTTCCTACCCCTGCTTCTTCCCTTTTGGGTAGACTTATAGGATAAGGCGAAGGGGTTATGAGTAGTGGCTCGGAATCCTTTAGGATCTTCCAACTCAGGAGCTTCTTGACGTTGACATGTCTTTTCTGCAAAGCTGCTTCATTAAAGTCTCTAATTCTTGTGTTTCACTGCACTACAAGTTTCCTGAGAGTCACATCCATGTTTACTTGTCTTTTATCAAACACGTTTAGAACCAAGTCTAGCACATGATAGCCTTCAGCAAATTTTTGTTGAGGGAAGTTTTGCTTTCCTTCTCCACATTCTTCATGGAGTCACAGTAGACAGAAATATTTGAACTTTGTGAAATCTAAACTAAATCTGTCAGAATAAACATCCACATGACATCTTGGTGAAGCCACGGTAACATGTCACCAATGAAACACTCACTAAAGGCAGTGCTTATAGCATTGGTGCTTGCATTTAAATCCTTAAGAAAACCAGTAATATGTATTGAATGCATATTATATGCCAGGCATTTTCATTTATACTAGGTGCCTTTACTATTATCACCATACCCATTTTATAGATGAGGAAGCTGGGAGCTGAAGCACAAAAAGGTTAAGTAACTTGCCCAAGGTTACACAGCTAGTATGTGGGAGCTTGGGGATTTGAAACAAGCAATCTGGGCCCAGAGCTAGACTTTTTAACATCCCCACTGTACTGCCTCTCAAGGAAAAGAAAGGGATAGGACTTTTCGGTTGTCAGTCTGCATTGTCCATTAACCACACGTGCTACTTAATTTAAATTTAGTTTAATTTAAAATCCACCTTGGGCTTCCCTGGTGGCACAGTGGTTGAGAGTCCGCCTGCCGATGCAGGGGACACGGGTTCGTGCCCCGGTCCGGGAAGATCCCACATACCGTGGAGCGGCTGGGCCCGTGAGCCATGGCCGCTGAGCCTGCGCGTCCGGAGCCTGTGCTCCGCAACGGGAGAGGCCACAACAGTGAGAGGCAAAAATTCACCTCCTTAGTCTCACATGACATTTCAAGTGCTCAGTGGCCACACACAGCTAGTGGCTACAGTATTGGATAGCTCAGCACAGAACATTTTCATCATTGCAGAAGGTTCTATCAGACAACAGTTAGCAATGACTTAAAACTAGCCACGAAACCAGGAGAGCTTATAGACAGGCCGAAAATTAAAGCCTCACTCTATGGAATTTCTGTGGACTAAATTTGCTATCACATAGTCTCTTTCATCCACAAGTAAATTGCCACGTGACAGTGGATGCTATGTATTAACATGCCCATTCTAGGTGGGCACCTCAAGGCCTCTCTTGTCGTGAGCTCTTTGGGGTACCCATGACCTACACAGACATACCGCAAGCTCTTTTATTTGCATTTTTATTTTCAATTAAGCACAGTTCATCTGCGATATTAACTGTGAACAGCTGTGTCTATGCAGGCACTATAAAGATAAAAGACCTCATTTTAATTTGAACTCTGGTAAAGAACCTATTAAACCGCCATAATATTAATTCGTAAAAGAATGTAGCAGCTTTTTATTGGATTACTTCCCCATCCCCTTGGTAAATTAACATTTGCAGACATTCAAACAGATGTCTTGAATACACATCGTTATTAACATGAAAATGTGGTAATTTTGTAAATTAAAATCAGATTCTGAACTGCTCAGTAGAGAACCTGACTCATAACTCTTTTTCAAACAAGAAAACTAGGTCTTACCACCAAACTAAGTAATTCTCCCACACACTGGGCACAGGTGGTTATGTTAGGTTAAATTTGAAATGACACATAGTTTTTTTTTTTACTTTCATAAAGTTTGATGATTTAAAGAGAAGATTCATTTCAGAGCAGTATTTGCGTCACCTCCAAAGTTCCTTTTACCTACCTGTAGTTCCTTGATTTAGGAAGGGATTGAATTACTGTTTGCTCACACTGAAACTCTGTAAAAAAATTAATTGCAAAATTGATATATTTTCCATTTATCTCACATTTAAAATATAACTAGTTAATTAAGATGAGAGCTAGACCACACTGTAACCTACCCTCATTATCTGAGAAAGAAAAATAAAATCAAATAAACATCCACTGCTCGTGGAATATTCAGGGTGACTCTCCAATCCAGCAAAGAGAATTTTGAGGCAATAAAGAAATGTTTAACAAAATTTGCTCAGACTCAGAGTTTGCTCTAGTACCTGTATCTTTATATTTATATCAATATCTCTAAATTTTCCACTTTCCACTTCCTGATTTGGGCTTTCTTCTACATATGCTTGATATCTTGTGTCTTTCCACATCGTAGTGCAAAATGAGGAGTGAGCACTACATGAGAATTTAGAAATCCAGCTCTGTCATTTACCAGAGATCTAACGTTTGAGAAGGTCCCTTAAGACATTCCAAACCTCAGTTCATCTCTTTCTAGAATGAGAGAGCTTACCTCACTGCCTCTCCTACCTCAAAAGTGTTTGTTAGAACCAATTAAGATAATGTATTAGGAACCCATTTTGAAAAATGGCGTAGGGCTGGCTGACTGTTATTATTGCAAAGTTAAGTTTCTCTGGTCTTTAAACATTGGTAAATTGAGTTATTTCCCAGTCTTGCCTGACTGCCTAGGAAATGTGAAACCATTTTCTGTTTCCATGGGCTGGGCTTGGCTTTCTTCCCAACCTCACAATCCTTCATAAACAGCACCTGTTAATTCTCTGCTAATTCTCTGCGGGATATCAGACGAAGACCAAATGCACAGGCAGGGGTGTGATGTTTGAGGGGGCCCCTTTTAGTCCACGTTTCATTGTTTTGATAAAGCTAACACTTTTTAATTCCTTTTCTTCATTTCTCTACTGGTTGCCATCACAATGCAGTTCAACTTAAAGATAGTTATAACCCTTTAGTACATATAGTAGTATTTTACACAGGGGATCTATGGCCCTTTTGACATATTTTGAGAGATGAAAGAGTTGAATTTAAAGTCATTTCCTTTTCAGCAACATAAGCACAAATAATTGTGTTTTCAACCTAAAGACAAACTTCATATATTGTGTATTCAGGGTGAGTTTTGCCTTTTTCTGGTCTCAAGACAGCTAATCCATTTTCTGTGTGTCCCTCACAATGCACTGCTATTGAATAATCTAATTCTGAGAAGGCACTTTAAAAATATAAGTTGCTGTCTGTCCTGTCTTCTCGTCTTTTTGATTTTGCCACTAACTTCCTTGCCTCCCCAGCCTCCTCCTGTTTTCTATTAAAGTCCTTACTTTTCTTATATAACATTCTAGCATAGGAAAAAGATACCAATGGTTAACCAGAATTCTTTACAAGCCTATCCTGATCTTATTGCAATCCAAGACATAGTAGTAAAAAGACTTTATGATAGAAAAGCATATTTGAATTGGCTTTATTTTTATTTTTCCCTCACAGAATGCAGGTCAGGCCAGTACGGACCCAACTGCTCTCTGAAGTGCCAGTGTGTCCACACAGCTCACTGTGACCCTCTCAATGGGAGCTGCACTTGCCCCCCACCCCCCAAGAGAATGGGTCCAACCTGAGAGGAATATGGTGTGGACAATCCTCAATAGCCAAACACTAACAGCTTCTCAGTGGACGAATAGAATTTTGCGGAGGTTCACCCATGGTTCATCATCTTAACTTTGGCAGAGAAATGTACTTACTCAACCATCTTCAGCCCAGCCTCGCCTGTTGTGGGGTGAAAAACAGGACGTCTCAACTTTATGGCCTCCGAGCATAAGTTCCATTCTCTAGTCTACCCTTCCCAACTTCCTTTTGCTGCATAACATACCCAAGAAAACGAGAATGTTTTTTCAAGATCCCAAATCGTAGTAACATTTTGGACTAATAAATGAAACTTTTTATATGCACAGGAGGTATTTAAATTTGGAAGTAAGAACTGTTTTTCAGTTCAGGTTGGACTGCACTGAAATATTCACACCTATTTACTGAAGACCTCAGTGGCCATTAAGTAGCTGGATCCTCTTTAGAAATGTCTAGAATTTCATCTATGTGTCCTCGGTATCCTGCTTCACAGCTAAGTCAGCTTCAGATTGTTAATGCGTTGTATTTCAAACATGACTTTTGGTGTGGGAGGCTATTAAGACTTTAGCCACATAAATATCGGGTAAAAGTATGACGTGCAGACTTACAATGAATCATCAAAATGTTTAGTGGTGTTCTCCCCATCACTGGTCAGCAGACAGGAAGAAAAAGTGAGTAGAAGTGATCAAGGCAAGTGCTTAGCCTGCTCTGAGGGACACAAATTTCCCATGGAGTAGGGCCTGACTGGAAGGAGGATTTTAATCTACACTGTAATCTTGACCCAAATTGTTCATTGTTTAGGTCAACTCTACAACGTTTGTAAGCAAAAGCCCTGTGATGAGCCCCAGAAAGACACAGCAATAAATATGATTGTATTTTTGCTCTCAACTGGTTTTTACGTATTTAAAATTTCAGACGACTGGTTAATTCACTTTAGAGGACAAAAATTTTCTTGATTGGAAATGTTGTTACTCATGTTATCCATGCTTTATTGGGATAAACATAGAGAATACTGAAATTATATGACTAGATATTTGACTTATATACTGTCTAGAGTAGTTTTAAATCAAAATCTATTTCAGATAGACTTGACTAAAGGATTTATTATGAAAAATGCTTAGTGTTATCAATTCAGTAAAGTTTCTGAGCTTTACTTAACATTTATCTTCCTATATCTCAGCACATTTAAAAGAGATATAGCATACCTATAACAGGCAGCCATGTCAAATTTAATGTTATTAAATAATATGAAGGACTTGATTAGATAACTTCCTAAGAGATTACTTATAAATTTGCTTTGGTCTTAAAGAAGCTGCAATCAGCTTATCCTTTTCTATTCTCTATCTACAATATTTGAAATTAAAGTTTTTTGTTTATATTTAAATTCATTTAAATTATTTTTATCCCATCAATGAAAAACTATGCTTTATTCTCAATATTTGCTCATTTTCCTTACCTTTTATTTTTCAAGCTTCTCTCAGCTATCCTCATCTGACCTGCAAAGACAATAAGATATATAAAAGCAGCATTCTTTCTTGGGCTGCCATCCACCACTGAACTCCCTTCATTTCAAGACTTAAAAAAAACAATGACTGCAAACAGGGAAGAAAAGCAAGACACCAGGTTTCTCTTCCTTACTAGAGATGTTGTTATCACCAGTAAGACAGACAAGAATTTGGCACGAAAAAAAAGTAAGAGATTTCTTTAGGTTGAGTTTTTTTCTTATATAGTGCTTAACTCTTTATAAATGAGAAGCCGTATGTAAACTGTTAAACATGATTCTTGGCAAATGGCAGATGTTCCATATGTTATCTCCCTTCATTCTCTTTTCCACCCCAAGCTCTAAAACTAACTATGAGAGTGGGAAAGCAAAGTCATAGCATAAACCTGTATTTGCACAATCACGTGACCCTTTAGACAAAGTGAATTTCACTTTCATTGTTATACCAGTCAACAGGAACCAGTGCAAGTTACTGTAGCCCCTTTTCTTTACAAAATTGGTATAGGTTTCCCTTTCATATCAAAAAAGAAAACAGAAAAATATTTAAAATCCAGAAGGTTTCCATTTTACTTTTAGTCACCTTGAAGAATCTTAAGTACGACTCTACAAAAGTTAATAGTCATGTGGTAAGTCATCTGTTCTAAAAATATTCCAGTTCTTCTCTTTGAGGACACTAGTAGATGTCTAAAAATCATTGTAGGCAATGACATTTCATTCGTGGACCAGCATATAATAAATGTTAATCTTAAATAATTTAACAGATGGAAAAGTATAAAATAGAATTTCCTTGCAAAATCATATAACAGAATTTTAAAATTCATTTTTTAAATAACTGGCATGTTAAAATGCTTTAAATTAAGAAAATAGTATATAATGACCCACATTTCTGAATAAATAAATACAGTATATGTTTTACTACTATAAGGTTTTACCTGAGCTTTCTACATGTTAACAGCTATTCAGGTACAGTAAAGTGTAATTTGGCTACCAAGATATAATTTGCACAAAATTTTTAAAAATTCAACTGTTGTTTAAAATGAAGCATGATTTAATAGGCATGTCCTCTTTATTTATTTTTTTAAAATCTTTACTGGAGTATAATTGCTTTACAATGTTGTGTTAGTTTCTGCTGTATAACAAAGTGAATCAGTTATATGTATACATATATCCCCATATCTCCCCCTTCTTGTGTCTCCCTCCCACACTCCCTATCTCAGACTTCTAAGTGGTCACAAAGCACTGAGCTGATCTCTCTGTGTTATGGTGGCTGCTTCCCACTAGCTATCTATTTTACATTTGGTAGTGTATATATGTCAATGCTACTCTCTCACTTCATCCCGGTTTACCCTTCCCCCTCCCCATAACCTCAAGTCCATTCATGTCCTCTTTAAAGTCCAACGTCAAATGAGAATCATTGTCATTGGGTAGAAATACGTTATATTATTCCTTCTACTTTCCCTCCCTATATAATCTGCCCCTTAAATGTAGACATGCTGATCCCAAAAGAAATTCATCCATCCATAATAACCCCTTTTCAAAGGTGCCTGTGCTGTGATGTTTCATTCTCTCTCATTTAAAATACAACATCAGAGTGGGGATTACTATGCTTTTCTGCGATAATATAGCTCAAGTTTAAAGAAAAGTGAGCAGATGTATAGAAGTGCTCTGGCTAATTTCCATCTAAAAAGTTTCCATCTAAAAAGTTTCCATCAAAAAAGCCTGGGATATACCATTTCAATTTAACACCTAACTTTCCCCTTACTCTTTCTAACTTCTACGTTCATTTATCTAGTTTTCCAGATGAGACAGCTATTTGACACAGGTTAAATTATTTTTAGAGAACTTGGAAATAATTCGAAGAGTTAGTGGCAAGAATGGCATTTCCTTTGTTAGAAATAGCAAAGAGGGTTTGGCTTCTCCTGGACCTGTTTCACCTTGGTTTCTCCAGGACCTGGTAATACAAATGTAGCAATAATTTTAAAAAGCATTTTGATGAAGTGAACAAATAATAGCAACTGTCTACACTCTAGGAGTTATGTATGCAATTCAGTTGAAATAACTTTTCATGGTTCTATAACAAAAAAAAAATCAAAGTAGCTGAGCTTTTAAAGTAGATTTCAAAGCGATTCCAAAGTTTTGACTCTTTTTGCTAATCATGTGGAAACTATGTTCTACTCTTTCTGCCTATATTTTAGTTTTTCTAAATCAAAAAACCAATAATTAAGGCCTAGGAAATATATTTAAAAGCAGTAGATATCTCTTTTCTATATTCTTACAAATACTGACATGCTCCTTCATCTCTAAATCTTTTGTCAGGATTATAGGAAACACCATTTAATCACTCCTCATTTTAATGTTTATGTGCAAATAGCACAAATTTTGAAGAATATTAATTCAAATGACAAATATTAACATTTTAATTAATATTCTTCCACTGGATATCTTAAAAATATGTAGAAAATTTCATAATTCCTCTCCTTGGAAAGAATGCAAGAATATCTATGAAATATAATTTTATTGCTCAGACTTTATGAGAAAAACTCAACAATAGTCCATCAGACAAAAAGATTCATGTGAAGAATTGGATATTAAGTGCTTAAGTGTTGACAATATTAGTCTCTTGAAATGTAGAGATTGATTTGTGAATAAAATTCCATCTGTAAGATTTGGATGAATTTGGTAGCTAGTGTTTAGCATGTATTTGATGAATAATGGAACTGGTAACTGATTAGATATATAAATAGTCCACTGGTAATATTTCAAATCATTTATTGATTGAAAAATGGCCTTTGCTAGTGTCACATTTTAACTATTACCTAAAAAGCAATTTTCTGTATTTTTTAACTCTCTTCTGAATTTACTAATTCACTCAGAAATATTTACTGTCTACAACACTAGATACTATTGGAGGCATGAAAAAATAGTGGTGAGCAAGATGGATGTGTTCCCTGCCCTCATAAACTTACAGTCTAGTATACAATATTAGCCAAGGAGAGCAATGTTTTTAAACATTCTTAGCTTTGCAGTGAGTTTTATAGTTCATCAATCCTTTTATAGTTCATTAATCCATTCCTAAGTCTATTTCTCACAAATGTGTTATTTCTCCTATATTAGTACACACTTTGATAAACCAAATGTATTCTACCTAACCTTAAAAAATCCACACACAAGGTTTTACTCTTAATGCCACTACAGGAAATGAAATTTTTTTTTTTTTTGCGGTACGCGGGTCTCTCACTGTTGTGGCCTCTCCCGTTGCGGAGCACAGGCTCCGGAGGCACAGGCTCAGCGGCCATGGCTCACGGGCCCAGCCGCTCCGTGGCATGTGGGATCTTCCTGGACCGGGGCATGAACCCATGTCCCCTGCATCGACAGGCAGACTCTCAACCACTGCGCCACCAGGGAAGCCCTAGGTAGTTCCTTTTTTTTAGGAGCGTTTTGAAAAACAAGTGTCCAAAGAAGCACCATTTGTGAAAAATGAGAATACATGTATACTTGAGTGAGTCCTCAAAATCATGCTTGGTCTGGATATCCTGATCACACAATTTTGTGGTGTTTCTAGTAACTGCTTGAGAGGATTCTAAGCAAGGCCTATATTAGTTTATAGTTTCCCACAGATCTGCTATGAGCCAGTATTTCTCAAAATGGAGCTTTGAAATGTGAAGTAAGTTGTTGATGAAACTCTTAAAGAGTTCTGCCTTTCTTGTTTGTCTAATTAATATGAGAAATTGAGTAAATGCTTTTTTAAACATTAAGGACAATTAGGAAGATGTGAAATAAATTGTATTCTTTTTAAATGAAATATTATAAAAGTTATACAGAAATATATGTTAGAAAATAAAAGGCTACGGTTTTGCTAACATCTGGGCATTTTATAGTAGTTTTATATACCATATTTTGAACAATCCATGGGGATTATTATAAATGTGTTAAAAATTCCAAAGCAAGAATGTTTAATAGCACACTGGAATGAACATAATTTCTTTTTGAGAATTGCCAAATGGTTACATAAGTTGTTGTCATATCATAATTGAAGTATGTGGACTCTAGTGATACTAGAGTTATTATGATCTATTATTCTTCACTAATGGTCACCATACCATTTATTAAAAGTTTAACATAAATTAACCCCAATTCTACACACACACACACACACACACACACACACACATACACACACACAGACCTGTTTATGCTGATGGTGGTGAAAAGTTGTGGAGAATTTCCGTCTGGATTATATAGTTTAGACACTTTCTGTTAAAACTCCATTAAAAATTCCAAATTATTACAAATAAATGTATAGTCTGTAGTATTCAGAAAAATCATCTTCCTCACTTGTAAACACCTCCAGTTCTATGTGACTTTATGTATATACTTATTAAAATTTAAAAATTAATACATTGCAATCCCATATGAATCACAATTCATACCAGTTCAGGCTAAAATACATCTTCCATTCGTAATATGAGATACCATAACCTAGCTATATGATGTGTTAGATAACCAAGCAAAACAAGGGTGCAACACTTCTGGAATAGAGAATTTTGTATACTTGGAATCATAGAAGCTCAGAATTGGAAAAGACCTTAAAGCTCCCCTAGTCTCTTTTTCTTAGGCAAGGAAACCGAGAATCACAGGACCAAAACTTTTTCACCTCTTATCTCCCGTCTTATGTCTTTCATCTTTTGCCTTTTGATTCTGCCTTTTCCAAGACATATGAAAAATTCTTCTGGCTTAGGAGAGTCGGAGAACTTTGCTTTACAGAAATTCCTTTGAATTCTAGCTTTGGTGTCACAGAGCTTCCCAACTTTCAGTGTCACCATTTATTAGATATTGATGCTATATCTGGGAGCAGTAGTTTCATACAGTTATAAGGAATTGAAGCCAAGGAGAAGTTCATAGTCCTGTAATGATTTCACTGCCCTGTGAATTTTAAACATTTTTATATTGTCTTTGGCATATATTATTCAAACCTTATATTTTATATGTTTAAAAGACAGTTTAGCCTACATATAACAATATCTTAATTAACCACAACTATCAATTTCTATAATGAATGATAAGCACAATTCCTAGATTCAATCCACACAAACATTTAAGTTTAAATATGTAATTCTTAGCAATTATACTCCAATAAAGATGTTAAATAAATAAATAAATACCTGCATAAATACAAAAATAAAAATAAATATGTAATTCTTTAAGTTTATTATGTAAGTGCCAAAGAAACCTCTGAGAAACATTGTTAGTAATACCTCCACCTGTAGCCATAAGGAAAAGTTGCATTAACTTTTTTTTTCCATTAGTGTGAGAGCACTTGAAATGGAAACCACAGTATAACAATGAAGCTATTCCACGTAATTTTAACTAACCAAGTGTACTGCCTTATATTTTACTTACTCAACAAAGATATATTCAAGGAAGTTTAGAACAATTAAATAAAAATGAGTAATCTGAATACGTGTATACTTCTAAAGCAATGGTTCCCAAATTTGATCAGGAAGCATCTGAATGTCATGGTGATCAAGGTAGAATATGCATTATTAGGATATTTGATCATATTAATGAGTTGGAATCAGTGCTTCTTAGAGAAACTATAACTCTATTATAGGTACATGGTGCAAAAATCTTAGACATGAATATTTATGACCACACTTATTAACTGTCCAATTCAGCACAGTCACCTTTCTATACGTAGTCATAAAATACATATTTTATGATACTTGGACATTCACTTTGTCAGACTCAACAATTATCCGGCATCAGTGTTTTAAAGGAAAACTTATTGGTCAAACTGTTAAAAAATCTAATCAAATGTGAACTGGAAGAAAGATTGGCCATATTCAACTAAGCAATGGAACCATTTTCCAAGTTTTGAGCCCACCATTGTATAGTTTGAGAACTATTGCCCCAAAGTCTGTATTACGGTTTGTTGATTAATAATCTAAATAGTAGGTAAAGATGGTGACTACATTTCAATCTGTGAATATATAACTTTGAAAAATAGAGAACATAAAAATTCACTCAATAACGTACTTTTTTAAACAAATGCATATTATAAAAATGGTGCTTAATTTGAACAAATGTTTTGATGAGGCATTTGCTCTGCAATAATGTATGTGTTAAGAGTCATAAACATAACTGAAATATTAATTTTGGAACGAACTCCAATAAAAATGTTAAATAAATAAAAACATACCTACATAAATACAAAAATAAATATGTAAGTCAATAGCTAGCAATTAAAAAAATGTTAAATAAGTCTGACATTTGTTAGATCCCCATGAGTCGATTTGACAATGTCAATTAACTGGCCAACACGGTGCTTTTTGCACTCTGGTTATTTGAAAGGGTTTTTGTGACACATTAATCTCTTTAAGAGATTTTCCTCTCCCCTTAATCTCCTTGTTCTATTCTGGCTTTTATAGATTTTTTTTCTCTTGTATGTTATATCCTGATTTCTTTTTTTTCTTCTTTGTAAACAGTAAGAATTTTTTATCTTTTCTAACTCACAGAGTTGGTGCCAAATTATTTGTCCATGAGGGAATATCCTTAAACACTAAAGTGTTATATGTATGTTATTATTATCCTTTTCATTATTATTTAATCAAGCACAATGCGGTGAATCAGCTGGCTCGCTGTACAGATAAAGTGGTTTCTACAGATGTTTCTTCTCAAGCTGATTATCTGTGTTTATCTTTGGGTAATGATAATAATTATATAATTGGCTAATGACATTTATCAGGTTCTTAATATACACCAGACACCACAGTAAGCATTTTTCAAGCATTTACTTAATCTTCACAATAATTATTTGGTAGATACGAGTTTGCATCTGATTTTTCTTTTTAACAGTTGAGAAAGTTAAGACCTAAAGGAATCTAATCACTTGCTGAGGTCATAGAGCTCATAAGTAGACAGAGCTCAGGTTTGCTTGATTCTGGAGGCCAAGTTCTTGTCTATATTATGCGTGCAGTTCTAAAGCACTACCATATAGGATGAAGATCTATAGCTGAGAATTTGAGAAAGTAATAAAATTTTGGCAAAGCTAAACGAGAGTGGGTTCATACTCCAGATCAACACATGTAGATTTAGTCACATTTTCAACCACTACCATTTTTGGCACATAAAAAGATGTGTGTGTGATTTTTTTTTTGATATGTGTATAAGCAATGATTAAGCAAATGGTATCTCTGAGTGACCTTAACTTTTCACAAAGAAATTCACACTAATTCTATCTGTACCCTGTTCTCTCCCAATTACAAACCAGATTCTTAAAAATCAGAATGAAAAAAAAAAAATCCCTAGGGTGATTTAACTTAGGTATTACATATTTTGTTTTTTAACTGACAACAATATTTCCAAATATCTCTTGCCCCTATTTATCTGTCCACTTAACTTCAGACCTTACAGACATTCTTTACTGGAAAGAGGAATCAGGTTTTCTCTTCATATTTGTGGGAATGTAATACTCCATTTCTCAGGATTCATAGAGATGGAACTTAACATTCTTTATTTTAAAACTTTTGATGATGGCTATTTGAGTGTACCAACAAATCCAACATCTCTACCATGCCCTCCGACTTATGTTTCTACATCCTTGCTCTACCCTTGAACCCATCACACCTTCATGCCATTCTCTCTGCTTGAAATACTCTTTATTCTCTGCATGGTGAAGTTATTTATCCTTAAAAGCTCATTCAAAGAGTCTGACCTCGTCCTAACCACCCCCCACCCAAAAGTATAAAGAAGTTTTCTTTTCAGGCTTCTGCAGCACAGAAGCTGGTAGATAATGGGAGGGAAACAATGATTTATGGAATTGTCAACTTCATTAAAAATGAATTAGAGACTGATCTACCTGTCAGGAGGCCTCCTCTCTTAGAAAATTTAGAGCTCCTTGTTTAAATTTCAAACACTCATTCCCCTTGTGGCTATAATTGGCTTGGACAAGCAATAGCCAAATGAACATATGTGGACAGTAGATGCCAAATAATGCAATTTTATTGAAATATTCATGTGGCTTTTTTGTTGGCGGGAGAGTACACCGTTATCTCACCATATACACTTAGTTCGAAAAATGCAGCATAAGGAAGAAACCAGATCCCATCTGCCAGACAAAATAGCTATAAAGTGGAGAAATCAGGTTTTTAATGAATCCATTGAGAGTAACTTGAGTTATTTTTTAATGTAAGAGCAAATAGACTCATGAGCAGAGCTGCATAGCCATGTAGAATTCTTTTAATTTATAGCTAGGCCAAATCCAAATCCTGGTTTTAGCTAAATTAGAATGTTCCCAGAAGAGAGAATGATTAGACAATACAAATGAGCTCTAAAATCTGGCTCATTGTCTAAGGGTACTAGAATTCCACCCTCAATTCAAGACAAGTAAACATTTCTCCATATATTCATGAAACTCACTGCACAACTTGGCTGGATTTTTCTGTTTTCTTTAGCACATGTCCACAAAAACAAGAGCTCTTCCATATTCCACTCTGAAGGAGTGTAGGAGAAGATCAAACACCTGTTCTTTCTTCTTTCTTGGCCAACGTTGTCTGTCTCCATTTTCAGACTTCTATTTTAATGAGTGCTTTTTTTCTACTAATAGACTCATTTGAAATATAACTCATTCAGTTGATTTTAATGATTAACAAAGAAAGATTCTTTAACAACAAGGTCCCACTGTATAGCACAGGGAACTATATTCAGTATCCTGTGATAAACCATAATGGAAAAGAATATGAAAAAGGATATATATATATATATATATATATATATATATATATATATCTGAATCACTTTGCTGTACAGTAGAAATTAACACAACATTGTAAATCCACTATACTTCAATAAAATAAATTTTAAAAATAAAATTTAAAAAATAAAGATTCTCTATATTGATAAAAATTAATTACAATGTACATTGTGTAAAGCAAGACATTGTAAGCAATCAGAGGTATTTGGGATTTGTCACTCTTGAGATGCATTGTTTTCCTTAATACTTCACAGCATGGAGAAGAACTCTGCAGAAACATGACTTTGAATCCTTCATTTGTCCTGTCCCAATTGAGTATCTTGGACTGTAGTTTAACATGCCTGCCTCAGGAAGGGAATAACTCAACTCAGGTCCCATCTGTTTTACAGGCTGATGTGGGTGTGTTCATGTTGTCATCATGAAGCCCTACAGGTCGTTTGCGTAATTACATATGAAGGCATTTACAAAATTCTGTGCCTTTTAGAGTCAGGAAACCTTAGGTTGTTTCCCAGCTCTACCTCTGGGCAGCTGGGTGATCAAAGCAAAATACTATCTGTTAAACTACGTTCTCCTCACCTAGACAGAGAGGGAGAAATTTCTTCACTCAAAGTTAATGAGATGTCTAAATGAAAACAGCACAGTGCCTGGAGCACATAGATACTCAATAAATACAAGTGGAATTTGGACTAAGTAGTATAAGAAAATCATCTGAATCATCTCTCTAGGACTTAAGTCTTTGAGTAGAGTAAGTATAAATATCGAAATCGCCCAGAATTTTACATATATATATTCTATTATTTTTACTGGAAGATGAATGGTTATTGGTATTTGTAACAATGTTTCTAATACTATTTGGCTGGTTCCTAAAAGAATGGTGTTACAGAATATTTGCTTCCTATCTGGGGCTGACAAGAGGTGAGGATATCACACTCAGTGGGGATCACACAGTGGGCTCCTCAGCTAGGGGGCTGGGATGTCTGGGAAGGTGAATCAGAGAATGTCTTGTGCCATTTTTGAGTAAGACGGTGTGGAAACTGATGGCATAGCGAAAGGGATGGATAGCATGCATCATGTCTAAATGTGTAATCAGATGAGTGATAGAAATCTGAGCCCATCTTATTCTTTCTGATTTGTCTTAAGCCCTTACAAACCCCAAGCCAAGTGAACCCTGCCCTGCCATTATAATACAAAACACATTATGGTAAATTAGACAAGTCACTATATTCTGTCACTTCTATTCTTTAAATTGGAGGCTTTATCATGAGGAATTTACTGCTCTTTTAGCATTGTTTTCAAGGGCGATTTGCCCCTGTGACTCCCAGCACAAGTCAGCATCTCCTGTCAATGTGGGAGGGAAGTGGGAGCAGGGTGGGGGAAAGAAAAGTGAGGAAAAGAAAAACCAAGACTCCTGACCTCTAGAGTGTTGGGCAAATATGTTAGCAGTGTTTAAAATAATAGAATCCAAGGGTTGAAAAGACCTTAAAAACCCCATAGTCTTAGTTCTCACTCAGTGAAGCAATCATTTTTATAACCATATGTCTGATATCCATCCAACCTCTTCTTGAATGCCTTCGGTAATTCTTGAATATCAATCTGTTCCGTTGTTACCAGAAATGTCTTTTTTAAATTAAGACAGGTGCTAAAAACTCCATAGAACTTCTAGTCTTTGGAAAATAAGTCTTGTTATTCCTCTACTTGACAGTCTTTCAAAGGGTTGAAGCTAGCTTTTGTTTCATTACTCTTTTTTTCTCCAGGTGAAAAAGCATCAGTGCTTTAACCGCTCCTGATATCCTCTGCTAACATCCTCTGAAAGTGCCCCAGATAAACAGTGAGTCCTTTTCATAATTACCGAAGCTATAGCTGTTGTTTAAAATAAATGATTATATAAAACAGTTTTTTCTGAATACTTAAGTAATAATATTCATTGTGTCAAATCACCCATAATGTCACCCCAAGATAACCACTGTTTACATTTTCATGTGCTTCTTTTCATCTTTACATACTTTATATCATTTTTATAGAATGGATTATATACAGAATTTCGAACCCTGCTGTTTTTCTAATGTTATGTTTGAACAATTTCCTATCTCGTTAACACTCTTTGAGAAGATGTCTGCAGTAATTCATCCTAAATCTAGCATTCTAAATTCTATCTTGATAATATCTTCTTCTTGACCCCTTGACCCTAAGTATCTGCAGAAATTCTTTTTGAAGCACTTTGTCGACATCAAGACTATGGCTATAAAGACTTGAAGCACTTGGCAGGTAATCATTGATAACAAAACACTTCAGGTACAATAGAAAGCCAGTGTTTTTTTGTTTAGAAAGTTGGTTGAAACTGAGAACACTTCTCTCTCCTTTGTTGACCAAGTCTTCCTTATTGAAAAGACACTTCTGAAGCAGATAAAGAAATTTACACTCTCTATTCATAAGGTATTTAATCTTTGTATTCTCATGATGACACTGAGGGCCATTAGCCAAGGAGACTCTCTCCTGATGACAGAGGTGGATCCCCAGTGAAAGGAATCAAGTGAAGGTAAAGCAGCACAAGGCTTTGTAACCATAGTTACTTTAAGTCTAAGATTATAAACGTATTGTTTCCATTATGAAAGATGCATTAACATTCCTGTTTGTCCAGTCTTAGAAACCTTGTTATCATGGCTAGCCTGTTTACTTACTTATCTCTTAAGGGATGGCTAGGCTTAATTAACACTTAAACATTAACCTTGAAGATATGTCCTGGGAGTGCCAGAGAGGGGGGATAGAATTCTTTGAAAATGGGATGGAGTAATCTCAAAGAAATGCTGAAATTCTGAGAGAAACAAAAACTTTATCTTATGAGCCTCTTCAAGAATTTGCTCGTACCAACTCGGAAGATTCTAGAAATGACCACCTATGTCATTATACATGCACCTGAATGAAGTGAAGGGTGAAATGAGGGGACTTTGGAAAGTAATCCTTAAAAAACAAGATTGCTATATACTTTGCAGCTAATCATTCATCTAGTTGTAGCAGATGTTTTCTTGTAAGTAGTAAAAAAAAAAATATTCCCAGTAACCACTGGAATGATTCACATATTCATAACAATGCAGTAGAATGTTCTTTAATGACTAGGCTGTCACCACATTTAGGGAAATTGCTTCCTCAGTTATTTTCTCCCTTTGTAGCAAACATCCTGAAAACCATACTGTACTATCATTTGCATGAGAAGTTGGCTATTGTAAACCACTATATCAATTATGGAAGTATTGTAGTGTTGCTATTTCCATGGGGATTTTCAAAGAAAGGATACCAGTATGAGTTGTCTCTAACCATTTATAATAAATTTCCAGGGTTAGGAGTTTTCAACTGGCTTTTCAAAAATATTATAAGCTCTAGTGTTAGACTTTGGAGATTTGAGATCTTCTCTAAAGTTTCTTTCTGCCTTGTAAAGCAAGGAGAAACTTAACTTTCACTCAGAACAGGACCATATTAGTCAATATGATAACCCTCCCCAACATGACTCCTATGCATCCTGCAGAATTTAGCTTTAACGTAACTTTCTCAAAGGAACCTCCTGTTTTGCTGTGCTAAGTTAACCAACCCACGACCCCATTACCTGATCACATTTTACACCCTCAGTACCCTAAAGTTCTTCATGTAACTTAGCACACTTTTAATGCTCACTCAGTACCTGTCTTCTCCATCAAGTTTAAAACTATATCAACACAGGGACCTTATCTATGCTTTCTCAGTGGTGTTTCCTCAGAACCAAACATAGCGCTTTGCACGTGGTGGCCCTCCATAAATGTTTGTTGAAAGAGTAAAATCGAGGCATTACATATACCTAGAGTTTTTGAAGCATGAACTTTTCTATAATACCACATTACTAGTTTTATATGAAGAGTATATCATACTTTGGAAGGCAAAATCTAGTACATCTGAATTGAGACATGCCCATGGTTAGTGACACAGTTTGCCACCTAGCGGGGAAAACTCAAAGTTATTTCCCTCTCACTCTATTCTCTATTCTACCTCAGGAGGAAGATAAACATGAAGAAAGGGCAGTATTGGGTCATGCCCAAAGGTACAAAACCCTCCATGTGATGATAAAAGAGGTTAAAACATCTTGTGTTCTGCTAGTAAATTTTCTTTGTAATTAGGAACCAATTTTCACACTCTTGGTAACTGAGAATACATGCTCTAGTAGAGAGAAATTGAGACTCTATGATCAAAGGAAACCTTTTAAAAGTATATATTATTATTTCTAATTATCTGGACCAGAATATGTGCTTTTGTACCTCAAATACTAGTACTGTTTTGTTTTAAATAGAAATTATATAGTAAAAATTTTAAATTATCCTCTTTGTAGAGTCTCTCTATTTTCAGAGTATTGAAATAGTTATTCCAGTCTGAAAAGAAGAGGCAAATCTCCTGTGCAGAAGAATTTCAAAAACTGTCCGTAGATACTCTACCCCAAAGGAGATGGAGCATAACTTCCCATTACTTAGGTATGGGCTGTGCATAGTGACTTCTTTCCAAAGAATATAGTATGAAAGGCAGGGGCCAGGAATAACTTAACAGCAGAGAAATCTTCCTCATGTAGGTGAACATCAACAGGGATGTCATGTTGGTAGTCTGTACCCTTGATATGATGTGATGAAAACGATACCTTACTTCTGTGGTCTTCCCCCTAAAATGCAACGTCACAGCCTAATCATGAGAGAAACATCAGTCAAATTCCACAAAATAGCTGACCAGTACTCCTCAAAGTGATCAAGGTTATCAAAAACGAGGAAAGTCAGAAATTGTCACAACAAAGAGGAGCATAAGGAAACATGACAATGTAGCATATGGTATCTTGGATGGGATAGGACACTAGGTTAAAACCTAGGAAATCTGAGTAAAGTGTGTGCTTTAGTTAATAATAATGTATCAGTATGAGTTCATTCGTGGTAACAAGTGTGCCCTACTAATGTAAATGTCAATAGAGGAAGCTGTATGGAGGAATTCTCTGAAGTACTTTGTAATTTTTCCTTAAATCTAAAATTGTTCTACATTAGAAAGTTAATTTTTTTAATGACTCTTCAAACCTTGGAAATTTTACTAGATTAAAATTCTTATGGTCATAATTTGAATTCTATTTACTATAGTTGTTCTAAAAAGAATATGGACTGTATTAGCTTCCTAGGGTTGCTATAACAAAGTACCACACACTGTGTGGCTTTAACAACAAAATTGTCTTATAGTTCTGGTGTATAGAGATCTGAGGTCACAATGCTCAGGAGGGCTGGTTCTTTCTGAGGGCTCTGAAGAAACATCTGTTCCATACCTCTTGCCTGGCTTCTGATGATTTGCTGGCCATCTTTGGCATTCCTTAGCTTGTAGATGTCTCAACTTAATCATCTCCGCATGGCATTATCCCTGTGTGCATGTCTGCTTCTCTCCAAATTTTTGTTTTATAAGGACACTAGTCATATTGGATTAGGGTCTTCCCTAATGACCTCATCTTAACTTAATCATCTCCAAAGACCCTATTCTCAAATAAAGTCACGTTCAGGTTATGATTTCAGTATCTCTTGGAGGAATACGTTTCAACCCATAACGAACACAGTCTTTGAATTCTAAGTGTTTGTTCATCTAGGAAGTCACGTCACTCATTGGATGACCATATGAGAGGGGTAGGGTAAGGATGGTACTAAAATTTTCTTCTAAGGCTGTATCTGCTACTTACTGAAAGTGATCCTGGAATTAACTAACTACTGACCCTTTTATAGGGCCAATCAGATTCAGTCTTTATTATATTTGAGTTGATACAATCATAGCTAAATCTAGAAATGTAACTTTTAGCTACTTTTTTTTTTTTTTTTTTTTGCGATACGCTGGCCTCTCACTGTTGTGGCCTCTCCCGTTGCGGAGCACAGGCTCTGGACGCACAGGCTCAGCGGCCATGGCTCACGGGCCTAGCCGCTTCGCGGCATGTGGGATCTTCCCGGACCGGGGCACGAACCCTGCATCGGCAGGCGGACTCTCAACCACTGCGCCACCAGGGAAGCCCTTAGCTACTTCTTAAATTGATAAGAATTTTTAAGCTCAAATGAATATAAGTACATCGGACTTGGATGTGCATACTTCTCTCTTCTTGTCCCCACTCCATCTTCCCAGCTTCCAACCATGTTCAATAGTCAAAGAGTTCAAATATGATTATAAAGCACAGAAACTGATCAATCTTAAAGAATTTTTCAAGACATAGTTCCAAGAAATCTGCTCAGCCCAGCCAAACCTTTTGAAGTTGATCTGTTGGTAGTCAGGAGTAAATTATAGGCTCCTCAATCGACCAGACTTATAAACCCACTTATGTGGTTATTTATCCTGTCTCCCTTTGGACCTGTTACAGTGGATACACTGCTATTACTTCTTTTAAGACTAATGTATCAATTTGAGCTTCAAGTCACATCCTTTCAAAGAACCACAAAATAAACAATATAAATAAGTAAAATATGTACTTTAGACAGTGTGTTAGATAGTAATAATTGTTAAGGAGAAAAATAAAGCATGGAAAGGCAATATGAAATGTTAGACTTGGAAATTCTAGATAAGGTGTGCAGGAATGGTCTCATTGAGAAGGTAACCATAGAGTAAAGAACTAAAAGAAATGGAAATTTAGACATGTGGATATCTGCAGGGAGACAACCAATAACGTCCCAGGCAGAGGGAATAGCTAATGTGAAAGCACTAAGGAAGGGGCATGCCTGGCATGTTGGAGGACAAGGTAGATGAAACAGAGAGAATGAAGGGAAGAATACTAAGATGACATCAAAGAGCTATTAGGAGCTAGTGGGAAGCAGCCGCATAGCACAGGGAGATCAGCTCGGTGCTTTGTGACCGCCTGGAGGGGTGGGATAGGGAGGGTGGGAGGGAGGGAGATGCAAGAGGGAAGAGATATGGGAACATATGTATATATATAACTGATTCACTTTGTTATAAAGCAGAAACTAAGACACCATTGTAAAGCAATTATACTCCAATAAAGACGTAGAAAAGAAAAGAGCTATCAGGGAACCAGATCATTTAGGAGGTTGTTCAACATACTATTTTGGTTTTTACTCTGAGTGATGTGGAAATCCATTGAACTGATTTTGAAAAGAGGAATGATAGGAAAATAATTATGTTTTCTGGGTAGAGAATAAATTATGGAGAACTAGGGGCAGAAAAAGGGAGACTAGTTAGGAGCTATTGCATTAATCCAAGCAAGAGAAGATGGTGTTCAGGATGTCAAGTAGAGTGGGAAGAAGTTGTTAATGTTTGATGTAATTTCATGCAGAACAAAGAGAATTTGCTGATGCAATGGATGTGGAGAGTGAGAAAGAGAAGAGAAAAAAACCAGCATGATTTATGAAAGAATTATATTACTCTTTGAGATAGGAAGGACTACAGAAAGAACTAGAACTTTATTGGGGAAAGACAGACATCAGGTCAGTTAAGTTTGAGATACCTATTAGATTTTCAAGTGGAAATGTCAAGTAAGCTCTTGGAGAGTTGAGTCCAAGATTTAGAGGAAAAGTCCAGGTGAGAGACATAGAGTTTTGAGCCATTAGCATATAGATGGTATTTCAAACCTTGAGACTGGATGAGGTGACCTAGGCAATGAGTGTAGGAAGGAAAGAGAAGTGGTCCAAGGACTGAGCCCTGGATGTTTCAGCATCTCTTAATTTTCATTCTTCCTCTGATGCTCCTCTTGTGTATTTTCTGCAGATTGATCTGCTTTATAAATAACCATTAATGGTTGGCATTGCTCTACTGTATGTCAAACTTAAAAAGCTACAGTAATTAAAAGAACATGGTATTGGCTTATAAAGATATAATGAATAGAATCAAGATTCCCATCAACAGACAGATGCGTATATGGACATGTGATTTACAACTACAGTAGTACCGTAATAGTGGGGAAATATGGTCTTTTCAGTAAAAGATACTGGGAAACTTGACTATGAATAGAAAAATTAAAATAAATTTGACCTTATTTCGTATCATACAAAAACATCAATTCCATATGTATTGTAGACTTAAATATAAAAGGTAAACAATAAAGCATCTAGAAGACAATTTGGAGAATATATTCATAATCTTATTATAAGTGAAAACTTTTTAAATGGGAAACAAAGCACTAACCATAAGGAAATATTGAAGATATATACTAAAATTGAATATTTTTGTTCATCAAAATATACCATTAAGACAGTTAAAAACAAATCACCAAGAGGAGAAACATGCTTTCAACACGTATTGCCGATAAAGAGCTTTTTTCCAGATTATGTAAAGAACTCTCACCTAGGAGTAAGAAAGAAGCAGACAACCCAATAGAAAAAAAGAACAAGAGAACTGAAAAGGCACTACACACTCAAATACTGTGGCAGCAAATATCCAGTAAAAATACGGAATATATGAAAAGATATTCAAACTCACTAGTAATCAGGAAAATGCAAATTAAGATCACCTAAAGAATGACTAAATTTAAAATTACTGATGATAATAAATGTAAGGGCCAACAGGAATTCTCACACACTAGTACTGGGTGATATAGTACTACAACTACTTTGGAAAAATCTACCTACTAAAGCTGCCCATATTTTATGACCCCCTAATTTTACTCTTTAATATGCGCCCAAGATAATGCAAAATGTGCATACCAGGAGACATGCACAAAAATGTTCATAGCAGCATCATTTACCATAGTCAAAATTGGAAAAATATCCTTTAAAAGTATGGTTAAATAACTTGTGGCATCGTCATGAATGGATGGATGTAATTGTGAGTGAAAGAGGCCAGGAATAGATAAATAAATTTATATACAGTATGTATGTATGACTCAAAGTTAAAAACAGGAAAAACTGGAGTGTTTAACAGTACGTGCTTTGATGGTATTAAGAAAGGCAAGGAAATCATTAGCCTAACATTCAAAGTACTGGTAATGTTGAGGGGGAGGGAGTGAGAGAGAGGAGGCACAAAGGGGCCTGCTGGGCACAGATAATATTTTATTTCATGGTCATGATGATATTTACATGGGTATTTGCTTTGTGATAAATAATAATTGCACTTTCAGAAAAGAAAAAATGATTGAATTAGGAAACTAAAAGCTCAACTACAAATTTTTGTTTCATTTCCAAAATTATTTTTCTGTTACAATTCAAAGAAAACCATATTTTTGTTATAATTATTAACAGGCTTGTTAAAAAAGCCTGCCTACTGCAATGATGTATTGTATGTTTCTTTTGATTTTTATGCTTGAGTCAGCTCTAGAAATTGGTAGAGCACCATAAAAGAAAACAAAAGAGGGACACAGAGCAACATGATCATATCAGACCAAGAAGAAGAGCCTGTGATCAGGGAGAGCAAAAGTTTTCTCACTTGACAGTCTGATTGACAGGTACTCTGATTGATCTTGAACCCACTAATGAGCCAAAAAAGAAAGTATTTTGTAATCGATTATTAATATCTACTCTCTTAGTCCATACAGGATACTATAACAAAACACTACAGACTGGGTGGTGGATAACAACAGAAATTTGTTTTTCACAGTTTTGGAGACCTGAAGTCCAAGATCAAGGAACCAGCTTGATAGCCTTCTGATGAGGACCCTATTCCTTGTTCATAACCAGTGCCTTTTCTTTTTTTTTTTTTTTTTTTTTTTTTTTTTTTTTTATGCGTTACGCGGGCCTCTCACTGTTGTGGCCTCTCCCGTTGCGGAGGACAGGCTCCGGACGCGCAGGCTCAGCGGCCATGGCTCACGGGCCCAGCCGCTCCGCGGCATGTGGGATCTTCCCAGACCGGGGCACGAACCCGTGTCCCCTGCATCGGCAGGCGGACTCTCAACCACTGCGCCACCAGGGAAGCCCACCAGTGCCTTTTCTCTGTGTCCTCACATGGTGGAAGGGCTATGGAGCTTTATGGAGTAGTGCCTCTTTTATAAGACACTACTCCCATTCATGGGGGCTCCACCCTCATGACCTAGTTACCTACCAAAGGCCCACCTTCTAATACTGGGCATTTGGATTTTAATATGTGAATTGGTGGGGAACAGATTTTCAGACCATAGCATCTACTATTAGTAGATATTTGCTATATTTTTCCTAAATTATATAATTCCCAAGAAACAAATTAGCTCTAAATCCTACTAAAAGATAAATTTGGGGAGGTAATGGTTCAGTTAAACCTGGGCTTAAATAGAAGTCCCAAATGCTGTGATATAAATTTGGCTTGCATTTTACCTTCTGAATAAAAAGAGTGTATGTATTTTCAGTGTGTGTGTGTGTGTGTTTGTGTGTGTGTGTGTGTGTGTGTGTGTGTGTGTGTGTATGTAAGGAACGGAGTTGGGTGGGATGTGAGGTGGAGAATGACTTCTCACTAACCAGAAAATCATTAAATACATTCTCAGCAGAGAAGAGAGTTTATGTAAAATTGGCTTGGAGCACAAAGACTTCTCTTAGCATAATCCTTTATATTTGTATTTAGAAAGTGCTTAGACTTAGGATAAATATTGGAAAATACTTGGGAAAAATATTGGAAATAGTACCAATTTAAAATCAGAGCCTTTGTTTCTAATTTCAGTTACGTCACTAGTTAGGTATGTGAACTTGTGCAAATTACTTTTCTTCTCTGGACCCCTGCTTCTTTACCTGTCAAGTGAGCAATTAGGACTACATGGTCTCTGCATTTCCTTCCACCTCTAATAGTCTGTAATTCTGTGATGGAGACCGTTCGATTAGGTGGAAAAACCGTGAGCATTGGTGTCAGGCCTTTGTGACACACAGTGTCTTACTTAGCCTGTCTGAACCTCATTTTCTCATCTGTAAAATGGGGGTGAATATATCTACATCATTTGATTGTGAAAGTTAAAAAGAAATGAAATTGTTAGTCAACCTGGTGCTTAGATGTTAATGAGCTTCCAAAAATGTAAATTGTAATTCGGGCTGAAATCATCTGCATAAAACTATCTCACCTACCTCAGACTCCAGGAGTTCCCCTTTCTTCTGATCTCAGAACAATTAGCGTCTGGGTCAACCATTTGTCATCATGTGACAGCTCTTCCATTTATGTCTTAAGTATTAACTAAATATTATATTACATTACTAGTAATGATAATAGTGGCCATTTACCTATCACTGGCTATGTGCCAGGCACTGTGCTTGGTAATTGTATATAATCCTCACAGCAGCAGTGTGAAGTAGGTACTTCCTTGCTTGAGGGTTAGGGCCAGATCATATTTCATTAAATACCCACATAGCACTGAGCACAGCACCTTGAACTTGGTAGATGCTCATTACACATATTTTTGATTGCCTGAAATATGGCAGTGGGTCCCCTGCATCTCCCTCTAATGTATGTAGTTATTTGATTTATAAGAAATTTCTGTCCCTGACTGTGGTCAGCTATTGAATTTATGTTTGACAAGAAAATCACAGAGTTTGGCAACTCTGCAGTGATAGGTGATGTGTGATTCATTTGGGGAAGAATAGACATTTTCTATTCAGACTCTGAATTCTTTATGGTTCTTACGGTCTTATGGTTAGTTAAGCATGTTTATAGGAATGCATGACTGAGCAGACAGATTCAAAGGTAGGAGACTTTAATCAATTACTCCATTGTATGTTTCCAGATATCATCTTGTCGCCCACTGGTAATATTTTCTATACCCACTGCTCAAATGTATGAGATGAATACAGTCTGGTGTTTGTTCATCTTAAGAAAATTTCCGTGATACAGGAAGCAGGGTCCAAGCTGGAAGCACCGGGTACCTAAGATCCAGAACACTGTGACCCTTCAAAGCAACCAGGAAATTCCCCCAATAAGTCACATCTTTCTGTATCCCAAGGAAACTGCCTGGCTTGGCACACAATGGGAGATTCATGAGAACACGCCCTTCTCCAAAGAAGCTCCAAGGAAGGAATCAGAAATGGTTCTGGAAGCTTCTCAGCACAGAGGTAGCAGGGTGAGAGCTGGCAGAAGTCACAGAGAGCCATCATTCCAGCTGCTGCTCTCAAGCCTTGCTGCCAGGAGGCTGGCACAGCAGTTCCTCCTCAAGTAATTACTCTTGGACTCCTTAAAATACCCCCAGGTTCCCAGTGGATGTTTTTCTTCACTCTCCCCATGAAATCACTGGAATCTGGGCAGTGGTGGGGGCAGGGGACTAGTACGGTAGGTACTGAATAATCCCAGTTTCACCGGTGGGAGGAATGGCCCTGCAAATCCTTTCCAAGAGGGCCCACCAAGGCCTTCAGAAAGAAGAGGCAGCCAGTGACATGAATATGATTATTGTAATGGAGCAAAATGTGTGACTCCTGGGGATTCTGTTAAATCCAGCAAAAGTGAATGCTACAGTTAAGCCATATCCCTGGGGAGCACTAACCCTGAAGCCGACTTATTAATTAGGGCTTCTGAGGGGCACAGCAAAGACAGGAGTGGGGAGAACTTCTTTAGTTACAGAGACAGAGCTCCATTCTAATCTGCTTCTTTCTATGGGGGCAACTCTTGTGTCTTTTTCTTGTTTGTTTGTTTTAAACCAAACAGTTTGAGCTGCTTGCTTACCAGATCCCTGTCATGCCAAAGAACATTTTCAATTCAAAACGAGAGCAGAAAAAAACTTTTTTAAAATGAATCAGTAGGTGGAGCTCTTTCTTTTTATTTATTTTTCAATCTAAGGTCCCATTTTTAGTGAGGGACACAGAACTTTTAAATAAAAAAATAGGCATTTTAAAAATGAAAACACATACACGATGTGCTTTCCTAATTGAAAGGGTATATTGTGAAATCATTACTGTCACAGAACATTTGCGTTGCATGCGAATGCTTAAGCAAAGAAAATATATAAACCTAAAATGACTTTAGCAATTTGAAAGTGATAGTGGACATCTGTGTTCAATAACTTTTTGCTGGTAACTGGTGTTTAATATTTCATGTCAAATCAAGAAGAGTGATAGAAGGTTTGCGAACACAGAGATGGCTGGCATTTTTGCAACACAGCCTGCCCTTTGTCATATTCACCATAAAGAAACCTGCTGTAGTGAGGGTTGAAACTGCACCAGAGTGACTCCTTTTTTGGAACTTATATAAACTTCCAAAATACACGGGGCTCTATTTTCCTTTAGAATGATGTCTATAAGAAAAAAAGGTTAAAGAACTTCCAAAGCTTATTATTTATTTAAGAGAAAAAGGGGTGTGTGTGTGTTGGGGGTAGAGGGGTTCTTGAAAGAAATTACAGAAGAATAAATCGTCTAGAACAAATCTTACCTTTGTGTTTTCGTCAATCCTGATTCTTTCCTAGTTGGTGTGCAGTGATGTTTAGGAGTTTGGTTGCCAATAGAAACATACCTTCCCAAGGCTTACAATGAAATATGTCTAGATAGTATTTTAATGTTTATTTAGTTGAGCAGGATGGGGGTAGGGAGTGGAGAGTAGGGAGCAAGAGCTTTTAACTTTATAATTTTATAATTTCTTTTTCCACATCATTTTAGGCCTGCAATCTTGATTCTAAATGCACATTTGTCTTAGCAACAAATGTGATAAAAGGAAGGACCGAGGGGACAGCATTATTCTTTGAGCTGACCACAGGATTAGTACTTAGTGCTGAAAATGGTCGAGTTGACCTTGTAGTCATGTTAAGCCATGCTGACCTCAACATCTTCTATTCAATTCTCAGGAGGCTGGACCCTGGGAACTACTTTGAGTGGTACATAATAAAAAGTCAAGTAAGAAGGCTCATAGAGTTTGAGATACTCTAGACATCTAAGCACAGTTTGTATTCATGTTGATATAACAGGACTGTATATCTAAGCAAGGACATATTCCCCTTCCCTCTCCTAAAAGTAATGTGGTTTTATTGGGTTGGCCAAAAAGTTCTTTCGGTTTTAAGTAAACAGACATGTTTTTCATTTTCACCAAGAACTTTATTGAACAACGTATTCATTAACCAAATGAACTTTTTGGCCAACCCAATAGAATGACCAGATCCTTATGCAGATATATGGTTTTTTTCATTCTAAAGAAACTAATTCTAGTCACATAAAAGTAAGATTGGAAAGAATCCAGAAAACTGGAGTAATTTGCCTGTTTGATTAAATTCATCTAACTTGGGTTCAAGAAGAGAAATAGGATTATGCAAGTTAATTAATTTTTAATAGAAAAATGACAACCAAAATCTATTAGAACTAATAAATAAATTCAGTAATGTTGCAAGATACAAAATCAATATATAAAAAATAAGTTGTGATTCTATACCTTAAAAATGAACTATCAGAAATAGAAATTAAGGAAACAATCTATTTACAATTGTATCAAAGAGTATAAAATACCTAGGAATAAATTAACTAAGGAGGTAAGACGATATGTACACTGAAAACTACAAGACATTGATAAAAGAAATTAAAGAAGACACAAATAAATGGAAATATGTTCTGTGCTCGTGTATTGGAAGAACTAATATTGTTAAAATGTCCATACACCCAAAATAATACACAGATTCAATTCAATCCCTACTAAAATTCCAGTGGTACTTTTCACAGAAATAGAACAAAAAATTCTAAAATGTGTATGGAACCACAAAACAGCCAAAGCAATCCTGAGAAAGAAAAACAAAGCTGGAGACACCACACTTACTGATTTCAAACATACTACAAAGCTATAGTAATCAAACAGTATGTTATTGGCATAAAAATAGACATACAGACCAATAGGACAGAATCGAGAGCCTAGAAGCAAACCTGCGTATCTATGGTCAATGAATTTACAACAAAGGAGCCAAGAACATACAAAAAGGAAAGAACAGTTTCTTCAATAAATGGTATTGGGAAAACTGGTTAGCCACATGCAAAAGAATGACACTGGACCCCTATCCTACCCCATAAACAAAAATCAACTCAAAGTGGATTAAAGACTAGAACAAAAGACCTGAAACCATAAAAAAATTTCTAGAAGAAAAATATTTTTTTGTATTTGACACCAAAAGCAAAGTCAAAAAAAGCAAAAATAAAGATGTTGGACTACATCAAAGTAAAAAACTCTTGCATAGCAAAATAAACCATCAACAAGATGAAAAGGGAACCTATAGAATGGAAGAAAATATTTGAAAATAATTTATCTGATAAGGGGTTAATATCCAAAATATGTCAGGAACTCATACAGCTCTGTGACAAAAAAAGAAAAAAAAAGAAAAAAATTCAATTAAAAAGTGGGTAGAGGAACTGAATAGATATTTTTCCAAAGAAAACATACAAATGGCCGACAGGTACATAGAACAGGCTCAAAAACACTGATCATCTGGAAAATGCAAATCAAAACCAAAATAAGATATCACCTCACATTTATTAGAATGACTATCATCAAAAAGATAAGAGATAAGTGTCAGAAAGAATGGAGAGAAAAGGTAACATTTATGCACTGTTGATGGGAATATAAATTGGTACAGCCACTATGGAAAATAGTATGAAGGTTCCTCAAAAACTTAAATAACACTACCATATGATTCAGCTGTTCTACTTCTAAATATATGTGAAGGAAACAAAATCACTATCTTGAAGAGATATCTGCACTCTCATGTTCATTTTGGCATTATTTATAATAGCCAAGACATGGAAACCACCTAAGTGTCCACCGATGGATCAATGGATAAAAAAATGGAAACAATAATTCCAAACACATAGTGGAATATTATTCAGCCATGAAAAGGAAATACTGGCATTTTTCAACAATGTGGACGGACTTGGATGGTATTATGCTAAGTGAAATAAGTCAGACAGAGAAAAACAAATACAGTATGAACACACTTAAATATGTAATCTTAAATAAAAACCAAACTCATAGAAACAGAAAACAGATTGGTAGTTGCCAGAGGCAGTGGTAATAGGTGGGGGTAATGGATGTAGGTGGTCAGTAGGTACAAATTTCTAACTGTAATATTAATAAGTCCTAAGGATATAATGTACAGCATGATGACTAGTTAACAACACTATGTTGTATATTTGAAAGTTGCTAAGACAGTAGATCTTAAAATTTCTCATCATAAGAAAAAATAAATTTCTAACTATTATGTGAGGTGATGGATGTTAACTAGACATTATGTTAATCATTTCACAATATATACAAATATCAAATCATTATGTTGTATACCTAAAACTAATACAATGTTATAAGTCAATTATATCTTTTTTAAATTTTTATTGGAATATAGTTGATTTACAATGTTGTGTTAGTTTCAGGTATACAACAAAGTGAATCAGTTATACATATACATACATCCACGTTTTTTTATAGATTCTTTTCCCCTATAGGCCATTACAGAGTATCAAGTATAGTTCCCTGTGCACTACAGTAGGTTCTTATAATTATATTTTAATAAAGAAAAGAATGAAGCAGGTCTACATGTACTAATTAATCTCAGAAAATCTCAGTAACACAGGAGAAAACAAGTAGATAAAAAGAGTAGGAACACGCTCAGTGATATGATAGAGTCTAACGGCAAACCAGGCTAATTTTGCACCCAGAAATGTATATCTGCAGGCAAAAAATAGGACGCTGGACATAATAAATCACATGGAGAAGGTATAATAAACATCTTACTTTGTTTCAAATTGGCATTAACCAATAATATGATATTTTACATTTTGCTTTATGTTTTGCAAAATTACAATCATCCTGTCACTTGATTGTGATTAATCTCATGAGGATCAAGGAAGTACAAGCATCTTCCTTGTTGGAGACACAGGGAAAAAGATGGCTAAACAATGTATTTTGCCCAAGATCACAAGGAACCTTTGTGAATACATTTGTCCAAAAAACTAAGCAGCATGGATAGGGCTGGTGGCAGGGGCCTCAAAGGCCACAGCCTAATAGCCTGTCTCTTTTGTCTCTTAAGGCAAGAAGCCACAATTCTCCACCAAACTTGGGCATTCAATGTGCAGCATGCAGGGGACCATACTGATCTCACTGGCAGATGTAAAAATGATAGAAAGAAAAGCAGATAACATACATGGGAAAGTATAGCCTTCTCTTTCTACAGCTGCCAGGGTGATCTGTCTTGGGGGCTTAGTCTGTTTCCCATATATTCTTTAAGTAAAATCCCAGCAATTGTGGCTAGTCAAAAGTGTGAAAGAAAAAAGATGTCATCACTCAAATGTTTCCCATGTAGGGTATGTTTATTAGTCATCAGTCTTATATATCACCATTCAATGGAAAGGTCTGCATTTACAGTAACCATGCGCCCCTTCATTTTCTCCAGGCTGCAACTAAGTCTGGACAATATAAATGCTTCTATAAGCATCCATTTTTAAGCCATTGTAGCTTCTTGCCAAGTTATTGTGGCATTGAAGTCAGGGAAATGAATAGAGCTTTACAGTACAGCTAGAGAAAATGATATTTCCAGCAACATATCAAAATGCCCCATTTTCCTCTTCATCATCAAAGAAGATCCAACACTCAGTCACAGAATACCATCATTCAGAAACCCGATTCTCATTTTTTTAGGAGGCTGCTTTAGCTACCTAATTGCAAATTAGCATCAGCTACTGCATGTAAGAGCTCTGCTTCTCACTTGTTAGTTCCTATTACCTATTTTATTAATAATCACTTGTGTTCTTTTCAATTTTAGACATTAACTGTCTTTTAAATAAAAATGAAATGTGTACTTGGTGACTTCGGACTCAAGCATTTGGTTCCCCATAAATCCTGGAAATGACACAGTATGCACTTTGCTTCTGGTGCACCTCTTCAAAAACCAGAGTTATGCAAGGAGGGACACTTGAGAACCAGGGATCCCTTTTCCACAAAACCTCCCCAAGTTCTGGGAAGCAGTGGCATGTTGAAAATGACAGAAATGGAGCTGCTTAATCACATGGAATCAAGTGTGTGTGTGTGTGTGTGTGTGTGTGTGTGTGTGTATTCGAGTAGGCCGAAAAAAGAACCAAGCCGAGTTTCACTTCTTAGCAGCCTTAAGCAATAATTTCCTGGAATCCAATATTCTCCTCATTTGTTTACACTTTCATGATAATCCATGATTTCCAATTCTGATTTTATTAGAAGCATGTTTCTCATGTTCTTGATCCCATCCAACTTTTCAACTAATTATGTAATTATAAATTTCTCTTCTCCAAAATGTTCTTTTACCCAATTAAAAAACAAGGTTATTTTAAAATTTCCCTTTTTCCTGACTCTCACTTTTTGTCCTACCACAAACACAAAGTAATTGGGCACATATTTGATCAGCCCATTGCAATCGTCAGAGTTCCTTTACATTGGATCCTTTTAATTATCTCATCGAATAGATAGGAATGGGACTATTCCCCAATTTAGAAAGAAGGAAATAGGCATAAATGTTAAGAATTGTCCATTGCTGGAGTGATCCATGCATTAGAGGTCAATAGTCCTCATTCCTAATC